>NC_141560.1:28539394-29186894 GCF_036417535.1 Chlamydotis macqueenii
TATATGCTAGTTTGAGAAAGTCTAAAATGGCAAGTTAGCTGGAAAGTGCAAATGAGGACTGTTCACCATTTCTCCGCACAAGCAGCAGAGGCCATCATACAAAATTAATGGACAGCAGGTTTAAAACAAACAAAAGCACATGCATTATCATATCCTATATAACTGTGGGATTCATTTCCACAGCATGGTTTGAAAACCAAGGGCAAAAATAAGTTGGGAAGGTAATTAAATACATTTATCAAAGAAAACTCCATCAACAGCAATTAAACTTGCACCAATGGAAATTAAGCTTGCCAGTCAGGATGCAACTTCCTCATCCAGAAGTTCCTAGATCAGTAACAAAATCTGTTACTGTAACTGGAAACACCCCTCCAAACTTGTATTGTTCTTGCACTCCTAATCCACTGCTGGCCACTGTCTTGATTAGATAGGTTAGATACTTTAGTTTGAAAGAATACAAATGCTCTTATCTTTTTAATAGCAAAGAGGATAAAAAAAAAATTCTTATCATTTCTAGAAACTGACTCCACTCCTGGCACAGTCCTGGTAGTAGCGTACAGAGAAGTGACAGCTGTTTGAACGAGATCTCCCCTTTATATTAGCACATGTAAACACATCAGTTTAATCTAATTTGACGTAATTTAGATTCACACCACAGATAAAGGTTAAGTCTGAATTAGTCTGGGGACTACGGTACTTTGATGACGTTTGCCCTGCCTCCTTCCTCTTCTGTTGTTTGGAGAAACTGCACAAATATACCCTTAATTAAATTGAGTAAAAGATAGAATGGGGATAGCCTCTTGCCTGCCACCTCTACATCTGATGTACAAAATCAATACTGGAAACAGGTGAGGTTTTCATAATAAGTATTTCATACAAAAGGTCATCTGTAATGGGCATGTATGAACTATGAATTCTTATAATTTTTCAGAAATTCAATTTGAAATAGGAATTCTTGTGAATTGGTTTTAAGCGAGCATACTGCCAGCACAATCACGTTCCCAGCACAGAATTTTACTTCTGATCATTCTGGTCTCCTAGGTTCACATAGCAATTCCTATTTCCATGTTCCAGACAACATTAAACAATCAGTTTATGAAGAGATTTAGATTTAAAGCTGTGGACAATTGTACTTGACTATCTATGAGTCTAAGATTAAAAGAAATAAAATTACTTTAACTTTGGTTTCTAACTTCACTGCAGGTTATAATAATTTTATAACCTCAATTTAAAGATATTTAATTACCTATATATAAATGTCTCTTCCACTGTTACAAGTAGAATGCAACTAGAGAAAAAGCAAAAAATGAAGCTTAATGGATTGTTGGATCATTAATAGGCATGTCAATATACTGAAGTCCCGAGGAATAGCCTACTGTTCAAAAAATGTAGGCTTTTCTAACTTCATAAATAAATCCAAATGCAGTTTAGACATTTGTTTCATTGTACCTTTTCTCCTTCAGATAACACAGCTTCCAAATATGTTTTCCTTCCTGCTTTTACTAAAAATAACATATCAGATGTAAAAGCCAAGTGTGAAGCAAAAACTGACTGCTTTTCAAAATACATAAATAAATCCAGATGTACATGAGTTAATGCAATTGTTGTTCAGAGGGTTTTATCTACATTACCTTTAAGACAACACTGAAACCCAGAACTTCTCAGGCTCAAATAAAATATTTATTCTTACAGAGATTTGGCCTGTAGTAACCCAATCTTCACATTTTCTGGCCTGCTTCCCATACCTTAATAGCACTACAATCTCTCACTACTATGGAGACTTTCCACACAAGAATCGCTTCTGAAGAAGTGGCTCAGTTCCCTAAAGACCAGGTTTCCAATCTGGAGGCCCAGCACACCTCTTACTGCCACACTGATAACAATTCTGTGATTAAGTGAATCAGTTGGGCTGCCCAAAGAAAACTCATCTTGTGGTTTCTAAGGGAGAAGTGAAAACAGCAAGATTGAAACTCATCCAGTTCAGAAGACACCTTCACTTGACTTCATCACCTAGATTTTAGCAGGACTTCTTTACAACATACAACAAACAACCTGTTGCTACAGTTACCAAGTTGACTGGGACATGAATCACCAAGGCACATTCATTCTGCTCTGCTGAATTTCAAGCTTACGCTCCTAGTGATTAGCAGAAATCTCGTTATGAAAGATATGATGCAATTTTCCTCATAAAAAAAGGAGTGCTGGGGTGCTCATGTACTTACCTTAACTTTCGATTTGCTGCTATTGCCAAATACAAAGGTAGAAATTCTAAGTACCAGACAGAAACCGATAAAGATCATTAATTTAATCACATTTTTTTTGTTTCGTTTTATAGCCAGCAACAGAGGTTGCAAACAGTAAGGGGAGGCAACACCAGCAAATATCTGAGTTTGGGAGAAAAGAACGGGGAGAAATTGTTAAGATGCCTGATAGTCAGATTTTTTAACCTTCTCAGTTTCTGCTGCTCTGTTCTTCTCATCAGGAAATACAAAATCAGATCAGAAACCTCTGAAAGGAAAAACAGTTGCTTAGAGTCAACTGTTGAGGCATTTAGTCAGAGAATCCTGACAGCTTCCCCTCCCATTTCACAATGTTGGGAAGTTAAAAGTTTTGAGAAAGTTCCCCTGTATTCACAGGTAGCCAGCATGACTTTGTATTTCCTTTCTTAAGTCCTATCTACCTCATACTCTCCCTTCCCAATGCTGCAGAAGCAGCAAAAGCTCAAGGTGTGTGGCCAACACGTGCGTTTCCTCGGTAGAAGCACACATGCTGCCCACTTGCAGGAGCACTCCTAGAACCTCTGACACACTCATGTCCAATACACCTTCACTTACCGGGTATTGGTATACAAAGCTGCATATATTAAATGCACCTTTATTTCTCTTTCGGCCACAAATGGAAACTGTCAGGTTTCAGAAGAATTGCAAGGAGAGAAGGGAGACTATCAGGTCAGGTTTTTCCCCTAGGTTTCCCAGGCAAATGAATCTAGTCTCCTTCACCTCTCCTAAGAAGCTTAACCGTCTCGTTCTTCTGGATCTGGTGACCAAAATTTTTGAGCTTGATCTACTGTTTTAAGATGGTCCCAATATAGGGGGAGAGGGGGAAGATTTCAGCATATCAGTATCCATCTCGTGTATGTGGCTTTGGAGAAGAACTTGGCTGAGTCCACCTGCTAAGATATTCAAGAAACCTCAGAAATTAACTGATGAGAGATGAATGCAGTGCTGAATGTTCCAGTTGCACATCTCTAACACTAAAAATAGGTGAAGTTTCAAGGGTACCCCTTAGTGCTTGAGCTCCTTTTTCTTCTACGATGCTGTGCATAACGCAGAGGCTGAACACAATTGTCAGTGAAAACACCAAAAATCTTCATCTTTACAATTTCTGCAATACTTAAAGGAAATTGAAGAACAGGTCTAAAGAATGAAACACATGTTGCCAAGACAGAAATCTCTCCAATCTTGAGCAATAGGGCGAATGTTTCATTATCGTGGAAATACAAACTTGGACTACTATTAGAAGACAGAAAAAAAAGAAAAAAAAAAAAAAGAGATGGAGAAGGCTGGGAGCAAATGAACAAACACATGTCTGACTGCTTTGTTGAATGGTAAGACAAGAGTTGGTGGGAGGAAGAATTGATGAACTGTCACAGTATGACAAATAAGACCTCTGTTGGATGTATTGATTCTGAATGGAGAATGACTCATGGATCTACTTAATTCTTGCTTCATTTACAGACAGTAAAGCACTTGAACAAATCACAGATGCTGCCAAATGAGTCAAAGAAGAAAAAAAAATTCTTTACCATGCATGACTTTTTTTTGGGTAAAATTTATTAGTAACTGTTTGTTTTGCAGGACAGCTCATACAGTAGAACTCGTATTTTATATCAAGTATCCCACTCTCACTAATTGTGCAGTTGATCTCTCATATGCAGGTTGCACGGTTAAGACAGACTTGAAGACTGGGAAAAATTATCACTTGAAAACCTGAGCATATCAGTACATGTATTTGTTAACTACACGTGTATGCACAGGTCTTAGTTTCTTTGTGTATTTCATGGCCTCAAGATAATTTTTAGTAAGCAGGACTTGGGAGAGAAAGTTTTGCTTACTATTTCCCCCAAACGCTATATGCTCCAATACTTTTTTTCCCCTTTTTTGACCACAGAGGATTTATAGGCACAAGACAAGAGATTTTCAAGAAACAAAATTATGCTTCCAAATTGATTTGGCTTACTAACCCAAGAGAATGATGGGGCATAGGTGCCCTGCTTTTGTTTGGTTTTTTCCTCCTCTTTTTTAACTTCAACTTCATTTGAGGAGTTATTATTTTTGTCTTGATATTTGCCATTATATTTGGAAAAAAATCGCCTTGAAAATGTGAATAAAGTGTGTATGAAAACGATGGTTCTGAGCAGAATTTATAAAGTGCAATTCATCAAGGTTTTTCAATTCTGTAGCCACAGTTCAGCTTTTTTTTTCAAAAATTTAACACGATCATTCACCATTTTCCTGTAGACTAGTATCCCACCACCTGTTTTTCTCCTCTGTGTTGATGAAACTTTTTTCTTACTCCCAGCTCTCCCTTCAAGGCTGCAACCTCTCTCTACCCGTTCTTTTCCATACTCCTAAAGTAGGCAGGCAGGCCAGGAATAGCTACCAAAGAACCACTAGAATTGCTAAAACTATAATATTAAACTTTGAATCCCTTTGATAAATATTATTTTTTAAATATTTAATATATGGAAAATCAAAATGCAATAATCTGTTCACACATTATTACTATGCTACTTGTGACCACACAATTAATTTAGGCAAAGAACCCTTTTCCAATTCAGAGAGCAGACTCTACTCAGCAAGTCTGCTGCTTTTCCCCCAGAAGAGACAAGAAATAGCTGCAAGGCATGTCCTGTCCCCTCTGCCTGTCACAACTACAGCAGTCACAGCCTGGCTTTTTGTGGCAGACTGTGAGAGGTGCAGGAAGGCAGGTCTGGTGGCTTTGTCGGCAGAAGCTGACTGCTTCTGCAAGCGGGAGGTGCGGCAGGGGTGGCATGCCAGCTGCTGCCACCAGACTGGGATGAGATGGGAGAGGAACAGCAAGGATCTGGCTTTGTCAGCTGTTGTACAGGCCTACTCAAATTTACACGGGAATTATATGAACTCATGTAGTCCATTTACAGAAATGCTGATTAAGTTTGGGAGCAACCACTTTGAACTATGTGCCAAAAGCAAAAACTATTCCTTTGTGCTTTGCCAGCCTTAAGGAACTCAATCTGGAACTATTTTACCAATCTTTTAGATGTCTGAGCTTAATGCAGAGATTAGAGAGGGTAAAGTTAGGGCAGAGCTGACCGCAACTGCCAAACTGTTTGAAGAAGGGAATTGTGAGTTAGCTTTGATCCAACACACATTTGAAATCTGTATTCAGTTTAATCTAACACCAGATGGGTACAGCTAAGAAAAGAGCTGGCTGCATACCTCATTTACAATACACCAATCTCAATGTAAACTAAAAATAGCAAAGTTACCTTTAAATTGCACTTGCTGATCATGCTCCCTAACCCCTCTCTCACCCCTCACCCTGGCCCTTTACAGTCTAGGGGTAGCAGGAGCACAGCTCATCGTGGTTCCTTCACTCCTCTCCCACAAGCAAAGCAAGATGCTCCAAAGCCCAGATATCCTGCTTGCATTTGGATTCCCCCTCACTTCCAAGGAATACTGTGATAAACAGGAAAAATACATTCAAGAATTATGTATCAGTGTGTTTAATAAGAGATCTGGACAATTAGCACGTGGAAAGTCCCTCTCTTGACCTTTATATGGTGAGAGGTGGGGGCACTACAGGAAGTTACAACAGAGGACAGAGTACCAAATATCATTGTGCTGGCTAAGAACTTATGTAATTAGATACATCTGGAGGAAAGGATTAACTCAACATCATGATACAGACTGAATCAACTTGGCTTAGTTAAACTGCAAGGATATATCAGTTTATAAACTACCACGTTTACAGTACAAACAGTGACTGACTCATCAAGGCAAATAGGCATCAGGTACAGTCTTAACAGCAGAACGCACAAAAAACTGGAAAAAGCCAAGACTGAATGACTTTAGACTTTATAAGAGTTTGTTTCTATTGTCTAGATTATATAGCAAAAATAATTTCTATTTTATAGTATCTTTCAATTAGGGGTCAACTTTAATGTCTAATTTAAAATGCTACAGCAAGGAAGCAAAAGGTTAAAAAGAGCTGCTGTCTAATGTCTAATGTTGCAGTTTTACAGTCACTGTGTGTGCAGTGCCTTCAAAACAAGATGATCTCACCATTCCCTAGCCCTCAAAAATCTTTGTTCACACCCTCGCGCTACCTCCTCTTTTTGTCAGTAATTGATGGAGCCGCATGGTGATTTGTACCAGGAAACAGACCTAGCATAAAACTAACCTGGAAAAGAAGGAGATTGTAATTACAAACCCACAGTGTCATATACTAGAGAAATTGCCACAGAATATTCCTGTAAATCTGCCAAGTCAATAAGATTCATTATGATCTGCTAAGTAAGTACTGGCTATGAGGACTGAAGTTGCCTGGGGCTACTGGAAGTCACATATCTAGTTTTGCAGAATATCAGAACGCTTTGGGAATTAAATGAGTAAAAATCATTCCTTCAACTTCTGCATTTTTTCCTTTTCTCCTCCCTCAAGGTACTCGTGCCTTGTTCACACAACCCAGCCCCTTCCCAAGATGCCTAAGGAATGCCTAAATTGAATTACAAATGTTAGGACGTTTGAAAAAAGAAAGAGATTTTATCAATGTTTTCTTATTTTCATCATATGACTAAAAGCTAGCTAGAGCTGGTCTTCAGCAAAACAGTAACAGTTCTTAAAGCTAAATCACAAAGTGGAACAGCATTTTTTGTTAAATTTAAATAAAGACTAGAATGCATTTAAATTACCATATTATTCTCTCATAAATCTTAGGCCTTCTCCTGTATTTAACAATTCCCTTTATTTTGCTGTTCTCTCTATAGCACATAAGGAATATGGTCCAAAAAACCTAACAATCTGCACATAATAACACTTACACTATGTTATAAATTGAGAGCAACAATCTCATTTTCTATTTCAACCATTACTGCGTACTAAACTATACACTGAAACACAAGTTTATAAAACAGTACCCTGACTGGGTCTAACAGCTGCAGTAATGAATCCTTGAAAAGAGCACTGACTGACTCCTACCTGGAGACTTAAAATTATTTAGCTTTTTAACAAGTAAAGCATGGGTTGGGCAGCTTTTAACACTGGTCCTTGGAAATACTGTTCCTTTATTATTATCATCGCTCAAGTCGAACAGAAGAGGTCACTACTGAGTCACAGAATGCCCTTCTTCAAAATGGGCTAGTCATGCTGTCCTAGCCAGCCTGCTTGACCTCAGCAGCCTTCACTCTTAGCGTTTTTCCATCCTTCGTGCTCTACCGCCAACTTCTCATGCATTTATTTCTCCTCATCCCCTTAGTTCTGCACTACGTTTCCCTGTGTACACTGAAGAGTTTAATAAGGCAGGCTGTGAATGCCCCAGACCTTCCACATTTTCCATCGGATAGCAGCCTCCAAAAGAGGACGTTTTGTGGCAAAGTCAGCCCTCAAAGGACAGACTGCCGTGTGCAGAGAGGTCAGCATTCACAGATGGGGGACTACTTGGCAGCAACACCAGTAACCAAGACAGCAACACAGGCAGAGATTCCTGTGGCCTTCCCTTCTCTCACCTGGAAGAAAAGTTTGGAGGTAGAAGAAAGGATTGCTCTGCTTTTTCGGTTTGGGGTTTTTTTTTCTGTTTTTAGCAGTCTTGAGAAAATAAAGAGTGAGAAAACAAGAATACATGCTTCTTGACAGAGGTACCCAAATTAAGAACAAAGACACAGCCCTTTCCTGACATGTTATAACACTGGAGTTTAGAGTCATGAGGAAATAAAACACAATTTGCTTGCATCCAGCATGATTTCGCATTTAAACAATGTTTCCAGCTGGAAAAAAACCCTGTAAACTCAATAGTTAATACTGTAATCATGTATAAAGACATCTATCATAAAAAATAATTTAAAAGTATCTCAATGAATAGAGAGGCTCAATATAGGAAAAAGTCTTTAGTAGTTTGTTTGTCTGGAAGAGTATCTCTTTTGGGCAGTGAAGGAGCTTTTGTTTTTCAGCTTGGGAAGTGTACTATCCAGCCAGTGAACAGCTACAGGTATAAGGCAGGAGCAATGGACGGGTCCATCCTGCCTCACGTAATGACTCCACACACCCAGTGTTTACACTGTTTATGCTGCTCAGTATGCCAACGCCCTGTAGTAAGGTTTCTGATCAGAAATCAGCAGAAATTATCCTGCAAAACCAGGCTGGGTCTTTTCTCCATTGCTTCCAGCTTTTACAGAACATTCAGGATCCTGTTCAGAGTTCCCACACTGGGACAGGCATGCACTGAGGAAGGAGGTTTGTTTCTCTTCCCCTTCTTTGGCAGCAAAGATCTGTCTTTCTAAGTCTTAAACACCGTGCCACTACACGGTGCCGGGGATTCTTCTCACTCAGATAATCAACACTTCCTCCTTGATCCCATCCAAACAACTTGTAAACTTCCTTGTCTGTTTCCATAGTAAGGAAAGTACCCTCTTCATGAGCCAGTATCTCATGAAACTTCAGTGCAGCTCTCAAACAAACTTCTTTCAGCAAGTTTATCTAACCTCCCCAGCTCAGCTGCTTTTATCTACATATATGAAAGCATATCCTGCTTCTTAAGAATAGTTTTAAAGTACTTCTTAGAACAAAAATTTATTTCTTGTAATGACTAGAAGTAAATTACTTCCTTTACTATCAAGCTCATTTATAACTTAGTTTTAATTTCAAGAGCATGAAAATTTAAATCCTGGCCTTGGAATACATGTGAGCAGCTACTTTATTATTCCTAATTTAAAGTAAATATTTGATTTCTAAAAACCAACCAAACAAACCAGCCTTAAGCCATTTCTTAGTGAAATGCTAAAAGGAAGTGTGAAGAATTCTCAAAAACACATATCGGTAAAAAAGCAGGATGATGATTCTAAAAATCACCAGGTGGAAAGAACTGAAGCCAGTCTGAGCTGCCCTGGTAAGAACAAGACTCAAATGCTTAAGGCAATAGGAAGTGAAATAAAGTTTAAACTTGCACAGGATGTGGTTTGAACTAAGTAACGGGTTATTTTAAGAAGAACTCTTACCAGAATAACTATAGTAGGCTAAGTTTTCTACATGGTAGATTTACTCTGTTCCCCACGAAACACACTCACACAACATATGTCCTAATAACGTTATTATCCATAACTTAGCTGTAACTATGAGTATTTCATACAGTGGGAAATTTACGTATGATTTTTTTATGGCTAATATAGTGAAATATGTAAGAAGAACCATCTTCCCACTGACCATTTTTAGTTTGCAAAGTCTAGATAACTCTTTGAACTTCACTGTAACATGTGCTACAAAAATGTTTGATCAGTTTCTCAAGAGGGTAGGTAATAATGAGGCACTAATTGTTTTTCAATCAGCCTAAGCATACACAAAACTCTTAATGAATATTTAACTAGCACTTACATTTTCACATTGCATCTTTCTGGGTTTTATGTGGGAAACATTGAGTCCATCAATAACAATATCAAACGGAAGTCGATTTTCCACAAACGTTTGAAAGGCTTCAAATTCCTGAAACAAATAAACAAACACACAGGGAGGAAGAATATGTTGAGTTTAACAGAAATGGATTTCGTTCAGTCTTTATTAAAAAAAGAAACAAAGCCTAAATCTCTCACTTTTCCTTAATTGGCTACATTTCCCATCTTTACTTGCATATGTGCTAAAACAACCACCAAAAAAAAAAAAAAAAAAAAAAAAATCCTTAAAAGCCAGAAGTGTTACAGTGTATACTTCAAATATAATTTTACATTACATTGCAACTGAAAAAACAAAACCTTACAGTCATCTAGATTTTCAAAACTGCAATCTCAACTGTACACTTTTATAAAGAGACATGCTATAGTCACTGTTACCCAAACAGCTGCAAAACAAAGGAACTTTACATGCCAGTAGACTGTGACACTATCACTAACTCTTACGATTCCCAAATGTAAAATAAGCATCATATTTGTTTCTCTGTAAGAATCCTGAAGTAAGTGAATGCTAGTCTTTGGATTACAGACCGATAGTTACATAAACATTAATTCAGAAACACAGCACTCCATTTGTGAGAAATACACATTTTTAAGGCTAGCAAAACAATTAACTTTCTTACTAGGTCAGAAACATAATGCAGCGATTGAGCAAACCAACAGAATCCACCCAGTCTTTCCAACAGAAGGAAAACTACATTTTCTTTAGACCTCAGAGCCCATAGGAGGAGAACAGAATACAAAGTTTAAATAAAATCTTCAGGAATTCCTCTTTTGATTTTTGAGGAAAGATTTAGTGCTTTTAGCAGACACTTGCATTAGACTTCTACTTCCTGCTTCTGACTGGTTTTAATAGGCACAGGAGCCCTAACCCATCTTGGCGGGCAGTGACCTGGTTTCAGGTAAATGACCTTGCTGGTAACGGGTAAGACTTATTTATAGGGTAACAGAGGCTTCACAGTCCAAGGCTAGAAGTGAACTGTCATAGGAACTCAAAACTATTGCAAATTTAATGCCTTCTGCTCAAAACTCAAAACTTTTCTAATCTCGCCTTCTCCCATGCAACCACATAGCAACACAGAAATCTACAGAAAACCCAGCACCCCTCACACGCAAACAGAAACCTGTACAGCATATACAGGTCTTCCTCAGAGAAACAAATGAAATAAAGAATTTATTTGTCCAGAAAATACAGTGCAGTCAGGCAGTAAGAAATTATCACCAACTTCAGATTTAGT
Organism: Chlamydotis macqueenii; assembly: GCF_036417535.1. Taxonomy (NCBI): domain Eukaryota; kingdom Metazoa; phylum Chordata; class Aves; order Otidiformes; family Otididae; genus Chlamydotis; species Chlamydotis macqueenii. The sequence continues at coordinate 28,550,330 of NC_141560.1, forward strand.
CAGAAGGCTTATGACAAATTACACTAGGAAAAGGGTTACTTGTATTAAGAGTAGAAACCGATGAAGTAAGAGAAGGATGCCTCACTCAGATATTAACATTTCAGGTGTAGTTTTCAGGGTGTCCTGGTCAAAAACACACTGATGAGAACACAGGCAATGCAGAGCTCAGTTTAGCACCACCAAAATCAATTGCCTTTTATGTGATCTTGCATTTCTCCATGGCTTAAATAAATGTTATCATTGAGAAAGTATAAAAAGCTGGCCAAGAAAACTATCATCTCAAACAAAAAAAAATTGTTAGCACTTGTGAAGTGTTTCCCCCTGGCCCCTAGCCCCAGTCTCAATGTATTTTATACAGGTGAATAAATATCGTCATTGCCATCTGACAGGGACACCAAGACACAGAATGGAAGTCACTAGCAAAGGCAGTAGTTGGAACGGGGAGGAGAAACAAATGCAAAACCAAACAACAAGGACTCCCAAATTCTAGGCTTATGACATCCAGTGGACTTCCCCATGGTCAAAATCAGATGAGTCATCACTGCAATACTGGATGGCTGACTGAAATGTGGGAAAGATAAAAAGAAAGAAAACACGTGCAGACTGAATGAAGGTAAAATAGGAGAGCTTTGAGACAAAGATGAGTGAAAGTGGAAAAGACAAAAGAAAGTGGAAGCAGATGAAAACACATGGTAAACACTCCAAAAACAGAGCATTATTTTCCTAATACCAACATTATCTGCAGTAACATGCTTACATTCAAGCAGACATTTCTACAAGGTATAACGTACATGTAATCTTGTCTTTAAGGGTCTGTTCAATACAAACCAAACACTTTCTGGAGAATTTTTAAAGCGGCCTTTTATTTCAAGTGACAAGAGTTATAGAGCAGTTACTGAAGGTGGGGTGGTTCCCTGACAGGCAGAGTGCTTTGTGGAGGGAACACCACAGCATGAGTTGGGAGAGCAGCTCCCCTCTGCCCACTCTTTGCTTGGCTCCCTCTCCTCTCCCAGTAAGGCAGAGGGAGCAGGGGCTACCAGGAGGGTCCTGCTGAGAGACACAAGGACAGGCACAGCACGTCTCAGAAGCCAGCTCCTGGCTCTCTGGGGTTTACTTTTGGAGCTGGGGAGAAGCCTCGGCCTTTTCAGTGTTGTTCCCTTGGCCGCCTCACCTTTCCCTGCCATCTCGTCCTGGCCACATCTCTTACTCCTTTCTCAAGAGATGCCTAACGGCTTGTCCCTGCCAGCCTCCCAGATCTACTCAATTGTTTTGCCTCACTACCAGTAAACCATGGAATACAGTAGGGAGAGAAGGTTTGCTGCCACAGGAGACTCTTATCCATGCAGGATGATGAGTTAATAGCAGAATAAATACAGAAGGCAAACGGCCAAGTTTAATTTATGTCACCAAATACAGAAGACTCTAGTGAAAAGCCTTAGACTAAAAATCCCCAAAGATCTGCTCAGTTTCTCCTCACCATCCATATTTCCCCAACCACATACAAGAGTGCTCCTTGCCTTTTAAAAAAAACCAAAAACAACAAAAAAAAAAAAAACCCCAACAAACCAACATAAAGAATCACAGAGAAGATCCAGATCTGCTCTCCTGAGAGACAGTTTTTAAGTTGAGTTGCCATATTTCCCATCCTCACCGGACACAGGGAAGGAAAAGGGAAGCCTGGGAACAAGCAGGCTATTTCATCCAGGTGCAGTACAAAGGGTTATTCAAACACACACAGACTTACACTATAAGATAACAAGTACACAATTCGAAGGATGCTGATCTTTCAAAGATCATGATTTGTCTGGATGTTATGCAGATCTTTCTTACAGCCACAGTAAAAGAGATGATTCACCCACAATTCTCTAAACATATTCTCCTCACTAGCCAACTGTAAGAAGAAACCTAAGATCTTCTCTACAAGCAGTAAATGAAGTAGAGCACAGCTGCAGCTAGCATACAGCTGATCAAGAGAAGTCAGACACAATAATCATCAATGCAGTACAACAATGACATGAACGTTAGTTTAGGCAAAAATAAATGAGCTATTCAAGCAGGCTTCCCCTTCCAAACAGAGAATGCAATGCATGATCTACATACAGCCCGGCATTTGATGCAGGAATGTTTACGTGGAAGCTTCCTGCTGAACACAAGGGCCACTTCTGATGAACTCCTGCAACATGCCAACAAGTGGTGAAACATCTCTCTCACCAGGTCAGAGCACCGACATAAACACAGCAAAACGTACACTGATTTCTAACTTATTCCGACTGAGTTAACCTCACAAAGTTTCTGAGGAAAAGTCCATTCTCCCAGCCTCGGAAATACTACTCAAACTCGCTTCAAGAGCATTGGCAACTGAAGGGACAAAACGTCAGAAACACATTCAGCATTGCTTCTTGACATGACCCTCTCGATGCTCGGGAGCCACAGAAAAGTGTTGCAATACAGGAAGGCTGTTACCTCACTGCAAGACTTCCCAGAGCAGCCGTGCACTGCGCGAACGTGCCTCCCTGAAGCAGGAATATGCACAATGCAGCAGGGTGCTCACAGGAGGCGATATCCTGTTTCACACCACATTCAAAAGAAAAGGGAATTTAAAAAAAACCCACCTGACTTCATTCACTGCCTAGCTGGGAAAATAGGGGAATGCCGATTATGCAACTGTTTTAGAAATTATTCACTGCACACTCTGCAAAGAAAACTTATCTTTGCAACGGACACCACACTGACTCGATTTGGAAGAGCCAGCCATAACAAATCCATGATGGAATTTATCTTGATGTGAAGAATTACAGATATTTAAAATAACTTTGTGTTTAACCACTAGCATGTGAGTGGCTCAAGTCCATTCATATCTCAGCAAAAGTACAAAACAGTCTCACATTTTTTTGGTACTTCACACCAGCTGGATGACTCATGAGCGATTTCACCATTATTTTATACTGGTATTTACTGGTCTTGTCACAGAAAGAGGTGTTTTTACCTTCTGCATTCCCTCAGCCGTTCATTTCTAGCCTTGCCTCCTCCTCTACCTATACAAACACGTTTGTTGGCACAATGAAGAACTGAGCCACCACAAACTGAGCCAAGTAACAGCCTTTAGCCGGCACCAGTCTCCCTGCTCACGCCAGAGCACAAGGGTTTGTCCTGCGTGAAAATGCAGACAGTACATGGAACAGGAATGAGACAGGTAGCAAGTGAGACTCCTGGGATCACCTTTTCCCGTGGGTAGCACTGACTATGCTCACTTACTGGATTGTGAAACTACAACACTTCATGAAATTTATCTCTCAACCTGGGTATTGCAGCAAAACAAGAGATAGAGGTTAGTTTTAACAAACAGAAGTACAGGAATTATTATTTGAAAAGGAAAGAAAAAAAGATTGGTTTTGCTATTTCAAACCATTCATTTAAAAAAATAATTTAAAAAAAAAAAAAAAGAGTGTAACCTCAGACTTCAAAAGTCTGGCTTACACAGCCAATAATATTTGAAATAGGGCTTTTCTGTAAGAATATTAATACTATTTTAACTTCTACAAATACATTTATAAACAGAAATGCTTTTCTTCCAATATCAGTGCACACACAAACTACAAAAGCTCAAAAGCACAACAAAAATTAGGGAATTCATTATTAGTATTTACAGATTTAGTATGTTAAATATAACATAGAAATAAGCATTACAATTGAAGACAAAATAAAGAAAACATAGCTAAATAAGCATGTCCTTTGATCAGAGCAATGAGAAAAATTCAAATGAGTATTCTGAAATAATTTTTATGTCTGTAACACACCTAAGAGCATGACAAGTTTCAGATCACAGGAAGGTTAGATCACTTGAGCATTTTTCTCCTCAAGTCTAAATAGGAAATATGTAGCAAACAGAAATAAAAATCATTACTCAAATTCTTCAACAATCCAAAATGTCTACTGATCTAAATGCCAAAAAACCAAAATAATATAACATACAAAGGAGATACATGAACAAATCCATAGAAGCCTTTTAAATATAAGAAAGGCTAATGCCAACACATGGAATTTGGGAAACAAACAAACAAACAAAAAAACAAACCAAAAACAAACAAACAAACAAAAAAAAAACAAAAAACCCACTCTACCAAAACCTATTAAAATCACAGCAGGAAAGACTGCTTGGCACTTCTTGTAAACAATAAAGTTTATGCTCACTCATCAGGAATGGTGGAGAGACACTAACATCAAATTTAAAAGTGCAAAACTACAGTATTCAACATATATTGTTTCCAGAAGCACTCACAATAGTTTAAGCTTTGTACAACAGAAAAAGCAGTGCTTCGTCTCGCTGTGTTAAATGGCAATATACTCAAGTGCAAGGAAAGAGCAAATGCTAATTAACAGAATATTATATTGCACTTAAGTATTATGTAACTCCACCCTAAGTATCAAATAGGCTGTTTTTTCAACATGGCAAGAGCAGCTTTTAGAGAAGTGAAAACATTCACTTTTTAAGTTTCGTAAAAGACAAAGGGATAGGGGTTGCTTTGTTTTCAGCAATGTTTCTTGGCATTAGACGAAAAACACAGGAATGAGCATGAGAGTGTGAGAAATAAAATTCAGCTGTCAAACTGAAATCCAGCCAATTTTTTTTTAAGGCGCCTTGTTGGAGCACTCTTAAATCTGTTTGTCGCTGTGCCTGAAGGGTATGAATATCTCCCCTCCAGTTTCAAAGCCTGGAAATCCCCTTCGAACCCTTCTGAGCAGGAAGGCTTTTTGCAGTATCGTGTACAGTATCACTATGTAACTGGACTGCATAAAATTTGTTTGTCCTTTATTATATGCTTCTAAAGTTAACAAATAACCGAAGAGTCACAGACTCCTGTGGCTGTAGCCTTCAGAGATACCATCATGAACAGGAACACTGACAACCTGTATGCGTTCTGTGTTGCCTATTCACAGTTCTCCATCGACAGTCGCAGGACTTGTTCCTGCCTGCCCACGCCAGGCAGCAGAAGGTCAGTCACAAGGCCATCCCAAACCTGCACCTCCACAATCCAGGCGGCACACTGCTGAAACATCCTCCCTGAGCACACTTGACATGGAGGGAGGAACAAGCAGTTTGTGCTGCTGTCCTCAGTGGAAAAATGCCCTCATCTTTGCAAGGCTGCCATCCTAAGTGCAAGCGTATAGAAACAGACGATGCCAAGCTTTCTTTTAAAACAAAAAAACCTTGCAACGGCAGAAATATTTTGAATTCATAATTCAAAATTTAAAACACTATTTTGGAAGCTTTTCATCTTAAGGCCAACCACCTAACAGAATGCTAAACCAGGAGAAGATTACTTGAATGCTTAAATACAATGTAACAGGCATTACAGAAAGTTGAATAATAGAAAAGCAATGCATCATGAACTGCATAGAAAAGACAGTTGAGGCAGACAAGCGCTTAATTACAGACAGTCCATAATATCCGTGTGGAAAGGTGCTACGTGAATATCCGACAGTTGGATATACCTCCATGTTGCTTTCTCTGCTATGCTTGTACAAATGTTTGAAGCAAATATAAACAAGGAACTGCTCCAGCTGAAAAAACACTCACAAGAAAACAAAACATTATTTTGTCGTCCAGGTTTGTACCCTGCTTACCATGGGGCAAGGCTCACTTGTTTCCTGGCACACTTGCAGGGGTCAAAGGGAGCAGGAATGAAGAGCTGGCAGGCTGGCAAGGCTAGCTATGCAAGTTTAAAAGTCACACTGCCACCAAACGCTGATGCTAACTAATATTTGCAATCTCAAGAGAAACAGCAACTGTTCTGGGGGACTGAATGGCACCACATGCTCCACCTCTATTTTAATATCTGGAGAATTATAAGCCTACACATCCAGCATCTGTACACTGTAATATGGTTGAATCAATCACTAAAAACTGCACAACCCCTCTGGAATAATATGATCTGGTAGAGTGTAATGTGCACATCTTTTGGAAAAGAGTATCTCTCAAAATTCTTTCCTTGCGTCAATGAAAAACTAGGTAAAATAGATGCAGATGTCATTAATTAGATTTAAAAAAAAACTGACACAAGACTTCATAACAAACTACAAAAACACTGAACTAGTTATAGCATTAAAAAAGGCAGAAAAGAAAAAACAAATGGTCATGCTAAAAAATTAGTGCCATCTTTCCAAGTTCTGCACTAATTCCCATATAAATGAAACATTTTACAGGTATTTAGGAAAGGGGATGGCACAGAAGAAGATAAACCAATGACGAATACAAAACCAAACTAAATTTAGCATCAGAAAGACAAAATAATGCATAATACAGGAAGTAATTGTACTTACATATTTTACAGATTTCTGGAGGAACTGTACCAACTTAAATGATCATCATAGTATAATGAAAACATCTGCTCAAATTGCTGGTGTTCTAAAATAAATCTAATCAAACCCTAGGAGATAAGGCATTGGACAGATAACATGAAATTATTATAACTCATTAAGCTGTTCTATGTATTACAAATTATAATGAAGCCCTATATTAGACAATTCAACGTAGGCGTCTGCAGCATCAGAAGAATCTGGTTTTGACCACCTAGACCAGCTCCTCAACTTAGAAGGACCTTTAGCAATGGACCAAAGGGTAAAGGAGCATTCAATAATGCTTAAGTTCCAAGAGGTAACATTTCAAAGTCTCTTAAATCAACGTGTGCTCACACTAATTTTACTGTAGAAGTATTATCAAAGAACTTATCAATATTTAGAGACAGCAAACACTTAAAAAAAAAGACAACAGTGTTTTCAGTCTGCATTAGGTAAACACATCTCAAGATCTGACTTGGTGGAATGCATAAGCTGCAAGTAAAGAACTGTGTGTCCAAGAGGCTCCTGATAAAATAAGTTCCTTAGAAATCAGCTACTCCGATAATTCAGATTAGTTAAATTCCTTAGTTAAAAGTTAGTGTTTTGACTTCATGTTTATGGTCCTGTTTGCTGCCTCTGTGATCAGCTAATGAACAGGAAAATAAATACTTTATCAAGGTATGCCATTCCTAAACCTTGGTGAAATTTTTCCATTTCTTCTATTACTCTCTATTTCTTCTTATACATTCTAGCTAATGTAAGGAAGACACAGATCTGAGAAAAATCACTGCATTAGAAACCATGTTTGTATTTTGCTTAGCAATATCTTCAGATGATATAGAGTAGAAACAAGTTAAGATCAGTAACCATATTTTAACCAAGCAATAGATGGTAAAAAAAAAAAATAGAACCAGATTTTTCTTACTTGATTGCACTAGCTGGAATATGAAGAATGTATTGCGTTAGGAGAATTTCCAAATACAGAGGTGACAAAGTAGGAGTTTAAAAACACTGTGGAGGACAACAAAACAGGTTTAGACAGTGGATTGGAAGAAAGAAGCATTCTTGTGTTGCAGAGTGGCCTAATTTTGCTGCATACCTATCTGATGGCAAAGGCGACCAAGGTACCTGAACAAAATCCGAACTCATTCCTTGCTACATGAATCAAGAAAAGGAGGAATGTGGACCACCCCAGAAGATCTGACCCATCCCCAGGAAGGATTCTCTAACACTGAGGTAACTGAGGGAAAGAAATATGTGCTCAATTTATAATGTTTTCATCTAGATATGTTTCTTGCTGCTAAGGAAGCAGCTAGGTCTTTTATCCTCTTGCCAAAAGACTCTGTGCTTCTGTTTGCTTCCATTATCAGGAGCCTCTGGGGTAAGGGAAGATGCAAGAGAAACCTTAGAAAAATTCCAACTACCTTTGTCTCTCACCACCCATTTCCCATTCTGTCTTCTCTCTTTCCCTCCTCTTCCTTCCAGAAGTTCCCTCCCCTCTAACAGATCATATCACAAGAAGAGTGTACCATCCACCCTAAATTAAATGGGGGCAGGAAGACAGAAATTAAGCAAGATAAAGGCTGCAGTTTGGTCTGCAGTGCTCTCAGACTCTGGACACTCTAATGCTGCAACTGTCTTTATACCCACCATAAACCATTACCTGTCTTTATTCTGTGCTTACTAGACCTGTAAGACTGAGTAGTGGATCAAGCTCTGAGTCTTTCTAACGACCAGAAACTGTAGCCAAAACACTGCAACCAAAATAACCCACAGCTAATCCTCAGCCCCACTCAGACAAGCTCTCCTCTGTCCTTGTGGATGTTACAAGATCTAGCAGCAAACCTGGCTCTTAAGGCAATGCAGGATTCTGCCCTGCTAATACTAACCCTATCCTGACTCAGTCCAGTGGCCCATATTTAGCAGAGATCTGAAAAAAAAAAAAAAAAAAAGCAAAAAAAAAAAAAAGCTCTTCAGCCCTATCTGCAAACATCTCGTTGTAGGTTCCCCTAGACCACTGACTGCACATCGTCATGAACCAGGAGTCTTCAGGCTGGATACCAGTGTATTTAATTCTAATTGCAATGCTAACCCTGTCCTTATCTATAAGCTAATGACCATATCCTTCTCATTACTAAAAATTAGCCACAAGGCCACAATGGACTTAGTACCTAGCAAAGTGGCCCACCCTGCCACAGAACTGACAAGAGGACTTTCAGTCATTCCCACCTGAGAAGAAACCACAGGAACTGTTCCATCCCAAAACAGCCCCAATCCCAGTGCAAGTGGCTTTGCAGCACTCAGCAATATGCCAAATTCCTGCATTCCTATTGTAGAAGACCAACAATTAACTGGGAGTCTGATCCCTTTGCTGTAATGTGGCACATATCTGGGAGGGAACGGGGCACATGAACTCACAGGAGAAATTCCACCCAGCCTTCTCTTTCCTTCCACATTTCCTCCCCTCAGAAAGTTCTTTGCTCCCTGGCAGTGACAGGGAGGAGGTAATATATATGGGAATAGAGGTAGAGGAGGTAAACGGCGCACAGTCAACAAAGCAGGTAGATCATGCTGGAAGTTGGGAGTGAAGGCTCTGCCAGATGGGGTTAGGGCGGACTGTGTCAGACACAGCTGTCTTAGAGTTTGGAGTACATAAGCTTTTTTGCAAATAATAAACTACTCCATTCAGAATAGGACTGCCATATACCACAAAAGGTGTTGGGACAAATCACGGAGTTGGGAAGCACACACATGTGGAACTAAAGCAACACAGAAAAGCAAAGGCATCAATCTAAAAGTTAAGAGATAGAGCTTTATTTTCAAGGATCCTTGCGAACAGCAAGACCTCATTCAGTTGCAAAAATAACAAGAAGATGAATGGGTCACTTCCTCTTGCCCCTCCAGTCTCTTACGTTCTAGAATAATATGTAAAACCCCGTTACACACTTAGCTCAGATCTAGTGTGGGGACTTTACATCCCCACAAACCCATCTCTTCCTGCCTTCTTGACAGCACATACACATTTCCCATGTGCTTCCTTCCCCCTGCATAACAGTCCTTTCAGGCTTATCAGAGCTGTATGAAGTAGCCACAAAGGGAATGAAATTACTGCATTTGTGTATTTGAGAGAAAAACCTGGGAGCAGCTGCGACATGAAAGTCATCACAGCAAAAGCTGATTCTCCCTCTCAGTATACCAATTATATAACCTCAGGCTCAATGGCATAGCTCCCAACCAAATGCAGCCAGAGCAAACATGCATCCGACTGAAAACATCATATAGACATTGGTACAAAAGGCGACAGTCTTGCTACAATTGTTTTCTTTCTGCAGCAGCTTGCAGGGCTGCGGCTCACTATATCAGATCATCATATGCCATCCTAATAGACCTTTCAGTAGCTGTGCATAAAGATCTGAATCTATGTCTATTTTTGATGTGTAACAGGTATTTCCTTATAGCAGATAATCAGTTTTATAGTTCATGCAAGCCATCTTTTCAGCATATTTGTAAACAGTGTTCATTACCATTCTGATGTACAAACCTAAGCTGTTTGACTTTCTTTACTAAAAGTAATTACAAAAAATATTTTTTTTTTTTAATCACAGTACAACAGGCTACTTTTGGGGAATGCTCAACAAACCAAATTGTTGCTCCTTATTTTCTACTCTGGTTGCACTTAAGTAAGAGAAATAAAATCAAATAAGGCAATGATGCTCTTGCATAAGTAAGACAAAAGACTATTCATCAGGGAAAAAAAAAAAGATTCCAAATGCATTACATGTTCAGTTTGAAACACTGTTGGGAAAAAAAAAGTGTTTAGAGCCCAAAACAACTCAAATTGTTTCCCTGACTAATCACTTCATTGCAAGAAACACAGATGCACTAAACAAAACTAGTTAGGAGAAAAGAAGGAATAGAAAGCTAAAATGTTTTCTATTTGAATTGCAGCTACTACAAAAAAAAAGTGACTGACTGGAAAATGAAACTCCCCTCTCAGATATACTTGCTTACATCCTATTTTCAGCCTTTTCACCTAGTTTCCCCTCTGGAAAATCCTGGCTGTGGGAGAAGTCACACAGTCTGGCATACCTAAAATGGGCAGCATATTTTCACCACACGTCTGCTTTCATAGCACAAAGGCAACTAAAAAGTCCCAAATTTATTTCTGGAAACCTCTGACACATCATAACACTGGTTTGCCTCTACCCTCACGTCCATGCCCAAAGTTCACTGAGGGACCAGACTTTAGCCTGTATGGCCAACAGTAAACACACCAAGTTCATCTCCATTTAGGCTCCTGGCGACCGCCTGCCAACAGGGAACTGGAGTAAGGTCAGCTTGGAACTACCAAGAGGGTGGCCCCAGAATGGTAAATGACAGAATTTCAGATATCATGTGGACTAACAAAATCTACTGACATCAAAACTTAAAATAGTGTTATTGAGTCTTTGTTTCATTAGATTGCATTCATTTGATCAATCCCATTCTCAAACAAGGGAAACAATTTTCACTACTGCTCAGCTTGGGCATGAATGTCCTGTTAACCAGAATTCCCTTCCTACATCTCCCTGCCTTCAACTGGTACTGCTAATCTAACCCTGGTTAAAGAATTAAAAGTTTTGTCATTGTTGCTTTCTTTAATTAACCAGCCTCAACCATAACGTTCACAAAAGCTTTTGGAGAACACATAGTTAGTTGTACAGTGTGCAATAAAACATATTTTTGTTTATGTTATATTATAGAACACTAGTACCAATTAAATACTTAAAATCATTGCTACATTTTAAAGGATAATTTTATTCCCCCTGTGCAATTCACTGCTAGATCAGCTAAAAGTCCTGAAATGAGGAGAAAATTTAGGTGGAAATTAGACATCTGAACAATAAGCTGCATGTACTACAAGCACCCCACAATTAACTGTTTCAAGTTTCCATAACTGTTACACATGTGCAAGGTCTGCATCTGCAGAAAGCCTGGAGAATTAAACCTGTGTGTCCTCTTCCATGTTTTCAGAACTGGGGCAGAACTGAGGTGCCAGCTGCAGCAAAACAACATCAATGCTTACAAAGACAAAGCAAAGCCACCCCCAGATGCGGCGTGGGCTCCATCTAGCGGAGTTCGACTTCATTCCATACCACCACTGCTGAATCACTCATCTGCACACAAAATGAGTAAGAAACAGCACTGCAATATAGCGTAGTGTCTCGGAATTACGCCCACTCATGTGTTTACAATGACCTTTGAAGGGCTTGATACTCCTAAATTGTACTGTAATTATAAATATGGAAGTGTATCTCTAAAACTGAGGGGCAGTTGGTTGGTTGATGGGTTGTGAAAGTTGACTGAACAAAACGGTAATTGCTTCTTCATTGTTTCTGGCAAAAGGCTGCCCAACTGAAAAATCAAATATTCAGCACATAAATGTAAGCTTCAGATATGATACTGATCTTAAGAAACGCTAGGGCTTCTACTTTTTTGCAAGCTCAAAATACTAGATGCCTTATTTTGTTCTAGTTACTAGGTTTTATTCCATATTTACAATTTAGCATTTTTAAAGGATTAAAATATTTCCATACCTTTTAAATATTTTTATGTAAAAAAAACCAAAACAACCACATTTTAATAATTTTGGTATCCATTAACAACTGACTAAAAAAAAAATATAAGAACACAGACAATATGAAAGAGGTCAAGATTTAGACCCATTTTATAAACACAACTGAAAAAGAGATATAAGATACTTCAGCATCTAATAGCCTATTAATCTTAAAAGCAAATTTTGAAAACAACACAAATCTTTCAAAGTACTTGAACATTAATTGTATATTACCCTCCTATCCCGTGAACCTGACAGTGTGCAAGACCTACCTGTGGGCTCGTCTTTCTAAAAGTATCAGTTCCGTGTATCACATCCCTTATGATTCTTTCTCTGAGATTATTATATTCTTCTTCGGTGAGATCACTGTCCTCCAACTGAGTGTTGCAAACTGGGCACTGTCCACTGTAATAATAGTAAAACAAGAAAATAAAAGAATAAGGACTTTAAAATAAGAACTACTTTAAATTTTACTAACTTATTGAGTGTCTTATGTATGAGTACAATTCTTTACAAGAACTCCAATACAGTACAATAATCAGAAAATTAGTTCTACTCTTCTGCGAGGCATCCAAACCCTACTAAAGTCACCAGAAATATTTTTATGTGACTTAGTGGGATCAGGATCAAAGATTTAACTCTAGAGACATTTGAGGATTTAGGACTAAAACCCGGCATGACAGCAGGGGAGAAAAAAAAGAATAAAAAAAATATTCACCAGCATTTCTTTAGGCCTTGAGAGATCAGAATTCAACTTCCAGCATTACCATAAATTTCCATATCTTAAATAGTTGGAAGTTTCCCTGCTACACAGGAAAGTCACCATGGATACATACAGCCCAGATCCCAGTGTGGGAAGGTGATGCAGTTGCACTGGCCTGGCTAGAACATACGAGGTAGCTGTAGGCACACTCGCTGAAGCTAGCAGACAGGCCACAGAGCCTTGGTCTAGCTATAAATCCATTCCAAAGTCTTACAGCAAGAAAATGCACCAAAGAAATGCTCCACTATTGTGCTACTAACAGCTTAGATTTTTGGTAGGAGCAATCTGCTCGATTTATCAAGGTTTGGAATAACCAAACCTGTCATAGGTGTAGGAAAACTCCCACTCAAAAGAAAGGGGAGGAAGAAACAAAAAAGGTAACATTAATCTGTGTATGGTTGGAGAAGCAAATAATGAGCAAGGCTGCCTTCTTTGCGCCACTTGTCTTTTGATATCAGATTTCCCCATATTTCTAGGCTAAGACTGTTTGTTCAGATCTCTCTAACAGGGTCAAAGTGAACAGACTAAGAGCAGAATGTGACTACAACAGAAATACCATTTGCTTTGAAAGCCCTCAGCAGTACGAAGTCACACTGGCACTGCACGTCTGTAGGATGCCCAATTCCACCAGATATTTTCAGGTATCAGGCTGGCTGCACTCAAACAGAAAGTAGCTTTACATTGGTGTCTCCTGGCAGTTAATCACTATTTATTTCTTTATTGGTAAGAAACGTTTGTTCCTGCTGTGTAGCACGGGCTAAATATCATCACATGGATCTAGGAACATAGACTGTTGTAAATGAAAAAGCTCTGCAGCTACAGTCAACAAATGCCATCATTTAGTGCTCATTTCCCAGACCCAGAAACACCACTCCATCATGCCCAGCTGTGTCAGTGACTATGACTGCATGCAGCCCCGGGACAGTGTCCTGGTTTTGTGTAGCGGCAGGTGGTAGGAGTTTCCCCTTTGGCCGGTGATCTAGGGCCAAGATCTAGGGTGGATCTTTGTCCTGGGTCTGGGGTGGACCTGCTGCTGGCCAGGGCCAAGCCAATTGGTGGCAGTGATAATGCCTCTGTGATAACATATTTAAGAAGGGGAAGATTAAAAAAAAAAAAAAAAAAAAAAAAAAAAAAAAGAGACGAAGCAGGGGCAGAGAGAAGCCTGGGAAGACAGAAGGGGTGGGAGGAAGTTGTTTTTGTTCTCTCTCTTTATTCTGCTTTGCTTTTATTAATAATAAAAAATTGAAATAGTTTTCCCCAAGTCGAGTCTGTTTTGCCCATAACAGTAACTTGAATGATCTCTCCCTGTCCTTATGTCAAACCTCGAGGATTTTTGTTATCTCTTCCCCATTCTCTCAGAGGGTAAGGAGAGTGAGTGAAAAACTGCATAGCTTGGTCTCTAGCAGAGCTGAACTATGACAGACAGTTTCCTTTTTCATTCACATCATCCACTTCTCACTACTCTTAGTTTCCCTGCTGCAGGGCCAGCAGCTGTGGTAACTATTGTGATTCTGCAAATCCCAAATCATATGTTGTTTTGTCTCTGACATAGACAAGAACTCTCCACTGATCTGTTCATGCATGTTTTTAATACTAAAAGACCAAAAAGATTGAAAATTCATCATAAAAGATTACAGAATAGAACAACACGGGATACAAAAAAAAAAAAGCAGATCTCAGACTCTTGAGTTTCCTCAAGAAGAGCACTGGCATGTCATAGCAGATTCTGAAAAGTTTTCCAGAACAGCACAAGTGAGGCAAAGCTACAGAGAACACACAGCTCCGTGCCAGCCAAGAGGCCCAATTTTTTGGCTAACCAACCTAGTGCTGCAAAAACTCCCCAGCACTGGGAAAAGCCATCAAAACAAGCCACAACCAAGAGAACTGTGTCAACTGCTGTGAGCTGGGGTTTTGTCCTACAGCCTGCTAGCACAGCATACACATAATTCCAAGATGCAAAACAAGACAAGCCTAACTTCCATGGCCACCACTGGATTTTTGTATGATTTCACAGAACTATACCTTAAGAGAGAGCATAAGCATTTTTTTTTAATATTTAGTCTTTTTTGTTGTTTCATGTCCCACAGCCACAACCTTTGCACTAACACATAGTCTGAAGGAAATAAACTGGAACTGTCATCATTTCCATGTCCCATTTGTTCATTCTTTTCTTTCCTACTTGTCTTTCCAGTTAGCCTCTATAAACTAAACACATACACCAACACAGTGCACAACTCCATACCCAGGTCAAAAATGTATGTCCTGTATCATTATTATGAACCTCCAGGCCCACCACAAAACCAGCATGTGAGGCTGGGGAAATAGTGGAGGACTGAGACAAAACAACCTGCGTCTCAGTGCTTGAATGCTGAACTACATTGATATTTTTTTCTTTCCTAAAAAGAAAAAAACCAACCAAACAAAAAAACAAAACACCAAACCAAACAACTTATCTTGAATTTTTGCAGATAAACTTTCCAAAGACAAACCAATGAGCTACAAATATATGTTCACTGCATGTCCTACAATCTCTGATTGCGGGTTAAAACTAGAAATTTTTCCAAGTTTAACTCTTTAATAACTGTGTGAAAAAGAAAAAATAAACTGTCAGATAGGACATTAACATACAGTAAGGAAATTCACAGAGTCAGTCACACCTTTGTCCTCTTTAAAGTCCATAAGCACTTCTGCCAAGAATATTAGACATGAAGTCCAGCTTGCATCTTCATCACCAGACTGGACGCTCCAGCCGCAGTACCAAGAAAATAAGCAGAATCTAGTAGCTTCTCCAGCAGGCAACACAATCACACTTCATCTGAATGGGTCTTTGGTTCTTACTGGCTGACAAACAACCTTTTTGCTGCTTGCTCCTATTTAAGTTTCTCTTACATGCAGGACATGTTGATGTTTCACATTTTTCCTTTCTATCATGCTTTGTTCAGAAGCCCATGTTCACCCAGCTGTCACAGTTTGAACCAAAAGAGTAACCATTCTTCTCTAAATCCATCCAAATATCTTATTTTCACAAGCACAAACTCAGAACTGAATTGTAGGACTTGAGCTTTAAATGGAACGAATTATTCTACCCTGGCTGTCTCCACAGGGAGATCCTAGAGATGCCAAAGCTAAGTCATTGTAATTTTCTAAAACCTTGGCAATCAGAAATGTTAAATTCTCCCAGCAGTTGAGGTCTGACATACTTTAATGCACACACAATAAGCCAAGACTGCATTAATTGCAATGCTGGCAGTGCATTTACTGAATAAAAAAAAAAAGCTATGCATGGAATACCAACAATGGACATTCACTGCTGCATACAAACAATACGCTCCAGTTGGTCAACCTGCTGCGGCCAGGCCGCAGGCTCAGCCTACGTATTAATATAAGCAATGAGAGTGGCTGCTCATATAGCTATAAAGTTACCGTTAAATACACCTCACTGCATTAAGGAACTTCACCATTTGGCTATAGAGAAGAAAGGCCTAACGAACTGTTAGAAGACTATTTCAAAATCATTAAGCCTAAAGTTTAAGGACCTGTCCTACTGTGAACCTGGATCCTTCTGCAACTACCACTTTGAGATTACCTGAAAAAACCAAACCTCCCCAAACCCCAACAGATCAACCCACCCCAGTCACCTATCAACAGCCAAAGCTCCTGAAGCCAGTTTCTTCTTGTGAATTCTCAATGTGGATTCCCAAAAGGAGCAGAGGCAAAACAGGCACAAGAAACATGCTGCATCTTGCAAGACTGGACCCTTAGTCTAACTGCTGTTTTTTTACAACCATACCTTTAAAATTACCTTGCTATTCTTGTAACTCCTCATTGATTATTCTAGGATTTCATGCCAATAAATTCCCAGAGAGAAGGCTTTCACCTCTGCAGAATATCTAGCTGTCCTTACAGCTAAGTGACCGTTTAACTACTTTTTTGAGATAGATTTGGAGTATAATGGCACCTACGTATCAAACATGAAGTCAGATGTGCTACAGTAATTTGAATGTAAGCTCAAAAAACTTGAACTGCAGCTTTCTATAGCTGACCTTGGAAATCCAAAGCTTTTGTAACTCTTGAAGAAAAATGGTCAGTAAACTTCAAAGTCTGTTTGCAGAAGGTTCAAGCTTCTGACTATCACAGTTCAAAGAAACTAGGACCTCAGTGCTAGAGGAAGAACAAAATACCCTGGATATGAGTATCTTAGAGATAATTGCCAGTATTCATACAAAATCAGAATGACCTATGAACGAGCCTATTAAATTGTCAAGCTTAGTTTAGCAAAAAAATAGTTCTGGATTTTTTAACTCAAGACTCATGTTTTAAGACATCAGTTATGCTGACTGCAGAGACAAGTCTAGTAACAATCTCCACGAGTTTCAGAGATATCTTAAGGGCTTTGTCCTTCATGATTAGGATAAAAAAAAAAACCTCACAAAAAACTCAACAAAACCAACATTTTTTTTTTCTTTCTTAAATCCTAAGGAACTTTTCTGTCATCAGTTATTTAATGTAAACACAACAAAATTCCTACATTATTTTTCTTTTCTTGAAATCATTTTAATTTTATTCAAATTCTTATCCAAGTAGGCTACCTCAAATGTTCTTATTTTAAAATAAAAAGTGTTCATACAGTTACCACAAAATAACTACTATATAGCACCTTGTCACCACTTTGTTCACAGATTCTTAATCCATGATAAAATGTGAGGTGATATAAGTTAGTTTAGCTCTCAGTCTGTAACAGTGTTTACAGACAGTAAGATAACAAGCTACCTGTTAACCGACAATCAACTTTGGAATTTTAAAACTCTAAAGGCTGAAAAAGGCTGTCTAGAATTTGGGGAATTATCATAATACAGTACAGTAACACATACACACACAGATGCATAATAATAATCCATCTTACAGTGACCAACCCCTACTCTTAGGGCAGGGAGTTACGCTGTTATTTCATGGGCTTAAAAAGCAGCAGACTCTGTATGTGCTCTTACTTCAGAGCATGTATTTTTATAAGCCACCAAAAAAAACCCCCTCATAATCCGTTGGAGACATTCTTATAATTAATACATTTACAGTTGTCAAATTGCTACAAAAACACAGAACTAGATTTCAAATAGAGTAACATTTAAAATAGGAATTTATAGACGTTAAGAAAAATGTGCTGTAATAGAAGCACATACACAAGTTATTGCTGTGAAAACCAAATATTAGAATCATTTTGTCTTCACTGAAAGTGAGGTGGGAAGGGAGAACCCTTCCATCTGTACAAATTAACTGCAGTATGTGAGTATGTATCAGTTTTCAAGAAGACATCTGGTTACACACCAAAGTTGCTCTGTTAAATACCCTGTTAAACAATGGTATTATAAAGCCAACCAAAAAAGTAAGTCTTTAATTCCTAAGCAGTAAACAAATAAGCCACCCAGTAAAATGGCAGCTCTTATTTTTCTCTATGTTTTCCTGTCTTGGCTCTGCTTAGCATAACTCCTTTCCAATTGTGCATGTTGGGCCTTGTTTAATGCACAAGAATGAGCTGGAAACTGGAGTTTGGGAAATCCTATGTACACAGCCAAGATGCATCTCAAGGATTAAAATATTTTCTTACGTAAGGAAAGCTATTTTTTCTATTTATGACAGAAGTGTTCAAGATCAAAGACAACACCTCACATTTAAATAACATGTTGCATTTACCTGTCTTTAATGCTGGTCAAGTGTCCTCTCCAGTTCTCTCCTGGTATACTAAATATGTACAGAGGGAAAAATAAATAAAAACATTAGATTTGTATTTAACAACACTTAAATTACAGATAAAGAATAATGCTATTTTGGTCAACATTTAGAAAGAAAAGGCCAATCAATAGTCTCCCCTGCAAAGAAATCATACAAAGATTCATATATAATTTAGCAATACCTGAAAATATTATATAAAGAACCAACACTTAACAACATGCAGAGAACTAACACCCTCAATCTCCCCCATTTATGTTGTCCCCAGATATTAAGAACCATACAAATAACCAGGCTGCACTGACAATTTTTGAGTTGCTGCCCTACACATTCATAATGCACCTCAGAACCAGATGGGAAAGCAGGAACCAAGATTTCTATGCAGATATCGTCCTGAGAGATTAAAAAAAGATATGCTCATACCAAAATACTCCATTGAGACTTTTTGACTCCGTATGACCATTGTCACCACCACTACCACAGCCACCATCATGGTGGTGTAAATATTCCATTTTGGCCACGAGATCCAAAACAGAACAGGTGGCAGAACAGGAATACCCATGCCAACATGCAACTGCAGACACCTCTCTCTTTGCCACTGTGTTTTTTATCATAGGCTGCACAATCACACATACTATGGGCTTTGGAATAACTGTCCTGTTTCTGCCCGCCTTTCCCATTTCTCACGCCGATACATAGCGGTTCTTTAGTTTTCTTACACAGACAATACGCAACAGGAAATACCGTGATTCTTTGTTGCACACTCAGATCTCTGTACTGGATCTGGCTTTACCCACTACTAGAAGTCAGTGCTGCTTTGCTCTTCAGAAAAATATTTTTTTAGAACTAATACCTATTCAGTTACACTCACAGAGCTTACTTCTGTGCTTACTGTACCATCTGTTTCCTTTGTCAGCAAAAGTTACCTCCCAGTCTGCATCATTTTTGCAAGACTAACAGTGCTAGAAGTAATCAGACTATTTCTTTTTGGGAACTCCACAGGAACTGCTTATTTATTTTCAACCAATCTAATCTGAATCTACCTCCCTCTATTTTAAAACCATTACCCCTTGTCCTATCACAACAGGCCCTGCTAAAGAGTTTCTCCTCATCTTTCCTGTAGGCCCTCTTTAGGTACTGGAAGACCACTGTAAGTCTTCCCGGAGCCTTCTCTTCTCCAGGCTGAGCAGCCCCAACTCTCTCAGCCTGTCCTCATAGGAGAAGTGCTCCAGCCCTCTGATCATCTTTGTGGCCCTCCTCTGGACTCGCTCCAACTGGTCCATGTCCTTCTTGTGTTGGGGGCTCCAGAACTGGATGCAGTACTCCAGGTGGGGTCTCACCAGAGCAGACTAGAGGGGGAGAATCACCTCCCTCAACCTGCTGGCCATGCTCCTCTTGATGCAGCCCAGGATGCGGTTGGCCTTCTGGGCCACAAGGGCGCATCGCCAGCTCATGTTGACCTGCTTCATCCACCAGCACTCCCAAGTCCTTCTCCTCAGGGCTGCTCTCAATCCATTCTCCGCCCAGCCTGTATTTGTGCCTGGGATTGCCATGACCCATGTGCAGGACCTTGCACTTGGCCTGGATGAACTTCATGAGGTTTGCCTTGGCCCACCTCTCCAGCCTGTCAAGGTCCCTCTGGATGGCATCTCTTCCCTCTAGCGTGTCAACCACAACACACAGCTTGGTGTCATCGGCAAACTTGCTGAGGGTGCACTCTATCCCACTGTCCATGTCGCTGACAAAGATGTTAAACAGGGCCGGGCCCAATATCAACCTCTGAGGAACGCCACTCGTCACTGGTCTCCTCTTGGACATCGAGCCATTAACCACAACTCTTTTAGTGTGGAAATCCAGCCAACTCCTTATACATAGCTCTGCAACATACCACTTGCCTCTGCAGTCTCCTTGCCAAGGACTTTTTATTATGTTGAGTTTCCTGTGCATGCAGTATGCGGCACACACAGTTAAGTCCATCTCTACTCAATGGGAAAATGGCACCCCACCACAGATTTTCACCCACTAAAACAGTTCATCTCGACTGAAGTTTACTCTGTCTGCTCCCTAGCTGTTCCCAGCAAAGAAAACAGCTAGGGGACAGCAGTATAAACCATCCTAATAGTGGTAGTGCATTCCCACAGCCATATTTTCTGTCCAGGTAGACTAACTTGTGAAATGGCTATACAGCTCACATAAACCAAAGCCAACAGTTAAAAAAAGTCATAGATGGGCTCACATACAACAGCATGACAAATATGGAGTGGGCCTCGATTAACCACTCTGTGCATGCGCAGCGTACTAGTTGTCATTTGCAGAGTCCTACCATCACTACTCATGAAAGCAAATTGCATGGCCTGCTAAGTACTGTGATAAAATAAAGAGCTCCTATTAAGATTATTCCTATTATTCAATACGAAGTCAACACTTAATTTTTACTTAACATATGCTAAATTTGCTGCCTGTTTCCTTTAAAGAGAGAAACAATCTAATTTTCAAATAACTTACTGCTTCTACATTCCAACAGATTAGACGAAAAGCCCTCATACCTGTCAATATTCCTTATGTACTAACGCCAGAAAAAGATGGAAGTTGGATAGTTTGGACAGCCATGACCCATCAATTTCCTACTCTCTGTAACAAGGAGTAATATTTAACAGGTAAAATCTTTCAAGAAAAGGTGAAATCAGTAAGAATTTTACAGTTTCACACTAATCTGGAGCAAAAATAAAATGTATCTTTTCATGACAATGTGTCTCTCATGAAGAAGCAACAATCAAAATGAGATGTTGAGGGATCTTATTGGAATTGATCTATGGAATAATCTGAATCCCATCCTCATGAACTGGAGGTTGCTATTGAAACATTATTTACCTTTCAAACCATAGCTTTATACTCCGCATAAATGTTTTGTGAGGGTATATTTGGTTCTCTCTCAAATATAAGAGGATACCAAACAGCTCTTTCTGTAAGTCAGCACCTTTCATACCCCTGCTGTAGTCAAAAAAGGCCTGCAGGACATCTAAGGTTGGCACCAAATCCTTAGCCAACATTTCATGGTAAAGTTCAAATGCGAGATTCATTTCTTGGTGACGGCTGGCTGCTTTGATACAGGATTCATAATTTGTCCGTGAGGGAGTCATGATCTTTTTTACTTCTTCCAAAAGAGTCAAGGCCATTCTCCATTGATCTGAATTACTCAGCCCCCTAATAAAAAGGCTGTAAGCACCACTTTCTAAAATCCTAAATCTGGTTTTCATTATATCATACATGTCTTGAATTTCTGAAGTCTGCCCCTGCTGGACACACAATGCCAGATATTTGACCAACAAATTATATGCAATGTCACCATTACTCTTTGCCACATGGGTCAGCAAGGACTTAGCCACATCAATGGGGCTGTTGCACTTGACCATACTGTTAAACATCACTTCTTCAAATATTTCAGGTGACCGAAAGCTTTCCCTCAGTCTGTTCCATTCCTCAGCCTGCAAAGGTTTTTCTGGAGGCTGTACATTGGTAAACTTATGTCTTGACAGACCTTGTCTCATTAACCATTTTTTTGGAGCTCCAACAGGGGAAGAAAAGTGGAGTTTCCCTTCAGATATTTCTTTAGTCTCCTCATCCCATCCTTTTTCTACTTCATAATCAATTTCAGAACTTTTCTTCGTAGGCAAGACATCAGTTCCTTTGGGATCCACTGGTACCGCAGTGCTGGAAGATGTCACAAAACAGAAATAGCTAACCTTTTCCCTATTGGGGATGTTGAAAGAGACAGCAAACAGCTGTTGGCATCTTGAAACAGGCCAGAACATACGGCATTTCCATAGCAAAGCCTGAAAACCCTGCTGACTAGTTTGAGACAAGAGTGCCATCACAAGAAGAAATTATCTATTAGCTCACTGTATCTAAGGAAGTTATAAAATGGAAAGTGCAGTTTGCATGGGGATGTTTATTACAAAAGCCCAAGGGTCATCAAGCTGTATAAGCTTCAGTTTCAAAATGCTTGCTCTACGAGTTGTTTCTGCCTCGTACAAAACATAGTAAAAATCTATTTTCACAAAAATCAGTCTCTCAAACTGTCAGAACATTCATCCAAAATGAGGGTATCTTTCTTCCTAAAGAAAATGCTTTGCAGGTTGGCAGCTTATAATTTCTGTTTGAGGGTTGCTGTAGAGATGTGTACTGAGCATGTGGTACGCAGACAGGCAGCTCTGACGCAGATAGACAAAACGTGCAAGTTTTTTCTTCCTGCTTTGATCCAAGCCGAGTCAGAAGGTTTCCTAAAAATAAAAATAACACTGCAATATCACCACCTGGTCCATGCTTTCCTATTATAGTGACACGTGCATGCTAGCAAACACAAAGTTCAAGGTACCTGGACAATTTCATGTCAGGAATCCCAATCCCAACCCCTCAGGCAGTCCCACCACAGGATTCCTATGTTCGTTCCCTCGTACCTTTCAACTTGTGACAAATTTCCGTTTAACCGGTTTCCCCTATCGTAATTCCTTGGTAACGCCGCTGCCAACGAGGCAGAGCAACACCACTGACAGCAATTAAGATACGTAATTGTTAGGTTATAACAATCCCGGTAAATATCGCGAGGTTCACCGGCAGCCGGGCAGGCAGCTGCTGCGCCTCACGAGGAGACCCCGTCCGCGCCCCCCGTACACTACAACTCCCAGCGTGCACAGCGGCCGACCACGCCATCGCGCTGCCTGCTGGGAAAGTCCCTCTCTCCCTCTCTCCCTCTCCCCTTCCCCCCGCCTTTACCCCGCCAGAGCGTAACGAAGCGCGGTCCCGGTGCAAGCTGCGCCCCTAGCTCTCCGGGGCGGGCCTACCTCGCTCGGTGCGCGGTGGCCATGGACGCCTTGGCGGTAGGAGGCGCCGGCAGGGAGGCGCTTAGAGCGCAGGCGACCACGCTGCGGCTGGGGCGCTCGCCTCCCGCTAGGCCGGAAGCGCTACCGGGCCCGCGCCTGGGCCGGGAGCCAATCGCGTCTCACTGGGCTGGTCCGCACGTGACCCCGCTAGCCCTGTGAGGGCGGATGGGGTTTGCTCCGCCATGTCAGTTGCGGGCACGGAGGTCCGAGGGTCAGGCGCGTCGTGCGGGGCATCGCGCATGCGCGGCGCGCCAGCCGGCCGCAGCGGGGAAGATGGACTGGAAGCGGAGCCTGCGGGGCCGCCTGGCCGCCCGCCGCAGCCGTGAGTGCCCCGGCGCCGATGCCAACACTCCTCGCCGCGGGGTGACGGGGCGCTGGGGCGGGCAGGGGAGGTGCCCCCGTGAGTGAGCGCGGCCGCCAGTGCCCGTGGGCACAAGGCGATGCAGGGCCAGGCCTGGCGAGTCCGGTGTGGCTTTAGTTCCCCGTGTGCAGGCCGCCGTGGGGGCCAGACAGGTCTCGGGGTCGTTCTGCGGAGAAACACCCTCATTTTAGGGGTTAGTGACAGCAGGGGCGGGGCTGTGGAGCCCTGTGGAGCCCTGTGGAGCCCTGTGGAGCCCTGTGGAGCCCTGTGGAGCCCTGTGGAGCCCTGTGGAGCCCTGTGGAGCCCTGTGGAGCCCTGTGGGCGTTGGTGCTGTGGAGGCTGGGTTGTCTGCAGTGCGCGCTCCCGTGACAGCTGGTGTATAATGATATCCCTGATGTTACAGAGAGAAAGGTGGTTTTATGCTGCTGCCTGCAGTAAGCAGTATCCTTAAAGAAAGCGACCACTGTAAAATGAGAACGCTGCTGCTTTGTCAGCCATAACTGTGTGTCAGTTACAGTAACATACCCTACAGAGAACCAGGTCTGTGCAGTTACTGGAAGAGGTGCTTTGTAGGTTCTCAAATATAAATGGGGGCCTACAAGAAAACTGAGGAGGGACTTTTGACAAGGGCAGGTAGTGATAGGACAAGGGGTAATGGCCTTAAACTGGAAGAGGGTAGGTTTAGAGTACACATAAGAAAGAAATTATTTAGTGTGAGGGTGGTGAGGCATTGGAACAGGTTGCTCAGAGAAGCTGTGGATGCTCCACCCCCAGAAGTGTTCAAGGCCAAGTAAGACGGGGCTTTGAGCGACCTGATCTAATGGAAGGTGTCCCTGCCCAGTGTAGGGGGGTTGGAATTAGATGATCTTTAAGGTCCCTTCCAACCCAAACCATTTTATGATTCTATATAGGTGACTGGATATAAGGGAAAAAAAAGTTAAAATGAAGTGGTGGAACACTGGAGCAGGTTGCCCAAAGAGGCGGTGGATGCTCCATCCCTGGAAATATTCAAGGCCAGGCTGAATGAGGCTCTGAGCAACCTGATCTGGGTGGAGATGTCCCTGCCCCTTGCAGGGGGGTTGGACTAGATGACCTTTGAAGGCCCCTTCCAACCCAAACCATTCTGTGATTCTCTGACATATTCAATGTATGTTATATAATTTACATAATAGACCTGTGCTCCATTCATTTCCACCTAATATTTGTGTTGCTAAACAGCATAGTTGTGGAAGTCTCAGCATTAACTCATTTTTTCAAGCTTCTTGTTACATTAAAACTCTGTTTGGAGCACAACATAAAAATTATTTTCTGTATTAATCAGCCAAAAAGAGCGAACAAGAGCTAAAAGATGAAGAAATGGAATTGTTCACAAAATATTACATGGAATGGAAAGGAGGAAGAAAAAGTGACAATACGTCATATACAAACATACCACGATTTTACTACAGGGTAAGTGAGGTGTCCAGATAAACTTCAACAAGAGACTGTTCTGTGTTATAAAAGAAAGTTGTTCTTATTCAAAGGGACACTTCAGCTTCAGAAGCTGAAGTAGATTGAAATGTGAATGATGTGGATTGCTAAGTGGAATTTTTTTTTGTCTTGTACAATTGTGGATTTCAGCAGTTTCAAATAATTACTAAGCATCTCATCAAAGGCCATGAAATAGTTTGCTAATTAGGCAGTAGGCTTGGTGGTTTACTAAAGATAGGAACTCCTTTCTCTTTCAGAGAAACTTCCTCTTTTAACATAGTAGTGTTACAAATATGTATCTTCCTGCTTCTGTTTAGACATGATGACATGCTGCTTCATGAAAATGGTGAATGATTGATCTTGCAGACTAAAGATAAGGCTGGTGCTTGCGTCATCTGGCAGAAATGCTTGGTCCACCAACTTCTGTGTGAGATAAATCGCATTGGGATGGGGAAATATGGGAGCAGAAGTTCGACATCTTAATGTTGCTGACACTTATCAACTTGACCACTCAGCTCCTGTCTAACCTTGCATGGTCCCACATTTCTTAGGATCATGAGTGTCTGCCAGTTAAGTTTTTGGGTATCTGTGTTTCTGTTGATGAATACATAGGCAACCATTGAGGTTCTGGTAGAGCTGTACAGTTTTGCATGTAAACATCAACAGAACTTTCATACTAAGCATTCTCCCATCTGTTTTGTTGGCCAAAATAAGTCTAGTAGACGTTCACACTTTTGAGAGTCAGGCCTACCAAAAAACAGAAAGTGCTCCTCTCTCCTGAGTAAAAACACAGTAAATGTCTTCTATGTGTGAGCTCTTCTATCTTGCAACTGTGGGAAAGTGCTTACTGGATGGGCTGTCGGGTATGAGGTAGGTCTCTGTCTCTCATCTTAAAGATGTCCTGCATTAAACAAATATTTCAATATTGAAGTAGTTTGAGACAGTATGCAAGTGATATCTTTGTAGAGGACGCAGTTTCCACACAGCATTCTGGTAGATAGTGTGTTATTTTCTATCAAGGAAACAGCTTCATCAGAGTGTATGAGTCAGGGCTACTTAAGAATACTTACTAGATATGTAGGTTTTTTTGAATGGTTCCCCTGTACAGAAAATTAAAATGCCTCAATGTTTCCAGCTGCCAGCTGAAGATGAAGTCTTACTTCAGAAGTTAAGAGAAGAATCTAGAGCAGTCTTTCTGCAAAGAAAAAGTAGAGAGCTATTGGATAATGAAGAGCTGCAGGTAAGAAAATATTTTCTGTATGTCTCATAATGGCTTCTGACAGACTTCCTCTTTCTGCAGAGTTCGATTGTCTCCTGTCTGTTCACAAAATCTTGTGGCAAGGTGCTTTGTACTTGGGCGCACTGGCTGGTTGTGAAGCACTAGTAAAGCTGAAGTGCTGCATAGTCTTGGGCTGGTAATGTCAGTGTAAAGCTTCCTTGTTTTGATCTATATGAGGACTAAATCAATGGGTCTTAGTTTTCCAGCACATTCCAACAATTTCCCTGGTTGGCCCATAAGAAGAAATAAGTTCTGTTTACATATCACCAAGAGAGACGCCAAAGATGGTTGAGTTTACTGCAGTGTAAAGACAAAAGGGATGTGACCCTAAAAATCCTAGTGAGTGAGAAGGTGTGTGTGTGTGTATTTAACACCAGTTTAGAGCAGTCGAAATATTGCTTGCTTGCTTTTATGGCTGAACGAAAAATGTGTACTGATTATTTGAGATAACCTTGCAGCAAAACCATTTTTTTGCTGCATTTCTTAGACATTGACATCTCTAGAGAGATATCTTCTTAATCAAATATAAATACCTTTTAAGAATCTATGGTTTCTACTGGACAAGCATCAGACATCACCAATGACTGGGGAAGAAGCAATGATCAACTATGAGAACTTCTTGAAAGTTGGTGAAAAAGCTGGACCTAAATGCAAGTAAGGCTTTCTTCTCTTTGTATATATTTACTTTGACTAAACCTAAGTGGTACTGTAACTTTCAGTTGCTAAAATAGATGGAAACAGCTTAATGGTGAGACAAAATAATGCCCATGTAGTAGTTGTTGAACTAGTTGCTTTGCTTCCTTGCAAAGGTGTTTTATCCTATATTTCTGGGGGTGCTGAATCCTTTTGAAGCATAAATTCTCATCAGCATGAGAGGTGGTGGAAGGCCCATCCCTGGAAACGTTCAAGGCCAGGCTGGATGAGGCTCTGAGCAACCTGATCTAGTCGGGGATGTCCCTGCTCCTTGCAGGGTGGTTGGACGAGATGGCCTTCGAAGGTCCCTTCCAACTCTAACCATTCTATGATTCTATGAGCATTTTTATGATGTTAGTGGCCAGTAACCAGCACATTCTGTGTTTGAAGAGGAAATCATGTCTCCAGTGATATTGCCCAACCTTTCCTAATATCTTCTGATGGAAAATTTCCAACCAGATGTTCTGTGTACAGCATGCAGGGAATATTCCTGCTTTATGCTCCTGTTGGAGACTGCTGCTGTGCCCGTAGCTTTGTGATGGAGTTTTGGGCAGAAGCAGATTGGTTGTCAGTACTGGCATCTCCTTTTATGTGCATATAATTGTAGAAGATTGGAAGCTACCCAATATGTTTTACTAAAGAGCAATAAAATTGAATGAAAGCTCTCAAAAATCCCACATCACTGAAGAGTCTCGTGAACAGCAAAGGCAGCTGCTTTTTATTGAGTTTACCGTTGTTACTTGGTAGGATCTCACTTGATGTGAGGGTGTAGCGTAGCAAATTAACATCTTTCAATACACAGAACACGTCCTGTATCATTAAAATGGTATTTTAAAGTGTCTGTAAGTTTTGGATGCTGTAACTGGATCTGTCATTGCAGTTTCATCAGATGCACAGAAGTAGCTTTGTGTTTATGTTTTACAGGCAATTCTTCACAGCTAAGATCTTTGCTAAATTACTCAATAATGATCCTTATGGGAGGATATCTATCATGCAGTTTTTCAATTATGTCATGCGAAAAGGTTAGTTCATGCTTATTCTGTGTTAATGAGAAGTTGGTTTATTTTCAAGGCTATTTTAAGCTTTATTAATAACTTGCTGTTCTCTTCAACAGCAGTGATATCTAGCCCATGATTGCTAATGCTGCTTTCCTGGAGGCTTGGGATTTTTTCTGGTTACTGGGAGGTGGAAATTCACCCTACCTCTGAAATCCACCTTTCCTTTCCGCCAGAGATATCTTTGATCTGTTTGTTCTATATGTTTTAGTTCTGATTTCCTTTATTCAGGCAGTACTTTCAAGAGCGAAACAGTCAAGTTATGTGGCATATGTGATCCTAAACCACTGTGATCAGACTGTGCGCCAGATAGCTTTGCTGTTTGTCCTTCTGCAGAGTGGTGTTATGTGTTTTCTAACTGTGCTTGTAACTATAGCCTTACCATATTTTCAGCTTTTTTTTTTATTATAAATAATCACTTGGGCTGAAAAATGCTTTTTTTTTCTTTCTTTTTTTTTTTTAAATCTGTATTAGATCTTTTTTAGAAGCTGATGTTGGCTGGCAGAAGGAAGGGATGCCTCATTGTCTTGTCCCCTGGCTACTGTGTTCCTGGGTGTGGTAGAACCCCTCAGGAGGGGAGAATGGCACCTTTCCCCAGAGCAGCTCAGCTTGTTTAACTTAAAATCCTGTGGTGCAAAGGATGAGAGATGTGTTGAGTAGGAGACTTGGTGAGTAGACATGCAGAGTATGCAAGCAAGGAGTAATAACCAAGAGCTGCAGGACAGGAGACTTATGAAGGAGTCTGTGAAAACTATATGCATTTCAGAAAGGCCTACCTACATAGACACAACAGAGATCTTTCAGAGCAATTTTCTTTCTCATTTGTTTAACCCAGAAGTTTTAAGTCTTGTGTATTTATGGAGATATCCTTTTTTTCTAAAACAAAGAAACAACCTCCCCCCCCCCCCCAAATTACTCCAACAAATTTAGAGGCAGGAAGCCTTTTGGCATGTCCCATCTCAATCAGATTTAGTTTTCAGACTCTGGCCAACACAAGGTCCCATGGCAGTGTTTGTTTGCAAGTCCCCCTTGGGTCAGTTGAATAAGGATCCTTGGTTTTGTTAGCTTACAGCATTGGAATTGCCTAATAAAATTAGCCCAGTAGCATGTCTGTGCAGTAGCTGAGATAATTTCTGTTGTCTGCTGTACAGCGTTCCTTATGACCTACAGACCAAGCTGGGTATTAAAGGAAGAAGAGACTTGAATTCCTGTAGGAGCTTTCAGTTAACACTTTGGATTGGAATCAGTGATTGTCATCTGTATTTACTGCTAAATGCCCTTGAGTGTGGCACTGAAAAGAGGGGAAATAACAGATGCTGAAGGGAGTTACTCTGCAGCTGCTTGAGCTGATCCAAGTTGGGGCAGTGCAGGCCCATATTTCACCTTGTTTCGATGAAGCTTGTGCAGCAAAGTGCTCAGCCTCCAGAGTTGTGCTGCAGCAGGGAAGAGGCCATATCACACTGAGCTTAAAACATCTTAAACTGCTGTGCTTCAGGTGCCTGATGGTATTCTCTAACCAGCTGAACTCATTAATAAGCTTTTTTTTTTGGCTTTTTTCTTTTATATGCTTGTTAATGTTTTAGGAATAGCTGCATGTATTCACATACTTTTTTCGAACATGTAGCGTTCTGTCTTTTTCCTTCCTGCCTCCAGCTGGAGGATTTCCTGCAATCCATGGATTACAATCTTTCTTCTTCTTTCTTAATGATCTACACAGTCTCTTTTTTGGAGGGGCCGAGAGAATGGTGAAGTTAATAACTGAATAATGGTGAAGCGTTTCCCAAAGCACCATCTGCCTCTGGTACTGCTCACCCTTCAGGAGGAAAGGTGGTCCAAACAAGTAGAAAGTATCTTGAATCACTTCAGGGTGTATGGTGCACACCTTTAAACTTCAGCCAACAAAGAAACAGCCTCACCGTACAACCTCTGTCGTCTCTGAGTGATACTTAGTCCATTTTGACAAAGACTTTCCTTGAAAAGATCAATGTTGGTATGAAGCACAGCACATGCTTCTTAAAAGGCACTTCTAAACTGTTTCTTCATAAAATGGAAGTTAAATTTAACATGGAGTGTGTGAATAATAGTTTTCACTGTACTTTAACAGCAGCCTTATGCACGTTGTTCTGCGGATTGCCTGATTAATGTGCCTTCTCATTGCAAAAATAGATGCTTGTGCTATTCTAATGCTCCTGTTGTAACTCAAAGGTGAGGTCAGGACCCTTGGCTGTAGCTGCAATGCCTTGTGCTGCACAAGGGACGGTAGCAATCTGACAAGCAATCCGTATGCCACATTGTACAGCTGTTTTTAATGCAGTGAAAATGTGCTGCTGCTCTTATCTCTAGTTCAGTGAGAGAGAACAAATCCATATGATTCCATCTACCAGATAAAAGGTGGTGTCTGCTCAGCCATTTCTCACATCTGATTATTATAAGGCAATCTTGTCCACAGCATAATAATGTATTGCCAGTGACTCTTACCAACTTAGAGACTGAAACGGAACCAACTTAGAGACTGAAACGGAATTTCTAAGCAGGGCTGATACATATCATGGCTTTGGTTCAATCTCAGGAAAAATGGGAAATAGAGAGAGGCACTTGACATTCAACAGTACCTTATGGCCTTTAGAATAACTTGAAATTTTGGCAAGGCCTGACAAAAAACCCTTTAGGTTTCTTACAATGTAATTCTGGTTTCTGTTTTACAGTATGGCTTCATCAGACGAGAATAGGTCTCAGTTTATATGACGTGGCAGGACAGGGCTACCTCAGAGAATCAGTAAGTAAATTTTTGATTAACTTTATGTCTGCCTTTACTCAAATGACAGAGCATCAGAAAGGCTGCAGTTTTCTTCCAGTCTTGTTTCATAAAAGCTTATATCATAATCTTGGTGTGGGATGGGCAAATTTGTTTGAATAAATACCGATCTCTATATTTATTCTAGAGATTTGATGGTGAGAATGCTGCTAGCCTTTTTAATATATGGCTAATTCTCTGAAAAAAAGATCAGAGATATTAAGATTTCATATCATTAGCACTTTACTAGATTTGGTGGGAGATAGTAAAAATCACAAAAAAAGGATAGTTTGAGGTTCTAGAAGGTTAGAAGGTTCTAGTTACCACTCTACTTACAAAGATCTATTAAAGAATATTAAGCAATAAGATAATCCAATTACGAGTTATACATTGGTATTTGAAAAAGGTACAGTTGAATGTATTTATATTTACATGTAATTAACAGCTACTTTTTAAACATTGTGTTTTATTCGTGGACCATTTCAGTCATGGCATCACATGTATATGACATAGAATTTCTCGCACAGAGATAGAAGCTTTTTTGCCTGCTTTCGTGCTCTTCCCTGCGTTGTTGCAGGATTGTATTTTTAACGAAGTATACTTGAAAGCAAGGGTGGAATATAGCAAACATGCAACAGTAGTGTTTAAAGCTTGTGTTCTTTTCTTTCTTAATTCTGCAGGATTTAGAAAACTATATTTTGGAACTCATCCCTACTTTGCCACAACTGGATGGTTTAGAAAAATCTTTTTATTCCTTCTATGTATGCACAGCAGTTAGAAAATTCTTCTTCTTTCTGGATCCCCTCAGAACAGGTAGATCCATGTTTTCAAAATTCTAAATGTGTGAGAGTATTTTCACTTTTAAATTGTTTCCACTGAAGCTACTTGTGTTTTCAAAGTAATATGTAGTTTTCTTTGTAGGCTTTTGTTCAGCAACCTTTTACTTGAACGTTAATCTCCACTGAAGACCATGAGTCTTTACATGGGTCTAATAATCTACTTCTGCAGCTAATGAATTTTAATGAGATACCCATCAATTGCAGTACTATAGAGTTAGCTCATAGAAATTGACAAATAAGATATTGTTTCATCCTAATGCATCATTAGCGGTAGCTAATTTTATAACTATTTAGGGTGAATAGAAAACGCAGCAACTAACAACAGAACTGCTGGGCAGAACATCTGCAGAGCTGTGGAAATGCTCAAGGGTGCTTATTATGATATACTTCTCCTGTGATTGAATGTGTGTGCACTGTGTAAACTCATTAGAAAAGGTTTGCAGTTGTGGCTGCTGATCCTTATTACAGATGTAGCTTCCTTGGACAACAGTTTGCTTTTTCCTACGCCCTTGATTTAAGTCACAAACTGCATGTGTTTTTGAGATCTAGCTGTGCTGCTTGAAGATGCCAGAGCTGTGTGGGCAGTAGCCTGTGGCAGAGGTAATTACAAACACGTAGAGAGGGTGTATGTGAAGATAAAATGTCGTTATTTTGCACAGCT
Source organism: Chlamydotis macqueenii (assembly GCF_036417535.1). NCBI lineage: Eukaryota > Metazoa > Chordata > Aves > Otidiformes > Otididae > Chlamydotis > Chlamydotis macqueenii. The sequence continues at coordinate 28,582,784 of NC_141560.1, forward strand.
CTTTGTGCAGTTGTCTGTGCAGCAAAGCTATAGCAGCATTGTGCCACCTTAGCTTTGTGTCATATCTGTAGTTTCTGAAGATGTAAAAATAACACATAGCTTAAGAGACTGTTATTCCAACAAATGTTTTAAGTGTGCTTTCTTTGCATTTTTTATTTTACATTCTGAGTTGATGTTGAACACTCGCATTTTTTAATATAGTTTTCTGGCTTGTAAGGCTTCAGGATAATTCCTTTTCTGCCAATATCAGACTAGTTTTGTTCAGTCATTTTAAAAGATATTTTTATTTTATCTCTTAAATTACAGCCTTATTCTTGATGTTAGAAGTTTGTTTTGTTTGGTTTTGCTTTTTAAAAAGGCTTTTTTTTTCTGCTCAGAATACTTCTTTCCTAAGTAGAACCACCTAAATGAGAACAGTCAAATGGGTATGTTGGCTGGATGAGTGTTAAGACATGTTTTCTTTTTCTTGCTGCAGGGAAAATAAAGATACAGGATATTTTAGCTTGCAGCTTCCTGGATGACTTACTGGAGGTAAAAATCTGTTAGTGTGTACTATTGTATTTTAATTTACTCTTTCTGAATTCTAACTTTATGTTTCACTTAGTTAAGGGACGAAGAACTTTCTAAAGAAAGTCAGGAAACAAATTGGTTTTCTGCTCCTTCTGCATTAGGAGTTTATGGTAGGTTCCTTTATATGTGAACTCTTTTTTTTTTTTTTTTTTTTCTTCCCCTTTTTTTTTTCTTTTTCTCTCCTCTCTGCCTTGTATGACTTAGTCACATTCTTAGCATTATTTTTCCGCTGGGTTTGCCTCCTTAAGTCCTTCTGGTAACTTGTATTTTCAACTCCTGTAGCCATCCTTTCAGTATATCTTCTTGACTTTCTTTACAGTTTCAATTCTCCACTTTTGCTCCTTGCCATTGTTTTATCCTCTGTCATTATGTGCTTGTAGCACAAGGTACAGGATTCCTCTGTAACCTTCTCTTTTGACTGTTCTATTCATGCTTTTGCATCACCTTTAGGTCTTTTTTCATGCTTACGGCAGATCTGTTTAAAATAATATGCTCTTAGCCTTCTGCTCCTTTCTCTGTATACACAGCCTTTACTTTTGAAGCATTACCTTAGAGTAGAACTGTTAGCGTCTTGTTATGGGAATACTGCCTCCCCCCCCCGCCCCCGCATTGTTCTGTGCTTATTTATGATGCTCTCTATGTGTTATTGTGGATCTAGCATATTCCCACTTAACTGCATTAACTTTATGATGAAAATTAAATAAATGTTTTAAAAGTGCTACGTTTTCTTTCTCTGTTGAAACAGTTCTTAGCTGATACAGGTATATTATGATTTGCCCTCTATATATCCTCCCTAGGCCAGTACTTAAACCTTGATAAAGATCACAATGGCATGCTCAGCAAAGAAGAACTGTCCCGGTATGGAACAGGGACTCTGACCAACATATTTTTGGATCGTGTCTTTCAGGAATGTTTAACTTACGATGGTGAAATGGTAATCACGTATTTTGACTTTGTTCACAATATAAAAGCTTTGGCTTATTGAGATGTAAAATGTCTTGTAATCAGTATCATTAAAATAGTGTAGCCTGAGATAAAGTAACTTTTGTTTATCATTGTGCACACAAATGACCATGAGGCAGATTAGAAAATGAATTTTCTTAACAGCAAAGTGATCACAGCATGGCTTAAAGACAAGTGGCTTGTTTTGAAAAGCAGAGGTAATACAAAATCCAGGCAGCCTAGGATAAAGCTTCTTGCAGATTCAGTAACATGAAGTGCATGTTTAAAAAATGTAGGGATGTAGCAATGCTTTGTAGTTATGTGTAGCTCTTTAAAGAGAACGAAAGATAAGTGGCACACATGAGAGTAAGGCAAGTTAGCTAATCTGTCCACTTCTTCATGAAGACAACAGTGTGTTTTGTTGTAAACACAGCTTTTCATAGCTGTGAAAAACGGGAAGTCTAAATTAGAGTTAAAATAAAGACTTATATCTATATTTTGAAAGCTTTACTTAATGTATTGCTACTCTTGTTTGCATTCAGATGACTCAACTCTAAAAATGATAAATTACAAATTCACTATACAGTTCTTCTGTCGCCTTAGCAGTTTTTTTGAGAATCACAGAATCATTGAAGGCTGAAGAGATCCTCTTAGTTGTCCTTTGCTGGAGCTTGCTACACTAGGTCCGTATTGCTCTTGTACGGGGGAGACTAGAACAGGGCCCGGTGCGCAGATGTTGTCTAAGCAGTGCTGAGTGGAGGAGAAGGATCACCTTCCTTAGCTTGCCAGCAAAGCTCTTGCTAATGCAGCTCAGGATGCTGTCAGCAGCCTTTGCTGCAAGGGCCTGTTGCTGGCACGTATTCAATTTTGTTGCCTACCAGGACTCCCAGGTCCATCTGTGGAAAGCTGCTTTCTGAGTAGTCAGCCCCCAGCATGTACTGGTGCGTGGGGTTGTTCCTCCCCTGATGCAGGATTTTGCATTCCCTCTGTTGAATTTGATGAGGCTCCTGTCAGCCTGTTTTTCCATTCTGCCAAGCTCCCTCTGAATGGCAGCACAACTCTGGTGTTTCAGGTAGACAGGGTTATTACATGGGACTGAAGGATTTCTGTCCTTGTCGCAACTACGCCTTGATCAGTAAACCAAGAATCAGTACTAGTGAAAAAGTGTGATACGTATTTGTGATACCTGCTAGTGCTTCTAGCACATGATTTGCCAAACTGCCTACGCTGGTCCAAAGATTTTATACTTTAATTGGCCATATAGTTCACTGTTTGGTAACGGGAGGCTTGCTGCCACTGGATGTTTAATTTGTGGTAATTAAAACTTTTAATATGTTTTTTCTTCACTAGTTGGGTATGTTCAACAATCTAAAGATGTTTTAAACATTGTTTAGAAGTATATATCGCATGTTTAATTTGGATTTATGCTTGGAAGCCTATTTTGCTTGTAAAATGGCAGGATTTCCTGTTGTCAGCAGTCGTTATAAACTAACTTTTCTGTTCACATTGGTGGTAGCAGCCATTTTCTCTTTCATGTTGTCTTTTTCAGAAAATAGACTGATCCCCTGCAATGAAATAGCTGCCAATTATAAAGTTCCTGCTTGCAAAATCAATTTAGAAAGAAGACTGTAATAAACATGATTGTATCTACTTTTAGGACTATAAAACCTACCTGGACTTTGTGCTTGCATTAGAAAACAGAAAGGAGCCTGCAGCTCTGCAATATATTTTCAAACTGCTTGATATAGAGAACAAAGGATACTTGAATGTCTTTTCCCTTAATTATTTCTTTAGGGTAAGTCTCTTTATACAGGTAGGCCATTTTCTGTGTTTATAGTGTTATAGCCTGTGTGCTTCTGCATGCAGATCTGCAGGGAATCACTTTAAATTACCAACACCCACTGGGAGGCTAGTAACTACTTCTAAGAAGATTTAAAATATTAAAAAAATATATTCCAGAACTTGGAAAGAATTCAAAAGGTATTTTCAGCATTTTATCTGCAATTGAAATTAACTGTTTTGATTTCATTTAGGAAAAATATTTTCGATTTTTTATTTTTTTTTTTAAATGAAATTGTCCTCAGATTGCCTAATGATTGCCTATTAAAATATCTTATGATGGTTCTGATTGGTTATTGCCCATTATTTTGATTTCCACCATAATCCTGAAATTCAGTAGAAGATGAAGTGCAGTGCTGAGCTTGTACAGCTGTGAGATTTTTAATTCAGAGTATTGATTGCAAAAAGCTTCTTGCATTTTTCATGTTCTGTATTTTTATTTGTTGCTTCCAGAATAGATTTAAAGTAAGCTTAATTTTTTTTAGTTGCTGTTAAAGTTAACCTAAGGCTTGTAAAGTCTTTCTCCAAATTGTGGTTTGTGTGAATATTTTTTCGTTTTTGTTCTGGCTTGTGGTGGTTTTGGTTTTGGAGAAGGGTGGATGTTTTGTTGTTTTGTCTTGTTTTTTTAATAAATAACCGAGGTATCCTGTGAAGGGGAATGGTATCCCTTAGTTATACCTATTCAGACACAGGGACAAGCGCTTCAGTTTTCTTTATGTGAATCTTTGTATTATAACTGTAAAAACAGACGATGTCGTCGTACTTGTGCTCAAAGTATGACAAACAAGGTACATACTTCATTCAACTCATTAGGTAAAGCATTCAGGCCTGCTCAAGGCAGAATCTTAAATCCCTGTTATTTCTATATTGTAATAAGTCTTCAGTTGAACATGAACTTTAATGGTGACTGCAACTATATAATTTTGTAAAAATAAGACTGCTTATCTGGAAGACCTTTTCTAAAAAGGAAAGGCTTTTTTTTAACAAAAAATAAAAACCCCACTCTACCACTTTTTTCCTTTTATTTGATGGTTCCAAGGCACTAATTTAGGGTGGCGTGGACCTTTGGAGGTCATCTACTCAGAGCAGGGCCAGCTTCATGGTTAGGTTGAGTTGCTCATGGCCTTGTCCAGGCGAGTCTTGGGTATCTCCGAGAAGGGAGACTCTGCAGCCTCTTTGGACAGTGTGTTCCTGTGTCTGACTACGCTGACTGAGATGTTTCTCCGCTCACCTTTTCTCCCATCTTTATCTAATTGGAATGCCTCTTGCTGCAGTCGGTGTCCGCTACCTGATGTCATTTCACCGTGTGTCTTTAAGAAGAATCTGGGTGTGTTGTCTCTAAGCACCTGCTAGGTAGTTGAAGATAATAATTAGAGATTTCCCCCACCAGCCCAGCCTTCTCTTCTCCAGGTAAATTAATGCCCATCTCAAGCCTCTCCCCTCAGCTGTGCTGTGCTTTAGCCCTCCCAGCGTCCTGATAGCCCCCTGGTGGGTTCCCACTGCTTTGGCAGTGTCTTATAAAGGGGAGGGCAAAGCTGTGAAGCTGCATCTGCAGTACTGTGTCCAAATGTTGAGTCAGGAGGAATAATCACCTCCTTGAGCCTGCTAGCTGTGTTTATACTAATGCAGCCCAGTGGGGCTACATTGGGCTCCCTGCAGATTCTTGTTCAACATTTTGCGCTCCAAGACTTCCAGCACCTTTCCTGCCGAGCTGCTTCTAGCCAGCTGGCCCCTAAAGCGTACTTAGGGGTTATTCTGCTGCAGATGCAGGCAGGATTTTTGTGTGTGCCTTTTGAACTTCATTGTGAACTTTGTTTACTAATTGTAGCTCTGTTGTACACCTGATGGGCAACCAATTGGGCCAGGACTTGGCAATACTAAGGATCCTGAAGAAATGAAGCAATGACTTGTCTTCTTTCCCTGCTTTTACAGCTCGCCATTCCCACCACTTTCTCCGCTTCTGTTCACGTGACAGTAGGATTCAGGGAGGCCAGGGGCCATGTCAACTGTGTCTGACTCTGATTTTAATAAAGAGTGTTAATTTACAGTTTAACATTTTACAAAAACATGAATTTTAGTCTTGTCATAGTACATAAGTGATTCTAATATGAAAGCAATTGAACAAGGTAATTCTGCGTAAGCTACTGTGGCATAGCCATTTTTGTGCAAGTCTCCAGTTACATACTTCCTCTCTGTCTTAGTTATTGAACAGATTTCTTGACTACAGCAGATGCTTGATCATACTGCAAAGTGCATCCCTCCTTTCAGTGTCTGGGAATTGAATGTTCTATGTTTTCCTTTAAATCAGAACGGTTCCTTTTGACTCTGTAACTAATGGCTTTTCTGCTAGCTTATGTGTGGGTAAATCTGCACCGACAGAGGCTTTGCTGATGCAGCTTGTGCTAGTGAAACAGTTTTGTTCATAGCTGTTACTTGCGGGCAGAGGTTTGGTGTTGCAGCTGTTTAAATAGCACCATGTTAAAAGAACTAGTAGTTGGCAATACTATTTTGCTCAAAATGAGAAATGCCCGCTTAAGTCAGGAACTGGGAGAACCCTCCTGTGCATTAACAAATGCTCACATAGACAAATAACATCGTCTCCCTCACATTAGTATTTGATCAAGCAGAATACAGGTTCCACTTCCAAAGTAGTTGAAAGTGTGAGTAGCCACACTGCTTCGTCTGTCTGCTGATTGCTCTTTTCCCTTCTCTCTTTCCCTAGCCTGTATTTCACACTTTGTCAGAAAATGGAACTTTCTGGTTTGAGTGTATTACTGTCTTAAGCTTTGAGGGTTGAGTGATAATATCCAAGTGTCTGCATATCCTGTTTGCAGAGCGCTCAAACACTGGTTGTAGTGAAAGTTGGATTCTTAACATACTAAGAACTGTGAACCTTGAGATGGTATGATTGATTATGCCTTAACTCACCCCTGCCTCACTTGTAGAAGAGAACTGATTGCAATGAATGCTTTGTCACAGGGCAATACAGCTTAAGATGCAAAAGCATTTTAAAAAGTTTCGTACAGTGTCAGTATAATACTGCATTACCTATTCCTAACTTTTGTTTCTAGGCTATTCAGGAACAAATGAAAATCCGTGGACAAGAACCAGTTTCTTTTCAGGACGTCAAGGTTAGTTTTACCAAGTAGAGTACTATATGAAATATTTGAATAAGCATTTAATAATTTAGTTACTTTGTACTTCCTGGCTTGTTGTATATTTACTTGCAGAGTAGTAGAGATGATCAGACTTGTCCTACTCATAGGTTTGAAATGTCTTCCTAGTCAGCAGTTGCTCTGTGAGAAATCTGGTATGCAACTGTTGTAGCAGTTTCCTTACTAACAGACAAAGACCTGTTAAATACGCGTTGCTGTGCCTTACACTTGAGGATACTCGGTACGTCTGTTTTATGATTCAGGATCATCCCTCGGGGTGGAGGGGGAACAGGGGTCAGGACTGATAGGTAAAAAAACCTGTCTATAAAACTGTCTTTATTACCGTCTACTTCACATCTAGCAGTTTTAGTATGTAAAAAAAAAAAAAAAAAAGTACAAGAGCTTCTATAAAACTTAGCTCATACGAGTGAACAGTTTCATGTTGCCACTTTCGAAGCCAAAGCCTCCCCAGAAAAGCAAATTCTTATTTGAGATATAGGAGCTAAGCACACTGCTCCTATCTGTAGCCAGTTATTGTACTTTGTATCTTAAATGGTTTGGGACTTAACAGGTTTTTTTTTTTGTAAATTGGTGTGGATGGCACTAGTTACCCAAAGATCACTCTGTATACGGTATAAAGTAGCCATTATGCTGCTCATTAATGTGTGTGGGGGGGGTTTCCCCGAATTTTGACTTTTCTTTCATAGGATGAAATCTTTGATATGGTAAAGCCTAAGGATCCTTACAAAATCTCCCTTCAAGACTTAATCAATAGCAGTCAAGGAGACACTGTTACCAGCATTCTAATTGATCTGAATGGGTTCTGGACATACGAGAACAGAGAGGCCCTTGTGGCGAGTGATAATGACAGCGCTGCTGATGACGATACGTGACTTTGAACAGGAGCAGATAGAGACAGTCCACAGAGAGATCTCGATCTGATGCACCAACTGTTGGAGGCTGCAAACATTTATTTTCTGAATCGATGTCTCTTCCCTTATACTTCCCTCCCTTCCCCTGCTATGTAATATAAAATGTGGTACGTACAGGAATTGCAGAACTGATTTCTGAAACCAAAAAAAGCAAGTGTTGTTTAAGAGGTTAAAATGATGATTTTTTTTTTTTTTTAAATAAATATTTTCAGACCTTTTCCTTGTGTACCAAGCCCTGTTCTTATTTGAATACCCTATTCTAGAACGTGAATTTATCCTGAAAGTAAGGATGTGGTTCTTTGCGTCTTCAGCCCCAGCCTCCCACGGCATTGTGTATGGCTTCCTCAAATGATAACACTGTTGAGCATTCTGTTGTAAAGGCAAAAGTCTTCAGTAAGAGGTAGAGCTTAGGCCTTTTTCTTCTGTGTATGTCCAGCTTAAGTGTCTAACAAAGCATAAGTAAATAACTGACTGACTAAGTCACCTACTTACCTTAAGAGGTTCATGAACAGAAATAAAACTGCACTGGCTTTAGGTCTACTTAAAACTTAATTTCCTGTGCAAGTATTTAATGTAATTTAACTTAACTGCTGCTGTAGCACAGCTCTATCATTTTAAGCAGCAAACCACTATTTTAACAAAGCTGTAGAAATGTTTTAACTTTCAGGTAAAATTACAATAGCTCCAGGCCAGAGGTGGTTGCAGTCCTGCCCTATTCATTAGCTTGAGGTAGTGGGGTCAGAAGGAAGGAAGGGGTGGGACTACGGGACGAGCATGGTATCTTGAATGTCAGTGCTTGAATATTCCACCAGGGTGTGTGACTCAACAGAAGACGGTGAACAGGCCCACCTTCTGTGTGCGCGCATAGTTTCAAAGACCACACCCTTCTAAAGGAAAAGCCATAGCCAACTTCCAGTTCAAAAATTATATTAAATATAAAATAACCAATTAATGCATTTACAGAAAAATTAAACCATTATGAAAGTGACCACTTTCATACAGTTTGCAAAAAACTGAAGGAAGGATTAAGTTAAGGCACAGTGAGTAATAGAGTATTTTATACAAAGAAGTTAAAACCCAAGGCAGTGAGAGCATTTCTTATGCAACAGATAGTAGGGTGAGGGAACTGACATAAATTTACTGACAGAAAAGCAAAGCATCCTTCAGCTGTTTTACTCTTGAGTTACGAGGCTTTCTATCTTTGACAGTATAAGAACTCCCAACAAGCTGTTTCTCTGTGTATTCCCCAGGTGTTGAACCAAGCTCCCCCTTGCAGATGTGCAGGGCTAAGGCATGTTTTTACACAGCTGTCAGCACCCTCTGTCTTACAACTCAAAAAGAGGCAAAGAACAGAGCATCAAAACAGACTGAACAGATGATGACTGAATCCTCCTCAGAAGATTTTCTGTAGTCCTGAAGTGCTAAAGGCAGATGAGAGAAGGAATTTGTGCTCTACGGGACATGAGTTCAGTTAGGGGGTTGTCTGAGATACAGAACTGAACTCTGGAAAGTAATAGCCAAGGCTCTGATGTTACATCAGGCCCCTTAGTTGGTAGTGGGACCAAGGCCAGGGATGTATGATGACACCCATCACAAAATTTCACTGAAGACTACTTTTAAAATTTCTTTCAGAAGTCTCGAGGACAGAAGGAATGGTTCACATGGTAACTGGAGCAGGTTCTCTGCTCCTTTATGATGATCCTTTACAATGATCCTCTATAGAAAGCAACTGGGGCACTGGCATCTGATTGTCGCAAAGTAATCATTCAGCACCCTCTGTCTTACAATCATTCACCTTTTACAAGCTACAAATAGAATGACAGTCATTGCAGTAAAGTACTCTTAATTGGTATTGGGAGCTATTTAAAAGCTCTGGAGCTACCTGCATTTCACTTAGACAAAAATAAAAATTAATTACTATTGTTCCTGTATGACAATGAGGCATTTTGTTTATTTAAGAAAAGGGAAGAATCATAAGTTTGGCTTTGTGATTTCTAGTTATTTATGTATTCTCTGCTAGAGGGGGGGGGGAAACATCTGTAATGGCACATCCCTTACTGGTAATTAAACAAATAGTCTATTTAGGTTAATCCATCAAGTACACTGACTTACGTACTCTATATCCAAAAAAGTACTCATAGTTCCAGATCAGTACCATACATGGTGCCCGGTGCATTCAGTATAATTTAGCAAGGCTTTAGTGCATTTCCCAGAACCACTAAGAGCCTGTAAAGAAGTATTCCAGCAGGTGAGTCTCTCAATTCTCAGACTTGGAGTGAGAGCATCTTCTACTGATGCTAGTTCTGTACTTTGCTAGAGCACTGAATGAAGCAGCTGCGCACTGTTAGCCTCCAAGAGTGCTGGTACTTGTTAATAAGTTCTTAAGGGTGTTTACAGCCTGTGGACCCTTAAATCTAATTAACATTAAATCTAACGATCTCTTGTGTTAAACAATAACAGAAAAAAAATACATGCATACAATAGTGACAATAAATAGGGGAAATCAGACACTATTATAACGACTTGTGAGTTACAAGATATTGATTCCTATTAATCTATTCATAGAGAGCCGAGTTGCAAACACTGTGCAAATCAGAAGTAAGTGTTTAGAAGTAGGAAACAGCACTGCATCTGCAATCCACAGGTGTTAGAGACAGCAATTCAAAGAAAATATATTTTTACTTGCTTTACACAGAAATTAGCTCACACATTCAATTTTAGACCAAATGTTTGTAGTGCAATTTTCATTTTAACTGAAGTGCCAATCTGGCAGAATGCCTCAGCCTTTATCAGGCACACACAGACTGAACAGACATGGCCTCGCTCTCTCCTGATCAATAAGAATGCCAGAAGTTGTATTTCACTGAACACGTATAGTCCTATTTTTCCTGCTTCTGATACCCAGATTGTGACACCTGACACTTCCTAGTTCCTACATTATACAGAGCTTTACACTTAAGGAGGGACAGGAACGACATCTTGTTTATTTTCCTCAACGGACTGGCAATCTCCCTCACTTTCAAAGTTTACATTCACGAATGAAGTGCATGCTGTTGCTTCCGGCTGGTCTGTCTGCACAGGAGCTTCAGCTTGTGGCTTGTTCTGCTCTTCCTGAAGCCGTCTCTCTGCTGCTTCTGACATCTTGTTTTCCTGTTCCTCTTCTTCCTCCTAAAAACAGATAACCAGATTCATAAGCTACTATTTACCACTTACTTAGTTAACTTTTAAGTCTTTCCATAAGAACGTACCAGTTCCTATTACAAGGTAAGGACATTTGTTGCATGAGAAAACAGTCAGTAGTTCATCATAAGATGAGGTATATTCCAGAATTCCCATTATGGGGAAAAAAAAATATCACCAGAAGTGAAGGATTAAACTGTGTTAAATAAAAGCAGAAAAAATAATGTCTCTAGATAAGCAGATTTTAGTCAATAGCAACAGTGATAGGTCTACCTTCTCTAAAGCCTTTTCAGCTTTTAATAACAAAGAGCTATCAAAAATAAAGAATAAGTAGTAAAGCTTTAAATATGGTTCCCATCTCTTCCAAGTGAAAATTATTAAGGTTTTTTTTTGCATAAAGCACTCGCTACCTGTCATTTCCAGTTACGGTTTAGAACAAATGGTAACATAATGTCAATTTACCCTTGACACTTCATTGAACAAGTTTTAGAGTTGGAAAGTATATTCCTAGCAGCCACCTCTTTACAGTGGCCAGGAATTGCTCCATCCAACTTTCTCACACTATTGGCTTGAAAATGCATTGTTCAAGAGAAATAAATAGAGCCGTGGTCAGGACCCAGCCAGGTCTAAGACTGATGACCTGGTGAGAAAAGGCTGATGGATAAGCAAGCATTAATCATGCATCAAGTGAAAACTAAAGGCGAGCTGAAACAGAGGTTTTAAAACTTAATTTTAATGCTGGAATACAAATTTCATTTTTTTTTAAATACTAGGGAAGGCAAGTTGGAAGAAAAAGAGTGCAAGAACCCCATCTCACACACATACCTCTCTCTTCATTCTGTAATACTCATCAATGGCATATTGGTATTTTGGTGTGCTTATCCCCAGAACAGATGCAATCTTTTCCCCAAGGAAATCACACACTAAAAAAATTGAGGTTTACATATGATTAGTATCTAGAAAAAAAAAAAATTTACATACCGTTTTATTTTAAAAGGTGTCCTCATCTTTCCTGAATGGTATTCCATAGTCCTACTTCACTCAAAAGACAAAACCAAAATCTGCTATGCTAATCTAATTCTACGTAAGTATTAGTTCAATATACTAATAATTCTTCTTTAAGATAAAGAATCAACACAAGGAGAAGAACCTGGAAATCAATGAAAATCTAGAAATCTAGATGCTGGTAGTGTTTTGAATTATACTAGTTTTAGCTTTGGATATAGGTTTGTTTTGCTAGGGGATCAGTTAAAGGATAAACCTTTAACTGAACTTTAACTGAAAATTAAGGTTAGACAAAAATACATGGCTACCTACTGTATTGGCACTTCCGTCTAATAGCACCAGCAAACCAGAGAGTTATTTATTGATACATGCATACTTCAAGTCAGTAGCAGTTTTAACAATGTTCTGTGTTGCATACTAATGGATTAATAAAATATTTAGGTTTCAGCTGTCTCAATTTTCAAGCCTGAGGCTAATGCAGCACTACTATGGAACGAGGCGGCTTGCGTCAGTCAGTCGCTTTACCATTATGATGGCTACAGCACAGGTTTTTGGGTGAAGGCAAGCAAGAAGTCAAATATGTTGCACTTCACATTGCAAATCTGCCCCAAGGATGCAAATAACTTAGTCATCTTCAGGGAAAAGAGGTTAGAAGTTAGCAACTGAACGGTTCAATGAATACTCACAATAACTAATTTTACAGATACCCTGGCATTCAGAGCTCTGTGCAAAAGACTGCTTCAAATTACAAATGTAAGAGGCAAACCTGAATTGGGAAAAAGGAAGTACTAACCTTCAAACTAATAAAAAACTTCTGAAAAAAAGGAAAGCAGTATCTACCTTCATGAGTGAACAACAGATGTGACAATGAATAGAATTACAGTGTACATTATAGAAAAACTGTTTCTAAAAATAAGGATAGGTTAATTAATAGAGTAGACTGCTTTTAAAAATATTCAAAATTAGGTGTACAATGACAGAAACTCCATAATATTTGTCAGAAAAAAACCATAAGGATACTTTACACCTTTGGAAGAATACAGAACAGTACAAGGAGGTCCACTGGTCAAATACATTGTGAGTTTAAGACTCTGGGCAATAGTCTTATTTTGGTTCATTTTATAACTTCAGAAGTCTGTTGTAAAGCACAAGACTAGATGTGTTCTTGGGATAATTTCTAGTTGTCTTCTTCATAAAAACTGTCAGTTTAGTTGCTCGAAACAGCATTCTTTTCAGGTAACATCACACAAACTTGTTCCGTACAAGACCCAATAGGAAAGCTGATATATTCCCTTGCCAACACCACCCTATCTCAGTATGGAGAAAAAGGGGAAAAAAAGCTGTTCAGCAAAAGTTTTTTTTCTGTTTGTTCTTCAACTCAAGACTTGTTGGTTGAAAGTTTAAAAAAAAGTGCCTAAGGCACTACATCTCCACAGATTAAAATACAAGTTCATTCATACTTTTGAAAAAATGGCATCACAAAGATGATTTACAGTCTGTCAAAGCTACTTTCAATATTCCACTACTGGTTTACCCAAGAATTAAATACAGCAATACCTGATAAGGTTGATGTGGCAACTCGCAGCATGTGAAACCACAAGTAGGGTCCCCATGTGAGCGTCGTCTGTAAGAACAAGAGTAGCATGAGCACATAGAGCTGTGTGTTCATGGCACGTAATAATACATGCAGCAGCTCAAACGGATTGAGAAGAAAGATCTGCAATGTTTCCTGTCCGCCAGCTACCACAATATTCTTGCTTTAAAATAAGCCCAGACCAGACATACATGAAGACATCACCGTAAGATATAAATATAACCACAGTTTACATCTGGGAACATTTGTTTCACTGACTTTTGTTTCCCACTCCCAGACTTGGGGAATGACAAGCATCCAACTCAATCCCAAGGTAACTCCTATAGCCAGAAAGACCTTTCCATAATGTTCCAAATTCCATCAGGCCAAGAAGTCCCTCACTACAATAATGAGAAAACTGCAAAAGATTCTTTAAAACCAAACCAAACCTTCAAGGTGGTCCCTGAGCAAGAGGCTAGTTCCAAGTATTTACAACCAGATAAGAATTATCATTTGGAATTGCAGCTGAAGAACAAAGCCAGGAACCATCAGGGAGAATTACTGCAGCCTTCTGAGGGAGCGATGGACACGGATGACAAGTAAAGGGCGTGGGGTGATGTGAACACTGAGGAACGCAAAATGAACACAACAGGGCTCAAAGTGGGGTCACCTTAAGCACTTGTGTGTAAGTGAGAAAGTCTCTCTGAGGTGCATGCACAGTAAGGCACGCAGTGTGGGGAGCAAACACAAGGAATTAGAGATCTGTGTGCAGCTGCAGGGCGGGGATCTTGTTGGGATCCCAGAGCTGTGCTGGACACTCACATGATGTGTGGAAGCTGCAGTGGAGGGATACAGGCTCTTCTGGAAGGACTGGCCAGGAAGATGAGGAGAGGGAGTTGCCCTTTGCACAACTGTGCTGTATTCACTGCCACAGAGGAAGTACTGCAGCCTCCAGACAAACTGAGATGCTTACACATAGAATCATAGAATCATTAGGGTTGGAAGGGACCTTTAAAGATCGTCTAGTCCAACCCCCCTGCAAGAAGCAGAGACATCTCCAACTGGATCAGGTTGCTCAGAGCCTCATCCAACCTGGCCTTGAATGTTTCCAGGGATGGGGCATCAACTTAAACATAGGAATTTAAAGAAAATTTAGAAATTAATAGGCATACATAGGCTGTCCACTTCACTAAGGAAGTCATTGTAATAAAATGCAGAAGGGGAAAAGCAGATTGCAATCTAATGGGGGAAAAGCTGTAGACTTTCACTTTTGTGAAAAGGTAAACTCAAATTTCACAGTGAAGGAGAACATGTTTATATACAACAGTCTGTTAGATGTAGGCAAGCTCTTTGTTATGTATCTCCTCCCAGTAAAGATCTCTGTGGAGGTACTTTCCTTGTGGAAAGCAGCAATTAAAAGTGCCAGCTTTTATTAAATGAAACTCATTAGCTCCACTCAGTTACATACGTATTTATAATTTGTTGCTAATAACTGATTGATTGTAACCATTTTCTGTGATCTTATTTAACAGATATCCGTACAGGGCAGCCAATATTACTGTAAGCTGTAGTGCTGCCTAGTTGGTATGCAGGTACACAAGCTACTAGCCTTCAGTGCTTTCCAAGCATAGCCTCTACAAATCAGTGCAGCAAGAAATCGTCTGTCAAGCCAGAAACTCAAGTTGGGCAGGCTGAAAAAACCCAGATGCTATATATTTTTGGCAGTGGGTATGGAAAATGTCCTGCCAAGGTAAAAGTGTAAGCAAAACCAGCTGCTATCCTGCTTGCACAAAAGCACCTCCAGCTTGTTGATTACGTGCTCAGTTGGCAGACAGGCTAATGACAATCATTTCAGAGTTTGTTCAGTTGAAGAAGTCAAGAAAAGTGCTGGAAAAGCTTGTTGCCACAGGTGCAAATAATGGCATTGACAAGGCTCTGTACAATCCTTCATAATGAGGTGACAAGGTTAAAAAGCATTCACGCAGCACGCAGGACAAACAAGGGACTGCTGTGCAGCCCTAAGCAGGAAGCTGCAAGGACCCCCATAACATTTAAGAGTGAAAAGACAAGCTGAACTTCAAGGTGACAGAAGTAATGCAGACACAGAGTATTTAAACATGTTCGTGGTAACACAAACACAAGAAACATCTGAGGCTCGGCAGACACAGATGTTTATTTCTACTGTTCCCCCACCACAAATAAAAACCAGTTTGGTATGTTCGTACAACTTCTAAGTTCAGCTTCACAGCAACCTCTGTGTTCTGACAAAGCCCCACCAGACACTTCTTCACCCCTGCCAAGCAAGGCTTTGCCAGCCCCCTCAATTTAAAAAAGAAGCAGTCCTTCAAGTGTCTCAAAAGGCAATATAAAACCATGAGAGAAGCTACTTCACACAAATTCAACAGGAGAAAGGAGATGGCTTGGAGAGTAAAACACCAAGAACAACCAGAAACAAGGGAAGATATCCAAGGAATAATCCTCCTTTTTTTTTTTTTCCTCTTACTTCCTCAGGGTAAGTTTGGGCGATTTCCTGGAGCACCTTGGAGATCAAAGCAAGAATAGTGAATGTGAGGTGAGAAGAGGTACTGCAGGAGAAAACCAAAACTGAGTGATATGAACAGCACTGTTAGGCAACGGCTCAGTACAAACTAGTCCTGCTCCGTGAAGCAGCTTTAATGCATTGAGCAGTAACGGAACAAGGTACCCAGGTCAGGTCCTACTAATGTTTGGTAAGAACCACACACCCAGATACCGTATGTCAACCTCTGTTGCCAGAGAAGCCTTAATGTTCAGTGTTTAATCAACCCAAGGACCCAGTAATACTGTATTTCTTTACTGGAAATAAGGGGAAGCAGTACGAAACACAGGACACTGGTTTATTATAAGGGGACAGTATTTCTCCTGCCACCAGTCTCTTTAGTATATGTTTCTACAATGCTTAATTACACTGTTCAGCTATCCT
This sequence comes from Chlamydotis macqueenii, assembly GCF_036417535.1. NCBI lineage: Eukaryota > Metazoa > Chordata > Aves > Otidiformes > Otididae > Chlamydotis > Chlamydotis macqueenii. Next base: position 28,598,942 of record NC_141560.1, read on the forward strand.
GACTTAATTTTGTTTTTTAAAATGGAAAACACAATGGTTATGACGGTTTTTTAAATTATAAAAATTCCTGATGTACAATTTTAATCCAAGTGCTGCATTTTAAGTAGGAATGAACATAATGGATTCAACCATTGACAAAGCCGAGAGGGCTCCGGTTCAACCGCGGAACGTTATTTTGTTTCCTAGCATGGGGCTGCCAAACGGAGCACACACACGCTCCCTTGAACTTCTGAGTGCACTATCTTCCTAAGCAATCCACATCTGTACTTACTTTTGCCAGATTTCAGTCCCAAGTAATACTTGAACTTTCCAAATAACATAGTGTTTCTTTTTGGCAGAGAAAATGTCAAAATGAGGAAAAGAATCATTTCCTGATGTAAGAAGAAGCAAATCCTGTATTTAAGAGTTAATATACACCACCAAATAGATAGTTTTCCATTCTTTACTGTGCCAAGATGCATTTTAAACGAGTTTAATTATGGACTGGTCATTGCTATAACAGGTGTATGCACCATGTAAAACTGTAGCATCTAAGACAAGCCAGTGAAAACAAGATCAGAAACATACACACCATCCTCCATGAAAAAGCTTCTACCATATTACGAGTAGCTATTACGTGGTCAGCGACTATTTTTCTCCCTCATCCCTAAATTCTTAAAATACAATTAGAGTTCGACAATCCTCAAGAGAGGACTTTTTGCTATTTGAAGGTAAGCTCCTTTTAACTACAGGGTATCAAGATAATCTTCTTGCAATGCTTTCTAAGCATTGCAGGTTAATAAAATTAAATCTCTTCTGCAGCTTTGTTGCAGAGATGTTCTCAGGATGAATTCTAAGGTTATCACCAACAGTTACATTGCTTACAACTGCTCTGCAAAGACTTACACTCCACCTTCCGCCTACTCATGAAATAGGTGAATGCAACAAAGAATTTACAGCAAGTGGCCCTCCAGGGATAAACAGAAAGATTACCTTCTACAACAGGTGAGACAAATTTAATAACTACAAAATAAAGTTTTGGTGGACAGAAACAAAAGGAAATTAACATATGAAGTGTCAGCATCTACATTTTAGGACAGAATAGAAGACTTGGTTAAAATTAAAGCATTTATGGTATTAGAGCATTTAAATTTTAATTTGGGAACACTCAGACAACACCGAATACTATTACCTAAAAAATCCAGAGAAAAATTTATTAAGGATACCCCGTGTTCTGGATTGAACTCATTCTTAAAAAAAAACACAAACCAAAACACAACAGAATGGTCACTCCAGTCCAAGAATGTTAATTAACTGAGTGCTGACCTATAGAAGTATCAGAATCATCATTTCAAAGCAAAATTTAAGATCCAGTTCTTTCTGAGAATTTGTTTTGTAATGAGTGGCAGCAGTCCGTCACACTGAGTGCTTTGGTTAGTGCATTACCTGCATACATACATGCTACTTTGCTTAGTAAAAAGACATTGTTATTGTCTGCTTAGCTATAAACCACAACTAAACACCAGTACTCACTGAAGACGTTTCTCTACAACACAGCAAAATATTTGTTGCTCTTAAACTCATTCAGAAGCTGCCAGGATGCCAACACCAGCTGAGCTTTGAAATTTCATGATGCAAAGTTTCTATTCAAAATATTAAATGTGCTTTTTCTAAAAATAAATTGGACCAGAAGCAGCTATTACTTGCAACATACTTTTTCGTATCCCAACTGAGATAACAACTTTTAGACATGCTGGTCTCAGCAAACTGACTATTTAATTGCTTTTATAGAAATCCTACAATAAAAACATTTTAAAGGCAGCTGTTGGCTAAAACATCAAAGCTCAGCTTGGACTAACATTTCTTCAATTGACTGGCTCAGCTGGGATACATGAAGCATGCAGCAGATAAGGTAAACTTCACTTAATGGCAACCCTTGGTCTAATCAAGTTTATTCTGTCGAAGTAAAAAGCAATACATAATAAGGCATACTGTGCTGCACAATAAACCATTCTGGTTTGGGAGGTCCTTTTATTAAAAAGTGTAATAAAAATTAAGGATTTCATAAACTATAAAAGGAGAATAAAGAAATCTGAATTGTGCCTTACAATATACTTTTTCGTATTCAGAAAAAAAAAATCCATATTAGGAAAGCAGGGGAATGATCACACAGCATTCCTAGCTGCTGTGCACGTTTGAGGGCTCTCTAGGTAAGTGCCCATTTGTACAGCAGCGTGCACGTCTCTGGTGGCACTACATGTACATCAAGGCTCATGAGCGTTCCATCACTGCACCACCATGGAACTCTTCTACTGAGAGGAAATGGCACAAAAAATTATACAGATCTGGTCCCCTGCTAATTACAGTTGGGAAAAAGCCTCTTACACATCCACGGATACCTGACATGACCTGAATAGTGGGGAACACATTTGACTCTGAAGACACCTGAACATCATCAGAATATTCAGTAAGTTTCACAGTTCTTGCATTTCTGTGAGTAGATTCTTAGGGAGGAAAAAAAAAAATCAAACACCCAGCAACGCAGCTTAACATCTACTCATTGTTTGTGAATATAATGCATTTGTTTTCAATCTATAAAGTTCAGGTGTATTTTATCCTGATTATATCCTACCTCCTCTCAGGCTAATGTTACTTTTCATACTTACAAGAACTGTCTAGCAAGAAAGAGATAGCCATCAATCCATCCAAGATGAAATGCAACAGCTTCACCTGTGAAATACTGGGAACCACAATCCCAGTTGAATTCCCACAGCCTTACGGCAGCTCAGTCCTCAAACCACCTTTTTTTTTTTTCTCCTTCAAGCTAAATTCATTTTACAGAGGGGAAAAAAAGACCTGATTGACAGTCCTTCCTAAAGCAAACCCCTTACAGTTCACCACTTCTCCAGAAGAGGATGAGCAGAAAGTCAAAATCTTCACTGCAGTCCCTTCAACAAAGCCAAGCTCTCCCAGGATGGATATGCACATAAATAAACACAGGGCCTACTACTGTACAGTAAATAGAGAGCTTCAGCCACAACATTTTTCAATCATGGATTCCCAAACAACGGTGCAGAAATCATTTCAACAGCATTGTTAAGTAGAAAACGGGGCACTGGTTTCCGTGCACGCAAAGACTCGTATCTGAAGCGCAGGAACAAGCCGCTCTACACCAACATCTGCCTCCAGCGTGCAAGCAAGCAGGCAGGACTAGCTGCTGCACAAAGAAGCGACTCCCGGCTGCCTGACCGCCCACACTCCAGCACATCAGGAAGGACCCAGCCAATTTTGGAGTCTCTACCTCTAGCTCAGTGCAGGCAACCAAGCCCAGAGAGGGCCAGGAAGGGAGCCCCGTCAGCAGGCAGGGAATAGCACTGCAGACCCCATTTACTGGGGTAAGAATTGTTGCAGGAGGGTAGAGAAAAGAGGTGGCTGGGACAACAGTTTGTGGGGGTGTCATAAAAGAAACATGAGACTGGGGACACGGAGAGAGGAAAAGATGGATGCAGATCTTCTCTGGGACTGACTGCCAGAGGGCAGGGAGCTGCTGCTGCCAGCACTGGCACGAGCTTTGCAAATACACTATCACTACAAAATAGATTGTCAGACATGCCAACAGAATTAAACATACTATATATTTCCTTTTACCACTAACTATTGATCCAGAAAAATTGACAAAAAGGAAAACGTGTTTTAGCAGCTACAATACACGCTATTGGAGACAGCTTTAACTGTTGAAATTCCACTTGAATGTGGACCAATAAATGGAGACTCCATTCACAGGTCGAGTAACATCTTAATGGCTTACAAGACAGAGGAACATTACAAACAGGGACTAGGTGGGTCCTTTAAGACCTGTTTTTGATAGATCATGAATTACATCAGTTTTCCTTTATTTCTGCAAGTCATCTGTTTCTTTCCCTTCTATACTCTTCTAATTACATCAAATTGCTGGTATGGTAACACTAAATAACAGGTTCAACTCTCCTGTCATCAGATATAAGGAAACAAATGCCTTCCCTGCACATTTTCATCGAATCATAGAATCATAGAATGATTTTGGTTGGAAGGGACCTTTAAAGGTCATCTAGTCCAACCCCCCTGCAAGAAGCAGAGACATCTCCAACCAGATCAGGTTGCTCGGAGCCCTGTCCAACTTGGCCTTGAGTCTTTCCAGGGATGGGGCATCCACCACCTCTCTGGGCAATCTGTTCCAGTGTTCTACCAGGTGTTCTACATTTTTTAAAACAACAGTACAAATCAAGCAGACACCAAGTAAATATTATTAGAGGGCGAAATGCTGGAGAGGACAGACTAGAACCATGAAGAAATTAAACTCATTTCTAATTAATAGGGTTACTTTAGTGGAGGAGGACTGCAGGACAAAATGTCTCAGGAATACTTCTCACAGATTTCTCAGTCCCTAGAGCCAATCAAACTAGGGGCATCTTTAATAGTAAATACTAAATCAGATTTGTGACACAAAAAATAAAGTATAAAATGTGGGTAGGTACCCAGTAAACCAGAAGTAGCCATTTATCAAGTAAAATACCTACAGGATCTACAGGCGGCAACAGGTCTTTCTTCTCTTGTTCATCTTCCTCTTCATCTGTGCTATATTCTTCCATTGTTTCTCCACTTGCAAAATGAATAACTCTCCTTGGAACTTTCTTCTTCTTTCCAATGACACCCAGCTCCACATTCTCAAAGCCTCTCTCTCCATTTGCAGTTTGCTATAAAGAAGAAAAAAAAATAATTATCTCAAGTACATGCTTCCGGAACTGGAAAAGTTCCCTGTTAAAAAACTTCATGAGATATTTAAAATATTTCAGATTGATTAGCATATGCAACGGACATTTGCAAGAACTTGGCTGTAGGTAAAAGATAAGACTGAAACATTATTGTTTGCAGATACATAAAGACTGATCTCTTCCCTAAAAATAACAAAAAGGTAAGCGCCTTCACTTCAGCATGGACAGGTGGTATTAAAAACGCCTGTTCCAAAAGAGCACCGTGTTATGTTAGCAGGACATTTTTCTTTAAGTAATTTGGTAAGCAAATAAGTGTTAATATTTAAAAGTATCATTGGTTTCAGAATGAATATCCAGTGAAACTAATCAAGTCGTTCCCAGACTGTCGCCACGCCTGTGCAAGCTCAGACAGACACCTCTAGCACAAAGGAGAACTGAAGGAAGGGTAATTAAGTTGCCAGGCTGAAGCTTTAAAAAGACGCATCAAGGAATCTGGCTCTGAGGGCTTCCAGCAGCAATCACGATTAGTGCAAGGGACTAAAAGAACAACACTTAGTTTTGTGGCTAAGGACACATTAAAAGAGAAGTACAATGTCTGGTTTTGTTCTTCCAGCTGCTCAATACTACAATGCAGTCTTTGGGTCACAAACATTTAATAAATATACTTCTAGTTCAAAGGCCAATCAATAATTCTCTAGGCTAGTAATTCTTGTGGCCAGAGAATTTTAGTAAGGTTTTGCATTGTATCTATCAAAACAGAGCCCTCACCTTGGTAGGGCTTTTAGCTATTACTGCATCAAATGTATAAAACCGTTCTGAAAACATTTCTGTCATATAGAAAAGGACAGAGAAGTTAGGAAATGCCAGCCACATGTTTTTAATGTACCGCAAAGGCTTTTAAAAATGCATGAGTTCATATTACTTAAAACTACATCATAAGGAACGAGATTATGTGGATGTGTACTCCAAATTCAGGTTGCACAAAATGGGCACGTTCCAATTTTCAACTTCTTGTCTATGCAACCTTAATTGTCTCCACAGTTCACACTTATTTATAAAAACATATGTTTTATCACATAGTTGTAAGACATCCCATAATCACCGCAAGCACAGCATCACCATTCCCATCTCTTACGCTAGATTACATAAATTAGCTTTACAACGCAAACAGGCTTGATTAGCCGGGAAAGCCAGTGGGCACGGTAGAGAGAGGCAGGAGGGGGCTATGGGGAGCAGTTCTGCTTCCCTCATTCCAGGCACAGATTTTTCTGGCGCCCACGGAGAAGAGGGAGGGAAGGTAAAGATCACGTGCCGAGCTCTACAGCGTGGAGAGGGAACACACGCACTCATCGCCTCTCCTAGCCCTCATACCACTGCTTCTCAAAACTGCAAGTCATTTCAGCCTCCTCTAGCATTTCTTTAGCTATTGTGGCACATTTCGGTCATTCTCCTGGAGGAGCAGAGCCGAATCAACTGACAAATTTTCAACGGGGTAATTCAGCTGAAATGGCATCACTTTTTCATACAGAACTACATTTTCAGGCAGCAAGAACAAATTGACTATCCGGGGCCCAGTGCACTCTCTCTGCTGTGTTTCAGCCTTGGGAAAAGAGCAGGAGCAGAAGAAGAAAGCTACAAAAATACAAATGCTGAAAACAGTGAAACATCCTAAACATAGGGAGCATTCCTTGCTGCCGCTATAAAAGCAGGCGCCATTCACTGCAACTCAGTTCTTTATTTTTTGGAGCAGTAAGCACCACAGAATCAGCTTTTTATGAACATTTCATGCTCTTTTATTGGCATCGTACAATGATGCCATTTTTCACATTTAGTCGCAGTGCAGAAGAGAACTATTTCTTGCAACACAGCCTCACAAATATTACTGCGATAATAACTGCAAGCAAGATGAGCCTCTCCTTAGAGCTTCTCTAAAGGCAGTCTCTTCATCTGATTTTGGCTCGATTAACTCAAATGCTTCAAATATTTTAACTTGGAAAAAAATTGTAGTTAATATTTAAAGTTTTAAAAGCAGACTTTAATACCCTGCACACTCATCCCACATTCCACTTACACAACCTACAGTAAGCAGATCTGTGTAGCTGGAACTAGTACAATGTTTCAGACAAATGCAGTAGTTCAAAACACTAAGGATTCATCAAGGAACAATGAATCTGGTTCCCTTAGTAATTTGGTTTGGAGTCCTAAATTATTAAATAAAATAATATGTATCAGCTGCTGCTTTGTTTATTATCTGGTCAACAAACCTACATGTGGAATTCACTCACCACTGTAGCATTTGTCCTTTTCATTTTTACATGCACACCAACAAAGCCAACTCTCCCAGGTGCAAGCAGAAAGTAAAGCACCAGTAAATTTTATTTCTCTTTCCAAAACTGTGGCAATGCAGATCTATTCTAGAACTGTCAGCTAGACTCACTTTATAGCTCAAATTTTGAGGCTTTACACTTTTGATCGTCTTTTACAGTTGTTACAAAGATCGTTCTGCTACTCCACAGCTTTGGTTAGGTTGCCACCTCATTTTTTTCCACATGCTCATCCCTCTCCAACACATTATATGGCTCTTGAAAGACTCAGCCTTTGTCTTAACCTCATGCCATAAAAGATTTACTTGGGCTTCTATTCGGGCAACTGTTAGGACACGGAGCCCAGTCACCCTTGTGCTTTCTGCCACACTAGCTAACACTCCGAAGGCACTCTGTCAACACCGTGAAGGGACTTCCTTTTTCTTTTAGAAACCCTGCTGGTTTTTTTTGTTGGCTTTATAGCACCCATACGGACCTCACCTGTCAGGAAGTCAGCATCTGAAACTGCTGCTCCTTGTTCACCCTCTTTATACCCACTCTCACTCCTTGGCCAGAAACGGAGAGAGAGCAGGGCACATTTTGACGGTGTTGGTACAATGCCCAGCCCAACGGCATTTCAGTGCACAACCGAAATGCCAAAATAAATAAACTACAATTAAGGATGAGGTGTGCCAGGAGACCTGCAGGTAAGCTAGGAGAGCTCACACAACTAATATTAGGTGACGCAATAACGTAAAGTTTCATCAAGAAGAAAAGAAAAGCAAAAAGCAACAGGGAGAGCAGATGATTCACTTTGGCATCCTTTAATCTGTCACACTCAAGTATCATTACAAGAGCTTATGACCCAAAATGCCAAAGTCTGTGATGACCGCTCTCCCTCAGAAAGATGAGTAATTCAATTTGCACAGATCTACTGACCTGATGGTGCTACTTACTACAAGGCTGGTAACAGCTGATGAGAAATATTTCTACCCATCCTGTCTTGCCTGCCTTACTTCATTTGTGTCACCTCTTTTTTGTTAGGTTTTTTTGGGGAGTTCGGTTGGTTGGTGGCCAAGGCCACGGCGAGGGACATCCGCAGAAAGGGCCGGGGCGCTTGGCCGGGTCACGCAGTGTAATTAACAGCCGGTGGCCCTGGCCATGGCCCACGCCCTGGCCAACGTGACAGCGCGAAGGGAAGCGGAAACCTGTCTCGATTTAATATTTATCAGGCTCGTTTGTAAGAGGCATTATCTGCCGGCGAGCAGGAGACACCTGAGACAGGCGTGCCCGCCGCGCTGGCGGTAATTACAGAGCGCTGGAAGGACGCGCTGACGGGCGGACCTCCGCCCCCAGCTCCCGAGAACCGGCCGGCGCCGGGGCCTCCCCCAGCTCCCGCGCACCCCACCGCGGGTCGGGCTCCAGCTGCCACCCACGCCCCAGCCGGAGCCCAGCGCCGCCGCCCGCCCCACCGCGGCCCGAGGGGCCTCGCCCTCCTCCGGAAGCGGCCTCCTCCCGGGCCCCGCGGCGGGACGGCCGGGCAAGGAGAGAGAAAGGCCGCCCCGCCGGCCCCGGCCCCGCTCACCTGCTCGGGCTCCATGGCACAGGCGGCAGCCGCGGGGCCGGCGGCGGGCGCGCAGTAGAGGGTGATGGCGGACAGCCCCTGCTCCATCCTCCCGCCCGCCGCGGCGCCGGGGGAGGGCAGCAGCGGGCCCGCCGCGGCCCAGGGAGGCGAGCAGCCGGGCGGCGCCGCCCGTCACACCGCCCGCCGGGGCGGCGCCTGCAGCCCGCCGCGGCCTGCTGGGCCACAGCCCGGTCCCCCGCCGCGCCCCGGGGGTGGCAGGGCAGCGGCTCAGGCGGGAGAGGCGCCTGGGGAGGTCCCGGGGAACAGGGCCGAGCCGCTACCGGCTTCGGTCATTTCTCTTTTTCTCTCTAGGCAGCATCCGGAGCCCGGAGGGAGACGGGCTGCCAGACGCAGCCATGCCTACACACAGAGGGAAGCGTGTCCCTGCTGCAAAAAGGGAAAGCTGTGTGCTGTGGGGAAATACGGACGTTATCTTCCTAGAACATTCTGCTGAACATTAAAAGAATATTCTGAGAAGCACATGAAGTTACTTGGCAGTATGTAAGAGTCCCTCTCGAGAAAAGAGTTTGCTGAGCCTTTCAGTACTCAGCTCACACAATTCAATGCGTTTTGAAGGACAAACCACAGAACAAGAAAGAAATGCAAACCAAGGGTCCCCTGGCCCCTGAGACGTGTCTGGGTGAGAAAATAACATTTATTCCCAGGAGGCAGGGAAAAGTGTTTGTCCGGTAATTGGTTTGCTCAAGTGCTCCAGGGAGGAGCTTGGAGCCTTTTTCCCCCAGGTCTGTCCCCAGGCCTCCTTACTGCAGGCGATGGCCCAGCCTGAGGCAGGGGCCAGGGCTGGCCTGGGCAAAAAGTACATTAGCCAATGCCAACTACTAGTGAAAACAGCTGGAGGTGAAGGAATTTGAAACATCATTTTTATAGGACTGAGGAGTTTCAGGTTTCTTTTTTTTTTTTTAAAAAAAAGAAGGTTGGAGCCAATGGCTGTAACAAAAAACTTACTTACATGACAGCAAAAGCCATCCTTCAATCCTGTATCATTAAGAATAGCTTCCAAAGAATTACAGTCCATAGCATAGATGGGCTTCTGGACACTCTTAGTCGTATTATGAAAGGATTACCCAGATCCCATAACAAACACCCAGGTAAAGTGTAGACATACCAGATTCACTATTATACTAGCACAAGGCAGAAAGTGTTCCCCTTCTGAAAACGGCTGACACGCAGAACGTGCTATTGAATGTATGATTACAGAAACATATGAATTAAATATTAGAGTACTATTTTAGATAGTACAGGACTGAGCATATGCTTTGTATGTGAAAAGGAAGAGGTATTACTTAAACTGCAAATAAACAAACTAATGTAAGGGCACCTAAGTACCTCTTACCCTTAGTGGAATCAACATTCTGTTTAGTAAGGACTGGTTTAAATAGGGTAGCAGGTCTTAAAGAACATTAAATCATCAAGCAGCCAGCTTGCCCTCCTTTGCCTCTACTGCAATTATAGCAACTGTACAGTAATACTGAAGTTAATCTTTCGCCTCCCAGAACAATTAGCATTTGCAACTTAGACAAGTTAATAGATTTAGCAAGTGTTAATACTGGAAGTCCTGAGGAAAGGTGAAGCCCATTAACAAATAAACCCATGCCTGTGCTTTTCTATGGCTATTTGTCTGTGCTAGTAGTTGCCTAGCTCCTATCACGCAGCTATCTATTGACCATCATAACCATTTCCTCTTAGCAGGCTGCTCGGCAGAGAGGCTTAAGAATAGTTGCAATGAACTACATACATCCTTTGCCCTAGCTGCAATAAGAGGATATTTATATTTGAACTGCCAAGGTCCTCCTCTTTCTTGAAGGAGTAGAACAATTCCAAACTTCTTGTTCTAGCCCTATGGGTAGAATTTTCCTTAAAAATGCAGCAAACTGATAAAGCGTGCACCAACAATACATTATTATGCCACAGCTGGTGAAGGTCTTCCACTTTTACAGACCCACCATCTTCCAAAAAAGTAAACATGCAACAGATACCCATTCCTATATTAGTGTGCTGGATGTCAAAGCTTATTAACATCCTGTAACCAAATAAAAGGGCATATTTGAAATAAGGCTATTTTGTACATTACTCTTGTCCATTGGCTCCTTCTAGTGGCCTTCCCCAGGCGCTACAGTTACCTAATTACCTAAACGCTTCCTTAGCTGCTTCAAGTTCTTCTCTTTTAGCCATGTGTCCAGACACTGAAACAGCAAACTTCTGAGCAGCAGCAACAGCTTTCAGTAAGATATGCACAGAAAGAGAGACCTCAGTCTTAAGTATTTCCAGGGATGCTTGTTTGCCTCGAATGTTTCAGGCTTCTTGTATGCCAGAGGAAACTTTTCTGCAGAACATGGCAAGATCCTGAGGCCAAGTACAAGCCTAATGCAAGAAAATGGTCCTGGGAGAGTTGTTACTCATGGTACTTGCTGGGAGTGTTTTACATGGCTTCCCCAGCTTGATGCAATTAAGTCTCCAATTCAGAATACCAAACTGTGAGAACATACAGAACATTGTATTTTCTGTTCTCCTGCAAAAACTTTAGGATTTTCTACACGTTGTGCTCTGCAGAATCCACAAACATAAAATTATTGCCCACACTCCCCAAAATTGTTGCTATAAGAGAAATTTATAGGTGCTCCTGTACAGTTGAACTCTCCTTTTAAGTGCCTCCAACATGAATAACTTTTATTTTATTTTTTTTTTTAAACTTGAGATCTTTAGGCAATTATTCCAACCAGGCTCTGAAGTATTTTCTACCTAGCATGCTAAGGTAAGAGCAATATACTGCTGTTTGTTTCTTCCAGTGCATACCTTAGAAATAACAATTGACACATTTTAGAGGAAATGCTTTCTAAACTTGCCCTTGCCTCTGCCAACACACAGCTAGTGACAGCTCTATTCTTAGTTTTAGACTAAAACTAAATGTATGCAATGAATGGAAAATAGAAAGAGTTAATGGTTGGTAAGTTGACAGTCTGAGTCTGTCCTGGACAGCACAGTGCTTTACTGTTCGTCCTCAATATGCCTATTCATCTTTGATTTCCATGAAAAGCATTCAGCTTAACTATCCACTCTCCCCTACTGACTGCATTCCAAACCAATATTTATTTGCTACTCTGCATGGTTTTGTATATTGCATTGGGTTGTACTGCTCAAGAACTGAAAATGCTATTAAAAAAAAAAAAAAATAAAGTTTTAGTAAACACACCCCACTTCAGTAGCTAAGGACAGCTCCCCAACAAGCTGGGAGCTCTTGCCTTAAGATAAGGGTGAGAGATCTTACGATATTTGCCAAGATGTATGTTGGATTTCAAGGTTTATCTGGTCTAGCTAGTTTCTGAAGTGTCTCTGTAGATTCCACCCTTTTGAGACCAGCACAGTAAACTGAAGTATTAAAAGAAGAAATGCTATAGGAAATTAGGATCAGATCATAGCCGAGTGGGGACAATATGCTCTGTTATATAGAGCTATTTGTTTCCATTTTAAGTTCAGTGGTAGCACAGAATTGCATCTAGTATGTATTAGAAATTATCTCTATTACAAAAGAACTGCTTAATTGGCAGCCTGCTGTGAGGATTATCTTCAGTATACGAGACAGCTTGATATCTGCATACCTGTATGTTTTTAGTCACTTCATTCTTTATGCATAGGAAAAGAACAATAAAATTCTGGAGAATAAAGTTTTGTACAAACTTAAGCACAGCACATCTACCTTCTAAAAATGCTCCAAGAATACCTGAGCAGCAACAGCATACTTCAAATACTGAATTATTCTTACAGTATCTATACAAAACATTAGTTACAGCATTCATTAGAAACAAATCAAACTAAGAAAATAATCTCATTACATACTGATAATGTACAGTTCTGAAAGAACTGAAGAAATAGGCCATTCCCTTGTTTATAACCACTTAAATTTTATTTTACAGTATATTTGTGACATTTTATGTTACTATAACCAAAGATCAGGGTTGTTTACAAATATAATGGCTGCCATTTGATGTAAACAATTAAAAAGTGTCTCTAAATATTAAAATTTTACATCATGATTTTGTTTTATTAAATTGAATTACTCTTTGTGCCATCAGGTATTAGCGGAGAGGAACTAATTTAAGCAAAAATAGTTTTCAGAAATTAGATGTAGAAACTGAGAAGCCTGAATAAGATTTCAAAAGACCACTCCTCCCATCACTGTAAAAAGGAAGAAAGCAAATTCTTTCACTGAAGTTGTAATGAAGAGTCAACCAAGTCCATTGTTATTAAGGCTTCTTTACATATTATTGAATCCCATCATTCCTTTCATATTCCCAGCAGCACCTTGTTGAAACTGTCTCATCATTGACTGCAATCCTGCCATGCCACCTGTAGAACATAAGTGAGAACATGGCTGTGTTAATTAACTCCGAAGCACAGCTATCTTGCTTCTGAGGCCTCATCACAGCACACACACTATTTCAGTAATATACAAACGCAAAAGCCCGAGACTGTGAAGCCAGGTTTAAATGGCCATTGAAAATGGACAACCGAGCAAGTAATTACAGAAAGGTCTGCAAAACATCAGGCTTAAAGTAGGTTTTATGATGACCTGTGCATTAAGACCTAGACAAAAGAAAAACCTTGGAGGAATAACCATTATCAATTAATAAGGTTCCAGTATGGAAATCTTCATTTAAAGCTGCTCTTGTCAAATTTAACTATTTAAGGCAATGCTTAGAAGAGAATGGAAAGGAAGTTTAGAAATATATTTGCTTTACTACACTCACGGTTCAAGTAATCACTTTATTGTTTCACCAGACACCACTCCAATTGCTCATTTTGAGGGCTGAATCCAAACGAAGAGACTAGATTAAGCACTGGTTAAGTGCAAAGCATTCCTAACACATGGACTAAACTTTCTGATTCTTGTTAGAAAACCTATAATACTTAATACTGATACATAATGCAAACATTCTCACATCACCTTCCTCACTTCTGTATTTCAAATGCTCCACTATAATCAGCTTTTTACAGCTTCAAGAGGACTACCAACACATACCCATATGGTGAAGAACTCTTGGATCCATCATCTTTGCCATCTGTTGGTTCAGTTTGGCTAACTGAGATGGGTTTACATTTTTTGACATATCACCACCTTAAAAAAAAAATGAAAGAAGCAATTGTAAGAAAGTGGATTAACATACGGAATTAAAAGTAAAATTAATCAGAATCTTAAACCTCCTAATTCTAGATTCAAATCCATTTGAGTCCATGATGAAGTTACCACATCAACCACTTAACACTATTTTAAGATTCAACAGTCCCCGCACCCCACATAACAGACTGAAGTGTCAGTATGTCAGTACTGTAGTAGTAATGAAGTCTACATTGATAAGGCCAAAAATACAATAGTTCTCATAGAATAGTTAAAGTAGGAAGGAACCTTTAAAGGGGGTCCAACCCCCCTGCAAGGAGCAGGGACATCTCCAGCCAGATCAGGTTGCTCAGAGCCCTGTCCAGCCTGGCCTTGAATGTTTCCAGGGATGGGGCATCCACCACCTCACTGGGCAACCTGTGCCACCCTCATTGTAAAATGTTTTCTCCTTATGTCCAGTCTGAATCTACCTCCCTCTGTTTTAAAACCATTACCCCTTGTCCTATCACAACAGGCCCTGCTAAAAAGTTTCTCCTCATCTTTCCTGTAGGCCCTCTTTAGGTACTGGAAGACCACTATAAGGTCTCCCCAGAGCCTTCTCTTCTCCAGGCTGAGCAGCCCCAACTCTCTCAGCCTGTCCTCACAGGAGAGGTGCTCCAGCCCTCTGATCATCTTTGTGGCCCTCCTCTTGACCCTCTTTAACTGGTCCATGTCTTTCTTATGTTGGAGACTCCAGAGCTGGACACAGTACTCCAGGTGGGGTCTCACCAGAGCGGAGTAGAGGGGCAGAATCACCTGCCTCAGCCTGCTGGCCGTGCTTCTTTTTGATGCAGCCCAGGATGCAGTTGGCCTTCTGGGCCACTAGGGCGCATTGCCGGTTCACGTTGAGCTTCTTCATCCACCAGCACTCCCAAGTCCTTCTCCTCAGGACTGCTCTCAATCCATTCTCTGTCCAGCCTGTATTTGTGCCTGGGATTGCCCCAACCCCTGGGCAGGACCTTGCAATTGGCCTTGTTTCACTTCATGAGGTTTGCCTTGGCCCACCTCTCCAGCCTGTCAAGGTCCCTCTGGATGGCATCCCTCCCCTCCAGCATGTCGAGCGCACCACACAGCTTGGTGTCATCAGCGAATTTTCTGATGGTCCACTCTATCCCACTGTCCATGTTGCCAACAAAGATGTTAACCATGGTCAGTCCCAGTATTGACCCCTGAGGAACGCCACTCATCACCGGTCTCCACTTTGACATCAAGCTGTTGACTAGAACTCTTACAGTGCAACCATCCAGCCAATTCCTTAGCCACTTGAGTGCGGTCGAACTGTCAAATCCATGCCTCTCCAGTTTAGAGACAAGGATGTTGTTTCACTGCTAAGTTACATATTAGTGTCATGAAGAACAGTGCAGGTGTTGCCAGTTACATCAAAGATCTTTCAAACATAATGAAAATGAGTGAGCTACAACTCGCTTTCTCCTCTCCCAACACCTAATCAACATTTTCACATTTCCTCTGTTCACACAAGTGACCTCCCTATTGAGTTAATAAATGTTTGTTGGTTTTGGTTTTTGGTTTGTCGGTGGTTTTTTGTTTTGTTTTTGTTCAGTTGGTTGGGTTTTTTTACCTTTGAAAAGCCCTTTGATGCCTCCCATCTTTTTCACCATCTGTGCAAACTTAGTGTATTGGGTCAAAAGCTCCTGAACGTCTCTGGTAGAAACACCCGAACCTCTTGCTACTCTTTGGATTCTTCCTGGCTGCTTACTGAAAACTTTGGCACCATCTGTACTGTCAAGTTCTGTAATTATGGGAAAGAAAAAAATCCATTCAGGTACTGAAATTAAAATCTGTTACAGCTGGTAGCAAACTTGTTCTCATAATTGTTAGAGAATTTAGTTTTGAGCCAGAGAACAAAAACCTAGTTTTAGAAGAAGTGACAACATAGAATTTTACATAAATAATTGAGATATAATATTATAGGGTATAGTACTCAAAAGCTGTTATGTTCATATGTCAATCATCATGATAGAAAAAGTCACCTGAAGAAATTATGCTCTTGGGATACTTAGTCTTAAGCCATATTAACTGGTTTAACACAAGGGTAAGAACGTACTTTTCTCCTGCAGGAGTTATGGGTGGATTAGAAACAGACCAGGTTATGCCACCAAGTAAATTTGAAGGTGCGTAGGAAGACAGACAGCTATGACAGATTAAAGATTAATGTAGCTTTTTAATTTGCAAATGTAGCATTATATTAGGAAAAATAAAAATACATAATTTCCAGTTGGATGCCTATTGGCATCCAATAAAAATCCCACCTATCCTATGCAAGACAGAGCAGCAACAGGCAATTGTCAAGGTACGTCTCTAAATATTTAGACTTATTCAGAAAATCGGGACACATAGGTACTCTGTCATTTCTAAGAGTGATAAAAGCTCCTTATGTTCTGTCACTATAGACTCCCACTTGCTTCCAAAAAGATCTCTGTAAATAAGCTTGCTCAACAGTGCAGAAAAATAGTGAGTGAAGTTTGTTTTACCTTGGTCATTCATACTGTCCATTATAGTCATCAGTTTCTTTAGCCTTGCCATTGATTCCTGTTCATTGCCTTTACTCATGAAGTCGGTTCCAAAACCAGGGATCATACCCTTGTTTTAAAAATAGGAAAAAATCCAACTGTGTCAGAATCGGCAAAGCTAACTTTAATTAAGCAACCAGAAATATGGACAGCAAGTTTTAGTTCAGTAGTTATGTATCACAGCAGGCAAATAATTTCACCTTTTTCAAAAACAAAGCACAGACTAACAAGAGTTTCAATTAAGAGTTTTAAGTTTACAGAAGTTTGTCAAATACAAATGAAAATCTGATAAGATAAAATTATTTCGGGGGCAACTAACCAAGATCTGACTGAATGGTCCCATTTTCATGATGTTTTGGAATTGTTCATACATATCTCTTAACGTAAATTGACCTGAAGTACAAGGAAAAAAAAAAGATTAGCAGAAGTCACACTAGCATTTTGGTCTTACTGTCCTTTCTCAATTATTCTTTATTTACAAGGTAAATACTATACAGCATAGATAAGTAGATAAATAAATTTCTTCTCCACTATTAACACAGCTAAACCATTTTAGATGGCAGACACTTGAAAGAGTTAAGCTAGTTATTCTGTAGTTCAGACACAGTGTGACCAACTTAACACCTGAAAAACATAACTCAATTTACTTGCCTGCCACATTTATTAAAGAATAACCATTCTTCACTATGCACATGAAACAAGTTACTTGTCTCTATACATAACACAAATTAAATCAGTGGTCTACATCTCAGAGAACCTGCCATGATTAGGTCACGATAATACACCAGCTATTCAGGCCTTGGGAATAACTTACCATGTTTGAGCTTTTCTATGAGTGCTTCATTATCATCCAACTTTAACTCATTTACTTTGTCTATCAATCCTTCAATATCTCCCATACCTGGAAAAGAAAAAAAAAATCAACCCAACTCTGGTTAGCATAAAAAAATTACACTTTGACTTTCTTTTCTTTTATCCAATTGAAAAGTGTCTTTTAAGTACAGTTGTACATACCAAGAAGTTTGCTGATGAAAGGCTGTGTTTTGAAGGGTTCAAAGTCATCTATGTGTTCGCCAGTTCCAATAAAAATAATAGGACTCTTTGTGGCAGCAACTCTGCAGTAAAATATATTTCATTAAACAATCTCTCAAAAACCACCCATCTTTTGTACCGCCTATCAACCTAATCAGCTCGGCATCATCAAAACAATGCATCCTCTCTGAAGTATCTTTCTTATTTCTCAAACTTTAATGCAAAAACATTTAGCATTTAGGATAGGCAGCTGGGAGTAGCTGACAAGATGCTTCTCAAATTAGTGCTTTGTAAAATACAAACTCTGCTTTGAAAAATCATCAACAGAAATAGAAGTTGCTTGTTTTCACTGCTGAGTTTAAGAAGCTTGAGAGAAAAGACAGAAAAATAAATAATCTCCATTTTTCCTCACATTGGGAGGTCAGATGAGACAAGCATTGATTACTTTTTCTTCAAAGTATCTCCTACAACAGACAGCAATCTCATTTTCAACACAGGAAAAAAAGCTTCTATATAGAAGTGTATGACAACTGGAACAAGCTTTTGGCATTTTCATTTTGCTCTTAAATTTAGTTTTTCATCACTGCACTATAAATAACAGCAAAATACATAGGGCAATTTAAAAACTTTAACATTAAAGATCAAAGTCAGACAGTGATTTAGTAAGTTGGTGTCAGTTAACTTTGACTGTTTTGACAACATTTCAGCTCCATACAAGCTATATAATTGAAAAGCAGCTGGAGATTAATCTGACATGCCATCATATAAAGGTAAGGCTGAAGACAAAAACATAACACTTACAGTCAATAGTGTCTGTCAAGATACAGCACGTGGGAAGTCCAACAAGAATGGAATTCAGGAAAGTATGACTACAGATTAATTTTTTACCAAATTGCTGCACACTGGCAATCCAGAAGTTTGATTTGCATCGAAGTTTTAAGGCCATTAGATATGACTAGGTAAGTTTTTCCCCTTTTGAAAAAAAATCTTGGGCATTAAATGGGAAGCAAAACTTTTCAAGTGAGCCATATCTATTAAGTCCAAATTAGTAAAAACTCCTATATGCAAGATGCAATAAATATAATTGCTTGATGCTTTTCTCATAAGACAGAACTCTGACATGTGACAATACAAACTACTGTATTGGAAGAGCATCATAATATCCGATTCTGACTAATGTTAAATATCAATGGGTGATCCTATCCACCAGAATTAGGGTAAGAACATAACTGTTACTGAGTTAAATCTCAGATTCTGTGCAGTGTGACACTGACTTTTACAGGACAGGTTTAATGATTATCCATGCATGGCCAGATGCTGGACACTATTACATCACAATACTCACGCACTGAGAGCTCCACCTCCTTTTGCATGTCCATCAAGCTTAGTAACAATAACAGAAGCTACATCTACTTTATCTTTGAAAGCTTTAGCTTGAGCTTCACAAGCTTGGCCAATGGAAGCATCCATCACATAAACTATGTTATCTGGTTGCTAGGAGAAAAGAGATACACAAAATAATCATTTCCTGCTTTCTTAAGCAGTGCTCATGAATTATGTTCAGTGGCAGAACTTACTGCAATAACAGTAAGTATGTAAAGGCTGTACAGTTTAACACAAAAGAGTAACTGTTTTCTGAACAGTATTGACTAAGGACCACTTGAAAACTCTGATGCTGTATTGCTATGTGAAAGACTTATTTACAACACAGAAAATAAAAACTTAACATTACTTATGTTTTGAGTGATTTTAGCCAGTATCTGAGCCAATAATCTAATTAATTATCTACAAGCAATTAATGGCTAACAACATCTTGCATTCAGTGTTACATTAAGAGCTTTAAGACATTCCTTCCTCTGAAAACAAGTTGGCCATTAGCAGGAGTTTTGTGGGAGGCATCATATTGTCACAGGAGATCACAGAATTAAACAAATAGCCAGACTTTTTAAACCCATACAAGAAAAAAATATCTTCATTTACATATCAAAACTGTTGAAAGTTATCCAATCACCACCTCTGTTTCCTGACAATCACAGAAAATGTAGTACACAGTTACAGGAAAACAGATCAGGCTGGTTTTTTTATCTAGTTTCTCAATACAAAGATCCTGAAAAGTTAAAGCAGGAACGGTAGTCTAGTTACGTGCAAGTATCCTTGAATTACAGGTACGAGAATTAAACTGACACAGAACTATCAAGCACTGATCATCCAGCCAGTTTATCTCACATCCATTTGTAATTTCTAATACATTCTGTGAGTTAAAAATGCTGACACATTCCAGAAGAGCGAAATCCACACAGAACATCAGGAGATAAACATAAATGATTTTGAGTCAAATTACTGTAACAGAAGATATTGTACTTCCTGAAACTACTCACTATGGCATTAGCAACTTGTAACATCTCTTCAAACAAAGAATCTTCCTGTTTGTGACGTCCACTTGTATCAACAATGATTATTTCAAAACTTTCATTCTTAAATTTCTCGACACCTTCTGAGGCAATAATTACAGGATCCATTTCTGTATAACTGATCACAAAGAGAAACATCTATATATATTTATATATGCAATTCTTTGTTCCTGAATAAATTAATTCAAGCTTTCATCACTTGACTGTAAACTTGCTAACTGTAAATCTACCTTGATTTCCAGAGGGATTTCCTCTTATGTCAAGCAAAAATTGATTAAAACTATGCCTTCCCAAGCCATTTGCCCTTACTTCAGTGAACTGAAGCACAAAGGACTGTCTCACCTGCTGAGACTGCACTGAGTTCTACCAGCCCTTCTCTGAAATAAGATTTAACTGAGCACGTAGACAGTACACCTCTATTCAAGCTTAGGGGAAAATTATTTACTGCTTCATAAAAGCTATTTTATGTCTACTCCTGCCCCTACCTGACAATGAAACTTGAGGGTCCAAAAATCATATGCTTTGATCTGTAAAGATACTTCCTGAAAACCTGAATGTGTCTGGTAAAGGCCTATAAACTGCTATACGCTAAGAGAATATTACAGGGAATTATCTCCAGATGCCTCACCTCTTCTTACGCTATCCCTATCTGCCACTACTGGCAGACAGTATATTGAACTAGGCAGAATTTTCATCTGATTAGAGCAAATATTGTAACAAAATCTAAGTAATTAGGCAATACTGAATGGGGCTTAGTGTGAGATGTTCAACATGGAACAACACATCGATTGAGTTGGATTGTTCTGAAAACTGATTCTGAAAGATGCTTACCTCCCATAAAAGGGAATTCTTGCTTTTGTGGCGTTCTGCTTTAACTGGTCAAAAGCACCTGTAAGACAGGTACAGTCAAGGGACTATTAAAAAAAATCTGTAAGTATAAGAGCTAAAGAGCCACCTCATTAAAGATGGTATTACCTGCTCTGTATGTGTCTGCACATATTAAACACGTCTTCCAACCTTTCCTCTGATAGAAGTATGCTAACTGTGAAAAGAAATCCAAAACAAGTAGTTACACCAAAGTCCCACTAGAAAGCATGACACTGCCTAAGAGCTTATAAGTCACTGAAGTATGTTCAGAGCACAGCCTTCCTATGACTGAGGCCACTTAGTAACACTGTACAACCATTAAATGTTACTATCTCTGTTACTTAGAAAACTATGTTATACAAATAATTATTAATGGTGAGATGAAAACAGCTGCTTGACTCTATTTCTGATTTCACTTTCCTGAGCTAGGAATGATTATAAATAATTCCAGTTCTCATTTTACTAACTCCTAGATTCTGCTTACTGCTAATACTGCAGGTAGGACTAGCCTTTAGAAACTACTCAAAGTAGTAACTAGTTCAATATCAAGTCCTGTAATGCCTAAAACTTGTACAGTTCTTTGTTTCTGTACTTCCAGAGAAATAAAGATATTTCCATTGCAAATACATGCTTTAAAGCCATGGATGGAACTCTTACTTTCTTGTAACACTCAGCTTCACTGGTACAGTGTACATTCACAGAATATTTGATTAATCAAACACAAACTTCCAAAATATAGTTCACCTACAGAAGTACTAGGAAAGCCTTATGAAATCAGAGCAGTGATACATCTGGTATAGCCTATGTGTGAATCTCAGAAGCAGATGACTAAAAAAAGCTACAAAGATGCATCAATTTTTTCCACCCAACAACCGTCATAAATAGGTTAAGTGTTGATTCAGAGCATTGTTTTTTTAGCCTTCAAAATACAAATCCAAATTTCCTGAATGAATTTGGGGCTGTAAGAGTCTTCACACCACCCACTCATACTTAACTGAGATTATCTAACACACAGGCCAACTTCCACTGGTTCCCCTAAATAGGTAATGGAATGAGATAAGGTCCATCCACAGCACAAGTCTTAAACCCAGAAAGCAAGAAATAGAAAGAATCTTTGTTATCCATAACCAGTATTGTTTCATCAAGAGTTTAGTTTAAAATAAAAAAAAAAGTCTTGAAGGAAGTCCTACAAGCCATAAGTAGCCCCAGAAGAATATTACTTTGGACATTCATCTCAGAAGTCCCTCTACAAAAATATCTCTACATTGTAATCAGTTAGTATTTTCTTACTGATAGAAACAGCACAGATCACAAGCAAATCCTACCAAAGGAGTCCAGTGACCACCGCCCCCCAAGAAAAAGAAAAACAAACAAAACAACACGCAAACAGATTCAGTGCAAGTTACCTTTGAACAGGTCGTTGTTTTACCACTTCCTTGCAAACCAACAAACATTATAATATTCTGTTTTCCTTTGGTAGGTGTCCATGCTTTGACTCCAGGATCTACAAGCTATAGGACAAAGTATAATATATGTTGCAGAACTGGATTTCAGAAGCACAGAACGGTCAGTGTCACAGTCATGCTAGGTGCCTGGTTGTATGGACCAAACCAATTTTTGCATATGCTAGTCTTAATTTGGCTTAGATGCTTGCTGATTTACAGTGAACAGCAACAGCCCGTGCAAGATATCTATAGTATATAGCATTATGCATAATATTTCTGTAACAGTAAGTGTTAATTTCTTCCTAACGCCAAGCACCAAAGTCAGGGTGGCCTGTATATACGGCACAAGTATAGCAAGCAACACAGAAGCATGACCTCCACCCCACCATCACTGCTCAAGATGGACCTCTTCTGGTGAGAATCCTACAGTACAGAAGACTTTAGGGTTGCTGCCCCACTTCTCAAAGGAGTAGAAAGTTCATACATGCCAGAGAGCCATCATATGGGTGGGCACAGACTACAGAGCAACGGAAGACTATACTGTTAACTGGAAAGAGGACAGAATACTGATACGCAGGTGCTGATTTGACAAGGCAGGCAGATTAAAGAGCAATGTTGCCATGAACTGCTGAGTTGTTACTTAACACTAAAGGGTAATAAGTAGTTTGAACAAATCTTCATTAGGTTAGCAAAGGCATGCTTCTTGGACAACCAAAACCAGTCCAGAAGCTAATAGTACGTTACCCTTATTTTGTCTTTAAATTTCAATTGAAGAGTAAGAATAGCTGAACTTGAAACTTAAACTGAAGTTACTCAGAGATGTCCAGGAAGTAGTTTCAATCAGAAGAATACTAGTGTTTGCAGTAGTAAGTAGCCTCAAAACAGAAAACATAACTGTAGGTACCACACGTTAGCCTTAAAGCTTGTCTTGCTACTGTACTGCTTCCACAGCCCAAGCTGCACAAGAAAAGCAACATAATACAGAATTTTGAAGTCCTACCTTAACAAGTTCCTTAAAGACAGCATGCTGAATCATTTTTCTTTTGTTAAGGCCAGATGCCATTTCTTCAAGATCAATTGCGGACCTGAGTTTAGGAAAATCATGTCACACCAGTACAACTTAAAGTGTCACTTAACCTAGTAATAAATTAAGTCTTCGCAACTGGAGCAGCACTCTGATTTGCCTTGAGTTTTCAGATAGGACGTATTTAATAAGAAGAGACATGCACTGGAGACATTACTTCTGTATGCAGGACAAAAACAGGCTTCTAAAATACTTGCATCTTTCAGACTTGCATCTACTTGAATTATTCATCTGAAAATAGCTAAGGTAACAGTACTGGTCATATACAGAGATCTATTTATATCCAGCACAGAACATGTGAAGATGAGGTGTCTAGGAAGTAACAAAGAACTTGTTTATCATACCACACAACTGATGACAGCAACAGTTTTTTGAAACAAGACTATAACAGCAATAACTGGCTAAACTTGACAAAGATTCTTTTGATGGAACTGGCCAGACATTTCATTCAAACTGTATCTTCCTTTTAAAGGTAAATTGGGTGTGCCTAAGAAACCCATATAAAGAGACAGAGATAAATTAGACACTCTTCTGTAACCTCAAATTACAACTTTTACAGACTTTAGAAGTTAAATGCATTTTGATTATTTCACTTACTTGACATTTTCTCTGAGTTGCTTCACAAGTTTAATATTAACGTCAGCTTCCAGTAATGCTGTACATACTTCTTTTAACATAGCATTTAAAACCTTTGGAGTATAAAGGAAAAATAGTTTTATAATACACAGTATTGACTAGGCCAGTATTAGTAGAAAATATGAATGTGAAAGTGTATTTATGATATAACCAAGGCTTTTACAAATTAAATGCATGCAGTCTTATCACCGTATTGACTGACACAAAAAAGTCTATGCATTTGTTCCTGTGTAAACATGAAAACAGCTGTAACAAAACCACAAAAGAATCTCTTATCACTATAACTAAAAGTATTCCTTAAGTGCAAGATGGACACACTGCTATCTGCATTCTCAGCAGAAACTAGACTGCTACTCTGAGGTATGTCTTTTAGGCAAACAGGTGCCTCAGTTAGGAACCCAGTTTAGTAGTTCTAACTCTTTTCAAGGGGAAAGTCTTGAACAAAGATTTTTTGAAAGTAACACCTGCATCAACAGTCTCATTTGCACAGCTTGAGCTCTGGCAAGAGAATAGTTTCTACTGCCAAAAAAAAAAAAAAAAAAGGGGCTGTATTTGATTCAGTTAAAGATTTGTTGTGTCCCAGCTGAAGATTTGTTAAAACCTTTCTTCTATGCACAAGTCCCAACCTGACAACCTTTGATAAGCATACTTTTTAGTTACTTTAAGCCACCTGTCTGCCTACCTGATAAGAGTTTCTAGTATATTTACTCAGAGGCACTTCTAAACCATCACAGCAGTTAGTTTTCCATCTTGCTTTTCAGTCCACATAACAGAAAACACTTATTTATAATTTCAAATTCTTAATTAAAAGAAGAATACAGACTATAACAAGTTGGACAGTTCCAGAATCACACATTGCATTGGCTTGAATATAAAGGCAACAAATGTAACAATTCTCACATTTCAGACAGCAAAGTTTACAGTGAAAGCTATTTGTTCTTCCACGCTTTAGCTTCTAGCAGCCTAGTACACATCTCCATAGTCCAGCTGCGCGCACACACACGTCAGCACTCTACGTAGTCTCACAAGGCTGTTCCTGTTCACCTTCCACCCAAACTTAGGCACGTATTGCCTCCTCCAGCATTCACCTGCTCAGAACACTAGTTTTCCTAAGTACAGCCACTAGACTCAAGGACCCTTTGACCATAGGACCCACTATGCCCAAGGTGACGATACACGTTTAAATCTGGTTCTGAATTTTGTCAGTACTATCAGAGGATTAAAACCTCTAGCTAAGAATTTCACTTGAAGGAAGAAAAGAGCCTAGGGATAACACTAATCCACTTCAAGCTTCTCATCAGCCTCTGAAGACTTTTTCTCAGAACTTTGCTTTCTAAATGTTAGTGCTATAACATCTGCATATTACATACCTCTTCATTGATAATTGTAGCATTGCTCAGTGAGCGTAATGCTGAAGTTATTTTTCTTCCAAGATCAGCTAGAACCATTTTGGCGGCTTTAAGTACAACTCAGAAGAATCTGGAAAACAAATAAAAATTAAATTTAAAAATAGTTGAAACTATGCCTTTGCAAATTATTCTAGTATCTTTGGGGTTAAGAAATGGGCTTTGCATTCCAGAAAGCAAAAGAGTCTTACTTTTTTAGAGATATTTTTAGCAAATATTGGCCTGTAGTTAATTTTAGGCTATCCTGATGGCCTACTTGAAAACAGAAATACCACACTGCAATTAGGAAGCATTTCACTGTCTGGTGTATTTGTGCACTGAATTCACCATAAAAGAACAGTCCAGACAGACTTCCAGAAAGAATGCTAACTGCTTTTTATCTTCTTATCAGCAATGTGCTACATGACAGAATACATTCAAGCAGAATAGCATCGTGCAAAGACAGTATGATCAGAAGCAAAATATTTTGCTAGCAAAACTGAACATTATTGATCGGTTCTATTTTATCTACCTTACACTAAATCAAACTGAGTTTCCCATTTCAGTAACCCTACAAACATGCTTGCATTTTAATAAGCAAAATTCATGTTGTATTTTTAATGGCTTTATTGGAAAAAACCAGACTCTTTGTTCACTGTAGGCACAAATCTTACATATAAGCCTAAAGCAGACTGCAACTTATAGTTAGGAAACCATAAAAAGTTAATTTCTGAAGGGTATACATAATCTAGTTGACATGCTAAACCACTCCCCTTCCTATACAAGGTGGCAAGATATTCAGGAGAACACATAGCAGAAACGGCAGTCTAAAATTGTGAAAAAGGGCAAACCAAAATTTGTCTAAAGAGCAAAAAAGTTGCAACACCATAGTTACTGCTGAAATGGAGCACTTCAAATTCTTCTTATCTTCCAATTTCACAGTTGTTTTCTCATACCCAACTGAAACTACTCCCTTGCTGATTAGCTGAATTCAGAATCCCATGCTCCTCCTTTCAGAACTGAAAACAAACTTCCCAATAACGCGAGCCTCCAATAAAGTAGCGGAGAGTTTTCAAGGTTTTCTGGACTTCCTCCCCCCCCTCCCTCAAATGGACAGAGAAGAAAACAGACAAGAAAGGTTGGTACATTTAATAAAATAGAAAATACAACATTAGCTATGCTCTTATTTAATTGAGGAGAGAGGGCTCCAACCTAGGTAAGACAGAAAGAAGCTCATTAAATACATGCGGAGATTTACTAGCTGCACAGGGCCCCAAAAGCAAGGCTTATGATGTCTTTGTAAGTACAAAAATACATTCCAAAGTAGATAAAAATTCACCCATATAAGCCAACCCCCTGATTGCTTTGCCTAATTTAGAGTTAATACTGTCACAAAGTTCACAGGTTAGAAAAAACCAAACCAAAACCCACCCCACAAACTGCCAGTCCAACCCCCTCCAACATTAAGGCCACAATGCAGAACAAAGACTCCAGAAGAAGATAAATTCAGCCTAAGTGCAGGCCTCAGATGTAGCAAATGATGCAAATATATTTATACATTTCAGATGTAATGTATGCTGTTTGTATATACAATTCTGCTTGTATATACAATTCCAAAGTCACATACATTACAATGCCATCTTGATATTTCATTAAAAAAAAAAAAAAAATCAGTCTGCGCTTCCTAAGAAACTCTGCCTTTAAAATATTTGCAGATCAGTACGCTAGCAGATATGGATGTCTATCTTCTTACTTTGCTAGAAGAGGACTTCTACATGACATCTGAAGTGTGAAAACTCCAAGTTTTCCTTACAGAGCATACAAGTCATATTCTTGCATTATAATTCTGAAAAAGCACTATCATCAATATGATCTACCAAAGGCTGTCAGCAAAACACATGTTCAAAATGTTTTTAAAACCTGTTTCCATTAAAATCATAATAATGCAAAAAAATATGACCCTTTAAAAATAGCACTGCATCTCAGTAAGCTTTGAGCTGATGAAACTACAGCCATGGACAAAAAAAGAACACTTGGATATAAGATCTAGCAAATTTGATAGGTTGAACAACATGCAGCAGCCAGGTGAACACTCAATATTGAGAAGTAGTTTCCAAAGTTCTACAGATCTCCAAATAGAGGAAGTTAATTATGTTCTAATATGTTTCCACTGCAGAACTCCAAGAGCTTTTTCCAACAGCCTTACAATAAGAATAACGCAAATGCCATGCTAAGGGGTTTAAGCATTTTAAAATCAACTGCCTTCTTTAGCACATTGAGCATTTATAAGCCATCAGAATCACAATACAGAAATTAATATAACTTTTCACGTGCAGTCCAAGTTGTGAGCCACACTACGGACAAAAAGACTCATAAGCTGTCTTAGCAGGTAGCCACCTTGGGCTGGCAGGTAGCCACAAGAGCATTACCAGTGACTGCACTGCAGAATGCGTATATGCTGTGATCAGAGGATCTGCAGCTCTGGAAGAGCTTTTTAGCTTTGATGCAGCACTACACAAACACATTGAAGAGGTTTAAATCTGGCAGGGCCCCACAGTAAACAAGCCAGGCTGCATCACGTAGGCCTCATGCTGAGCAAGGCCATGAGCTCTACACAGCCTGAGCACCTCCACACAGAGCTCCCAGGTCATCGTTCTGCTGCAGAGTCTCAAGACCTCATCACTTGCTGTTGAAAAGCAGGCATTTCAGGAATAAAGGAGCAGCAAATATAGCAGAGGTTTTTTTTGAACCATAGCAAAACAGCAGTGAAAGAACCTTGAGGAGACAGACTGCCTATCCCTGCCTATCTAGCATACATCTCTATTCAACATTTGTCTAGCTAAACCGGCAGTACTCTTTAATGCACCGATTTTTTAAAAGGTAACAGCTTTAACAGATAACAGCTGTTTAAACAGCTGTTTTAAAGCATAACAGCTGTTTAAAAGATAACAAGTAAAAGCGATACTCACTTGAAATCTGTACAATAAAGGTATACTACATATATACATACGTGGGTTAAGATTTGTTTAAAGTCTAATACTATACCTGAAAAAAAAGGCTGATTCACAGGTGGAAATAGCTTGAGCTACGGCAGCGACACTGAACCCCAACTTACCAGTTTCCACCTCCTGATATTACCTGACAGAGGGACAGGAAGGCACCCCGCAGCCACACCAGAGACCAACTATCCTCTTTATGGCCTGAAGCCCTCATTGGCACGGAAAAGGAACAAAAGAGTGAAGGCACAGCCTTAGAAACGTGCCCAGCCCCTGCCTTCCCCCCTGTGCACCCAGAGCCGGCCTCAGCCAGCGGACCGAGCGCCGGGCCCGGCGAGCCCCATCCCGCTGACGCCGCCGGCGCTCGCCCGGGAACCCCAGAGCTCCGCTCCCGCGGGGCCGGGGCGGAGCGGCCAAGCAGCGGCTCGGCGCACCGGAAGCCCCTGCCCGGGCTGCCGCAGGGCAGACCCGCCGTCCGTGCGGGCGCTCGCCGTCCCGGCAGGAGTTGAGCCGAGGGCCCTCACCTCGTCCCGAGAAACCGCCGCCGGCAGCGGCCCCGCTTCCCGCCGGCAGCCCCAGCACTCACCGAGAGCGCGCCGCAGGGCCTGCGGGCGGAGCCCAGCTCAGCCGGGCGCGGCGAGGCCGCCCAGCGCTCCGCAGCCGCCGTCGGCAACTGCGAGACACCACCGGCCGCCGCTGCCCGCCGACCAGGGAAACGTCACCACTCGCCCTCACCCCGCGGCCCCCGGATCGCTTCCGCTTCCGGGGCGCGCGTGCCCCCGCCTCCTTAAGGTGGTCCCGGGGAAATGGTCTGCCCGCGCCCGGAGGCGCACCACGAGGAACTCCGCAGCGCCATCTTAAGGGCGGGCGGGGCGGCCGCAGGCAGGGAAAGGGCCGGGCTTCCCCAAGGACGTGCGCACTGAGCGGGGAGGCGGGACAGGGCACAGGGCCAGCAGCCGGTCCAGCAGCCTGAGCATGCGTGCAGAAGGGGCTTTTTAAGGGCCGGGCTGCGCATGCGCGGAAACCCCCTCCAGGTGGTGGCGCCTTCCCGCATGCGCACTAGCGGGTAGGTGTGTGCGCGGCGCGCCCGCGCGCGCGGAGGGCGTGGCTTTCCGCTGGCAGCCTGCGCCCGGGGCACGTGCGGGCGGCGGAAGGCGGCGGGCGGTCCGCGCAGGCGCGGCGCGGCGCGAGGCCCCCGGACCGGCGGCGGCGGCGCCCCCCGGCGGCGGCGCGATGGAGCTGGAGGCGGCGCGGCGCGCGGTGCTGGCCGCCGTGCGGGGCACGTGCGCTGCCGACCTGCCCCGCCTGCTGCACTGGATGCGCAACACCAGTAAGCGCGGCCCGGCACGGCCCGGCCCGGCCCGGGCGCTGCGCTCCGGGCGTCGCTGCCGCCGTCCGGCAGCTGGCGGAGCCCCGTAGGCTGGCCCCGATGGCGGGAGGAGGCCCGGTGGGCGTAGCGGGCCCGAGCCGTTCCCTGGCCGGGCGAGCCGCTCTCGGCGCTGCGGTGTGGCTGCCCCGTCCCCTTACGGTGCCGGCACCGAGCGGGCGCTCCCCTCCCAGTGCCGGGCCGGCCTGCGGGAAAGCCGCGCCGGCGAGGCGAGGGGGGCGGCCCATCTCTGCGGGCCTGCCTAACGGTCGCCGGGCTGAGGGAAGCCGTGCGCGGGCTGGAGCGCTCCGCTCCCCGGGCGGGCGTTCGGCTCTGCCGGCGGCACAAGGCTGACGGGGCCCGGCCAGGCGGCTGCCGGCCGGCTGCCCCCGCCCGTTACGGAGCGCTGCGACCCGACCCGGCGCAGCCTGGCCGGGGCGGGGGGGCTGCCCCGCAGCGGGGTCGCCGTGGGTTGCAGTGTGAGGGAGGCCTGAAGCCGTGGCGGGGGCGGCCCGTCCGGCGCCGCCCGCCCTCGCCGGCTCTGAGCAGGGGTTGCTGTGCCCGAAGGTGTCGGCTGGCGCGGGCCCGCGTTTCCCAGGCGCCGTGGCCAGCAGCCTGCCCTGGGCCAGCGCTGCTGGTGCGCCTGGGGTGGCGAGTGGCTGTTCTGCCGCTGTGCTGCAGGGTCGGGCAGCTGGGGTGGGAACCTCCTAAACTCTCCAACGCGACACTTCAGCGGCCTTACGGGGGCAGTCTGCTCCTGGCATATCCAGCGATTTTTAGACGTTAGTCTTGTTCAACTTCACACATGTTCACGGCCACCTTTCAGGAGCTTGAGATTAACGGTTTGAGCTAATTTGCAAACCCTACTTTCCCCACTTAATGTCATCTTAAGTTAACATAGTTTTCTGTTTGCTTTCTTGTTTGTGCCTCAGTATAATTTGATCAACATGCTGCAATCAAGAATCTTGTGACAGATGAAGAGAGAAAATGTGGGTCAGTGCACAAGCTGTTAATTTGCAACTGAACAAAAAGATGACATGGAAAACTTGCATACAGGCAGTGCACTGAAGCTGTAGGCGCATAATGCCATGCTGAATAAACTGACTAAACGCTGCTTAGTCTGTGGGTATATTTACATGTTGCCATTGCAGATATGAATCCTGAAGGCCCCCTGAGTCCTTTGATCCAGTCTCAAGCAGCCAATAAATGTGCCTCCTGCTTATTAATCAGTGCCCGCGGGGACAGTAAGCTCGCTCCCTGGTGATCATGCGTTTGGTGGGAGAAAATTGTCATACGATGCATTAGTTCGCCAAGTGATGCCCTGTTGTGCTAAGGTTCTTCTTGTTGTTCAGGTCGTTTGTTACAGCACCTCTGCTTTAGGGTAGAAACATCTTCGTAGCAAACACGTGGGAACTGTTGCACAAAGGCCAGCTGTGACACCTAGAAGTTGTTCAGCTGTCCAGGTACTTAGAACTGCAAACTTGCTGTTGCCCTCTGTTTTGCGGCTCTCACGGCCACTCTGAGAGAGGCAGGAGAGCGCCTTCTCGGGCTGAGCAGGCCTGCTGCTGGCATTACGGGAAAGGAAGCAGCTGGGAATACAGCATCTACCCTCCTCGGTGGGCACACAGTCCGGCCACCTCCATGGGTTCCTTCCTAGGAAGGACATTGCCAGATGTTTTGGACCATCTGTGAGTCAGACTTCATGATTAGAGCAGAGATGGCACTTGCTAAGGCCTGAAGGCTGGAGGTCGATGGGTGTAGTTAGTGCTAATTGTAACTAAACATTCTTACATTCTGTGTGTGTATATATATGTGTATGTATACACACATGTATATGTACACATATGTGTCTATAGACATAACGGCAGAGGAATCTGCTATAAGCAATATTTCATCCCTTCTTTCTTGAGTCCTTGTCTAGATGCAGTAGCATGCTCTGCTTGCCAAACGGTGCCTGGGTTAGTGTAAATAATCTTGTTAGAAGTGTTTTTCTTTCATGCAATATGGTCTAATTTAAAAGTCTCATTGAATTTCATATGCAATCATTCGTACTGCTTGTTCACTCAAACCGTTACAGCTCCTTCTGCACTATATTAGTTTGTGTGGTGTGTGTATATGGTTTTCTCGGCTTACTGACTCCTTTAGAAATACAGTAAAGCACATGGGAGCTTACCAGTGAAACTTGAAAATGCTAAACTGTTTCGGTTAGGAAACGCACACTTAATATTTTCTTCACTTTGATAATGTGATCGTGCTTCACCTCTACCGTAGGAATTCTTAGCCAATGGTATAATTAATGTAGACTTGCAAAAATCCTTTGTCAAGAAATAACTTTTAAATTTAAATCTTTCTTTTTATGCTACAGCTTCCAAAAATTCTCATAGATAGTTTCTATGAAAGACAAGTATGCTGTAGTTCCTAGCCTTCGTTAGATCATGATTTCTCAAATATTTTTTTCTGAATTTTAATGATCTGATCTGTGCCCAGGTCTTTTAGTGAAAGGAAATACGTGTTCTTGGTTCTCTTCATAATTAAGATTTACTCTTCATAGTTAAGATATAAGCTAAAGTGTAGATCAGGTTCCAAATGATGAAGTGCTTTGTGCTTGGTACATCTGAGCAATCTGTGTCCTTGTATTTTTATATTGTTTACATCAGTGCTGGCTGCTGCTGCTTCACTCCGTACATCATGTTAAAACTAAAATAATTAGTTTTGTAGTTGCCATTCAATAGCATTTTGGCTCATATGCTGCAGATCAGAGAGCGGAGTAGACAGGATACACAGGGCAATCAGGATCAAGCAGCTGAAGTAATGAATATAATTTCATCTCTAGTCTCCTTGACAGGCCGTCTTCAGAAGGATTGTTATAGTAACTATCCATGATATTTTATTGTCTGTATTTACAGGGTTGTGCTCTGATGATAATTCATACTCTTCCTTTTTCCTATTTTCTCTCCCTTTTTCAGAAAAAAAAAAGAATATCATTGTTAATGGCCTGACTGGCTGCTATTAATTTATTTTCTAAGGAACGAAGTTGGCACTTTGAGTATCTGCATCTTTGGCATTTCCTTACAGTTTGTGATTGTATTTTGCCAAGTGCTGATGCAGTATAAAGCTAAAAGCAACCATATTTGTTCCCAGATGTGTCATTTGGGACATGTGTGATTTAGGCTGATTTTATTTCACAGATGGCCGCATGTGTGGGGAAATTTAGAGCCTATAGAATTTGCTCTCATGCTACTGCTTGTAGAAGTTACCAGTTTCTGAATCTGTTGATTGTGATGTTTTAAGTAAAAGCGTTAATGTTTGCCCTGGTTTTGTGCCGTCTTGACATGCTACAGTCTCCCCGTCTAACGTACATAAATGTGTACATGTAGGTATATGGTGGAGGCAAGGGAATTGGAAAGCTCTGTGCCTATCGCGAAGAACTTTTTGCTATTACCAATTAAGACGTATTTTGTTGCCTCTTTGGGTCGTTAACCTGTTCATGTTTTTCCACTCTGCTTTTTTTCTGAATGGCTGTGTCCTTCTGGTTTATCTCCAGTTTTCTTTTTCTTCACCCTGAGCGAGTACAGGACTGGAATAAAAGAGGTGTCTCTCTCTTTTACTGGTTTTATTTTCCTGCAGCATTGAACAGTAAGTGAGCAGAGGTATTTGCCCAGCAAATTGCATTCCTTTACCCTTTTTGCAGTTTCCTCAGAGTTTCAAATATTTTGAGTGACATCCCCAACACAACACTCTTGATCATACTTCTCTTTGTATTGTTTCTCTGAGCTGCATCTGTGATTGCATACTGACAGTAACTTCTACTGTGTAACACCTAGATAGTGCTGTGGTAATTAATACTGGCTGGACACAGGATAGTGAGGAGCTGGTACTGAGGTTTCTGCTGCTGTACCCTGAATACAGCGAGGGAATCTGAGGTTCTCTCTGTACAGAAAGAAAACAGTTTTATGTGAGATGCTAAAAAGTTACCAGATCTCTGTACCCCACAGAAATAAAAGTCTAGCTTTTGGCGGTGCTGATGTAGGAGAGAAACAAACCTCTGATGAACAAAAGAAAAAGAGTTGTAGAGATGGGAGGGATAATATTCTGAATGAAAAAACTGTAAGCAAACAAGGATAGGATAAATGGAAACAAAAATGGCGTCCTCACAGACAAGTTGTTTTCTGTGGTGTGTGGGTTTCCCCCTCATCTCCTGTTGCCATCCTATTTCTGTTGCTGTCAAGATGTTGAGCTCACAGTTTTACTTCCAGCTGGGGAGGACTGGGCATGATTCCAGTATTAGCTATAGTCAGACTTTTTTCCTCCCTCATGCCTTTCAAGTGTAGATGCAGCCGTAGAGTAAAGCCCTGCATATAGCGCTTGCCCTTTAGGATTAGTGTTGTCGTAAAGACAGCTTTATTAATTTAACTTAGTTGGTGTTTTCTGACTCACACACTGTATGCATGGAATGTTATTGAGAAAGTTTTCTGTGGAAGAACCGAATTAGTTTATAGTAAAATCTGAAGTAAAGACTGTTACATATGTGGAACTGAGAGAGCATTGACTAGGTTCTCACTCTAATGATTTCTAACTGATCTTCCTTAGTAATTACGGGAATGTAAGTGTATGCAAGATGCTATTCATTTTCTTGTTTGTATGAATACAGAATAAAATAACCAGTGATGCTTTTTTTTTTGCTATTGAGAATTTTAGAAATTCCAGATCTCTACGTGTGATGGAAGAGGGCATTACTGTTTTAAGGCAGCTCCTTAGCAACACTGCTTCGCTGTTTCGCAATCAGCCAGCTCTTCCCACACACTGCAGTGAAATGTACGTCATTTCACGGTGACTTGCATTCCAGCTTTTCTTTTGAGTTAGTCTTAGATCTCAAAGAAAATGAAATAATAAGAGTTGGAAAGAACAACAGGAACCTTTGGTGTCTTAACTGAACTTCTTAATAATAGGATGATTAATGCTTTAATATCCTTCTGCAATAACCATGTTCCAGAAGTTCTGGCTAAGAAAACTTGGGTGAAGCCCAAGAGCTAATTCAAACCACTTGGGGAAACCCCCCTGAAGATCCCCCTCAGTTGGTCCCAGCATTTGATGTATCGCTTCTATATAAATGTATGCAAGGTCATACTCCCTCTTGCTCCTCCATTACCCAAACTCTTAAGAATTTTCAGTAGTAGGAGAGATTGCATTTGGTAACAATGGGTGCTGGAGAAGAAAAGCAGCAAGAGCAGACTTGATCAAGATGTCTGTATACACGAACAGAGATACGGGAATCAGAGGAAGTCAATACAGAAATCCTAGTTTCAAGCTTGAGATTGAAGTCACCAAACCACTCTACTTACTGGCAACTACTGAACACTTTTGCTGTACTTAGAGCTTTAATGTAGATGACAAAAGGCTATCTTGGTTCATGTCAGTGAAGCATAGGTAAGGTGATGAGAAGACCCTTTACAGTTTTTCATGTACTGTCACAGAGTCTAAGATAGATTTTAAAAATATTTTTTTCAGCTGGGCTAAAACTGACTGTTCTAATACTAGCTTTTAAATTTTGTTTTAAGTCATTTAACAGTAAAATAAAACAATCTTACAAACTTTTTCTATTCTATTCATTTCATTAGAAACATTTAAATATAAAGCTAAGATTTCATGAGCTGTCGATATGTGCTCGCAGCCCAGAAAGCCTACTGCATCCTGGGCTGCGTCAAAAGCAGTGTGGCCAGCAAATCGAGGGAGGTGATTCTGCCCCTCTGCTCTGCTCTGGTGAGACCCCACCTGGAGTACTGTGTCCAGCTCTGGAGCTGCCGACATAAGAAGGACATGGACCTGTTGAAGTGGGTCAGGAGCAGGAGCGTAAAAATGATAAGAGGGCTGGAGGACCTCTCCTGTGAGGACAGGCTGAGAGAGTTGGGGCTGTTCATCCTGGAGAAGAGAAAGCTCCAGGGAGACCTGATAGCAGCCTTCCAGTACTTAAAGGGGGCCTACAAGAAAGATGGGGATAGGCTGTTCAGTAGGGCCTGTAGCAATAGGACAAGTGGTTTTAAACTAAAAGAGGGTAAATTCAGACTAGACATCAGGAAAGAAATGTTTACCATGAGAGTGGTGAAGCACTGGAACAGGTTGCCCAGAGAGGTGGTTGGTGCGCCATCCCTGGAGACATTAAAGGCCAGGTTGGATGAGGCTCTGAGCAACCGGATCCAGTTGGAGATGTCCCTACTTGCAGGGGGTTTGGACTAGATGGTCTTTAAAGGTCTATTCCAACCCAAACCATTCTATGATTCCATGATTTCAAAGTGATGTACTGGTCTGAATTGCTGATTGTTCATACAGTGTTGTATTGCTCAGAACAATCGTTGCAAATCCTTTAAGATAAGGATAAACAAAATAATTAAGTACTATTTTTTTTTTTTCTCATGGATTCATTTGTACTGGGAGCAAACCCACTTTTTAAGAAATTGGTGTAGGATTTAGTCTTGTGACTTGAAAGTTGAGGGCAGTCAGTGCTGTAAGTTCAGGCTTTTAACAGGCAGTGAGGAAGGGGTGTCTGACAAGATTAACCAGACCATGGTGGACATGCTGCTTTAGTACAGTGTTTTCCATACGGAGAAGAAACTTCTCCTCATACTCTTAGGAACAGACCAAGTTTATCCAGCTTTTTCTATTACATACTTTGTGATCTAGGCATTATTGTGTCCCCAGACCTGCTGGGTAAAATTATCAGATGATGATTTTCACAAAACAAGAATAGGAAATAGTATAAGAAAAAACTTGACTCTTTTACAGGATATGGTCTTTAATGTTTCCTTTGCAGTACTATTGTCACTGCAGGTGGAACTAAAGTGGAATGAGTCTCTTTAAAAGGATGAAAGCATGGGTTTCTGCAGTGTAACTAGTATGTATTTTGTGTGTGTGTGAAAAAGCAGTTTAGTACAAGGCTTCACATCCAAATTGGTAGAAGTGATTTATCCAAGTAAAATAGCCTTTCAGAAAAGATCAAAATAGCATTGCAGCTATACATTAACTGGAATGTATTTCTTTGTTAAAATTATGCCATACCAAAAATCTTTTCCACTACTCTGTTGTTTGCTAAACCGAAATGGGGATGTTACCTGTAATTCGATGGATTGCCAACTTTAGGAATGGGCATTAATTTCCTGGTTTATGATGAATGATACTGCTGTGAGAGAGGTCTCAGGAATACCAAGTATCTCTAAGTTGTTAGTCACTGAAACTTAATAATGATGGGGAAAACTAGTGATTGTAAAATAAGTATATGACTTACGTTGTTTAAAATTTAACTTTGAAGCTTCTTTCAATTTATGCATGTAAAGACTTAAAGAAGTAATAAAAGAAGCTCTGCTTATATTTCTGTTGGAAAAAAAAAAAACTGATTACTTTCTACCAATAGCTAAGTATCCTTAGAAATAGTATTTAGACTTCCTGAAGAAGTTGGTGTCCTGAGGAAGAGATGTGGGACTTCCTCCTTGACCTGTTTGTTCAGTAGCACTAAAACACACTGAATGATTAAATTAACCTTGTATTAAGTAACATGGGTGTTGATATTTGCTTTTTACTTCTGTGAATCTGAATATATATCTAGAAGACCATAAGGTGCTTGCTGTTATAGTTGCCTTTGCTAAATCTTCCTGTTTCCACATGACACATAATCTTCTGTTGTCATTTGGAAATCATGCACGGCTTGTCTTCAGTCATGTATTTCACAGTGCCAGGATGTTTAGGTTTTGGTATAGCAGCGCTCTCTGTCCGATGTGAGGCTTTGTGATGTTTTCTTAGTTTGTGTAGTGTTTACCATAGAAAGGCTGAGCAGCACCAGGGTGTTAATTAGGCTTTTTGTAATGTGTTAATTAAATTTTATAAATGCATGTTGAGTAGATCCAGTGGAACCGGTTTTTGAAGTAAAATACAAACACTGTACACTCAGACTTCCTCCATAAACAAATGATTGTGATTCATCTTGCAGTATTTCATGAACTCTACGGTTCTTTCCTGGTTTGTTGTCTGTTCTGTGAACACAGGGGTTGGATTGCACACTCCCCATTTCTTACATATAACAGGCACTAAAATAATACCAAAAGTAGTTTTCTGGTTTTGTTTCTTCTTTGAAGATCCCTTGTAAGGTGATACTGAGATTTTCAAGAGTGAACAGTTTGTTAAACACAAGGGTGGAGTTGATAAAACCGTACTGGCAGAGGCAGAAATGCGTATTTTCATATTTGGCACCTGTGTTCTGTACTTGATGGCAATCTATAAATATTTACATACTGCAGAAGTAAATGAGTTATTGTGGTAGCTGTTGCTGTTTCTTGCTTTGACAGGAATGAGGCGACTCTGCCTCTGAGTTCAGTCACAGACTGTACACGCAAGCGCGGAGCGTTGCATGCACAGCTTCTGCTGAAGCTGCCATTTTGTCAGCTCAGAAGGAGTGTGTTCAAACCTTCCCTTTTTTTTGCTCCTGAATGCTTATGCTTTACAGTATGAACTGATAGTTAGGAAGGAACATTTCCATTAGTCATTTATTTTTCAGTGTCAGTGTTTCAGCAGTTTTTTGTTTGAGCTGCATATGTGTTGTAAGATTTTCTTCAGGACCTGTTTCATAGAGAGCATCCACAAGAACTCTTGTGTGCCATACTTTTTTTTGTAAGAAGAGGTCAGAGGGCCCCGTTTAAGATGGTCAGTGTTGTCACAAGTGTTGTACAAATGGAAGTCAAGGCAGGGAAAGGGTATTTTGGATTTGAGGAAGATGGGTGTGCTACCCATCTCCCACTGAATTTTTCCATTTCTCTGCTGTAGAGCTGGGACACTGAATAGCCCAGAGAGCTGTTCACCACTAGTGTTGTCCGGGAAAGGTCACCCGGGCCAGGAGGGAGCAGATCCTATTGATGCACCAGCTCTGCGAGAAAGGGAGCTGAAGCTCTGCATTTGCAGTGTGATGTGGCTGGCCTGGTGGTCTATGAACACTTCCTGCATTTCATTAAATGCTGTATATGAATTTGATACTCCTAACAGGCAGTATAACAGCTGGATGAGCTCTCTGGCATAGTAATAGTATTGTTTGAAAGTGTGTGCCAGATGTAGGGGCTTATTACCCACAGACACTGGTCTGTACAGCTGCTAATATCAGCTTTCCACTCTCTCATTCTGTCTGTAGCACGATTTTTCTCCTTCTTGCTTCCTCAGATGTTATCCACCTCAGCAAACTCTGGCTCCGTTGCACTGTGAGGGCTTGTCATGGTGCTGACGGTCCCAGTTAAGCAACAGTTAAAGCTGTCCACCTTCCCTTCCCATAATCTCTAAGTTTACTTCTGTGCTGTGTCACATCCATAGAAATCTTCCCTCAGCTGGTCGGAAAAATCACTTGCTGCTTCTGGGATGTTCATAACAAATCTGCAAGTTGTTGGATGGACCATGAGGTTAACAGGAGATGGGTGCCCATTAGAGGTTTCAAATTAAAATGCTGACAAGCTGGAGCTGCTGCATTGCACCTGTTGTGATGTTTGTGCTGCTGCTGTTGCAGCTGCTGCCTCTGTCCTTCCTGTGTTCCTCAGTGCAAAGTCTGCGTCTCTTTAGGAGCTGAGGTTCTGGAGAACTTAACCATGAGCAATCTGGAACAGCAAAGTGTCTTCCTGTTGTGTAACAGCTACCAATGGTATTGAGCGCATCGGGGCCTTGGAGCGTTACTGCTATACATTTAATAAATAATAAACCTAATATATGTTAAGGGAATCCTGATTATTTAAAGTTTCTGCTGCTTACTGTGGGAGAATCAGGATTATCTACTAGAGTCAGTTTTGGGGCATCTTGAAAGAACCATTTACATTTACACTCTTAAGAAGAGAGTGTCTTGCACTAATGAATGAGGGTTTCTTTAATCGTATTGTTCTGACTACAGTGCTTAAGCATTCAGGAGCATTTCATAGTTAAAAGTTTAGCTGGTCTCTGTTTCTTATACTAGCCTTAAAATTTGTCACTGTTGATAGCATTGCCCATGTTCCACGGGAAAAATTAAGTATATTACCATAGAGAAACTTGTAGCATGTTTTATAGATTGATTTTTAACCTGTTTGCCATCAAACTTGTCTATACGAATATGCTCACCTGGGACAGCAATGCTAACAAACATTAACTTTTTAAAAACACTTCTAAAAGCTGTCAGATCTTATTTTGGTGAGTGATACACATACATGTAAAAACCACACTCCCTGCCCAACATCATGGCAGTCTAAACAGAACAAGAAACACACCAGAAGAGGTGGGGAAGAGAGGACAACTGTGTCTGTTTTAAACAAGGATCAATAGATGGGTTTGGTGTATTTTTCAGGATTAGGTTTGTGGTTGCTTTTTGTTGTGTGGTTTTTGTTTCTTTTTACAGGTATGTAGGTTTAACCTGAGATGTGTCTTTGTTTAGAACGAGTTCAGTGTCCTCAGAGCAGTGAGACGTCCAGACATAAAGGATTTTCATCTAGTCCTTCTTTTGAGGAAAAAGTAACAGAAAAGGAACATAGTATAGGCGTACAGCAGATGTCATGCTGCATGTCAGTTAGGAACATCATTCTCTGGGAAGAGAGCTAACATGAAACTGGAGTGTGTAAGGATGTTGGCTGCAAGATGTGAAAAGTCTGATTAGTGCAAATAAACCTTTAGCTGGAGTAATGTGTCTCAATACTGCAGATCATAAAGGATGAGAGGGTCCAGAAGATCCAAAAGGGAGTGATAAGAATGATCAGAGTCCTAGAAAAAATGCAGGAAATTGATGGATAAGTGGATCTTGTTTATTCTAGAAAAGAAGACAGATGGGACAAATGACAAGTCTTCAAAGAAGTAAAAAGTTGCTATGTACAGGAGAGGAACAAACTTTTTTGTTTTCATTCTGAGTGAGACAGAGAGTACTGAGTTTAAATTGTGGCAGAAGAATTCTAGATCAGTTATTGAGAAAAGTGTCCTGTTCTGACAGTAAGTGTAGTCAAGCACTGGAATAGATTGCTAAGGGAGGTTGTGGAGTCTCCAGCCCTAACAGTCTTTTTAAAAAAAATAGTTTGGAGAAGTAGTGACACTTATTACTGATTCAGCCTTGGAAGAAGAAAGGATTGGTGACTTCCCAGTATTCCCTCTCAATCTGCTTTCTAGATGTCTTAAGAAAGAAAGAAAAAAAAAAAGTGTTAAAGTAATGCAGAGATATCCTGGAAAAATAGCAAGAATTTACAATGTGGCTTTGCAAAAATGTCTTGGTTTACATCCATTCCTATTTTACTTCACATTTGAAATATTTTGATAGTTTAAGTCATCTAAAATGTATTGTAAGTTGAACTGTTGAACTGTGCATTATTCCTGATGTTTTTGTAACCGTGTTATTAGAAAGATGGTATGTATAAAAAGAAACTGGTATTAAAAAAAAAAAAAAGAGGTCCTCCATTCAGGCAACTATGAGTTTTGTAATTTCTCCAATAGTTCAAAAACATCTTTGATGTTTTTATATCTTAAGTTGAAACAGTATCACTTTGGTGGCAGCCCAGACCATCATATGTGAGTTATAAGTTTATAAATATGAAAATAATTTGAGATTTCAAAAAAGTGCTGTGTTTATTTTAAGTGGCAAAGTTATTACAATTCAAATCTGTCATTGGCTAGAAAAGCTAACAAAGGCTGAAAAATGCATTTCAAATAAAAACCTTATCCATCTGGTATTGTTTATGTCTTGCAACTGCATTGTACTGGTCATCACTTAGTCCACATGATCTATATATGATTGTTCAGGGGTTTTTGTCTGTCTTGATTTATAGATGATTTTGATGAGCTTGTGGTCAGTAACAATGATGTTGTGCTCAAAAACATCGCTGAAGATTTGCGGAATCGTTTACCCATCGACGCAATGTTTAATTCGGAACACCAAGCTGTTCAGAAAGTAAGCCAATTGTTCTGGTCTCCTTTTGCTGAATCACACCATTTATTTGGGGACTGTGCCGATTTTGGTTTTAGCAGTAGTTCATAACAGAGAATGAGCACTGGATTGCGGTGTAGGAAATCTGTTTGGTTCTCAGGTCTGTTGCTGCATGATTGTGTGACCTGAAGAAAGTTGCTTCACAGAATACTTTGATCATAAGTTATTTGGCATAGCTTTCGTTCTGTGTGGTACAGCACCTGTCACAGTGGTTCTTAATGCTAGCTCCATAATAGACTCTAACAGCCCCCTTAAAGAAAACAGAAATACAAGGCCAGTGTTTCGCTGTTGCCATAATGTGGGCAGCTCAGAAATTATTTCCAGCTCTTTTCAGATTCTGATGGCTCAGAAAGAGGTGGGCTGTGAGTCCTGTGGGAGGGGAGGGCACCTTTTCTACTTGAGCTGTCAGTACAGGGGGAAAGTAAACACATTTCCCAGGAAAGTGATGTGTGGCTCTTAAACGTGAAAAGTGGATTGGCCACATGCAGCAAGCTTGGGAGGGGAAGGAAAGAGGAGTAGGAGGATGAAGATTATACCCCTTGAAATTATGAGAAGGCAAGCATCCTGACTGGTATGCTTTTGATTGAAAATGACACTCGTGTTAATCAGCGGTGTTTCCAGATTGAGGCATAAGGCATGAAGATGAAAATATTCAGACGGTTGAAGCTGAGAAGCAAAATTGCCCTTCCTCCTGAACTGAGGTTACATTCTCCTCATTAAAGTGGAAGAGAAAAAGCTTCCTTTAACCTGTACCTCCTCTGTAGCCAAGGAAGCACGAAGGAGACAAACTTCACAGCAGATTTCCTACTCAGCTATCAAAACCAGCTTGCTTTCCTTGTGTCGACTTCCGCTTATTGGTTATTTCAGTGGAATTTGATGATCCAGTGTACATGCAGGATTTCTGTGATTTAATTTTGATTTGTAACTTCTGAGTAGGGAGAAACTTGGATCTCAGGGATTTTGGGAGAGGTGGGATGGTGCGACAATTGACTGTGTAACAGGGTAATTGAAATTAAGAAACTTGGTTATGCCTTTCTTAGCTTTTGTTCCTCTTCTCAGATACACCAGCATCCACTGCCCATGATTCATGTTGATGCATTCCTTTATGATGATGATTTTGTTGATTCATTGTGTGAGGAGGGGAAAATGAGTAGGAGCTACTGCACAGAGTGTGGCTCATACAAGACTGCATCTTTAGGTAAGTGCTCTTTCGGGAACACAAGAAACAAATTCAGTTTAACCAAACTGGTTTGTGCAGTGACTCAGCTGGATGACACCACTTCCAGCTGATGGAGGACATTGTCCAGGCTGGTGCAGTACACAGGCCAGAACTATTTTGCATAACCAATGGAAGAAGACTCCTACACGTGTAAGTTGAATTAATTTGCTGTGTATGAGTGACACTAGTTGCCCACAAAAACTGGGCAGGGAAGAGGCAGGGCTATGTACCACTGAAAAGGAAGATGCAGGAGGAATATTATAGGAGTCCATGCAGTAGCCTCAGCCTCCTCTCACAGTAGAAAGCACCATCTGTATTAAAGCTTGTGTGTAGTGTGGTGCAGATCAGTGCTGTCGCCAGTATAGCACAGGCATTGAAGGAGGAATGGTTTATATGGAGAACATTTCATTCCTTAAAACCTTGGAGTTGAAATTGAAGCTATTAATATATCTGCCCATAAAAAGTTTCACATGAGTTGTGTTGAGCCTTAGGTACCATGTTTCCTCTTTCACTTAAAACAATTTCAAGTTACTTTGTTTTGTATTCTTTAATGTATGTCACTGCAGAAAAAGGTAATTCAGTTTCATGAAGGATTTCAAAATTCTCCTTTTAAGGAAAGGAATCCCCAGACTCAGCAGAAACTACTTGACAGGCTACCTCTGATCTGCAAACCCTGATTTTCCAGGGCCCCCAACACTAGTTCAGGCAGGAAACCATACAGGTTTTCAGTGATGATAACTGCTCAGATTTATATTTAATTGGTTAATAACACAGTAGTTAGTACTGCCCACCCAACACCTTTGTTCTGTTCTTATTTCCCAGAGTTTATTTCGCATTCCTTTTCCCTCATGGAACTGAAGTTTCTTTATCAACATGTACTGCCTGACCTGACAGGAAAGGTAGTGGTTGACGTTGGCTCCAGGCTTGGTGCAGTGCTATTTGCGGTAACTTCCAGCACAGGAATTCATATTTTATTACTGTGACAAACATTTTCCCTTTTCTCTGCCTACTCTCGTTACTCCATCTTGGATGGGTCATTCTAAGAGGCACTTCTGATCTGACTCTCTGAACAGTATAAGGTGCTGTTTATTCGCAATTTCAGTTCTTGTTTTGTTCCTCACAAGAGGGAATACAAATGTTGCTTATGGAGAGGAAAAGTCAGTAGTCCAACGGAGTAGCATATTGCTGTCACATATGCTGCTCTTTTGCTAGTTCCTGCTCTGCCTCTCCTTTGTAAGTAAGTTTGTCCTCTATGTCTTGACCTTGTCTATATATAGATCAGTTATGTTAAATTCCTCTATGAAGCTGACAAACTGTTAAATTATACAAAGGAAGACTTTGATATGAATTTGTCTCCAAAAACATATTGTCCTGCTCTGCGTTTTAAAATGCACGTAAAATACTTCATCGAGAAACTTGAGTGCAATTTTGATTGCTTTTGGCATGGCTGGTGCAACATATGGCCAACAGCAACGCAAAACATACATTACAACTTTCTTACAAAAGTCAATGGCTGTTTAGGCCTCAATCTTGGAAACGCTTGAGCATGTAATGTTACTCATCTGAATAATCTAATTTTGGGACTACTCAAATGAGGAAAGTTACTTCCATTTGTAAATATTTGCAGCATTGGTTCTTTAAATGGTAACACTTTTGCTAGCCTGAATTTGTTTTAAAGTGCTTGTATTATTATAGTAGAATATAATCTCAAGATAAAGCAGGGGAAACGCTTCAAAAAAAGAGTTCTCCTTTTAAATTATGTTCTTGGTTTGTATTGGAGGAGGGCTGACTTTACCTTCACAGGTTGCTT
Source organism: Chlamydotis macqueenii (assembly GCF_036417535.1). NCBI lineage: Eukaryota > Metazoa > Chordata > Aves > Otidiformes > Otididae > Chlamydotis > Chlamydotis macqueenii. The sequence goes on from NC_141560.1 coordinate 28,643,507, forward strand.
TTCTACTCTCCAAGTTACCCCCGCCTCCCAAATAAAACCAGAACAAATGGTTTCAGAAAACTTTAATAATTAGGTTGTAGCACAAAGGTATCTCAGATATTCAGTATCTTTAGCATTGTTTGTTTGCCTTTGCTGTTGCTGGCAAAGTGTATTTATGGTGTTCAGTGGAGACAATGGCACTTAAAGCAGTATCTTCATTAGGGCCCTGTAGGCTCAAGTATTTGTACTTTTTTTTTTCTTAACATCTCCAACAACTTTCCAAAATCTCAGTCCAAAACTGAACCATTATTTTGGGCATACTATTAAGGGATATTTTTTTTTTTTCATACGTACCTGTATGAAGCACCTGAAAATGGCAGTAATACAATACTGAGAGGTACTGACAAAGACTCTGTACCAAAATATCCCATTCTATTACTGGCATATTGGTCCCATTTTCACTCACTTTAACTATGTATATGTCTCATGGTTGCTTTTTTTTCTCTTGCTATTTTCTTCTTTCATTCTTCCAAGAAACAAAAATGTGCAGAGTCTTTTCCTTTCACACTGTTTGTGTAACTTGATTTGTACTGCTTTTTTCCTTCTTAGACCATTTTTCCTCTATTTCGCAAATGAAGTGAGGTTGGAGCTTTCCTTTTGTTTTTATTTTGACGTGTCATTTTGGATCTCTTATTAAAATTTGTGAGACCTAAGTGGGAATTTCCAAATCAGTGGCTTAGCTCTGAAAAACATGTCACGTCCAGTGAAAGACATTTCTCAACCTGCTGTTTTAAAAAGCTGCCTTAATCTTAACCTGTGTTTTATTTTTTCCGTTTTAATGGAAATTTTTGAACTTGTTTTAAAGGCATCACGGTTACTGAATTTCCTTTTCCTAATGTAGGGTTATCTTTATAGCTCAGCATCCCAACTGTATGGAGTAGAAATGAATGCAGACTTTTGTCAGTTGCAAGAAGTGATGATTACAAAATACCAGTTCATTGACAGAATAAAGGTAACTAAATATATGGTTTAGTCTGTGTATTTTAACCACTGTGTACTAGGTATCCTGTTTATGTGAGTGGCTGGTAAACCTGGTATACCAGCATTCTGAGAAGTTTCTGCCTATCTTTTGATCCTAAACAAAGGCTTTGTGTTAGGGGAAAAAAAAATCTCATAGCAGAGAGGAAGAGGGAAATTATAAAAATATGATAACGTGTTGAATCACTTAACCTTTTTCCTGAATGGTCTTACCTACTGGCTCATGAAAAACAGATAGCTCTTAGCTGTTTCTCCCAGTGACACTACTGACACTAAATTCTGTGAAACTGAGTGTATAAGGAGTTTCTGTCATGAAAAATGTCTCTCTGTCATTAACGTTAGCAGAAGGATGTTTGCAGGCTTTGCAGATTTGCATCTAAGAACACCTAAAGAACTTATGGCTATTGGCATTTCTTTTCTTGGAATGTCAGTGCATGTGTATCTTCCACAAACAAAATGGATTTCAAACAATGTGATATTGTTATGGGAACCATTTCCTTAGTCCCATTAAGGAAGTAACTATTACTATTTTAATGAGAGAAAAAAAGAATCCTTTCTGAGGAATACCAGTTATTTTGTTACCAGCAAAAGTCGGTAAGTAGAATATGCTGTGTAGAGTAGTGGCTTTAATAATGTGTTGTTGCACGTGCTCTTGAATAGAGTCACACAAGCTGCTTGGTGTAGTAATTTATTGGAAATTAAAGTAACTAATTTTAAACTGGAACGAAATCGTAGACATAAAATATTCAACATAGGGTAAGCAGTATCATTGGGTTGCCCAATTCAGTCCCAATGACTGCAAGTCCCTGGAAACGTTCAAGGCCAGGCTGGATGAGGCTCTGAGCAACCTGATCTAGTCGGGGATGTCCCTGCTCCTTGCAGGGGGGTTGGACTAGATGACCTTTGAAGGTCCCTTCCAACCCTAACCATTCTATGATTCTATGATTCTATAAGTTTGTCAGTAACCTTTGGTTTTTGCATGTGTTTTGTGTTCATAACACTTTATTGTGATGAGACTGAAAGTGCAGTTAGGAACTCTGACAAGTTAATTCGGTGGAGCTGGAGATCTATATGCATGCTTTTCAGCTTTGTATATTCTTTATTATAAGCCTTTTTGTTTTTCCTTCACACCTTGTAATTCTGCTGAAGTACTCATTTCAGAGCTGAAGATAAGAAGATAATATGCTTTCAAAGCAGTGCCTGAGGACTTAGCTGTTTGAGTCTCATTAGATGCTAATTTAGTCATGTGACTCCTGTTATCACACTGCTTTGAACATTTCAATCTTAGATTTTTATTTCAGCCCCAAATGAATCCTCTCTAGAGATACATATGAACTGGAAAAATAGTTGGAATCCAGTTGCTAATAATAATTTATGAGACAAATTTGAAAAACTTTTAAGAGACCTTTCTGAAATAATGATTATTTTTTCAGGATATTCTGAATTTTTATTAGAGCATGTTCACAAAGGACAGAAGGATGGCAAGATATCTTTAGTGGCTAAATATCTGGGTGAACCTTGTGTTTCTTTGGTCAACATTTGATTTGTTAAAGTACATAGAAAGTTGCTCAGCATCTTTTGCCATTTGAGCAAACACGTAGATGCTGGGAGGAAAGTAAACAGTTCAACAGATCTTAGGAAACTTGAGACCTCAATTCAGAAATTGCCTGAAATCATGGAAGCCTTGGTGTGTATTGCACTGGGCAACAGGGCAGTTTTAAAATCAGTTGTTGCCTCCTCTGTTGTGTCAGCACACAGCCAAGCAGGTCAGGGAACTGGTCCAGCTGAAAAAGAAACCAGCAAAAAAGTGATGTTTTGGCTGGAGCAATACCCGAGTGCGGCCACACTGCTTATGTGGTCTCACGTTTCCCAGTAGGAGTGAGGATATGTTTGGAGAGAATGGGGTGCTTCCGTTACTTGCGTCAGCACCGTCACCTACTCTGTAAATGCAGACTAGTTTTAAGTTAAGGTTTAAGCCTTACTCATGTCAAAGAAACATTAGCACATGTTCAAGGTTTCCCAGTAGTTCAAGCGTCTTTCTGAACTGAGGCTTAAAATACTAGGTCTAGGGCATTAAGAAAATTTAGTGCTAGTCGTGACTTTTTGTGCTGGCAGAAGTCCTCTGCTGGAACAATCCACCAGTCACTTGTGTTTGAACTAGAGGACTGCTGCTCAGGTTTTTTGTACAGAAGTTCAGTGGGTTTGTTATTTTTGCCCCTTGAAAATAAAACAGTAAAGTAAAATATCTCCTTAGACTTCGAAATAGTGATCCAAATCCAACTTAAAGTCCAGGTAAATCTGGGTCGTGATACGTGAGTCCTGTCAGATCTGCCTGAGGCATGTTTTGCCCCTAGCTCTCTGTCCTGCACCACTGCTGGAGGCTGCTGCCTGTGTAACAGGGCAGCAGTCAAGCCGGTATCCGTAATATCTCTATTTAATAGAGATCAGTAGATATATGCTAATCTGCAGTTAGCCGTGGGTCTATGCAGAGGACATGAGTTGACAGGCAGGACCTACTGTATTTAGAAATGCTGATGGTGGCCTGAGTGCCTTTCTCCTTTCTCTGCTGCCTGAATGCTTGAGCTCTTCTTAATCAGCTCCTGTGCTGCTACATTTTACATGCACTGGTTTTAGATACATTATCGCCGATCTTAATTGTCCTAAAAAACTCTGACTTTAATGAACTAGTGGATAAATAGTTTAGATGTCCACACACTAAAAGTGAAAGTAGAAATTTGACCAGTCATTCTGATAGCTAAGCTGTACCTGTTTCCTGGTGAGATAGAGCCTTCAAACACTGACCTGCCAGTTCTGGGTAAGGTACAAGAACACAGTTGCTTCCTTTCCACTCACTCCAGGCAGTAGTGAACAACTTGGCATGGTAATGTGTTTTAATGTGTTTAACAAGGTAAAGCTGTTTGTTTTACTGATTTGGAGCACTTGCAGAGAACCCATGGAATATAGCTGTCAAAGATGAAATGCTGCAATGCCTCATTTTTTATGAACAGTAGAGTTTTGTTTCTGTTATTTACTGATATTTAAATATTTCGCTATCATTGCAGTTGCTATAATGGATTCTGATAGCATGAACCAGAGTCATAAACTGTGGCAACTCGTCATCTTTTCCACAGTTGAACCCTTACAAGTTACACGGGTGGTAGTATCTGTTTTCTCTGTCAATCAGAACAGCATGCTTTGCGTGTTCGTTACAAGGAGGAATACATAATTTACCCTCCCACTAAGTGTTGATATCGTGTTAAGTGGGCAAAATGTTTTTGAACAGATAAGTGTTTTTAATCTTCTATACTAACATTCAACTTTCCTGTCAGAATTAAGAATTCCTTTTTACATCTGTCCAGTGTTGGAAGGATTTGACAAAATTGAAATGTCAAGTCCATCAGGTTAGTATATTCCCAGCACAACCTAGTAGTAGGTCACACAGGAAAGAAAATAAGTTGTTCAGATTTTCTGTCCATTTTCAATATATAGGGGTGCACTTAAAAAAAAAGTTGTGGAATGCAAGTAATATTCAGATTGGCTTTCTTTCCCTTATCGCTTCAAAAGGTGTTCCAGTTTGTGTTTCTCCTCAGATTTGGGATGTGATGTATTTCTCCATGTTTAAGAGGAAATCAAACACATCTTGTCAGAGTGTTAATGAGCATCTATATTCTCCTGTTTTTATAATCTCACCTATTTGAAAATGACATGATGTGCTAATATCCTTTTTGGTAGGTGAAGGTAGATGAAATCAAACCAGCTTCTATGCTGACTGGAGAGGCAGTTGTTTAGAAAGGTGAAGTACTTGTCCTCCAGTGCCACCAAGCATTCTGCCTTTCCAGCATTCCCAGTCCCAATATATGCTGTGAGAATTCAGCTGTCAAACCTGGGTCTGTAATGTCTTTTCTCGTTATAATCCTTTACTAACCCACTGAGCCTGCGAGATGCCTTTTAATATCCTCAAAAAAGCTTTAGCTAGCTTAGCTCCTTTTCTGAAATCAATGAGCATTTGTGATAAAATATAGGTAAGTGAAATATAACAGGCATCGCATACATAATCTCCTCTTTTATGGCACACAGTGTTCTAGACCAAAAGTCAGATGTAGGTTATTCCACTTAATGTAATGAATCGAGTATTTTAATTAGAGGAGATAAATCTGATTTTTATTTTTTCTTTTTTTAAAGCTTATTCTGGTTATTTACTTCAATTTTATCTACTATGAAGCCAGTGAGATACCCATTTTTGTAACTGGTTCAAAGTGGTGGTAGTCGGTGCTGTATTAGGTTGACAGGCTTCATGGCTACTTCAAGGCTGTATTTGTCTCTTAAATTAATTTATGCCTTGTGAAATTTTTCTCCTTCAGGTGGTTCATGCAGACATCTGTACTCAGGCTTCACTTCTTCAGAAGGCTGATGTTGTTGTAATGAATAATGTCTTTGAATATTTTCTTGACAGACAGGAACAGGCCAGGTAAGCTATGTGTCCAAACAAGTAATCTCTTTCTTTGGCAATGTGTGTAACCTTGTGAGTTACGGAAAACCTTAAGGTTGTGCTTTTTGAAGTCACATACATAAATTACATAAGGAAATTGTTTTAAACTGCCTACACTTAATTGTTATACTTAACTGCTAAGGTGTTGTGGCAGTTGTTTATTGTTAAACCCACTAAACACTGCTGCTTTGTTTACCCAAACCTTGGCCTGAATCCTTGCACTGATCTGTTAGAATAGTATCTTGCTGTTAAAGGATCTGAAATTACTATGTCAGTGTAAAGCTTAATATTCAGAAAGAAGACAGGTCACTGACTTGTGGATGTCAAAGCATTAATATAGATGCACTGCAAAACATGGTTATTAATTGTATTTCTAATATATCTTCATAAGGATGTCTAATATATCTTTATGAGGTAGCAAATAAATGCGTGGCTGAGGTTCTTCTGTTTCAGGTACAAGAAACTCACAGATGAGCTTTTGCTAATCCAGCAGTATCAGTTTAAACCGTAAATAACTTTATTGTCCAAAGTTACTGTGCCATTAGAATGGGCAGTCAAAAAGAAAGGATGCCTGTGCCTCCACCATCCCAGCCAACAGTTGTGACATTCGCTAGCAGTTTCAGCTGAGGCTTGTCCTGCTGCCCTTGATACCAGGCAGTAACGTCAACCAGAGAGGCACACAGTGGGTGGATGAAGGGTAGTGGGTGTTAAGATTGACGGGAGATTTGTTTCCAGGCACATGACTGAGAATTCATTTGATTCTTCAAGAACTCAGGGGTAGTGGTTTAATGTTGCATTAGTACCATGAAGACAAATGACATTTGAAGAATGCTGGAAATTAAATTCTTTTTATTCTGAATTGCCATGCTGTGAGAAATGATCTGACTTGCAAAATCAGAAAAAAAAGTAATGCTGGGGGCTATATTTAAATACTCTGATTGCTGATGTCTTAAGTAGTTTGTCACGACTGTGAAGTGTATATGCAAAGAGCAGTTTGTTGTTAAGCTTAATAAAACAATGCACTCAGAGACTGGATTTTCTTCAAAACCAAAAATTTAAAGGGACCAAATGTCAATGTTTAATCCTAGTCCAAAGTGAAGGTGTTGACAGTACAAAATGACATGCCTGTATGTATCAGAGTTTAAAAGTTACAAAATCTAGCATTGTAAGACCATATATTCCCTCTGTTTTTAATAAGAACCTTGATTTTTTTCATACAAAGGTATTTGCTTAGGTATTAATAGTGACTTGATAAGCATGCACAGCAAGTCTTTAAGCTTAGTCTGTCTCTGGCTACTGAACTGTAAAAGTGTTAGATTCATTTTGTATCAAATGTGGGGTTTTTCTTAAAAATTGGTGACTTACTTTTAAATATGTTTCAGAGCTTGGGAATTTATTGCTTGTAATGTAAGGAAAAGAGGGTCCTTACTAGTGACAGTTCCAAGCCTTAAAGAATCACTCTCAAAGCTCCAGGTAAGTTCCCTCAGATGGTTTTAGCCAACACATTTTGTCACTTTTTATGAAAGTGGCACTTCTGTAGTTGAGGTTAGCTGCTTGCCAGTATTGCTGTGAGTATTGTGTGTAATTTTGTGCATAGATTATAAGATGTAGGGGTCTGGATTCTAATTCTGAGTTGATCACCAACACATCTTCCTGTACTTCAGTTGTTCCCGTCTACAAAATGGAAATCCCAGCCTATACCAGTAGACTGCATTAATCATTATATTATCATATGTATTATTAAAAATACTTTAGCTGGGATGTTAAAAAACCCTACAAAACATTAGCAAAGCCATATTATGATATGAGTAATTTTTGTGATAATCCTATCTACTTCAAGCAGACTTCTAGGTATAGGAGTAGAACCTCAGAAGTACATGTGTATTTATAAACTTCTAGAGGCAAAACCTTAAAATGTTTTCTCTATTTAGCTCTACATTTGCATGTTGCCTTGAAACATAACAAACTGTTTTGTTAAGCCAGTGGGAGAAAGGGACATTTTAAGATGAAGAACCATCCCTGAGGATACTCTATCTTCTGACCCTCTGTCTGCATAGAAAATGACTCATAACATGCCAGTATGAGCTGTTACAAGTACAGATCAGGGAGAGATGTGGTCTCCTAACTAGCCATGTGATTACCATCAGGTGTCTTGGATCAGTAACATAGCTTTAAATTGCAGTTGGAAATAAACATGACAACAGTACAAGTTTCAAGGATGTTGAACGCCCTGTGCTGCTGCTGCTGTTCCCTGGGTAATAACCACTTCCGACGGACCAACCTCTGCTTTGTGTTCATTCTGCTATAGGTCATCGGTAGATTACAGTTGTTATGTGTACGATGCCTAGACAAATTATGTGGGCTGGCTTTCGTTAGGAAACAGAATGCCGATCCTACATGACAAGGTTATTTATGAAGTGGCTTGCTCGCCACAATAGTCTGCTTTAGAGAAATTTAATCACTTGTTGCCTGTATGCTGATGGGTGAGATAGATGCTCAGCCCCAGAAGCCCCAGGAGCAGCAATGTTATCATTTGACCTTTTCTTGGAGCAGGCGGTAGTTACATAGCTGCTAGGAAGCCCTTTGTAGCCTCAATACAATACTCCCTGGGTGTAACACAAGAAAGTACCTGTGATTCTTCCACGGTATGATCAGCTGCTCCCTCAACACTTCTGTCAGAAGGTTGTCCTCTGGTCAGGATGCTTGAGGCTTATATGAATGCATATAGAGAAGCAGTCGCAACATGCTAGCAAAATAGAGTATTGACTGAGATAATTTTTAAGAATTATCTTTATTCTCTCCTATTCGTGTTAAATGGTGTTTCCAGAAATGAATTTATCATTGCTGCGTAATTTGGAATGACTAATCTCTGTTATTATGTCTTGCCTTCTTGTACTGACCTTGAAACTCCTGCTATGTTTCTCAACATCATTTTAATTTAAGGATCTGTTTTCATTGTTTTAGACAGATATACAGCTGAGCCAGTGGGTCGAAGAGATACAGCTAAACTATGATGAGTATATGGAAAAGGATGTTGACAGAGAAGCACTTGAACAAATACATTTATACAAGATTCTCTAGTACCTGGAAAAATTTACTAGTATCTTTGTAGTACCGTGTATTTTGGGCCTAAAATGAATTTGCATTGATTTGTATGAATAAATCCGGTCAAAATTCTTAATTAATCCAAGTCCTGTCTGTCATTTGTAATGAAAAAGAGTCTTTTGAAACAGGTTTTCTTATGGAGGCATTCTTTCTCAGCAGAGCATATTAACTTTTAATGAGGAGGTAGCCTTATGGTTTAATTTTTGCAGAAATGTTAGAAAGAGTGTCTACATACTGATGCTAAAAGAATTTTTGTTCACTAGCATTGTGCACTGCTAATGTTTACTAAATATATCAAACCTAAGAATAGCGAATCATTATTAATGTGAATGTTAAAAATGCATTTAGCATAGTGTTACTTAAAAGCTGCAGTACATTAGAGTTTGCTCTTTTGTCTTGGTGTAGACCATTTATTATGATCAGTAATAATACTTATTATTAACAGTATTATCTTTAATGTTCCACCTGTGGAATTTGTAGGTTTTGTTTCTGGGGTCTGCTTGACAACCGGAACATCTACTGGCACCAGTTATGAGAATCAAGTCCTTCCATGTAGTTAGTTGTCGCTAAGGTAGCTGTTACTGTAAAACACTGAAAGACACCAAGGAGCCACTGAGAATTAATACAGCAAGTCTGGGACAACAGAACTCTGTTCCACTTCCTGCATGTCTGCTGGGGATGGTAGGAAGTGTAATAAGGGGTTAAGAAGCTGAAAATTCTGAACAGGTGTCATGGCTTAGCGGAGGCTTGGTGGTGGCGTAAAACATTGGAAATTCGTAACAGAGCCTCCTCAGAGAGAAAAGATCCACATACGCCCACCACATTTATATTTAGATTTTATGTTCTAAGGATGTGAAGCTTTCAGTCAGCTAAAGAATGTTTCGGGTTGTTTTTTTTTTTTTTAATCCAAGTGCAAAAATATTAACTTTGGGAGTTTTGGACTAAGTGCATTGTGAACTCAGAAGCATTGTTAAAAAGCTTGCTACACATCTTATGTCCAGTGCAAGTGGTAAGACTTTAGATTGGATTTCAGTCTTCAAATGATTTACAAGTCAGTGAACTTGATAATATATGCTGTAAGCAAAAAGGAGCAGTTGCTACTAGGCACTCAATAATAAAGTAACTAAACGGTACTGTAGAAAGGACAGTGGGTTTTAACAAGTCTTATTTTTCATGATCTGTTCAGAGTGGAGGAGGATGTTTTAACTTGAGTGACAGTGAATCTATTCTTCATGCATTTAAAAAATGAACAAAGATGGAAAGCTTTTCTTAAAATGTTTATTTTATTAAAGTACAATAACTGAACTGTTGCTTACTTAGTTGTCAATGAGACAAATGCCCCTAGAAAGGGAACTTAGGAGAGGCTAAGCAACAAGGTGGAGGTAATGCAAGGCTAATAGATCTCACAAGGAGAGAATAAAAAATGAGAAAAGAAACGCACGTGCAATTCAGAATGAGGAAATGAGCACTATAGTAATCAGTACAGTACAGTGGAAGCTGTGACTGAATTTGGAGTGTATAAATAGGTTGCTATAAAAGGAAAAACTGACTGGGTTTTAAAAAGCTACTTCATAACCCTGCTATCATGTGAGAAGAAAACACCATGTCGGAATGTTGCTTGCTTCTTCCAGAGGTCCCGTAAGATCTCCAGAATCAGTTGTCAGGACTTTGGCCACATGATACTGGGTATAATCTGTGCCATGCACCTCGTTTTGGTAATACAGGAACTATAGCTTTCATTCCAGTTGTTTTCCCTTTTCATGCTGAGTCTTCAAATACTTTTTTTGGGTGTTGATCTCAGATAAAAAAAAATTCAATAGACTGGAGCAGATCACCAGCATATTTAATGACATCTGTATCCTCTGACTCTGGAAATAGCATGCACACATCTGGAGCTCATATGCAACAGAGGGTGCAACAGGGAAGCTCCCTCTGTCTTTTTCAGACATCAGGAGAAACTCAAGAGGTGAGTTCAAGCTGCTGAAGCTTCTGTCTTCCTGCCCTTAACAGCTCCTTGATTTAAACCCATTCCCCGACATGTTCACAGAGAAGAAGTGGTAATTCAGTCTGGTTTTGTTAAACTGATGCTCAGCAATACAACTTCTCTGTCCCTTTACGCATCTCTTCCTACCTTGGCTTCTTAGGGCTGGAGCTCGTAGGGCCATTCTTAAGGATGTTAGGAGCCGTTTAACTCATCTACTGAAGAGCTAGAAACAACTAATGTGTGAAAGAAGGTGTTCATTAAATTTGTCCCTTTTCCAGCTTTAATTTGTTATCTGGCCCCTTTTAGTCCTGTTCCAGATTCCCACACACAAGGGTAGCAAAAGTAAGGTGTGAGGAGGTTTCCAAAACCCTGTCTAAAAGTGGGCAAATTGGTTCTCCCTGCGTACACTCAGTAGGCTTTGGCTGTCATCTAAAACCCTCCCAAGAGGGCACGTACTGCCTCAACCCAGGTTTTCCTTGTTTGGCTCAAGGAAGCTGCCAAGGGTATATCCAGCATGCCGAGTCTTTGTTCTCGGCTCTGCTACTGCTGTATCGCACGGTGTTTGGCAGATGATTGAACTTTTCTCTGCCTCAGTGTCTACAGTGAAAATGGGAATAACATCCAAAATCGGAGCAAGGTTGTGATTTAATTGAATATCAACTGCTTTGAGATTATCATATAAAAAGTGCTAACAGCCAAGCTGTTCTTTGTAAACCGACCTAATTTAAAAGACATGAAAGGCAAAGAACCTCTCAGGACTTCTCTGAGATAAACTTTCTAGCCCTGTTCTTCACAAGACAGCACTGAAAAGGAAGCCTTGATTAACCACACTACAGTGATGAAAATGCGTGAATAATTATTTCCTAGTGCCCTCAGTTTTTAGTGTCCTTGCAGTTAGATGGCCGTTGGTGTTGGGAGGAGGGGTGGAGGAAGACAAATTCCCACTGGTACCCTGATTTTTTATTTTTGGGGCAGCTCCATGACAGCTACCACAGATGGCACGGTGGCTGTTGGAAGCTGCCAGCCCCTGAGCTGCTTGCTGCCCTGAGCAGCTCTTGAGCTGCACGGCTGGGGTAGTACATCTTCCCGTGAAAGACAGGTCCGTGTATGACCTGACAGAGGTCCTAACCCCAGGTGTGACACCAAAACCCTGTGGTCATGAACAACTCATAAATCACAAAATCTCACCTTTGTAGGCCTGAATTAGAACAAATTAATCTGAGGGAGCTGTGCATCTGCAGTGCTTGTAATCACCAGGAGTTTCTGGCACACATGGAAAGCAGCTCTGCTCTTCCCCAGCAGCATAACTTCCCATGTCCTACTCTGGCTTCTGCAAAACAAGCTATCTGAAATTTAAATCCCTCAAGAACTACTTCAGTGAACCAAAGAAGACTTTTTGGTTCCACTGTAATAGCACAAAACCTGTCAAGCGGTAAGAATTATCCACTTTGCAGACAGGAAACACTGCAAATATTTTCGCTTGACATTCGTGTTTTCAGAATATCATGAAATGCCTGGCATGGGCAGCCTGGCCCTCAAACCTAAGTCATTTTCCTTGTGTCCCTTTTCCCAGTAAGCGGTACTGGAAGGGGCTAATGACCCATGCTTGGGTAAACTTGACAGCAGGGCAAACTTGAAAAAACCCAAATCTGGCTCCTTCATTGCTCACCATTTATGTCCTCCTCTCTTTCCTAGGTTTCTCCTGTCTTGCCTTTCAGCCATCTTCTCTCCCCATTCCCAGCACCAAGACCGGCCCATGGTGCAGTAGGAGGCACGCTGAAGTTCTGCCCCAGCGTGGCTGCAGCCTGCGTGTTTTCTCTGTTACTGGAAGACAGGAATAGTGAATGTAGCCTGTAACTTTAGCTGAGCAACTTCTAGGGGTCAATGCTGAATGGAACAACAATAGAAATGTTTTTAAGGGGCTGTTTTGCACTCTCCAGGAATTCTTGGTAGGAACTCCAGAGAAACAAGCAGAACCAGCTCCATCTCATCTCTGAGGCACCACAACAGACCCAGGCTCTGGCTCTCCCCACCCCAGTAAAGCAGGAGCACGGCATGCACAATGCCACTGCTCCTTGCCAGCATTTTAACAAATGGCCTCTCAAAATCCGCCCTTGGGCTGTCACAAGCCCTCTGCAGTAGAGGGGCTTGTACTTGTAGAAATAATTAGAGAAGGAAGCAATGCTGCTTGGCCAACAAATGCATGTTAAATGCTCTTTCTGGAAATGCCCATACTTCCACTCATTCATTATTTGAGAGCAGATTTCATGTGGCACAGTGTTTTGGGGAAGGAAGAGAGATGGAACATCATACTTAAATATATGTATTTTCAAAATTCCTGTACTCAGTGCAGCTTGCATCATTTTTAAAAATGACATGTTTGTGTGGCCCTAGGGATGAGTCTTTACTGACAAAAAAAAAGAAGCAGCACGCTTGAAGGCTTGAAGCTGATCACCTCCAGAGTTCCTTGTAGCTTGTAACGGATGAGTCCCCTAAGCGAACACATGCTGGAGTTATGCCCCACTTCTGTCTTTCAGGAATGCCAACAAATAGATATTAAAAACCCAAACCCCAAAGTTCCCTATTAGTTGCGAGTCTTCTCTACTAAGCATTTTGCATCCCCCCCCTTTTTTCCTGCTGCCTGACCTGCGTGATATCCTAGCTCCCTCCTGCAGCTGTGGTACCTGTAGATTTTATGTCAGGGGTTTTGGGGTTTGTGCTTCTCGGGAGGCTCCTCTCCTTCCACTTAATGGGACAGAAAGAAGATGAAAGCAGTTTTCATTCTTCATCACTGAGTGCAGCAGAGTTCTCCTGGGCTCTTCCCAATGTGCCCCTTTCTGTGTGAAAATGGCTGTGAGGGCTCACTTTTCCATCATCTGCCCCGAGCCCCACCAAAAGCCTGGAGAACAAGTAGGGGAGAAGGGAAGCTGTGCCTATCTCCTCCCGCCTCTCTGCTCAGCTGTGCTTCCCCAGACTTGCCACAGCGTGGAAGGCAGCCAGCCAAAACTGTCAGCCTGGGCTGGAAATAGCAAGGATGGGAAAGGTTGGCAGGAGACTTCATGCCAAAATTTGAAGCAGAATATTTTACCAGAGTTGCCAGCAGTCCCAACAGAGATCAGGCACCAATTGTCTGCAGTATTGTGTGAGAACGCATATTGTGTATGTCTGTATATATAGCCACCCACGGAATGAGACTCGGCTTATCCTCAAGGGTCTACTACGTACATGGACAAAGGCAGAAGAAAGGAAATATTATTTCCTATCTTCCAGATGGGGCATTGAATTTTGTATCGTTACTGTGACTGTGTAAATGAGGTAATTGCACGCACACGGTCAGCTGTAGGATCGGTGAGTGCACTTTTTGTGGTCAATATATTCAGGGACTTAGAAATGTGAGCATGAAAATATACACATAGCTGTTAAAATAAATAGTCTGTATTTTTAAAATCACATTAAGAAGATAAATAGTACACAATTTACTGAGGAGGGAGGAGGGGAGGGAAGATCACTGACAGCTTCCTGGCAAAACGTTTAAGACACTGGAATACAGGCACCAGACACACAGATAAACATTGCAAGGGCATTGGTGTAATGAAAAGAAGAATTTGGGTGGAGCTGCCTGCTTCCAACTGTTTGAACAAAGAAACAAACAAAGGAAAAATTAACAATTTTTGTATAAGTTAAACCGAAAGCTAACAAAGCATGGGGCTTAGTGTCTTAAAATGAAACTAAGCATAATGCCGCAGAGACCTTGCCAACTGGATGCTGAGGAGCTGGGTGCTGATGAGGGCTGGATGCTGAGGAGCAGTATTCCGTACTAGAGATAATAGATGCCTGCATGTTTTCCTTCAGTCCTGCGTAAGGTGTTCAGGCTGAGGATGTGTTTGAATAGAAAGTACATTTCAGTTAGGAGCTGACAATTAGGGAGAGCGATTACTTGAACTAGTAAAAGTAATCTTGAACTGCTATGCTGTGCATGTGTACTAGGGGCGTCTCTCTGAGAAATCTGCATCCGAGCATCTTGGACATTCTCACTGATCCTTTCCCGCTTGGGCACGTTAGAGAGACTGGATCAAGGACTGGTAGGTTATTGTCAGAGCTCGGATCCTGCCAGGGCAGTAACCCAGAAGGTCATCAGCAAAAAAATCCAAAACAGAGCCAGGCAATGAGTGGGTGATAGTAAGAATTCAAGGATTTGATAATCCAAACTACTGCACGCGTAAGTACAGCATGTGGTGTTGCAATACTGTGAGTCTGTAATTCCAATGCACTTCCTGGAATTAGTAAGGACCTCCACTGCCTAGTTAAAACTGGTGCTTCGTAAACTGACTATTTCAGTGTTGTTAAGGGGCTGACTGTGGAGTACAGTACATGTTGGGCTTTTTTTTTATTTTTTAATGACTCATATTTTGGACCCTATTCCTTTTTGTCTTTCAATGCCAAATAGAAATTGCAATTTAGGTCAAACTGCTGTTTTGGTACTAATAGAAGCAGACATCAGCTTTGTCTATGGATTTCACAGCTATGCATTTCTCAGAGTGAAGTTCCCTCTTTAGGCTACTGCTGACATTTAGCTGTGGCAGTGCTGTACCAGCTTCTAGTGCTACCTGTGCCGCATTACTTGCGGCACACACGGTTCTGGGCTGCAGCTGGGGAGCAACCTTTCAGATGTAGCTACTTTTTTTTTTTTGTTCATGTGGGCTCTGAGTGTGGCATCTTCTCCTCCCGGCTCCTGCTTTCAGGCGACCTCCTGCTGCTACCGCGCTGTCCTGGCTTTTACCTTCTCAGCTCTTCTTACCCACTGGCGTGATCCTGCTTCTTGACCCCATCCCTGGCCACTGCCAGCTCTGCTGAGTCTCACCTCTCTGCGGGGCTGTTTCCTAACCCCGACTCCCCAGACTCTTGCTTACTGCATCCTGATGAGTGCCAGCTTTGGAGAGGAGCTTCAGCTCATGCCTAGCAGAGGTTTTTAGCCTGTGTTCTGCTCCCTGCCTTGCTTGGATGCGGGTGTTCCTCTGCAGTGAGGGACACTGCGCTGCTGCCCTGGAACCAGTGCCTCAGAGGCACACGCAGCAACAGGAGACCTGCTAGCTCAGATGCCAGAAGTCTGGCACCAGCACAGAAGTTGCTACAAGCCACTTGTCCCTTCCCATCAGGTAATCGAGTGAGTTGAAGCATCTCTGTGCAGCATGAAGCCTGCCCAATGCAAGCATCTTCCCTTTGCAGGAGCCGCTGTGACCTAACAGATGGTGCTGAGCACAGAAATTGTTAAAGTAAAGGGAGCGTGCTGGTTCAGATGCCTGCTGCTGTAACTCCATGCGTCCAAGACTTCAGTGAATTTCCTTCACTTCTTATCAGCTGAATATCCGGTTCTCCACCTTTGACTCGGGGCACCAAGACTTCTGAAGAGGGATCTTTAAACCTATTTACGCACAGAAACTCAGATCCTGAGCTACAGCCACAGGTGTGGGCTGAAGGAGAAAGTACAAAAATGGATTTAAGCTACCTTTGAAATTCTTCCATATCTATATTATTTTGCTTGGTCTGGTTTTAAAAAAATAAATAAATAATGTGTTAACTTGCAGAACAGCCAAATAGCCAGTTAGCAGTTATCCCAGGGTCTCTACTAGCAGGTAAGGTCTAGAAGGCTGAAAGCACCTCTTAAGGCTACTATTTTTTCCTTCCCATCCTCCTCCAGGTAAGAGGAACCTTAAAATTACTTCCTTTGTTTTTCAGTTCTGAGAGGGCTTTGCTCACAGGAACAGCGCAACTGAGCACAGCACAGATTCATTTTTACTTACGGACATAACAACACGGTTTCTGTGAAACTTTCCAATCCCTTTTGAATTGATCCTCTTTTACTGTACATGTATGACATACAATCCAACACTACATTCCTTTTTCTCTGAGCCGCTGTGGTCTGCCCTTCTGGGTTTTGTCTTTTGTTTTTGTGTTTGGTTTTGTTTGGTGGGTTTTTTTTCTGGTCAACTATTTTGCCCAAACTTTGTATTCAGAACAGTTGATGCCACCCTGAAACTCCCTGGTAACAGAAGAATGTTCTTACATGTTTTACTATTTTTTCCTCTCACTACTCATCAGTTCGAGTTTATATTCATGCTCTGAATCAATAGAAGTTAGTTGCAGCACCCACGTTTTATCGTAACTGTACATATGGTTTAGCTCTCACAAATAGCAAGGACAAGTTTTTATTTAGGAGCTAGAAAAAGGTATTTTACTGGGACTTAGAAGCAGACCATTCAAGCCAGAGCTACTGGCCTTTTAGTAATGGATTTATGATTTTTTTACTGTGTTGTAACTACAGTGTTATGGCATCCAGACTTGGGATTATCTCTTTGTCCTTCCTGCAAGTGGCTGCAAGGGCATGAAAGGAGTGGAAAAGACACACACCTGGTCAGAAACTCATTCTCCCCCTCCCCATGCAGGCCTTAATGGTGGTGAAGGACCCTGACAGAGAGGAGATGGACAAGCATCCTGTATGTGTGGATGACATCCATGCTCACAACCTATCTAGGCTCCAAAGTGAGTATTCCAGCCCATGGGAATAGGCTGGCCTCACTGCTGTGTTCATAGCACAGGAGAAACAAGGTGCAAACCTCTCAGCATCCTCAGAGCAGCAAACACTGATGGTCATCTGGTGGGGGAAGTAGCAATATAGTGCTGGGTGTCTCAGAGAGAGGAGGTGAAGCCTGCAGCCCCAGTGATAACCTGAGCCTAGGGGTGAGCCCTGGTTAGCACTGTGCCACAGCCAAGCCCTCTCCATTGCTTCCAGCCCTGAAGAGCCCAACCCTCTGCTGCTGCAGCCACTGGGGTTGCTAAGTCAGGACCTCTCCCCACAGCTTCCCGCTTTGCTTCTTGCATGACCCAGACAGTTTTCTCTCCCCTGCCTTGCAGAACTGTCCCACCTCTCCCAATCATGTTCCTACCTTTACTCTTCCTCCGGTGTTTTCAGAAAGGCAGGCAGGCTGTCCCATTACCCCTCACCTCAGTAAGGGGAGTTGGAGTACAGAGGTCAACAGACTGGGATTGCTTTCTGCCCAGACGGGTTCACCTGGATGCTGGTTCCCAGCCAGCCTCCCTGTGACGTGGGAGAGGGGCAAGGCGAGAAGGAAAAGCAGGAGAAATTTGGAGCAGCAAGACTTGTTCTGAAAGAATTTGGGAAAACTGCTGCAGGCAAGGAGGCTGGTGTGGGCTGCGGTTTCTGCATCTGTAACCAGGAGCTGGGGTGACGCACAGCTGGCGGACAGCCTTCCCTTCCTCCTCTGGGTCCTCCCCATTCCCAGGACAGTTTTAAGGCACTGGGCATCCAATGCAGAGGAAGAGGTGGATGAGGAGGAAGAGCGGCCAAGGAGCCAGCTGGCAGGAGGAGGACTCGGCCAGCAGAGGACTTCAGAGACTGGCAGCACCGAATGTGGATGCGGCATGGGAGATCAGCTAGCAGTCCTCCTTCTGCGGGGAACAGCCCGCTTCCAAGTTCTGTCCTTCCGCTGCTATGCTCATTGGTCTTCACCTGTTAGCTGTGTTTTCCACAAAAATGTGCTCTTTCCAGGCTGGCTAGCAAGAAGGCTCCTTCCCATCTGCCCTGCGCTCAGGCCCTGGTACCTAAAGGAGCTCTCCCTCTGAAGCCTAGGCTCAGCCTAACACTTTTAACCACCACTAAAGCCAGTGTTTTTTCAGAAGCCGTATTTACAACCACATATAAATTAGATACAGATTGCTTAATTTGCATATGTACCAGACACAGAGATGCACAAAATTTGGCAGGTATGCATTGCAAGGAGGAGGAGACAGGGCCCATGTTCACGTTCCCGTGGGGATTGCTGCTGGCAGGGCAAAATGGGTTTACTGGAACCCAAGAAGTTTCAGATCAAAGCTGTGAAAGGGCTTTTAAAGCCATTTTGTTTTCTGTCTGTGCTGTACCAGCGCTCTCTTACACTTTGCTTTAAGCAGAAACTTTCACTGTGGTCAAATTATTGTGCGTGTGAAGAAGCTGCCAGCACGAGGTGGCTACCAAAGGTTTTGGCAAATCAGCTAAGCGTGAGGAGACATCACGGCTGGACTCTGCCAGGTTTAGCAGTGACGGCTACGCATTGCCTGCCTCCCATCTCCTCCACCTCACTGCCAGCTCTCATTGCCTCTGCAGTGGCCAAAGCAGGGGCTTGCTGCCTCAGCCCGCACAGGCCAGATTTGGCAGTGAAACCGCCATCAGCAGCATCTGCTCTTGTTTCCCCTGCTGCTGGGACAGACAGCACGGGAAGAGCATTACACGGGGGAGGTAAAGCGTTAACGATTGCTGCTGCTCAATCCAACAGAGCCCATCTGTCAGAGCCCTTTAAAGGCGTTCAGTCCCAAGATGGAGGTTTCTGTTACTAATCAAGCAGCTTTAGTTTGATGCTATTTAGTAGGGTCTGCTTATAATGAACCAAAAACTTGGACAGGCAGCCCCTGCCAAATCTAGCTAGGCAGTTTAATGCATTAACACAACCAACTTGGTACTCTTCCCCCCAGAGCAGAATGGGATGGGTACTACACCTCACCCCTTCCCCGTCCCAGCCCAGTGTTTTGGCTTAAGCCAATAATAAAGCTGGGCTTGTGCTAAGACACCACGCTGTAAACGGGGAGGATGTCCCTCACCAATGCCTGAATCCTGCTCTGCTACCTGGAAAAAGAGACAGTAACTTTTTATGACTATGATATCTTAACCCTTTTTCGACAATGGTGACATGCAGAAGGGGAGATCCATCAGAGCTCTGCAGACTCTTTGCTCCTGAACGAGAGTATCTATGTAGGGTTTAAGATGTCTTAAATTGTTCATGTTGTTTTCATGCCTTTAGCTGATTCATCTTGAGTTTTCTAAGTGAGAGACATGGCAGAAATTTGCTAAAAAGGCAATGGAAATTTTGGCTGTAGGCAAAAGGCCAACTACAAGTAATTATTGTGAAGGCACCTGTTAATGAGTGAGGTTACTTACATCCTCTTTGTTTTCATCACTTCTCTTTGTTAAGCAGAAGGCACATCGGAAATTCTGCTGTCGGAGGATGACAGCAGATTGGGGATGTGGTTATCTGCCTCCACTTACTACACTCTCAACACTCCCTCTCAGAGGCTGAGTGGGATGGGTAGAAAACAGGGAGGATGTGGTTTCTGAATTCTGAATCATGATAGTTTTCCCCCAATATTCGTATCTGTAGTAATTAAAAAATTCCAGGCTAGTAATTAGACTGTAGCTGGTGTCAGGCTCTATGGGCCTTGTCACTAGCTTCTTAAATTTCAGGAATAACCAGAGTAATCAAATTAAGTTTTTTTTAATTAACAGTTCTACTAAAGTGATACTCAATCAGAGGCCAAGCTGAGCAACAGCGTTTTAGAAGTCATTCTGTTATTTCCACTCCTGTTTTCACTTCTTCCCTGGGGAGCTGTAAGTCCCACACTAATTCTTTTTGTAAAACCTTGTAGCAGACTCAGACACAAGCCGTACACTCGAAACAGATAATGTGTGTGAAGATATTCCAGCAATTTGATCTTTTCTGCTTTCAACCTGCCTTAGAATGGAAGATGGATTAGATAACCTTCAGAGATCCCTTCCAGCCTTATTTTTTCCAGTCTTCATAACATCTATGGAACAGGATGATCAAAAAAAGGTGAGTGCCTCTTGCTTCCAAATATTTCTTTCCAACTGGTAAACCAATTAACTACATGTGTAGTAAAGAAAAAAAACAAAACAACAAAAAAAAAAAGAACCCAACCCACAAAAAAAACCTTAGGAGGCTTCCAGAACCTTAAATATGTATCTCAGAATAGCTGAGCTCTGGTTCAGACACTAGAGATATGATTAATATTTCTTCTCAGATCAGGCTAAAGGAGCACTTAGAGGGGAACTTGTGGTACTTTGCTAGTTTTTACCATGGTCCTGCCTGGCCGAGGGTTTCAGCTGGTACTTGGGTCCCTTCCCCACACAGTGCCTGGGTAATCATGAATGAATAAAGCAGCAAGCGATTAGCGCTGGTTCCTGTGGGACCCTGAGAGGTGCCTTTCGAAGATCTCTCAGAAGACTTCAGTTCTGTCTGGTGACTTTGTCCTTGATCAAGACCAAACAGGGATACACCACATCCCATAGATATTGCCTGTAAGAACTTGTGCTTACAGCCTGAAGTTCTGCTGTGCTAAGAACTAACTCCAGCAGTAAGTACAGGATCAGATACTGGTGTAATTCCTGATCCTCTTTGTAGTTTAACACCAAACTCAATTTAATTTGTACATTCAAGCTCCACTTGTTTTAATGATGACCTCGTCTGGTGCTTTCTCAAGTTAAAGATTAGCTGACACGTATGAACTGGTGGTTACTGGAATATGAACCTTTTTCCTGGCTATCTTGTCCCTGAAATTGATCTTCAGGCTTTGGACCACCCTTTTACCCTGAAAGCTGAGCAATACTAAAATGCAAGAATCTCAAATGTTGTCACAGCACATCTTAAACGACCTACACCTCATGGAAAAAAAAATCTGACAGACGCCTTATTTAGAAATGCTTTGGTTTAGGTATGTCATTCTATTTTGTTTCCTTAATACGTTTCTATGAAAACAGGGTTACGGTTTAGGATTTAATCTTCTGTGTATTCCTGACTTCAGTCATAATCTCTGTCCACATCAAAATTAACTGGGACATCATCTTCACAGTGCACACTAGATTTGAAAATGATCTTTTCATCATTTTTTTTTCTGTAATGATCTAAAAGCTAAGCAGAAAAATAATGAAAAGAGCCTACTTTCATTTCACTGATCTGTCATGCTCTAAGTTTTCTCATCCTCTTTAAATTATTCTTAGTGTGAATTGATTTTGTGGTATTGATTCTAGGAATACTATCTGTAAGCAGTTATGTTTTGTGCAATATATTAAACAAGGAAAAGTATCTGGGTGCATGTATTAATCAAAAATAGAATAATTCTTTTATATGATCCACACAACCGTAGAAATTCAGTGAATGAAGAGATAGTGCTGGTTACAATACTGCACCTGTTTTTCAATTCTGTTTTCTCACTAGAAAGTACGACAATGACCGTGCAATTGTCTTTTCCAGTGCAGAACAGCATATACATTTGAAACTTAGGGGGAAAAAAACACCCCATGGATTTTCATGAGTAGCTGAAAATCTGAGTAACAAAAATGGTTAAAAATGCATTGTAACAACATACCAAATGAAAAAGCTAGAGGCTTATACCTAAAGTTGCATATTCACTATGGGAAAGTGGGTTTAGGTTCAACGTCACAACACTGTCACCTGCTCTAGCTGAAACGGTGCCTTATCTTATGTTGGTTTTAAGGAGGTTTATAATTGAGCTATTAAAAAAAGAATCCCAAAATAAGCAAACCGACTCTTTCCTTGGAAAGTTGCTCATTGTTCCTTGCTTCAAAAGGATCCAGGAAGCAGTGGATGTATATACACCACAAATCAAAGACAAGAGAGTGATTTATAAGCTACCTGATCTTTCCCAGGGAAAGACAGCAGGGAGGGCTGGAGAGAGCCAGCGCGGGAAAGAAGGGCTGTGCAGCTCCACGGGGCTTTCCGTAGTTGGGGCAAAAACTGCATTTATGCACCTTTCTGAAATAATTTCTGAACTGCATATTCTCCAGTCTTTTATGAGTTGTCTGCTAATACTTAAGGGTTCACCTCCATGCCAGTTTTGGGATTCATTTAACTGTAGATCAGTTCAAAAAGAGGTAGCCATATGGGTACAAGCTACAGTGACAGAGGCACCGTTAGTCTAGTACTGCTGGCGCCCACTCTAACACAGTGTGAAGTAATTGTAATGACATTTGTAAGTTAAAAACATTACAAAAATATGTTTAAATCATCCCTGAGAGCAAAGATAACATATGAGTGAGCTATATTGCAAAAGCTGGTTGGAATATTTTAGTGTTAATAGTGCTAGTGTTGGTACTTTAGAATAATCTGCATTATAACTTAAAAATAATTTGATAAATCTTTCAGTTTATTTTAGTTGTGACTAGTTTGTCTTCACCTCCCTTGCCAATGTCTGGCTGCTTAACTATAATAAAAGCTGAGCCTTATGAAATGCATTTACCCAAAATGATTTCTTAGAAATCGTAGCTTCCCATCAATTGCTATAGCTCACTTGGTATCACAGGTCAGGACTCATCTGCCTCACCAGGGTAAAGAGAACAATTCAGATAATTTCACTTGAGGTCTTGGTTAGCACTTTTTACCACCATGCGATGCTCTAAGAATTAAAGGATGACAGAAAACTCCCTCAAATCACATTTTTAAAAGCATTTTCCAAAAGTGGCTATGTTAGTAGACTTTATTGTCACCAGAAAGCCTCTGTTAATCTTACAAAGCATCTGCAATGAATAATCTTCCCCTCCCCCATTCTTATTTGCTGCCAGAAACAGCTTATAAATGCTCAGTTGAAAACTCTGCCAAATTTTGCTTTTAGGCACATTGTTGTAAATAGAGAAAATTTCTACTGATTTTGGTAGAATTATTCAAGATTTACGCTGATGCAAGTGCAAGCCAAATTTTGCCTGGGTCTTTCCTTGCCAGCTGCCCCGCGGTGCCCTGGTCAGCACCAGAACTGCCGCCTCTGGTGTCAGTGGAAGGCAAGTGCTTGAGCTGAGTCTGCCCATCGTTTGACAAATTATTATAAACAGATTTGAACAAATAGTTCTTTACAAAACAAACTGGTCAGCAGGCTCCAGGCTCTATTCTCCTGATGCATTTTACAGGAAATAATATCAAGTTAGCTATTATGAAACTACCCCCTCCTCACACACATGTAATTGCTTCCAGCTTGCTGATTATTACCCTTTCCTTAACTGATAGAGTGAGAAGAGAAATAAAAATATCTCCATACAGTGGGCCAAATCCTCATCTGGTATAAATCGACATAGCTCCATCAAAGTCAATAAAACCATGTTGATTTACACCAGTTGAGGAGCTGATGCACTATAATTTTTTTACTTGCTTTTAAAAAGAAAACCTTATGTGATTGTGTAACCAACATTGCAACAGAAACCAGCATTTTCTTTTGTGAAGTCAAACATGTGCCCTCCCTTGACATTTTCACTTAGATAGTCCTTCTATAGCTCTTTTTTCCTCACCTTCTGGCAGAATGCTCCTACCGCCCTTTTTACTGGGCCAGCGTCACCAGCGAGGTACAAACTAGGCTGAATGATGATCAGACACAAAATAATAATTCTGTGGAGTAATGAGGATAAGGAACACAATGCTACCACTACTCTTTTGCACAAGAGGAAAAGGAGCTAAGCAAAGCAGAGGATAAGAAAATTATTTCTCTACTGACACTCTTTCTGATCTCCACAATACTTTCCAGTTAGCTAACGTATACTAACAGCACCAAGCAATTAGTAATTCCTACCCAGGGATGACAGTACTGTAAACTACTATTATAGATTAAGTTTCTTAAATAATTTTTAAAATAATACAATGAGACTTACTACAAAGTTTGCTAAAGCTCATAGAAACTACATGCTTTGCCTGGACCAACTCAGATTTCTAAAGTCTTTCTTCAGTCTTCACTAAGGGCTGTCAAACACATGGTGAATTTTTTTGGGAATACTCTTTGTCTCTTGTTCTAATCAAGAGCACAGAGAGATGTTCCATGGAAAATATTTTACATCCATCATAGGGGTTCTAGGCATTTCAGTGTGGTATATTGCCAAAGAAAGGTCTGGTCTTTCCCAAACTCCTCATTTGTTTCGGTTGATCTGTATATTCAGAAATTCATTATAATTTCAATAGCATTCTGAAAAATCTAAACCATTTTATTGTTAATGCTGACATAGTTTTGTACTGGTTCAACAAAGACTCTTAAGAAAACTTTTATTAATTCTTGGTATTTAGCAGCCCCTAATAGCATGCTGGTAGTTTTATTAAAGTTAATGGTGATATTTGCAGGATCATCGCATTTAATTTCCAATACCTTTTTTGAATACTGTAACAGATTAAAGGGTAATAAAAAATTGCAATAGCACGCATTTCCAAGTGATATTGTGCAAAATCTGGGCAAGATTAAGCTCATTTTAAAATACATACTCCGTTCCTTTGAATAACATATTGAAAATCATTCTATAATGTCTGGAATTCAGTTGCAAAGACTGAATCAGAATTCAGTCACACATTCTGGTCTCTGTTTTAACAGACATTTTTTAATTCATAGGCCAGTCTGAAACACGTTCAGAACTGACTGGAAAACTTTTTATAGTAAGACTTGAAAATTTCCTTATCATATTTGGTAGGTACCACTGCACTACTTATTTTGATTTGGAAAAGATTGCTTATCTCTATTAAACTGTGAACCCTTTGGTTTTGGGATCCTGCTTTTACTGTAGCCATCATTTTGGACTGCGGCCTTTATTTTGTAATGAGGGTTTGCCACCTGGTTGAATGAATGACTGAGATGTTGATGCAGAGAAATACATTTCAGATCCTTCATCACCTGTCTGTTTCCATGGGAAGATATGACTTGAAAACGATCTAATCCCTGGAGAAAACAGTGGCTCTCCAAGCACCCTCCCTATAAGCAGGTATGTATAGGCAGGCACTCTGCAGACCTGTGCAGAGGAAATTAAAATAAAACACAAATTGGCAAACACTTTCCGTTCAGTTAGGATTGAAAGAGTGGCGCTGTCTGTAAAGAAAGGTCATGGTAGAACTGCCAAACAGTTCTGTAACACGTAGGGTAGGACAGCCTTGCATAATATGGGCAAGAAGTGTCAAGTCTTGCTGGGAACAAAAAAATAATTATTTGGAAAGTCAGGTCCTGTCCTCTCTGGTAGTGATGGGGACAAACAAGTCGCTCCAAAACGAAACCACACTAAAAGACAAGGAATCAAAAAAGGTTTTACTTAGCTAGAAAGTGCAGTCCTTCACTGCAGTTTAGGCTTGCTAACTCTCAGGAGGAGGTTTCTGGAGCTGCAAGAGGCTGGCTTTCAAGCTGCCAGTTTAATAACCCAGAGCAGTCAAGAGGCTGCCCTCTACAAAGCTGACCCCATTTCCTACATGATAGCAAGAGCAACAGTCACATGCCAACATCCACACTTGTGAGGCTTGAGCTTTTCCTGGAAAAGTCACAAATTGCTCTTTGAGGAAGTTGTGTCAGCTGGTATCGAGGTGGATGATTTGGATGCTGTGTCCACAGACCATTTGCCAGCGGGTCAGACACCAGAGACGTGGCCGGTGCAGTGCTCCATTTTGGAGAGCTTGGCTTCAGCTCTAATTCCTGAAAGTCCATCAAAGTAGAGTGCTTCCAATGAAATGCTTCAAGCTCAGAGTTTGTTTCAGCACAAAAAGCAAATCTAACCAGCTCCGGCCCAAGGTTCCTTCCTCTGAGCATAAATCACATATGGAACAGGCGTAGAAGATCTAGGTAATGTCTCAGACATGCTTTTCTTTTTATCTACAGCAAAACTTTTATTTTATTCCAAAGTATGGCAACAAAGATCAAAAAAGCGCACGGCACTGCCTTGCCTTACGCATGCTGAAGCTTTGTGGCATCTTAAGACTGGATTCTTGGCTTTGGAGACTAGAGAAACCTGAAAGTGTACTGGATATGAAGTCAAAACAGCTTGTTACCCAACTTGCTTTCTTCCAAAAAGTACTGAAATATTAAGAACAGAGGCAAATAATGCCTGGATATAACTCTCTTTGTTTGTGTCGAGTTGCATTTGTTTATCTGAAGCCAAACTGGGTGAACAATTTTGCATTCTTTATCTTAGCGGTGAATTGTGTGGTTCTGAAATTTGAATAAGATAAGATCACAAACACGTAAAAACATGTGTAGGCTGAAAAATCAATATGTTTCAAAGTAACAGTTGAGAAACAAATTATCGCTGTACTAATACACTAAAAACTAGGTGTAGGGTTGATAGTATTACTAACTGCTAAAGCAGTATTATAAGGAATTTGAGCTGCCTTCATAGTTAGATGTTAATCATGCCATCACCTAGAAATAAGGTACTCAAAAGGCTGATAATGGTAAACTGCAATATTAGGGATTTTTAAAGCTTCACAACCTTTGCATAATAACAACTGTAGTTCTTTTTGATCTCTCATGCTGAGGT
Source organism: Chlamydotis macqueenii (assembly GCF_036417535.1). Taxonomy (NCBI): domain Eukaryota; kingdom Metazoa; phylum Chordata; class Aves; order Otidiformes; family Otididae; genus Chlamydotis; species Chlamydotis macqueenii. The sequence continues at coordinate 28,670,222 of NC_141560.1, forward strand.
CTGCTCTTTCCATTTACCCTGAAATTTTATAATATTTTAGTTGAATTATTCAGTATAGCTACTCTCTTGCTAAGATGTTCCTTCTTTTTCAGTTCAGGATTCAACATGGTTGCCACCGAAGAGTGGCAGAATTCCTGCTAACTTAATTACATTCAGACCTATACCATGTCTAACATCAGAAAGCCATTAATAACTAGCTTATACCAACCAAAGTCTGTGCTATTGGTGATGACACAACTTAAAAATAGTTTCCTCTGAATGAAATCTACATTTCTGTACTGAATTATTTCTTGCTAGGAGTCACTTTTCCGGTAACCCTTACACTTTCTTGAAACAAAACACTCGTTACCCCTGAGAAATGCCTGAATAAGTCATGCCTAATATGATACAATTCAAGAATAATTAAAGGCAATAACTGAAAGCTGTAGGCTAGCAGCAAAACAAAGATTTTCTTTGGCATCAGAATCCGACTTTTCTTCTTTTAACCCCTACTTCACTTAGGGCATTTAGGAATGGTGTAGGACTGAAACACCTGACTTTTCAAAAATAATCCTCAGAATCCCCAGTCTCTGTGTCTGGTACATAATTCACTAGGACAGAAGTAAACATCTCCTGTTTATATTTCTCCCTATACACTGAAGTCTCCTGACTACTGGCTTTGTCTACAAGCAAGCCATATATGTACTATAAACATCTGTGTATTTATAGCACAGAATTCTTGAAATTCTCATTACCTCAGCAGATGACTGACTTTTTTAAAAAGCTACACATGCAATAGCAGTCTCAGCCTCTCTGCAGGTATTTGTTTGGTCAACAGCATTCTTTAGAGAAATGCTGCGTCGACAGGAAAAGGGACAGGTTGTTGAGTTATGAGGCTGAGAGCGATTGTGGTAGGCAGGACTCGGCAGCTACAAATAAAGCAGTAAACCAAGACAGGTGTCAATTCAGTCCTTCAACAAAGCCAGAGTGACTCAAGTTGCATGTCAAGGCACACCATGCAGAGACTTATCTGGTTAGCTCTACATAGAAGTATTAAAACAGAAAAAAAAAAAAACAAAACAAGGAAAAAACTTACTCAGAAAGCAGTAGAACTACATCTTCCCAGAGAAGATCATACTAACAGTGCTTGAGACGGAGTTTGGACTAGAGGCTTCAACTGAGAATATATGAGAAGCTCCAAGTCCAGGGTTTTTTTCATTTTCATGGGACAGATGAGAAGTGCTGATTAAGGCAGCAAAGTAACTTACAAAAGGAAAATCCTCATACATGATGTTAAATGGCAGAGGAAAGAGAAGAAATAAAAGAAGAATGGCCTACTTTTTAACCTATTTAACAACTGTAAATATTTGTATCTACATGCTCCTGAAGTTCCAACTTTATTTTCTTGGAAGTTTTTAAACAGTTGTGAAATCACTTGTTACTTGCCAATTACAGTATAACTTTGAATAATCAATAACCACAGCCATTCAAGAAGAAGAGAAGCAAGCTCTCAGCTGACCATACACGTTAAAAGGGATGATTATGACTGGATGTTTAAGAGCAGCAGTTGGAAGGGATCAGGGCTGGAAGCAAAAGCAAGGCCAGAGAGAGTAAGTGTGACTGGGGCAGACACGACAGAAAATGTGTTCTTTGAAAGAAGGTAAAAACTCTTGTAGTAGTGCTAGGAACCTCACACAGGTAGTGTGAGAAGCCACTGTCATTTCCAAGGGAGTGGGGCTTTCTAGCTTGGAGAAGCCTGAATGAAATATTAAATCTGGTCAAATTTGGCAATTTTTGTTAGAATGTGGCCTGGTCCTGTTCTAGGAAGACCCACGGTGTTGTGAATTGATCCTATCACTCACAAGTCAATAATACCTAACTCTGTCTTTCCAGTGCATTGCCAACTGTTAGCTCCACATCTGGGATCCTTTTAGAGCAGTGGGAGCTTGTTTAGATCCCAGAACTGGTATCCCAGCCCTTCTGAGTTCCCAGTGCCCCTCCAAGACCCTCTGGCTCCTCTAACTCAAGCCAGGATGTGCTGTAGCCATCTCCCTGTTTGCTGGGGCAGCAATCCACAACCGTGTACCCTGGGGGAAGAGCATACACTCCCGGGGAGAGGCTGCATAGTAGAGGTGGGAGGAGGTAGCCTCCTATGAAAGGGAGAAAGGGGCCTGCACTTCAAAGAGCAGGAATCTCACTCTGTGGGCCTCTTGCCCAAACCATTCAAAGGGTAGTCCTGTTGTAACAAGTCCATTTTCTACCCCATGGTAACACCATTCAGTGCGTGCCATCGATACCTGCATCGGAGCTTTAAACATAATCCATTGAAGTACATCGTGTGTTATACTATCAAATTGACCAAACTGATGGCTAAAAGCCCCACTTAAGAGCTGCATTCAAAATAAAAATCAAAATACAATGTGGCATTAACGAAATCCAAATGGAACTAATACAGTAATACAGACATGGTCTTTTTTTTTTCTACAAAGTTTAATGTGGGCCTTGCTTAAAACGTACCATAATACGCATTACCTGTTATGAAGAAGAAAACCACTTACGACAGAGTACGCGGTGGTATCTGCCATTACAAGTTACTTTAAAGCATTCTTAAATACTATAAATATCCCAAGGAACTGTGACTTCTTTCTCCCACAAAAACTTTCTATAATATCAGAGCAAACTAACTTTTGATGTACACTACTGCTGTAAAACTGGCTATGACAGTCCAGCGCCGAGCTCTGTTTCTGATTGATAAGGATGCACTTAAAGTAATACTATCAATTTATTTTTCCTAATGATCTAAATTATTCTGGAACGAGAAATTCTAGGAAACTGTAACATGTTCAAATATATTTTTAAAAACCCAACAAGCTGAAAAGGGCAACATTACAGAAATGTTATAAATCTAATATTTTTTAAATTGGGCGGTGAGAAGCAAGGTGAAATTCGCCTTGTACAAATAAGATTTATATACCACTTTCCTTGCAGAGTGTCACAATAGGGAGTCAGCTGAATCTTTTTCTTATCTTTTCACCAGACAAAGTTCAGGCGAAGCGATAATGAGATGGAGGAAATTAGGAGAAGGTGAGTGCTGATATGATAAAAAGAGTACTTTCAAACAGGTACCTGTGTTGCCTTTTTATTTTTTGGCTGTCATGTTTTCATCACTGTTGCTGCCTGACCTTCCAAAATATGGTACTGACGAAAATCCTTTGAAACAGGGTTTCACGCACCTGCAGAAACAGAGGACAGGACATGATAATCACTTACGCCAGTGAAGCAGCTTTAAATGGGCTGAAATCAGCATCTTTCTCAGGTGTCCTTGTACTGTTCCCCTGTCAGTCAAACCTGGAAGGAGACTAGCTGGCGTTTGGAGAACCTTTGCCATTATTTCATTTTGCTAAGCAAGCCCTGCAAGTTTATGGTATCTCTAGGTAAGATTTTTTTAATATGTTAGCTACTACACCTTAAATGACTATGATTTTTGCACTGTTTAGGCTGCTTACTGTAGTGGCAACCAAATTACTTTAGTTTGAGGGTGTGAAGTCCTCTTTTCCTCATAACTGGCATCACCTATCTCTTAGACACACATTGAGTGTTCCTCCCACTAAAGATCTGATTGTCATAAAAGGGGAAAATAACGTTTTCTTCCTGGCATCAGAAGTTATTACTGGAGTCTCTGAATTAGCATGTCTATCAGGAGGACAAAGGGGTAGTACCAGCTCTAGCCCTTCCTCTAAAGTCTTTGTCAATAAACAGACAGTAAGCAATTTCTTGTTCCCAAATCCTGTGCTTGGCCCTCAGGCCCATTCAATGCCCCAAAGGGCTCTTTCTCTCTCTTTTCTTTCTTCTTCCTCGTCACACAGTGCAATACCCAGTCAGCCCCAGGATTTGTAGCTAATTGTAAAAGGGCAAAGGTTTTACATGACTCTAGGCAACAGGAACACAAAACCAAAATTTCTGCCCCGTTGCTCTAGGCATCTGTGAGGCAGAGGGTTTTTTTTTTTGTTCTGTTTTGGGTTTGTTTGTTTGTTTGTTTTTCTCCTGGAGGCAGTGCCTTTGCTCTTAATTCATTCACATCAGCTGAGGAAAATCACACGCGCTGCCTGGACGACTTCTTGCTCAGGCCGTCAGATTCTGCCCATCGCTTTGGATAGCTGCTACCTCAACGTTTCCAGTTACCACTGTACAAAGACAGATATCTCAGAGCACCCTCCTGCTAGCCTGAAAGAAGAGCCAGTAGGGCAGCCAGCTGTATAAATCGAGTATACGACTGTCAACAGATTAAAGCCTTTTGATGTTGATTATTTACAGTTTTCAACATTGTAAAATGTTGATTCTTTATTACTCCACAAATTCCCATTACTTCCTCACCAGACAGAAGCTTGAGAGCGTGTTTGTCTAAAACAAGCAACAGGAACTCTAAAATGATACCTGGGCTGATTCACTAGACCAAGGAGAAGCAAACATGCCTGAACCCTATCAGTTTACATTAAAAATAATAATAATTTCTCAATGTTGATTCTATCCTATCTCCAAAGATGAAGAACTAAAAAAAAAAAAAAAAGAAAAAAAAAAGGAAAGGTACAGTAACACTTTGTTTAACTATCTTGAGGTTTGTTTTGTGGCTTACAGAATTAATCAGTTGTTCCCAGCCCAGGGGGGAGCATTCCTGAGGCAGAGAGGCACTGCAGAGTGGTACAGGCTGCCCATGCCATTTGTTTCTTTGCCTGTGTTCTGGGAATTGGAGTTCTGAAGCAGGGAAGCATAGGCTGTCTCAGTGCGCACAGGCCCTGCAGAGCCGTTCCTAGAGAAGTGAAAATAGCTATGGCCGGGGCAGTTAAGCTGGCTCTAGACCTGTTCTGAACTGTTGGAGTAGTGCCAAGGACCTGGCTCCACTGATAGATTTTGTTTTCAAGTTGCATAAGCGCAAGTAACCTGCAAGACTTGATTACTTTTTTTAGTACAATGGTTAAGTTCAGGTAGGATTATTTAAATAGCAACTACAGTAGGATCTATGTAAGCATTTTTCACTTTACCTTAGTTGCCCTCCCAGGTGCTGCATCCTTGCTTGTAGGCCTTTGGTTTCTGGTCTTACAGCTGCTCAAGCGTCTTGATGTACTGAACACCACTGAATCTTAAAAGATCCTGCCCACAAGGGGTTTGTGTGTGTGTCTGTATTCACTTACTCCTTCAGAAAAACTGCAGATCATATTCATCCACATTATTTTTATTAGGAAAAAATAATCAAGTTTCATAATGAACTAAAGAGTAATTTTAGTATGCTTGAATTTATGGGGGTAACATTCCCTCCTTCTGGATACTTTTTCATCTTACTGCTCGGTCTACCTTTAATTTCTTTAGAAGGTCAAGCATGCTAATGACCTTTTCCTCTCACAGACCTTTTGCAAAGGCTTTGGAACACACTCGTATGGGGAAAATACTTACGTCTTGAAATACATTACTGTCACTATCTAAAAGGAATTAATAAACTACATTTAAGAGTAAAGAAAATAAGAGTGCAAGTCAGTTGATAGGGCTGGATTTCTAGCTTTACTAATGCTAAAGGAGGAAAGCACATTGTATCACATATTTTAGATACTTCAAGGCAGATCTCCCTTTGGTGGGACAAACGTCTACTTAACACCAGCCATCTGATACAGAATTAGGCAGAGTTCCTACACAGGCAAATGCCAGTAAGACAAAAGGAACTTAATTCCAAATAACGCTAAAACTCGTCTATGCACAAAATCCATGCTGGCTCATCCAGATAACTCTTTACGGCTACTTAACCAAATACTTTTAAAACCTTGTGTTAATGTGCTAATATAACATTGACACCTTGTTTCTCAGTGTGTCCACCTGGCAGTTCCCACACCAGCAACTAAACTGATGCCAAAGTAATTCTAGTTAAACTAGTTCATGGTCTGGTCTGCATGCAAAGCTCACAATACATCTAAAGAGTAGGATTCAGGAATAGACTATGTTAAAAAAAAAGAGGAGTCAAGAAAGTTCCTTCCTGCATTCCCTAACACTGTGAAACCGTAACAATTTACAGGGGCTTTTACCCTTCCCTAAATCCTTATGAATAGATAGTTTATAAAATAAAGGGACAGAAGGAACAGACTTTATTTTACAAAAAAGGATGCTCACAGGCACAAGGTCTATACACCATGGAAATATGAAAGACTAGTTACATAGATTCATTCTGCTTTAACTGAAGAAACAAAGTCCAAATTATTCCCAGCAGCATTTTGTTGTTCGACCCCCACTGGAACTGATTACATTTTACGACTCTCAGCAGAAGGACCTCTTAATTTCTGAGAGGTTTTATATACACCATGCACCAATGCCGAGCACTGGACGCGATCCGGCTGGTGTACAAGGAGCAGCACAGCTCGCAGCGCCAAGCCAAGTGCCGCTTCTTCACCATCGACTAAAGGGGCGGCCAAACCTGGCACCCGTAACCCGCACGCTTCAAAGCTTTCAGGAGGCTTGGAGCCAAAAGACACTTCCTATCCAATTTTGGCAAAGGCCTAAAAGGTGGAGAGGGCCATAGGCCTCCCTCGGGCAGGGGGTGACCTACTTTATGCTGGGCCCTAACCCGCCATTTGGAGACACACGCCAGAAGTATGGTGGAGGGCGAACTGATGGATTGTGCAGCCTTTCCGCGGCAGCTGCCACGCCAAGCCTTCCTCTCGGGCAGCCCGCCTGGGGAGCAGTGATTTTCAGCCTGGAAGCCCGGTCAGACAAACGGCGAGGGCTTTCCCTAAAACACCTCCTCCTGCTGACGCTCGCCTCCTCGGCCTGCTCGGGTTAAGCTTTAACCAGTCGCCTTATCTACAGGCGAGTGCACCGAGGCTCGGCCCGCCACGAGGCCGCCCCTTATGACCGGCTTGCGAAGGCCGTCGCCCTACGGCCGCCATCGCCCGCGCGGAGACCCCGCAGCGGCGGCGCCCACCGCCCGCGACCCCCACCCGCAGCCGCCGCCGCCAGGGGGCGCCCCGACCGGGCAGCCTGACTCCAGCCCTGCGCCCCGGCCCCGGCTCGCAGGGCCCGCGGCCGGGCTGACGGCAGGGCTGGAGCCCGGCGGGCCAAGAGCCTCTGGCAGCGGCCTGCCCTGCTGCCCTGGCCTCCCCCCTGCCGGCTCTACCCCCCGCTGCCCAGACATGCCCTGCGCTGGCAGCTTGAGGGACTCGAGGCCCCTTGGTGGATGGATGTCCCCGTCCCCAAGGCCACAGCGCTCATGGTTTAGGCGAGCTTGAAGCGGCGAGGAGGGAGATAAAACCAGCCAGACGTCCAGCCCTTCCCTGGAGATGCCAGGAGCTGCGCCTGGAAGCACCCTCCATCGCCCAGGCGCTGTGGCGGTGACCCGGCTGTTGAAAACTGGCTGGCGTAGGAGCAGCTCTGGCCGCCTCCACACTCATCAGAAAATATGTAGTTCCCAGAACTGTTTTTCTTCCAGATCCCACAGTTAGCAGCAAACTGTCCAAATCCCACTGACGGGCCTGCCTGTGGAGCTGGTGCCTGCTGGGGTGGCAGCGTCGGCCTAATGCTGAGATATAAATTGACAGCAGCGAGTAAGACTTCTCTGGCAGCATTTACCCATTCACACAGTTGGACCGAGCCTTGGCAGCTGGCAGATCACTGATTCTCTTTGCTTCTGCAAAGTCATTTGGAAAGTGACAACTTTCTGTAAGCAGGTTTTATGTGAATGTTAAGAAGAATTCCTATGTGTTGGCCTCAGAGACGGCCTGTATTCACGGGCTGTTGTGGAACTCATTGAGAATCCGACCATCAGCACAGACCCAAGCTGTATTTCCTGGCATACCTTTCCCTTTCCTTCTCTCAGTTTTTATGACAAATTGTCCTCCTGCCAGGAGATTCCTTCAGACTGTGTGAATGAAGTATTATTTGTGGAGGGAGGGAAAAAGCACTTTATTTCAACTTGTCTCAGCTGTTAAACATTTTTATCCAAGCATGTGCGCATGCAATATGCGCAAGTATTAGACAGTGCTGAGGCTGTGTCTCCTTTTGCTGCTAAACTCTCAGTTGCACAACAGGCAAGAAATGGAGAATTGAGGTCATGCGTATGCCTTGCATGGTTAAAAACCTATCTACAAAGCAGGAAATGCTCCCACTGAACTTTAGTTTTGTCACAGAGGCACAACACACCCACTCACAGACATAAGAAAACAAAAATCAAGGTAGTTCAGGGCACCGATAGGGAGGCATGCACACTTTTAAACCTGATCTGACCTTTTAAACTTTTCTCCTTGGTACTTTAGTGGGGGTGCTTACCAAGATAAGGTATAAAAGAACCTTCTTGCCACTTTCTCCTTTTTCTCATTATTAGCTGCATTTCTGTCACTGGAACTCAGATGAGTCAATGGTACTGAGTGCAATGGAAAGCTTTTTTTAGAGGAGAGTTCTAACCCGTTGCATCCATTAGGGACTAGGCAGAGCTGTAGGTGACTTTTTGTTTTCCTGCAAAGGAGGCTTGCAGTTCAAAGTAACTTTCTGATTTCTAGGGGACAGCGGGATGGTCAGTATGCTGTTTTAAATATTACTGTCTCGGTAAACCTGGGTTTACATACAATTTTGTATGACATTCTGTAATTATGGTAACTAGGGTACAAACTTCTAAAAAGTATTTTGGCCTGAGAAATTTATACCAATTCAACCTTAAACATGGGTACATTTAGAGATGCATAACAATAAATTGCATCACTAGAAAGTACTCCTATAGAACAACAAACTGTGCCATAAGCATTTTTACAACATTATATCTATGTCCATGCTGTGGGGTTGTACTGAATGAGGTCTCAAGTACAATATCTTCCATGTGTGAAGGTGGTCTTAGGACTGTAAAGTCTTGCCTTTGCTTTTTGTTTAGGAACTTCTTGGATGACTGGAAATTACAACTGAAATAATTTTCAGTTCTTAATTCACAAGTTACTGAATCTTTAACAGTTTCATTCTATCTGTTGTTGCACTAAATTGGTACCGGTAACAAAAAGGTTTACATTTTCTTCCTTGCTATGAATACTTAGCAACTGTATGGTAACGATCCTACTAACTTTCCAGCTATCCTAAGTCTTCCAAAGCCAGTGAGAGCAAAGCACACACTGGATTTACCACCTTTTAAGTTGTTTTTTCTTTAGTTCTGCTCTACGTGCATGCTTTATATAAATCAAACACATTTACAAGTGCTTGACTTTTAAGAAATGTAGAAATTCCTTCAGTATCTCACTTTCTCTCAGGTGTGAGGCCCCAACACGGGCATCATAGGACAGTGGAGTCCCTGATGCATGCCTGTCTCTGGGTTTGCGGGAAGAGGGAGAATGATCATGTAGGCTGTGCCTTTGGAGCTCTCCTTTCGGAGGATCTCCCCTGAGTATAGCGTTCCCCTAAGGAATATATTCTGTAGCCATAATGTAATATAGTGGGCTCCCCTCCAGGTTTAGGACTCAGAACACAGGCTTGGATCACTGTGCCAGCGCCCTGTTAATACAAACCGTTATGGAAAAACAGTGCCCTGCAAAAGCATGAAACCGAAACCGCAGAATATTTTGTACCACTTTACTCCAGCCCTCGTCTACCTGGGCTGAAGTGGTGGCCAAGGTCTAAGCATGTGCAGGAGCATCGTGGTGGAGTTGTTCTACCTGCAAACACCATGACTCGCCTGTGTTTTGTCAAATGGGGGGACATCCAGAGTCCGTGTCGAGCCAGCTACTAGCTTCTTCAACTCTGCTGTTATTTGGCATCTACCATTGGAAGAGTGCCTAGATAGTTAATCTCTTTGTCTCATCCTTCCTAAAGCCCTCTATGAGACATGAGTAGCAGGACAGAAGAAAATAAGATGAGGGCCAAACGAGTGTCATATTAAATGGATAAGTAAGTCAGAATACTAGTCACAGTCACGAGTCATCACATTTGTCAAATGAATGACTTTACAAAAATCCAACATGGTCTGTATCTGAGCAGAATTGTATGTTTCAGATCGGCTCATCACTGCAATCTTTGACTAAATAAGCCAGATCAGCTACCAGGCCAACTTCTGTTCTTCATGTGCTCCTCAACAGAAATTGCACTGCATGGGATCTCCTTCAACAGGCAAGCGGGTTTGTCTAATCTCGGTATTACTGAAAAAAAAACTTGGGACTGCATAGTCGTGTAACAAAATCATTAAGTAACATCCTTGAAATTTTTGGTTCTGCTCATCAACTGGACAGAGAGCTGTTCAATGCATGTAATTCAAATAAGAGGAATGCAAACTTAGTAAACGGTAGGTCAGTATTATGCAGTTTGAGAGTTCTCAATCTTAAATTTGACGCCATAAAGAACATCTTATTGATTCAGATCCAGGTTTCAAACAGGCTGATGCAGGATATTTAAATCTGTGGTAAGCCATACATCATTCCAGTAGTGACAATGTGCATATGTAGCAAAAGATAGAAAATTCACTCATCGTTCATTCAAAATCATTCATCAGTCATCATCCATTCTATATATTGGTTACCAATGAGAAATTCAGCATATTTTAGTGTCAGAAAATTACGGTAGTGTCAATAGTCTGCATCCTGTGCACTACCACTGTAGGAAAGAAAACGCGGTACCAATCCTCTCAGAATTTAAGCTGGTTTCAGAGACGCTATTAGGAAATGAGTAGTGGTTTCACAACATCATTTTATCATTTTGTAATCAGGTTAGAGGCCAATCATACATGGGCATCGCTGCAAAGCAGATGAGGTCAGAGTTCCTCCCCACTAGTATAAGTTTATCAGCTTAAATACCTTTAATAGCCTTTTCTGAGAGGGAAAAAATAGGATATGATTAAAGTAAACTTTAAAGGAACATATCTCTTAGTTTCTGGAGTTGCACGGAGATTAAACATGCAATATCCGTTAAAAGCAGTGAGAACTGTATGTCTAAATCCTATTAAACTGTGAAAAAAAAAAAGTAGGCGTTGGAATGCCTTTCTGTAGAATAACTCTGATGATACAAGAAACATCTCAGTGCTCCCTGAGGGCTTTGTTGCAGGATGGGCCCTGCTGTACTGGGTGTTATTTAACCTTAGCAGACTCCAGCCATGACTTACTGCCCTCTATGACAGCAACAGACCCAAACATCTTGCCTGCATTTGCAACTGTGGAATGCCTGGGTTAACAGTATTAGGAAACTACCAAAAATGTGACTATGTGACCAGAAATTCACTGAGCAGAGGGATTGATTCTTTACCTTTATTTGTGACTCAAAGCGACAAGTGGTGAACATGTCCAGCAGCTGCAGAATAAGGAACCTCCTATCCTTGTGATTACAGAACTGCTTTAAAAGCATGTTGAAGTATAACTGAGCTAGAATGAAAGAAAAATGAAATGCGTTGTGAAAAATCATCTGCGTATCTCTTCCCTTTTTTTTTTTGACTGAAGTATGTTATTTATAAGTGAGTATGTTATTAAAAACCGAGCATAGCGCTTTACAGCCAATAAAAGACAACAGACCAAATGTTACTGTAACCCACAGCTGGAGCAGATTGATAAAACCAGCACATTGTCTTTGCTCACATAGTTTAAAGTCTAAATAAAGATACATGATCAAAAGAGTAAATTGGCTCAGCCAGGTGGTGGAGAAAGGGCAAAAGGGGAAAAGAAAAGCTATATCGGTAAGTGATAAAATGCATAATCAGATATATAAGGTGTTTTTGGTGAGTGCCATAAGCTTTAAAAAAGTGATCTATGGTTTGTTTGCATTACGGAAATGAAGGATTTTCCAAACAGCGTTTAGAAAGAAAAGAGATTATTCTTTCTCCCAAAAATCCACTCAGTGCATTAACATGAGTCAATGCTCACATATATGTTATACTTCTCTTTTTTCACATGCTCCAATCAACTGAGAAGAGGTAGAGATTATTGATATTATGTCATTTGACTGGATAACTCACTAGCAAGCTACCATTTACACAATGAGTCCATTTTTCACATTTATCTTTTCAACCATATGTTTTTTTAAAAAAATTAGAGTTGAGAACCTAGCGTGTCATTCAAAGCCCAAGGAAGTTCTTAATGAAGAAATCCAATGATTTTTTTTTCCTCTGACTTCAGACAAACTGAGAGAACAAAGTGGCAACTTTGTGGGAAAAATAAAAGAAACAAAAAAAGCAAGTGAGCAAGTGGCTAAACATACTCTACAGAAAAAAAAACTCTCTCTATTGCACAATAATATAGGTAAAACTGAGTAAAATTTTTGCTTTTGCATGGTTCCAAGTATATCACTTGGCTAAACATTACTTATTCCAATATAAAGTTAGGTGTGAATTTAAAGTGGCAATGCTCTAGTAAAATAATTCCATGTGCTCTACTTGTTCCAGAACAACAATAGTCACATGTGGAATTATTTGGCAATGGATATAGCTGAATAGATATTTTGGAATACCTGAATAGATATTTGGGAGTATCTTTGTATAAACCAGTTCTTTCTTGGTGGTTTAAAGACAGGAAGAAGTAGGATAGAACAAGGAAATAAATCTGTGATAAAGCAAGGAGCAAGTGAAAAGAAATAAAAAATTTGCAAATTGTGGGGAGCTTTGAAGGAGCAGCTGGGGGGCTGCTCCGAGCCTGGGCCAAAACTGTCCCTAGGAAATTGTTCTACCCTTGTAAAGCATAGAGACCAAGTGTTTGCTAAGATTTTATGTTCAAAATACAACTATTTTTAAAGTTCTGTGAGTGAGAACAGCAACTTCCCTGGCTAGGGAACTCGGTTTAGTATTGCTGTTAGTGTATGAGTCATCTTTTAAAAAGAAAGGAGCTTCTTTTTTTTTTTTGCCACTTTGTGGCAAAATCCACATCGGCAACCCTACTGAATGTTATCAATAATCCCATTGTATCTTGAATCAAACTTTCAGTGATGAGTTAAAAAGCCCGAATTATTGCAAAAATTAAACGCAGTGTAAAAACACAATAAATATTCCCATGGAAGGAAAGTAACCTTTTTCTGATTTCTCAGAATTAATTTCCACTGAAGTCTCAAGTCTCAACGCCCACTTAGTAGACATTAGCTGGTGTCATAAAAATTTTTTCTAGCTCCTGCTGACCTTATTGGGAGCAGAATCAGAGCCTGGATGCATGGATTTTAAAGAACAGAGCTGGATTCAGAGGTGGAAACTAAATTAACTGCTCCTCTGTAGCCTAAGAACATGAAAACACAGTGCAACCCTATTACTCAGTGAGAATCTGTTCACTGGAAAAATCACCAAGGGAATAATGAGGGGGGAAGGACAAGAGGAGGAGGAAAAGGTGAGAAGAAAAGAGAAAAAGGGCAAGAGAGAGAAAAAAGGAAAAGGGAATTTGCTTTTGATGCACAGTTCTATCAACTCATGCATTTTTCATGGATACCAACTAGTGCTAAAATAATGCTGTGCTGACAATCTGAGCATGAAAAAAAATCAGCCAAGTTCCCAAACATCATGATACTGGCTTAAAAATAATGAGATTTACAAAAATATGAAACTCAAAGCTTTTATTTCCCTTCTAATTTGTGAGCCTTTTGGGTTTGCATATTCAAGCTTTTCTCCCAAACTTGAGATTTAGAAATGCAATTATTTTTAAGGAGACCTGAGGTTCCAATTTAATCAAATCTGCTGAAGAGCTAGAGCTTAAAACAAAGCAAAGTGTTGCAAAATCTCACTGTAATCGTAAGAGTTGGCAACGCTAAATGTCATAACCATGGCATACTGTACAGTTTTGCTGCAAAACGAACTAAAAATTACCAGATGTTAGATACAAGTGCATTAACTCAAGTTGCATTTGTGCCCTTTGCTAGAGCGTAATTAAAAACTGAAAGTGAAGCCAACTGATAAATGAAAATGAACTCAGGAGCTAACCTGTTTTGTAGCTCAAGCCTCATGTTTTGTAAACTTAACTAGAAGAAGCAAGCGTTAATATTTCTCAGTGCTTTTGATTAAAACCCGATCACTTTTAAAACAAAAAGTAGTTCATAGATTGGATTTAAACATTCTTGTAGGTTTTAGTCACGCAGGCTAGAGCAGTGCCGATGGCTGCCTTTGCTTGCAGAGGTAAAGAAAACAACCTATGCACAGGTGCAGGGGACAGCACCGAACTGCATTTTAACTTGTAAACTTCAACTATCTAGGTATCAGCCTTCAGGTATTATTCACCTCACTGGTTCTATGGAGTTTCTACAATTATTCTGTAGATTTTTCACAGAAGTGCTGGACCTTGCGATGATGAACTCTGACGGATGCAGACGTTGTGTGTTCTGATGTCTTCAAGCTTGCTAGCACTCTTAAGAGCACTAATAAACACCCCGGGTTTAATTACCAACGGCACTGTAAATGCGTTAGTGTGCAAAAGAAAAAAAAAAAGTGGTGAAAATGAATACCCTAGTAAAACCATGTAACAATATTTTTGGTGAACTGGGAGAAAAAATGAGGCAATGTTAAGGGGCCCACGTACGGTTCTTACGCTCATCTTAAATATGTGTAATTTAACTTTCAGCAAAATCTATCCATGTGCCCCGGTGCGCTCTGACAGCAGTGCACTCCTTGGCTTTGGGGCTGTAACGGAGAGAGGACCGTCTGCGGCACGGCACTGTCAAACGCCGAAACTGCTGCGGACCCGCGGCGGGAGCAGCCCCGCCGGAGAGGCGCTGGCAGGGCCGGTACCGAGGACAGGGGATGGCTCCGGGACCGAGCGCCGGGCCGCCTTCCAGGGGCTGGGGGGGCGGGGGGTACTGTCTCCCAGGTCTCCCAGGGGGGCTCGGCGACTCCTTGCTACCGGTTTCGGAAGCGCTGGTAATGCCAGTGACAGGAGGGGCGGGTGGGCAGCGCCGCAGGCTCGGTCGCCCCTCCGTGCCGTGCCGTGCTGTACCGTGCCTCCCGCAGCCCGGCCCGGCCCGGCCCGGCCAGCCCGGCAGCGCAGAAAGAGCCGCCGTCCCCGCCACCGCCGCGGTCAGCCGGCCTGGGCCCACCCACCACCCCCCCCCCGCATCGGAGATCTCCGGCTGATAATTCAAAAATGGAGGATGCGCCCTCTCAGCCATTAATTAATAATGTAGCTCGCTGTCTTCCTGTGTGACACACGCTGGAAGGCACCGAGCGGCCAATAAAGATGTAGGGGAGAGCAGGGGAAGGCTCCTCCCCGCAGCTCTTCCTGATTGAGGGCTTGAAGAAGTAGATCAAAAACTTCCCAGGAGCCGGGGTGGGGGGGGGCAGAGGAAAAGGGGAGAAACGCGGCGAGGGGAAACCGCGCTCCGAACCGGCCGAGCAGCAAGGGCAGCCTGCGGCCGCACCAGGTGGGCAGGAGGGGAGGGAGCCCCCCCCGCACCCCCCTCTCCCGCTGCGGCAGGCCCGAGGGCGGGCAACCCCCCGCGGCCGCGCTGTCCCGCGGAGGCGGCCGGGCCGGGCCGGGCCGGGGCGAGGCGCGGGGTGGGAAGGACGAGGAGCCCCCTTAGGCAGCGCCCCGGCAGGGAGGGAGATAAGTGGTCGGGGCTGCCCCTCCCGGGTGTTTGCTTTGCGGGGAGGAGGAGGAGGCGGCGGGGGAGCGCAAGTTGGTGTCCAGCCCGGCGGGTGTAGGTCAGAGGCGGGGGCAGGGGGTGACCCGGGGGCAGGGGAGCCGGAGGAGACAAAGCGCGGCGGCGGCCGGGGTATCCCCGAGCCGAGCACGTTGCGCGGCTGGGGCGGGGGGCGCCGCCTCCGCCCGGCGCGCGGCGTCACGGGCCCATTGTGAGGCAGAGGGAGGCGCAGGCGGGAGGACGATTCCACCGCCCGCTCCGCGCGCAGTCCCAGGCAGGCAGCGGCGCGTCAGGCACACAAAAGGCCGCCGCCGCCGCCGGCGCTTTCTCGCGCTCCTTCTCCGGCTCCCCCGGGGGGAGGGACGCGCGGGGCCCGCTCCCTCCTCCCCGGGCCGGGGTCGCCGCTGCTGCCCGCACTCGCTCACGCCCTCCCTCTGTATTTTTTTTTTTTTTTTTTCCTCCCCCGCCCCCCCAAGCGCGTCCTGGGCCAGGAAGAGAGCGCGGAGCGGGGCGATGCCGCTGCTGCACCGAAAGCCCTTCGTGAGGGAGAAGCCCCCCGCCGACCTTCGGCCGGACGAGCGCGTTTTCTACTCCAGGGTCACTAACGAGATCTTCAGGGACTACGAGTAAGAGACAAGCCCCCTGTCCGCGTCCGTCCGGCCGCCCCCGGCCCTCCAGCGGCGGGCAGGGAACGGTTTAACCCCCGAACGGGGGGTTGACACCTGGGCGGGCGGGGAGGGGAGGGAGGGGATTCCCCGGCAGCGCCGCGGGGAGCCCTGCCGGGGGAGGGGGGCGCGGCTGGCGCTGAGTCCGTGCCCTCCAGAGAGGGGGGTGGGGGGAGAGGGCGGATCTCTCGCCCGGGGCAGGGATTCCCCCTTCCCCTCCTTGGCGGGGGTATCCCGCGGCCCCCTCCCCTCCCGGGGAAGCGGGGAGGGCAGTCGGTTCCTTCCTTCTTCCCCCCCCCCCGCCTCCTCGCTACTTCAGCGGCTGTCGCCCCGGCCCCTGCCGGGGAAGTGAAAGTTGCGCGTGTGGGAGGCGGCGGGCGGTAACGAGCGTCTGCCGGGCCCGGGCTCTCCCCCCTCCCCTCCGCCCCCGCCGGCAGCCGCGTGTCGGCGGCGGGCGGACGGCGCTAGGCCGCCCCGCGGAAGGGGCCGCGCCGGGCCCGGGTTCAGTCGGCGCCGCGGGGCAGGGGGGCCGCCCGCCCTATTGTTGTGGTGGCGGCCGGGCGGGGGGCGCCGCCTGCGGAGCCCGCTGGGCTCTGGGCTCAGTAGGGCTCGGCTCCCCGACCGGCTGCCGCCGCCGTTAACCCCTTGTCGCCGGCGCTCCGCCGGGCCAGGGTGTTGGGGCCGCCGCGCCGCCCAGGGCCGCGGTCGCTCCGCCTCCGCGGGGAGCCGCCGGCTGACCCGGTTGGAAATGGCCGGCGGGCCCTGCCGCCCGGCGGCGGCGTGGAGCGGGGGAGAGCGCGGCCCGGGAGCGGGGGTCGCTGCACCTGTCTGGCGGGGCCCCGGTCCCTCAGCCGGAGCCCTCCTGTCCCGCTAGAGCTTAAACCCGGCCTGAAACACAGCGGGCACACCTGTCCCCTCAGGATCGCTCCTTCTAGTGAGGTTTTTCTCCCTCTTTCCGTCTCTTCCTTTTATTTTTTCCTTTTTTTTTTTCCCCTTCTCCCTGTGTAAGAAGACCGACGGAAATTGTGGAATTGTCATTAACGGCTGAAGGCGACTTGCGCGGGTAGTCCCGAACTTGCTGCTGCTTACTTTTATCGCTAGTAAGAACAATGGTCAGAAAGTATTTAGCAAGATGTTTTTCAAAAGCTGCTAAATGCGTATGTTTTCACCCCCCAGTCTGATCCAGCACCGTTCTCCCCTATAAAAAGGCTCCTGCATCCAAACTCTCTTTTTACTTTTTTAAAAGACGTGCAGACTAATGAGATTAAATCTGAAATACTTTTCATTTGCAGCATATGAAATTAGAGCACACCTCAGTCTTTTTCATGTTTAGACTTGTTTTTCTTACTCAAATACACTTCACCTAATAAAATTTTAAAGAAGTTGGATTAGGTAACTTTGGAGGGTGATGCCTGACTGTTTCCTGGATGATATACTCTGGGGGAGACGGGGAGTGTTGAATATTTTGTTGGAAGTTTTATAAGGAGTGTTTTCCTTAAAGGGCGTATAACAACCTCACGAGCAAGAGCTGACAGCCTCCTGCTTCTGTAGGAATTAAATCCCCCTCCCCCAGCTTCCACTATTTTGAAAGCTGCTTTTCTGGTTACAATTATTATTATCACATAATTAGATGACTCTCATGTATTTGTTGACACTGCACTGAAACATGTTTCAGGTACGTGTAGTTTTCCTAAAATTTCAGCATGAGAAATACCCTTCTAAAACATCTTTCTGCTCTCAGAGGGCTTGGTGAGTATTTTAAGTACTCTGACAGGCTTATTTACACTGCAGGGAGGTTGTCACTAAGAAAAAGTATGAAAGACCAAATTCCATATTTGACCAAAGTTCACAAATTAAAGGATAAATTTAGACTTGTGTTCACACAGGCGATCCCTAGAAGCGTCAATGGGTGTTTAGCTCAGAGGTGAGGTCTTAGAATACGGTATTTGGGACAACTCTGCAGAAAACTATGCTATGCTTGTTTTTTGTGTATGTGGGATGGGGGTGGTTTTTGGGGTGCTTGTTTGTTGTTTGGTTTTTGGTTTTTTTTTAAATTGTCTTCTGGCATTTTTGTTAGGTTGGGTAAAATTGGTGCTTTGCATTGAAAAGTTTAATATTTTATCATTTGGTAAGGTGTCCTGGCACTTTTTACTTGGCACAGATGAGTAAGTTCAGATTAATGTTAGTTGTTTGTGGCATAATCTACTGGAGAACATGGTGTTATCTTTCAGCAAGTTTTAAAGATGCTAATCCTTGTCTCTGCTGGTTGCAAAGTGATGCTTCAAATAGCTAATGTCACACGAAAAAGCATTTCCCATTTCTTTGCCTACACAAGTGCAACTGGATTAATAGAGACAGGGAGGGCTCACTTAAAAAAAAAAAAAAGTATTAGATATTTCAGGAAAGAAAACAATTTTTTTTGTAAATCAGACTTCTCTGAATCTACTTTTGCAATAGCAACTTGAATTTTTTTTGGGAGGAGAATTTAAAAATCATAGAGTCTGACCAGATCAACCGGGCTGTATAGATACATGTGGTAACCTGAATTCACCCCCATCCTCAACTATGAGTGCTTTTAATTACTACAAATGGTTAGACTTAAGTTGTTTTCTTGTTTGTTTTTTGTTGTTGTGCTTTTTGTTTTTACAAAGCACAAACTTAGAGTTGAAAATCTTCTTTCATGCTCATGGAAGCTTTAGTAAAGATGAATACGAATCGTATATTAGTATTACTCTTCTCTGTATGAGAAATTATCATGCTAATGTGAGGAGAATTTGGCAAGACTTGTATTTTGTAAAGTGACTTTCCTGTTAAGAATGTATTTCCTTTTTAATCTGAAATACCATTGCATAATTTTGTAACCCTTTAAAAGGGGATGCAGTGAGGTGGCAGTGTTTGATTGTATTTATCAGGAGTAACAGGAACTGGGGGGACTGATATTCTTCATGCGTGGTTGTACCCCTGATTAGAGGGACAGACCAACAAAAGAGCCTCTGGGGCCATAGTAGTAGCTGGAAAAGTGAGTATGGGGGTGCACAAGGTGCATGGAATGCATGGGAAACACATTAAACCAGTGGGATGTTACCACTAGTCTTTGACACCTTGTCTGTGAAAGTTAGTAGATGTGCAGTGAAAGCTACTATTGAAGTATGGGAAGTCTAACTTCTGAAGACAGCCTGAAAAAGAAAAGTATGAGTAGTATAGATGCAGTGGTAGGAATGTTCCTCATTCTAAAACACAGAGGGGAAAGAGGAGCTTTGCATCTTCAAGACTTACTGCAACTTCTTTATAGATTGGCCTGTGGAATTCTTGGTTACAGTCAAAAAGAGATCTGTTCAAAAGGCTTTTTTTCAAGTGTCCTTAGTTAAATTAGTTATATTTCAAGTTGATGAGTTCCTCTTCAACAAAACAGAGAAATACATTCCTTAATGCATAATTAACCAGTAAATATTAAGGAATAAATATCTCTTTTTCATTTTGTTTGTTAGTTTCTTTTGTGCATTATTTTGTAATATGTATTATTGACCACTTCTGGAGACAAGGCAGAGTACAAGGACACTTTTGTGATCCAGAATGGCAGAGTTTGTCTTGCGTGATTACTTTTCTACCATGGGCTAAATAGATTATATATTAGAGGCTCATAGGGGCTTCAGAATTAAAAATAACAGTTATTACAAATTAGCCATTCCATAGATGTGTTTTTCCTGCTTTTTCCTCTCTTAAATCTCGCTCACTTCAAGATGACTTTTTCATATTTTACATTCTCCGATACATGATTCTTCTGTTTAGAAAAAGAACACCCCCCTCAACTTGTTTCTAATTCATGCTAAAAAAAGGAATGAAAGTAAATGGTTTGAAACAAACGTGTTATTGAAACACACTAAAAATGCCATAGATCTTGGACTCGATGGGAAGCAAAAGGCATCTCCCGTTTCTAGGCTGGATTTTTATATCCATTGCAAGTGCAGTCAGCACAGACATTTTAAGTAATTTATTTCTAGCTTCTGTTAATGAGCTGCCTCCTATGAAATACCTACCAAGTAGCAGTATTAATCTACTTCTCAAATGATTTGCTGATGACTTTGGTGTTTTCCCTACCTTGTGTGGAAAACTTCACTACATAATGTAAATGAAAAAAGCAGACATCCATCTGAGAAGTCAGCATTGGTTACTACTACAAAGACAACTCAGTTTTTAGTCCCTGCTCCTTGAGTAGTTAAGCTGATGTGGACATCTTCACCAGGGCGCTGCGGTCCCGTTTGACTTCTTGCAGGCAGGTGGGACCATGCAGGTGAGCTTTGTGCATGTGTTTTGTATGAACTTCCTTCTCCATGCTGTCAAGAGTTACAGAGATCTTGAACCACTGAGGAAGCCCCAGGGACTGTAATACCCTAGATGAAGATGTAGATAAGGCTTCAGGTGTGACCTAGCAGCAGATGCACTTGGTATTGTGACTTTAAGTTGAACATAGACTATGATCAAGTGTGTTATTACTCTTTAAGTAAAGAGAAAAGGTATCACTGCTGCTGCTACCATTCTCTTGGGTTGGTAGCTGTTGTGTCTGCTCTTCATAAATCTTTTGGTGACAACCCATGTGCGCTAGAGAGAGACAGGGACAGAAAGAGTACTGTAAGTAACATCTACTGCTATACTGCTGGGGTTTTGTTTTCTTCTCTCTTAGACCAAGCTGAAGTGAGATCATTAAAACATTGCAATAAAACTGTGTTAACAGACTGAGCCACAGATGGTTTTGATGTGCTATAGGTAATGACTAGCTGAAGACAAATAATGCTTTCAAAATCCAGTGTAATTTTTCCCACACTTTTTCTTCCCTGTAAGTTCACGGGGGAAAAATCCACACAAAACAAAAGAGGAAATGAGGGAGAATGAAACTAGACACACAAACTACTCTTATATGCAAATGGCAAAATGTTTTACTCAAATATGTTTCAGTTAAAGTAATTCTAGAATTTTGCACTTGTAATAATCATGGATTAAAATTTTTTAGAGAGGTGTTTGTTAGATTTTTGGGTTTATTTTTTTTTTTTTTTCCCCTTTAAGTTCAATGCTGTTCCTTTAAATAGCATGACTGCCCGGTGTCCCCTCACAAAGAATAACAGCGGCTCTTAAAGGGACACTGTCAGCGTCAACCTCAGTCTCTTCCTTCCTCTCTGCTCTCTCTCCTGTTGGTTGGTTGTGTTTTGTTCTGTGTTTTTTGTTTTTTTCTTCTTGTTGGTTGTTTTTTTTTTTCCCCTTTTACTTTGATAATTTTGGAAAATTATGTTCCGGTATATTTTTTAATAACTCTTAGGGTGATTTTATCTTTCCTGGGCTAAAGATAATTATCAAGAACCTCTTTGATTAGTGAGACACAAAAATATATGTAGAGACATGCAGCTGCATGAAGATTTGAGTAAATGTTTCTTCATCCATTGAAGTCAGTAAGACGACTAAAAATTATTCTGAATCTAATGCAGAACTATTGAAATGTAGGGCAGGAAAAGACCTGAAGAGATCATGTTTTATGTATTCCACCACCTTTAAAAAAAATAATTCTGTCTAACCTGTTCTTTAAAATGTTTAAGTAAGTATTCTACACCTTAAAGATACTGATTCACCATGGTTGAGAGCAAAACCAGATTATTCTGTCCTATGCACAAAGCATCACTGACAGCCACTCGTTCTTCATATATTGAAGAATAATTTCTTCATTCTCTCTCCTTTGTTCTTCTTATTTACAGTAAGCAAACTTGAATTTTTCCTTATTACTTATGAGTGTTAGACCTATGTACTGTTAAATATATTAAGTAGATGCAGGCGATACAAAAATTGGAAATTTGGTAGTTATTAAATATTGTCCAGATAATATATCTCTTCCTTGTCTGTACTTTTCCCCTTCTCACAGCTGACATTCTTCCTGAAGCATCTTTCACTCAGAGGAATCCTGTGCTCATACAGAAAGGATTATCTGAGCCAGGGCCCTCCATTGTTCTCAATCTGGAATTTCCATTTTCATTTACAAAATGTTATGGTTCATCTGCCTCTCTGCAGTGAACATTGTCATCTGCATCAGTCTAACTGATGCACGTTTGCCAGCTTGAGTTTGCAGGGAGCCTGCAAGAAAACTCGAGATGTGAACTGTCCAGTTCTCTAACCCCATTACTAGAAATTATTTGAACAGTTATATCTTTAAAAATGGGAACACTGTGCAGTGTCTCTCTTTTTTTTTTTTAAAAAAAAAAAAAAAGGAATGAAACATAGTATTGGTATCTCACCTAGCATGCAGTGTTCTGAGAGTACTGTGTGTCTGCCTTGAAATAGCTATGTTGAACTAGTAAGAGGCAAAACAGAACTCCATTTGTCATGGTGTGTGTTGCATCCTTACCAGTACTAGTCCATTACGATTTTTAAAGGAAGACAAATAAAAATCATTGTCTGAACGGGGCCATGTTGAAAGATTACTCTAAAGTTTGATCACTGATCCACAGTATATATGTTTTAACATGGTTTTGTGAATAGCTACATTATCTACTTAATCTAGAAAGTGTTTTAACAAACCGCTGTTTTTCTGATGTCTGTCAAAAATTGACAGATACTGACTAATGAAAGCTCTTCTCTCTTGATTCCAATAGAAAAACTAGTAAGCAAGCTATAACAGCAATGCATTTTTAGCATTAATTGGAAATACAGGGAAGGGGGAGAATCAATATTTACTAATGGAACAAGGGAGGAGAAGAGTCTGTAGGAAAAAATAGTTTAATGCTTTTTCTAAAAGCAATGCAAACAGTGAAGGAATAAAAACTATTTAGAGAACTACTTGACATTAATTTTTTACCTCTCCCATCTCTTCATTTGTGAGCTAGGGCACTCAAAATCTGAAACTTAGTCAAGTTTCAACAAGTTTCTGTGATCTTAAGGTTATTTGATGTTTGTACAGTTTTAGACTCTCCTCTTAGAAATATTTGTGGAAAAGTGGGCGATGTGAGGAGGATATGACACCTATTAAACTCTGTGTGATTATTCTTATGCATAAGGCTTCTTATGTGTGAATATTTGTTTGTGGCACTTCTAGGTCTTGATGCTCCTATTGTAGTCTTTAGTGAGAGAAGACTTTGATTTTACAAAAGCAATTTACCATGTCATGGCTAAAAAGTGGTAAACAACTCTTGATCATCTACAACCTGTACAGGAGCAGAACTGCCTTTGCATTTCAGGCTTGTAAAATAAATTTGCTACTGTATTAATAGTGAGCACAAAATGTTAGTCAGAACTCAACTGTTTTCTTTCACTCTCCCCCACCTTCTGTCTTTTCAGTGATTTTTTTGAACGCACTATTCTGTGCAACAGCCTTGTGTGGAGCTGTGCTGTCACAGGTAAACCAGGACTCACATATCAGGAAGCTCTGGAATCAGAGAAGAAAGCCAGACATAATCTTCAAAGTTTTCCAGAGGCACTCATCATTCCAGTTCTCTACTTGGCCACCCTTACCCATCGCTCCCGACTCCACGAGATCTGTGATGAAATCTTTGCTTATGTCAAGGATCGGTATTTTCTTGGTGAAACAGTGGAAGTAGTTAGAAATAATGGTGCAAGGTAAGTATATTTAAAAATAAATATGTATTTATTTTTGTTTGGTGTGGGTGGTTTATGTGTGCACTTTTTTAAACCAAAAGTCAAGATAATAAACTCCATCAAACGCACCCAAAGTGAGATGTGATGCTTAAGCTGGTGGTACTGTTACTGTTCCTCCCTACGTTAATTAAGAGTGGGATCGTTTTGCTGGGCTTGGTATCTCCTTAGTTTAGAAGCAGCTGTAGAGGCAGGACAGCTCTCTTGGGTCTTGATACTGCAATTTTTTGGTCTGTGTGGTGGATTTGCAAAGGAATGTCAGTCCCCTGGTGTGAGGAAAGGTGGGTTGTTTGTAGAATAAGATTTAATGAGAAACTAGGGGAAGCTATGAGTCAAAAATTGTATGCAAGTTTTGATGAAATAATCCAGGATGTAATTCATCACGTGGTGTTTTGTGCACTCAGAATGGTGGAAAGCTTAGAGAATCAATGAGAGTTAGATTTCTGCTTTTTAGGTAGTGGCAAAAATTGTGACTGCATTCTTAGAAGTTTGGAGTTAATAACAAAATGTTTGTAATAGGTGATTATCTGAGATCCAGTGTGATGGGTTTCTCCCCACTTGGAGTTAATGTTTGTTCTTGTACTGATGTATATATTGCAAGCGTTTTTATTGTTATCTTAGACTGATTAAAAACTTGGAAGAATTTTGAGCTTCAGATGCTTGCTTTCTTATATCATTGATAAATATGCTCTGTAGTATAAGTAAGTTGCTTTACAACGTGTCGCTAACTTGAGTCTTTCTTTAAAGCAGCATCTGGGAGAGGACTAGAAAAGCTCTATGTTTTGTCTAAATGAGTTTGCAGTGTCACCTAACTGAGGTTTAAAATCTGAAAAACTTAAACATGCTCAACTTGGAAATAGCTGCAGAATGGGTGCTAAAACCTTTGTGGGTTCAGCTGTTGCTGGGGTTTTTTTTTGTTGTTGTTGTTTGTTTGTGGGGTTTTGTTTTGCTTGTTTTCAGGACGAAGGTGCCAGCTTACACTGCAGAGTAGGTGGGGCACAACGTAGGGGCTTCTCTGGGTAGCCTGAGGTCTTGGCACCTAATCTGGTGTATATTGGGTGATGGAGTGGGCTGGTTCAAAATGGTCACTGGAGAACATAGTTACTCTGTATGAGATTTTAAAGTGACTGATGCAGATCTTACTTAAGGCAAATTTTGTACTACACCAGGAGGAAAAATCTGTTGATGTGCTACAGGAGTTAAGCCGTAAGGAAATTTGTATGGGTATGTGCATAAGGTCAGTGCTTAATAGCAGAGCTTTCCGTCTCTTCCCTGCTTTGTTCCTTTCAACTAGTGGAAGTCCCAGCCTGCAAAGCCGGGAGAAGAACTACTTCAGCAGAGCTGCTGCTTTCTGTACAGAAAACTTATATCCAAAGTTTGTTTCTATCTTTCTCATCTTTGGACTCATCTAATGACTAGCCTCAGTTTACCACTAGTATTACAGTAATTTTGCTTGGAGAATAAGGTTTTTTACTATTATTTTTTTTTATCTAGAAACCTGAATATTATGTGTGGTCAGTGTAGTTCAGCTGTTGGTTTTCATTTGCTCAGTGAAATACCTTTGTTTTCAATCTTTGATGATACTGTCAGTTTCCAAACTAATAGCAAAAAGAATGCTTTAGAAGAACAAACTTTTTTCCCCTAAGAACAACCCTTCTGTTTTCCTCTGTTTTCTAAACTCTCCCCTAAAATATTTATGCATGTGTGTCTTAGCTTTTCAAAGCTTAAATGAAAAGGAGGGTTATATGCAATAAATACAAGTCTGTCTTGTTTCTTTGTCTTTTGAAATTCAGAATCCTTTTCGCTTTTCTTTTTAGACAATCATAAATCAGTTTTTAAGTTCACACTAACAAAATAGTTTCCACTTACCATTTAAGTTAGATTCTGTTCAGATAAAGTTGTGATATGTTTCTATCTCATGAAGATAGTGCTTTTTTTTTTTTAACAGCCTTTAAATTAATCTTCTTGGTTATTCAAAATTGTGTTGAGATACATATCTAACAATTTTGTGTTTGTGTTCCACTTTCACAGATCAGTATAGTAACAGGATATAAGCTAAATTTCTTAGGCATTTCAGGTGGGCTAGATATCATTCAAAATACTGAACATTCAGATAAAATCTATTTCCATCAAAAATTAACTTGCTAGAGATTGTATGTTTTAAAACTACGTAAGTGTAAAATAGCATGTGGCAAAATGAAGCATGAAAAATTTTCTTTAGCTGATTGTGTGCCGCTGATGTTCTAGACAAATGTATAGCAGAGAGCTAATTCAGACTTTAATACTATGTCCAGGAAACGGTGCAAATAATGTGGTAATGCAGAGGGATTTTTATGCTTGAAGATACATAATTAAAGAATGTAAAGTGGGAAGAGGTGAGGCATAGTTATTCTTCTGCCCAATTAGCAGTTGACTTTGACCTATATTTTGAATGGCCACAGTTTATCTACAGTGTAATAGCAGAATCTGATGACAGATCATGAAAACCGAGTTCTGTTGTGGTGTTGTAAACTCTTCTGCTGCCTTTGTGTATGAAGTCTTTTGCCCATGTAATGTCGGCAGGTTTGTATTTAATGCGAAGCCTACAACATAATGCACGTGTAACCAGGGGTTACTCAAGCAATTTAAGTCTTGATACCTTATAGCTCCTAACTTTGCACATGTGATATTCTTGTAGGATAGGTTGCTTTGATGCAGCTTTCTAGATTTTGAGCAAGGTGGATGGGAGGGAACCCAAACACTAGAAGGGTTAGCATTTTGGCTTAATGTAAATTTTTTTTTAATCTTAAGCGTATGAAGTAGTCTATAGTACTGTAAGCAATGGGCAAGTGATCTAGAAAGAGTAAGAGGACAAGTGCTTTGTGCAGAGGCTATAGGCAGAAAAGGATTTTTTTTTTTTTTTTTTTTTTTTGAGACCAGTAGTTCTTGTATCCAACCCGTATGTTCTGGTTGTTGCAGAATCTGATGCCGCATTGCTTTTTCTGATCTTACATTCCTGTCAGGCTTTTCTGGTTACTAGCCTTTTGTTGTGCTGCTCAGTTTTGAATTTGGCTGCTTCTGCCTTGTTGCTGAGGTCTAGTAGGAGGAACTCAAGAGAGTTTGGGAGATATTCTGTCTTCCTGTTGTTTTGGTATGTCTGGTGTCTCAACAGCCCTTATGAACTAGAAAGAAATTGCACAGAAGCACATCAGTCCTACGATGTGGCTTGTTCAGGCAGTCTCTGAAAATGGTGCATGAAGTTTAGTAGTCTAGTAGAAGCAACAAGGACATAATTCCGCTTGCTCTTCAACCCTTTCAGATGATGTGTTGATCAAAAATGACCAGCTCTTTTGGTTTGTGTGTGTGCAGCTTTTCTGGCCAAACTGGGGCTGACTTTTCTGCAAGTGTCAGCTGTGCTATGCTTTTAAACGTGAGGTACTTGGATTCCCAGTTAAAGAACTGTAGGAGTCGTATAGCAACGTTTTCCTAGTACTATCTTCATAAAAGTCAAAATTGTTATTTGAAAGATCAGTCAGAAACATCATGTAATATAGACAGAAAACTTTAATATCAAATTAAATTTCAGTTTGTCTGAGTTGCCAAGGAATTGAAAATAGCTAACACTATAAGTGTTAAGTATTTAGAATGTTAAATTTCTGTTTATGGAAAGTAATTTATTGAAAAAGGCGTGAAAATTATTTGAGATTTTTTTTGGGGAAGGAGGAGGGAAATTAGAGCAATATTTCAACTTAACCATGGTCAGTTGAGATGTAAAATAAGGACACACACTTTATTGAAGCAGAGGAAAAATCTTGACCCCACCAGTGGAATTGCTTCCTATATATGCTCTTCAGAACTGAAATTTTAAGACAGTCATGATACTAGCTGGCCTTTTGTTTTTCCACAAGCAATTGCATCTCTTGCAGTAACTTGTCCATTTGTTACTGTCTTAGTACCGTGTTGTATTATTGGTACTTCTTAAAACTTGTGAAATTGATTTTCAGCATCTTGGCATCTGAAGTCAGTTACCTGAAAGGTGGAACTATAGTGTGGAAGGCCTACCTGAAATAACCTCAGTGAATGCCTCAGACCAGCCAAATAAAGCCTGCAGTTGTATAACTCATTCAGCTGTAGGACCTGTTCCTTTCTGCTTCAGGTCAGGAGCGTGGGTTTGGTGTTTTGGTTGGGTTTTTTTTTTTAATTTTAATTTGTCAGAGGAAAAACTAGATTTGAAGAGTGTGTAAACAACCAGTTGTGATTTATCATCAGTGTTGTGAGACTGGATGCTATCACAAGAAATAATGGCTGTCCTTAGTAGCATATACAAGTGAGCAGCGTGATAATTAGTTAATTAATCTGTCAGCTTGCAGTCTGACTTGAGCAGTGATGGGATCGGAGGTGTTAGGTTGGACAACTCTACTAGCTCTTCAGCTCCCCCCACCCCGCCCTTAAAAATAGCTTATGTGACGATGCTTTCCCTTCCCCAGGGAGGGCGGGGGACAGACAGTTGTTGTCCAACAATTAGTATGGAACTTAATTAAAAAGTCAACTACCTGCAGACTAAAAGAGATTGCTGAAAGGTAGTGTAGAAGAAGGAAGAAATCATGCAGAATGTGGCAGATCTAAAAAAGGAATACCTTTTTAATTGAATTTGACCACTAGATGACACCACTGCAAAAGAATACTTGCCTAATGTCTGTAAGCAGGCAACACCAGAAGGCTTTAAGAGTATTTTTAAAATGAACCTGTTTACGGAAGTAGTAGATTAAGTTCTCTGTTAGGAAGATTGCTGCATCTGACCATATATTAGATATAGGCTAACATCCTTTCTCTGCTCTGAATGATCTGATGTTGACCATTGCCAAGCTGTAGGAAGTGCAGATAATCATGGAGCAACCTTGTCTGTAAGTGAAACTTCTTTTTTTAACTCAATTGTTTGGCAGGTGTCCCAGTGCTTTAGGACCGTTCATAGTGGATTAACCATTGCATTAGGCCAATTAAAAGATTTGTGTACAGTTTTCATCTCTGTAAGTCTTAACTGGGGCACAGGAAGTATGTTGCTGGCTGTGACTATGCCTAGCTGATACAGAGTTGGGATGGTAGAAGGTAATCCTTGTAAGAGATAAGATTATACCTAATTTCCCAACTTTTTCATTCAAACTGGCAACAAAGTATTACTTGTTTATCTATATGTGGTTGTCTTCTGAGAACTAGGATAAGTTAAGACGACTGGGTAATAAAAGGCAAAGTATCTTCCATGTTTAGACTTTAACAAGTTCCAGTTGAAGTGAACTTAAATTATTTTCTAGTCCACTAGCAAATTTTCCCCTTTGACATGTAGGCTTCAAAGATGCCTGGATGCAGAGGCACTGGAGCTAAAGTCTACATAATCAGAAACTTATAGTGTGTTTTTGTAGTGATAAGGCTTAAGCATAAGTTCCTGCATGCAAAGACAGTTTCCTACTTTATTTTGAAAGGGGAATTTGAGTTCCAGTAGTAAAGTTAGTGTGGTGCTTATGAAGCAGCATAGCTGACCGTACTGGAGAGCAGCTTACCTATTCATAGAGCAAACACAGTTCGCATTCTTCCAGCGTTGCCATTTAAGGATCAGTCAGCTTCTGGCCTGGAAAAATCACATTTAAGGAATTAACTTTCCACTGCCCTTAAGTCCTTTGGGATATAAATATATTTGTATTTGTTGACTAATAAATATATTTGTATTTGACTAATGGAAGCTATGAGATGATGATATCTGGGAGAGAACTGCGACTTCTTTCTTATAGATTGCTGAACAGCTGTTACAACTATTTTTGGGTGCTGACAATCTCTGTTAGCTTTCATTTCTGTGCATACTCTCTACTTTTATAACTATTTAAATTTGTAACTATAAATTTAAAAGGTATGAGTTTTGATTTGTTTGGTTTATGATTTTTGTGTTGTTTTTATTTGTTTGGTTGGTTTTTTTAATCAGTGCAGTACTATGAATGGAAGGCTGGGCAGTCAAAACGATGCATGTACTAGTGTTACTATTAGTGCTGTCCTAATTCCACAGGAGACAGTTGATGTAGCTACTGTGTGTATATACGATTCTCTAGTCCTAAGCAAAAACATAATTCTTACTAGTTTCTTTGAAGCATGCAATCTTACATATAACATGACAGACAAATTAAGATGTTAAAACTCAAAGCCAGCAGCTCTTACTGTACTTCAGGAAGCCATTATGTGCATAAAACTTGTCTCCTTCTTGTGTGCTTTGTTTTGTGTGTGCATTAAACTGTATCAGTTAGCTTAGTAAAAGATGTCACTTATTCCTTCAGATCTTGTCTCGCTTTTATCTCTCTAATTACTTTCAAGTGTGTGAGAACTGTTAGGACAAGGATAAGAGTTATTGCACTTACCTGACATTTAGTTCTTAAAAACTTACTAAAGACTGACAAAACAGAATGAGGCTATAGCTTTTTGGTACTTCTTGGTATTTGCTACTGTAACTTCTTGTATTACTAACTCTTTTGGGGTTTTCTGTATTCAACTAACTTGACATCTGTTAGAAAAGGTGTGCTTTTTAAAATTTTGGCATTTGAAAAACTTTGCTTTCATTTGGATGTCTGGTTTAAGACACTCAAATGAAAAGACAACACCCCATTTGAAACAGCCTTCTGCATCCAAGGGATGTTTCTTGTCTGCTTATTGTAAAGCATACAGGGGCATGTTTATAACTCACCTGTGCCTTTAAGGGATCTCATTTTTTTGACCTGAAACAAGGTCATGAAGTGCCAGACTAGTATTTGTATCACAGTAGTTAGCGCCGGCTAGATCAAAAGCTGTTGTGCAGAATACTCAGCTGATGGGCAGTTAGAAGTGGTCTCTCCTCTCACAGCTTCCAACTCCAGCCTTGGTTGGATGTCAAGGCCTACTCGGCATTTGAGAGTAACTTCTCTTGAGTTAAGTGAAAGTTGCAATAACTGCAGGGTCAAGATTTCTTCTTGATATCCTGTGATAGCTGTTTTTAGCCCGTTATATAGTGGAGGGCAGCTTCTTTCTCCTCTTCAAATGGTGGTGGTCTGCTTCAGCAGAGGTAGGTGGAGGTGCCTGCTTGTCCTGCATCTCATGATAGCTTGTGTATATGTCTTTGACTTGCTGAGCTGAATGAAAGAGAAGCGTGGCAATTAAATTATAGTTACCCTTTGTTCTGGGTTTTCCTGAATCACTTTCATCTTGGAGTACTGTTGAGTTTGAAGCATGGACCATGTCTTGCCTTTGTTAGGCATGTGGTTTCCCTGGAACAGACTCTCTTAGTGACCTGGTGTTCACTTGCCTAGATGTCATTTTTCAGTTAAGAAAGATAAACTACTGAAATTGGTGAGTTACTCAGGAAATTATAGTGTCTCAGGGCCCCTAAATAAGGGAAGTCGTACTACTTTTCCTTCCTCCTCCTCCTCTGCTTTTGGCTGTGGCCATTATTTGTCTCTTGCACATACTTGAGTTCTCATCAGATCCTTCAGTGAGCTGCTTGAACTAGCTGATAGGACAAAAACTTACTCAGCTCTTCATGTTGGGTTAGTTTTGGTGTGTGGGTGTTGGGTTGTTTTTATTATTTTTTTTTTGATAGGTAACTGAATTCAATTCAATTTAATGGCAATCAATAAATGATACTGAGCGCCAGAGCTACAAAAAGCAACCACCGCACCCAGTATGTGGCTGGAAGGAGGAATGACGGCAAGGGAAAACTTCCCCCTTATGGCAGTGTTGAACTGCTAAGTTATCTCTGCATCTCATGGAGCAGGAGCCTGAGGCTGCAGGTGCAGTTTGCTTTTGTACACCTTCTGCCTGTCACTTCCTTACTGTTGTTCTGAGAGTGGCAAGGTTCAGTCTGACCTTGAATTTTTTTGCTAGTTGCGTTAAGCTGCTCTTCAAAGCACAACCCAGAATCATTCTTCTAGAGAGAGCCTGATGGAATTGGGTGTCCAGAGAAACTATGTCCTGGGCCACAGTCACTAGTCAGTGTCTCTTGATTTTAGATTGCTGGACTCAGTTATGTTCTTCCACCTGTGCAGCTGACCCCTACCCAAAATTAATAGAAATCAATGGAAGATCTCTTGTTTTCACTTGAGAGAGAAGTAGATGTGCACTGGTATTTAAAAAAACCCGACATTAGTGGGTTTGTGTTTAAGACTTTGGGCTCCTGTGGTGTTGTTCTCTGAATTAAAAAAAAAAAAAAAATCCAGATTTAATCACACAGGCCAAGCACTTCTTGGAACCTTTCCCATAACATAGGAGACCTCAAAGAGCCTGGTTTCTGAGCTTAGCAAAAAAATAAAGCTGTTGGCATAAAGGCTATCCTTGGGACAGGTCAGAAGACCTGTACCCTCTTGTTGATAGCATCCTATAGTGCAGAAAGAGGTATGCAAAGCTGTTGGAAGATGGAATAAACTTTTTGCAGGTTTACTGCTCTAGCTTTTGGCTGTCAGTGTCTAAGCTAGAGTTTCTGGGACTATTTTGTAAAACTTCTTGACGGCTCTCTTCTCAATTTATCTGATCCTTTCCTGAATACCTTTGAGATTCACTTAGTGTGACTGTAAGCTTTTTCACAATATTTATTGTTACCTGAAGAAAGTGCTTCCTGACCAAGGACAATATTGGGGTACATATTTATTTACTTTAATGCTGCTATCTTTTTAGCTTGAGGTGCCCTCAGTTCTCATTTTATGGGACATAGTGAGTGAGCATGGTTCTACTTGCTCTGTAAAGATCTTAAGGTATCCTTTCTAAAAAGTATTTCAAGTAGTATGCTTCATTTGAGTGTCTTGCTTCAGCTTTCAGCTCTGCTGTTTTATGTGCCTTATGATATAAAATTGTGGTAAGTGAACTTGGGGAATGATTATGTTCTTAAGAAGAGCAGAGCTTCCTTCGCTCTAGAAGCAGAGTGTCTTTGCCTCTCTTAGCCAGGGAATTGGCTGCTACTAGCCATGACTTAACTGTAGCAAGGCTAAAAAAAGTCTTCATTTGTAGACTATTATTTCTTTAATGCCAGAAGGAACGGTTGCATCACTTTCTTTAATCTCCTGTCTATCAGTAACCATTAAATTACATTGGATTATGCTTTTATTGAGCCAGGTAATGTGTGTTTCACGTGATTCCTTCCCCAAAGACTTCTAGTAATGATTTGAACGAAGGCATAGAGGATGGAGAATCACTTGCTTTCTGTGGTAGCTTATTCCATTAGTCATTCTCCCTGTTTAATAATAAAAAGGGGGGAAAAAAGCAGCTACACTGGGGATTTTGCTGCTTACTGAATCAAGTGTATAGAATACATAATTTCCGTTCTTACAGAAAGAGATGTGATGTCCTGTAAATTACAGGGCTGTCCGATGGATAAGCAGGTAAATTAAGTGTTGGTAAAATACTCGGTGACTAAATATTCAAGGAGGATTGATCAGGAGGATTGATTTATGTGTGTGTGTTTTAGCCTCTTTGTCCTTCATGGCGTTGGGTAGTGTAGGTTGTGATTAGCTTTCATGTGGCTGTTCTACTGTGATTGCAAATGTAGTGTATATGCACTCCCTCTAGTGGTCTTCAAATGGTAAACAAATGAGAAAGTGTCAGTAGCCTTAGGCATTGATGCTTTTGATGAATTCAAAAGTGTTTTTTTTAATTGGATTTAACTCTCTAGAAAATATTTTTGTTTCAGATTATAAAATATAATTCTACTAAGAAGCCTTCTTTAGCAGATGATCTTTGTTGGGTTTAAAAAAACAGCCTAATAACACACATTCTGCAATGCATACAGCTCAGTATTATTCAGTATGAAGGGGAGGCTGTGATGATCTGAATATTGGAAAATCAAGATACTGTAGTGATAGGCTTTTCTCTTAGGACTCAGCTGGAGTCTGGTGCTGGGCCAGACCTCAATAAGCCTCGTTGGACTTGGACTTACTTTGTGAACAGCCACTAGGCTCTATGTCCATTACATACTTCAGTGCTCTTGGTCCTCTGCGCACAGTCTATTTAGATTTGCACAGTTAATTAGCTTGTGCTCTGCTCACCAGGAAAACGTGTCTTCCAGCCGCAGATAAGCTTTGGGAAGGGACCGGCTGCATTGGAATGGCCGCGTGCCTGTGGTCAGTTAGTCCAGTGGACTCGGGCTGCCTCTGCATGCAGGCACCTCTGGTGTCCTTATGGATAATTAAGCATTGGTCATATTGTTGTCTTTAGGAATACATAAAGGTGTTAATAGGTTGGGGTTTTCTAATTTTTTTTTAATTTTTTTTTTTTTTTAAATAACATATCCCATTGGACCATCCTGGAGCACTCTCCCTGTTGGAGAGGGGCTTGGGGAGGACAGCTACAGGCACTAACTGTGTTACTGGTCCTAGCTGAATTTACAAATGAATATGACCTACGATATTTTAATGTTTTCAATTTTTCTCCCCCTGCCTCTCTCTTCCCCTTCCACCTACTCCGTGTGTGCAAGTTTTGGATAGTACAGTCTGCTTGCAGAAAGAGGTGTTTAAGAAACATTTTGACACTATTTCCTTTTTGCTAGTGTTCTGCTCAGCTATAAGTACACTTAGAACTTGTCTGTCTGGGGTTTACTTGTTTGTTTTTAACTTAGGTATGATGCCATGTTAATTCAAGCCCTGTGCTTCATGTATTCTCCATTTTATTCACTTCAAGTGACAGCGTTTGGTGCCCAGAGAAGAGAATTGTTATATATGTTCTTTCTCCTCCCACCCTTTGAGCTTTTAGTGATAGTTTGTGACAGCATCCATTGACTGCAGTAGTTCATTTTCATGAAGCAGACAAGGCTTTGGAAGATTAAACTAAAAAATACGAACTGTGGAATTCCAGAAAGGGATGAAAGTTAGTGGTTAAGACCTAGCTATCGTGCAGTTACCCAGCATGAGGTATTGATTAATTATACTTTTTAATATGTAATTAATTCTGCCTTTTATAACTAGCATTCAGGATGGCTAAGGGATAGACTTGTTTTGTCAATTGTGTGCATGCCAGATGGAGCCTTAATATGTGTCAGCAGATAAATGGGCCATTATTAAGATTAGATGCATACTGATCATTTCAGCCTTGTTTATTTAGGTCATCAACAGCAGTAGAAGATGATCTCTTATAAGTAAAAAATACTTTGGGAGCTGAAAATCTTATGCTTTTCTTAGGCTGCCATCAAAATCAATGTAAATGTTTGGTGTCTAGTTTTAAAGTGACACATAAAGTTAACTCCTAGTTTACTTAAGTGAGAACTGAAAAAAAAAAAAATTCACAACCACAAATAATTCAAATCAGTGACTTGCTTTGTTGTCCTGAGTACTGAAGCTGATAGCTGTGTAAGCAGATGAATTTGTTCATTTATTAGATTGAACTAATTTAAATTAAGATTTTACCTAGTATTTCAGTGCAAGGCTCTTAGGTATTAACTTATTTAGTAGACAATATGATGTTTCATTATATATCTAGTTTTAAAATAACCTTCACAACAATGTTAGACTCCTTGCACTAGTGAGAGACTTTGATGGTAATAAATGTCTGTGTTTTATTTCAGGTTGCCATGTAAGATTTTGGAAGTCATAGCTCCAGCCCATCACAATGGAATGGCGAATGGCCATGCCAGCAGCGCTGATGGAGACACAATTGTCATCAGTGACAGTGACGACTCAGAAACGCACAATAGCTCTACACAAAATGAGTAAATGATACTTTTAAAGTATAAAGTATTTGGGCTGGGTGGAAATGAGACTAAAGCAGACGTGGCAGGGTCTGATCGAAATAAATTACGTGTAAATTACTTGATCAGGAGTGTTCAGCCAACTGAAAGTAACAACCTGAATGTTCACAGGTGCCAGTAATGCTAGATATAATCCACCAGAGAACGGTGCACTATGAGAAATGATGTACCTACAGAATAATCATTGTTAATGTGTTTGAAACGCATTGACAGTGTTTCTGCTGAGAGATGGTAGATGGTGGAAACGCCACCTATGCCTATTACTAGTCTTCTCTGTGCTGCAAAACCTGTGCTGCTGTAACTTGGAAAGCGCAGTCGTGTTCTGCATTTCTAGTCTGGCACTACTCAGTATGATGTATTACTTCACTTCCATCGTGGGGCTCAGAGTTGAAATTGCCTTATAATAAGAGGAGATGCTCTTACGGGAACTCTCTGAGAAGTCTTTCCAGAGATTTAATGTGTTTGTGTCCAAATTAGGAAAATGTACAAAGCTTTCTTCATTGTGCATGTTTGCATACAAATATATACCGTTGTTTCATGGATTTGATTATGATTTTAGCTGCAGTGAAACAGTGTGTGTCATGTCTTGAGGAACTGCCTATAGTGGAGTAGCTTAATAACATTGAATAAGAACTTCTTGCCTGTAATTGTGGTATTGGATTTGGAGTATCCCTTTATTGACCAGTAACTGAGCTTACATATGCAGGTTATCCTAGCAGTATAACAAGAAGAAAGGTTGCTGTGCTTCACAAGCACAATGTTGATGAAAGAGTGCTTGTGAGGTTTTGAAGTGGAACCCAGACTTGTATCTAGCAACATAGAGGCTTTACGTGAACTGTCATTGACTTTGAGATGTCACGTGGATGCAGAAGTTATTCTCACTGATTGTTGCACGAGGACTTCCATGTCCTGACATGCCTTGAATAGCTAGGGTGGAGCTCTTCACTTGGCTAAGAAAATAACGTGGGATAAATAATTTTTAGAATTCTCTGCTGTCTCTAGAAGGCAATGTCCAAGTTGTAGGAGCTCTTAATGAACATCTTTGAGAAAATAAATGCATTTTCTGTGTTCCACAAGGCATATGGCATTTGAAAGGCGGTTATTCTTGGGATAATGCAAGCGTGCACAGAGCTGACTGTGGGATTGATCCCTTTATATTGCTGTCACTTCCATGCGCACAGAGCTGGTGGTAAGACTGAGTCTTACACTCCCAGTCAGTCTGTGGTTCTCCCTAGCTGACTGTTTATTTTGACAATGCAGAGAAGGGAGGGAAAGTAATTTCTTTCTCTACGAAAGAGAAATCTTTTGAGAACATAAAAATTTTTGAAGCTCTATTCTGTGGGCTGCCTAGCTAACATTTATGCTACAAGCTTAAGTTGCAAACCTCTTATTGCCTTAAATTGCTTACTGGAAGTTTTAAGAGAGGCTTTTTATAACAAATGCAAGAGTGTAATAACGCTTCAGTTAGTTTCTGGATATATTCAGGGTATATGCAAACTTGGAAAGTACTATTTGCTGTACCTGTAAAACCTATCTGAAAATACAGTGGTGTTGTCAATTTTTGTATATTGGCATCTAAGATTCTTTATACCCTCACTCATAACAATAAGAAGTCCAGCTGAACTGAGTGACATCGTTTTGCAGCCCTCATCCTTCACGGACTACATTTTGCTGTTTATGGAGAAACTTGGATGTGGAGAGTATGGATGTTATTTGCCCTGGGACTAATGTCAAGTTGATATGTGCAGAACCACAATTCTCCCTCTGTCTGCACACAAATCTTCAGGTTTTGAAACCCGGCTTTCTTGCAAAGCTGCAGTGCCGTTAAACAATGGTACAGCAGATGCTCAGTGTGTTTGTGAGAGGGGGGAGGGGAGCACAGCACAGATTGATGGGCCATCTGCAAATATTTTTCCTAAAGGATCTGTGAGGCTAGAGAATCTTAACTGAGAATAGATGTCATTAGAGATCCCAACCTTTCTCTGACCCTACTCTTGTCTGTGTGGGGCAGAAATAGCCACGTGTTCTGTACAAGTATTCCTGCTGACCTTTTTTATTGTGTTCTGCAGTAAAAGCTGAGGTTGTACAGGGAGAAAGAGGCCAGGATCCTCTCATTCCTGCACTCCCTCAGGAGAACAGGCTGCCTTGTAAGGCCTGGGTTGCGAAGCAAAAGGTAGCGATCTTCTTAGATCTTAAACTGTTGATGCTATGCACTGGGATGCTCTGGTACTGTAGGACAGCGATCATCGTAGAATAGCAGTGTTCATACTTTTAAACTGCTAGATTTAGGACTAGGGTTGAACTCTTGCATTCACTTTAGCACTCAATAGCAGACTGGAGATTGAGGGGCTTGTACTGCCAAATATATACAATACTAGCTGCAACTTAATTCGTGGCATTCCTCCTGCCAGGGCTATAAGTAATGTGAACCAACAACCACATCAGAAATACTAGAAGAAAAATTTCTTGGCTTGCTGTCTGGTTTGTGGCAGTAAATTTAGATGTTTATTCAATTTGAAGTGTCATCTTTATTTTGGGGAAGGGTTAATTGTTTCTGCAAACTTTTAGGATGCAAGCACAGGTAACAGGAAATTTTTGGAAATAAAACAAGTGGACCCTTACCATCCAGATTTTTTTTACCATCTTCAACCTATTTTTCTGCCTCTAGGGTATGTGAAAAAGTGCAGTCATAGATTGTCATTAAAGCCTATACAGTGTCTTCAGTAGAACAGATCTTTCCCCATCTTTAATTCTTATTGTTCCTTTCTTCCCCTCTCATCGCTCCATCCACTGAATCTAATAACAATGATGGTAGGTCTTAGTCCACGTTGTATTGTGAGGAAATACCAAAGTACTGAATCAAAGGCAGGTTAAAATCTTCATCACAAGGTTTGAAGTCAGGATTTTGTTGCAAAGTGCTGTTGTCTTGTCCTGAGAGCAGTATAACCTGCATGCAAACTTAGTCAAAGAGGAGAAGAAAAGCCACTGCCTCTTTTTGGAAAAGCAGGACAGTGTTCGTTTTTAGATGCATTCCTGATCCTTTAACACTCACTATTTTTCTATACAGTTTTTGTAGTTCTATTAATACCACAAGACATAGGTACCTCCAGCAAGACCAGATAGTATAGACAGTCACGTCCTGGACAAGGTAACTCAGAAGGATGAGGTCTCAAGTTTCTTGGTAAAGCTACTTTGAGACCATGCTGTCTGAATATAATGCAGCAGGATTGTAAGCAGAAACTTATATCCAGGTCATGTGGTCACTGTGCCAAACTAATTGAAGAGTTGATGAGATTATTATCTGTTGGTGGTTCAGAATAACCTCATTCAAAAAAGGCAAGATTCTGCCAGGTGCTAGGCACATTTACTTGAGTGCAGTAGAAACTAGTATAATATGGATGAGTCAGTTCCAGTTTTCAACTACTAAGTTACAGGATATTCTGTTTTCTTTCCTCTGGATCTGGTGGTCTGTCAGAGCTGTCCTGTGAAGACTTGCTACAGGGGATCTATGTGGCAAAGTGGGTTTAACCTTTGCTAACTCTTAAGTGTTTTATATAATGCTTTATAAAGTAAAATACAACAAAAAATAACATTATTACTTTTATGCAAGAGTGACTAGATAATGTATATAATTTTCAAAGCTTTCTATGTGTACTGAATTACCTTTTCTGCACTAAGCAAAATTTTTACTTTAAATATGGTTTTATGAAGGAGGATTTCAGGAATATGTTTAAATTCTTAGGATAATCATTGGAAACACAGAAACTAAGCACAAAAAAAAAAAACTTAGTGAGTTTGGAAATTAGATTGGGGCTATTACATGTGATCCACTGAAGATGAGAGAAGGATTTACTCAAACTAAAAAGTAAAGGTTAACAACACAAGAGTTAACCATTTTATTATTCTTTGGGCTCTACTTCTGATGACAGACAGTATTAGAGTGTAGAATCTATTAAAAATGTATGCATAAGCTAATATATTTTTAGTATAGCACTGGCACTCTGATGCCTTTTATTTTGTATCTGAACATTATCTGTTTGGGTCCTTCTTTAGCTTGTTAGACTAAAGGACTGGAAACGCAGGGTTGTATGGTGAGGGAACAAGTTTGTATTTGATACTATCCAGAAATTCCTAGCAACAGCCTTCATTACTTTAGCTTTCCTGTCTTGAGACTGAAGATGATCGTGGAAGACCAAGTCACAGTATGACCAAAATACGAAGCCTCTTTTAACAAACTTAAAATTCTAGGCAGAGATGTTAAAATCTTACCAGTTGGTATACTGAATAACTTTGTTTATACCGTTTATCTCTGTTTTGCTCATATGACTAGCTGGGTGGGGTTCTTATTATTTTTCTTAAATTTGAGTTGATCTGAGTGACTCAGCACCATGCAAGGCAGACAGTTTATATCATAGTGCTCATCTATAGGTCGAGTAGATGTGTTACTGTTTCCAAATCTAAGTCGTCTTTTCTGTCCCTTCATTTGTTTTTAACTATATTGATAATTTAATAATTGTAATCTCTTTTTCTCCAGAAATTTGCAAATTATTCTCATCTAAAATGACACTAATTGTGGATAAATATTGTTTCTTTTACACTTCATTTGTATAAATTAATGTATTTATTATTAGGCATCTGAATGTTGCATTTCTTTTGGACTTCTATTTCACAGAATTAGTGGGGAAAAATAAGAATTGGAGCAAATTTCATTTTCAACAACCTTGCAAAGTATAGTTCACTAGATCTTGTGTGTGTTCTTCATAGGGGTAGCAATAGTATACTGGTTTAGCAAGTAGTATATTGATTTATTTTGTTTTGTCACAGACTCCACCTTCAAGCATTTTGTAAATGCCAGAAGGACTAACAATGATGATGAAATGCATAGCTGTAAATCTCCTAGTTCATCCATATAACTTCTTCACCTGCCCTTACTGATGAAATAAGATGACGGTTGAATTCTTCCTGATAAAGCAGTATGACTTTCAGTTAGAAATTACCACCCTAGGAGAAGTTAGTTCTGTTGTTTAATAGCAAAAATCAATATTATTTAAAGAAAAAAAATCTCAGTAGTTTAACTCTGTTCATGAAGTCTGTCCATAAATACACCATGCTATTTAGAGTGCATTGTCTGTGACAAAACCCCTCTCTTTGTTTTTGTTTTGTTTGTGGTTTGTTTTTTTGTTTGTTTGGTTGGTTTTTTGTTTGTGTTTTTTTTTTGGTTTTTTTTTGTTGTTGTTGTTTAAGGAGTGAATTTTGTTTTGGTGGCACGCTAGACCTGGGTGACTATTATCCTAGGAAGAGGTGTAAGAAAACAGTTACTGTTATGTTAAAACTGAATAAATATTTTCCATGGGGGAAAAAATCTAGTTCTCTGTAGCTGATAGCTGTAAAAGGGAAGTACACTTTGGGGGAAAAAAACATGTAGCTCGCTAAGCATTTATTTTAAAGTGTAGATGCATTGCCTTATGATTCCTGTTGTTTTCAGAATGTTGTTGGTGAGGGTGTTTTTTCTAAATTGATATTTCAGAAAAACATTCCACCTGTTTATTCATTTCCAGATGTGTTCTGTAGCTCTATGGCTACTATTTTTATTCATTTTATTTAACTCTGTCTTTTGGACTCCTTCCTCATCATCTTTTTTGCCTTTTTCCTGCTTCCCTGTTGCCGTCATGGGTACTGATAGTGTTAAGGAGATTATTTTCTGAGGGATAGGGATGTATCATTACTTGTTTCCCTCTTTGTTTTTTCTTCCCTTCTCATCTCCCATCTCCCCACTACAAAAACCAACAGCCCCAGTCTCTTTTGCTGTTCCTTATAGGAACTGGCTTTGACGTAGATCTAAATCTAGTGGCAGAAGAGTTGGCAGAAGTGAATGGTGGAAGTTTGATGGAAGTTATGGCCTGTATTAAATACGGCTGGGTATTTTCAAGAGTTCTATCCTGTATGCACATAAGTATATTAAACATGTACAGTATAAGACTAATGTTTTGTGATTGCAGTTAACTTTTTAACTTTTTAAATTTCTTTAGGGAGAAGAAAGCCATAATTGATCCTTCCTTGTTCAAATACAAAGTCCAACCTATTAAAAAAGAACTATATGAAACTGTTATCGTTAAAGCATCTCAAATAAGGTAAAATTAGTATATGAAAGTAAAAGTTGTACTTCATAACTGTGTGAGTTGTGTAAGTCACTTGTAAGATGGTTTTGATTATAAGATGACATTTAGAAATAATATGTTGTAACTATTGTTTAGAGGCACTGGAACAAAATACTGTTTCACAGGCTTTCTGTAGCAAGTGTTCCAAGTTTTACTGTTAGTAACACAGATACTAACCTATTAAAAGTCTCTGCTTTCCATGGCACACAGATGAGATCTGCTGTTGCTTGTGATACCTGTGCCTACTGCTGTGGCTGATGGAGTAGGTGAAAAAAAGTTTGAGAACCCTGTTCTGTAATATTAATGAACTATTGGCATTGTGAGCTCGCTCTCTGTACAGTAGCATTACTGGTTTGAAGTGTTGGAGCAGACGGCAATCGAACTTCTTTACTGCTCTAAAATACAAAGCTGCGAAGAGTTCTTGCTTCTTAAAAAAACATAATTTTGTCTTGAATTTAGTTAAAACTTTTTTAGAGTAGATTGTGCATAAAAACTTTATAAACTAGATACTTTGAAAAAAAAAGTCAGTGATTTCAAGTCATTTAGTTCCAGCATGAATCAAGATGAGTTTTTTCCATTAACTAGTCCTGTGTAATTGGTTTTCTCTTTGCCATGAAGTAGCGTGGGTTCCCTGGGATGCCAGGAAGCATTTAGAGCACACACCGTTCTGCAGCCAGGAGTGCCTCAGCCTGACCAAGCAGTTTGTGAATTCACCCCTCTCACTTGTTGGCTTGAGACTTCTGGGCCGTACCTCCCTGTTTGAGAGATGTGAATGCTGCTTTCCTGCTGTCCTCCTTTGCTTGCTTGTTTTCACCTTCTTTTGAAACAATTGGACTTTAGTTTTATTTGGGGATTTTAAAAGCTACTGTGATAGGAAGGAATGTTTGGAGGATCTAGCAGGAACAGGCTGTGGAGTTTCTGTATGTGTGTGTAAAGGGGGACATACCAGGATCTTCAAAACAAAAACTACAGATGCATAAAACAACTGTTTAAGTCTTACTTGGGTTTTGTTTTGTTCATAAGGAAATTTTTAATTTAATTGAGGTTGCAAAGAAAGCTGTTAGTTACAATTGCAAGGGTGTAATTTATAATTAAGAAAATGGGAAAAAGGTCAATCATATGATCTGTTACATGTGTTCTTGGACACATTGTCAGCTGTACTTAAAACAGTAATTAGAGATGTTAGTTGATAATGCTACCTTTCTTTCCTAATTCAGCCGGAGGAAGCATCTCTTTTCTCGCGACAGACTTAAACTTTTTCTGAAACAACACTGTGAACCACATGATGGAGTCATTAAAACTAAGGTAAATAAGAAGGAATAATATGTGGGATAGAATATCTGCTCTACTATTCAATCTTTTTTTTTTTCCCTCTATTAGCTACTCAGAACTTCTTTTTAAAGTACATCAAGTTTAGCTTGTTGTACATATTGAGTTAGTATTTACTTTTCTGAAATAAAATGAATACTGCTACTTTTTCTGTAAAAATGGGTTTTTATTAACTTTTGCTTGTGAACAAGATAGCAGTCTTGCTGTACATGAAGCAGAATTTAATTCTCTGATTTCTTCTTTAGCTACCAGATTAGAAAAGTCCTCAAAATAAAAATGGCAGCTTTCACATAGAAAAGGTTATTTATGAAAACATAATATATTTTTGCTTAGTCTAAAACAGTGAGTTGTTTTCATTCTTTGAAGTATGTAGCTGGTATTTCTAAATCAAATAAAAATTAACTATTTCTGTTTTGGTACAGTAAGCTAATATTATTCTGTTGTAATGCTTTTAGCTGGAAAATATTTTATTATAGATTTAATTCAGTCTCTAGTTCTTCAGTGAGGCAGAAGTACCAAAGA
This sequence comes from Chlamydotis macqueenii, assembly GCF_036417535.1. Classification (NCBI taxonomy): domain Eukaryota; kingdom Metazoa; phylum Chordata; class Aves; order Otidiformes; family Otididae; genus Chlamydotis; species Chlamydotis macqueenii. Next base: position 28,713,751 of record NC_141560.1, read on the forward strand.
GTTCAGATGGCTGGAATGGACTTTTGATGAGGCCTTAGATGTTGAAGATACTAAGATCCATATTTTTGACATCTTATGTAGAGATACATGGTGATACTTAGTACAAGTTCAGACTACAGTTCATATCTTAGACTGTGCAGGATGACTCTGAGAATTTCTGTTTCCTTATGCTCAAGGAATTGAGCCGCTTTTTCCACATGTGCCAAGTAGGTGGCAATTTCCCTTGCCTTGCTTGCTGTGCCACAGAAGATCCTGGGCTCTTTCACTGCATATTGCAGCCTTGACCCTGAAATCTTTATTTTCATCTTGTTTTTAGAAAGTACCATGTTTGTTTATCATAGAATCATAGAATGGTTTGAGTTGGAAGGGACCTTTAAAGGTGGCAATGTAGTCTAACTCCCCTGCAGTAAGCAGGGACACCTTCAACTAGGTGGTGTCCTGTATTTTGTGAGTGTGTTTAAGGAATCTTCATACAGCTGTGTAACTACTCATTCTGCACAGGAAAACTCTGAGAGAGGAGAGCTTCAATGAAAGTCTTGCCTCTGAAAGTTGTGGAAAATAACAAAGACAATTAATTTCTAAATGAGTTTGTAACTTGAAAGTCTGCCTCTCAAAGAAAACAGAAGAAAATAGAGCTGACGGGGGTAAACCACCCCCTTCCTTGGGCTTGTTAGCGATCTTTGTTGTCTTTGATGTGATACAGTGTGCTTGGTCTAGTGATCTATTAGTGATGCTTTCTGGTGCCTCAGGAAAACTTATATTCTGTATATGTGTGCCTTTGTCATCTTCTCTTTGGGCTTTTTGTGGAGTATATCATTGTTCCCATGCTGATTGCCTTGCATTTCAGTAGTTACGTGAATGTGTGCTATTCGGAGTGTCTCCTTTTATATCCTCATCTGTATCATTTGATGAGGCCAGACTTCCTGAAGTCACCAGGTTGAGAAAGCCAACTTGAAAAGAACCTATTGACAATTCAGAATGAGAGAAGTCATAAATTTTTCCCTCCCCCAGAAGTGTTAAGTATGATAGAGAATTATGTGATTCTTTAGTAAATTAATTTTCCAGCTTTCTCTGTCAATAGTCATTCTCAGCACATTTCAGTAACTTACTATGAAGACTCTGTCCAGCTGTGTTTGCTAAAAGGCACCTAAAGAAATAAAATCTTACCAAATAAGGCCAAATTCTATTTTCAAATGTGTACTGCTTACATTATCATCCACTTAGTGGATTAACTCTACAGCTAGACTCTTTCAGAGTTTTATTTCTTATCCTAAGCAATCAGTTGTGGATCTAGTTATTTTTATTGCCTTTTTTTTTTTGTGTGAATTAATGATTCATTAATTAGCTTATATTTATGAAAAGGTAACAATTTCACAACGAGTATCTGTTTTAATCTTTCTTACTAAGGCAACCTCAATTGCAAAATATAATCTAGCAGAACAAAATTTCTCCTACTTCTTTCCTGATGACCCGCCCACATTTATCTTCAGTCCTGCAAGCAGACGGCGAGGGAGACCTCCAAAGAGGGCATCTACTAGTCCTGTAAGTAATAACTTTTTAAATTCCAGATGAAGACACATCAGCGTAGTCTTTTAAGTTTTTCTGTTTTCTCTGACCTTTCAGAACAGTTGGAATGCAAGGTTGATGTTGTGCTTTTTTTTTCTTTGCGGATGAATTGGGATATATTATATAATTGCTATTAAAGTAATTTGCTTTATAGTTAAGCTAGTAAAAGGGACCATACTTGATATGTTATCTTCTTATTTTTATCATTCCTGTTTCTGTGATCTCACCAAAAAACTAGCTTTTCAGTGTGTTGTGAAGACATCTAGACTACTTGTTCCTTCTGGGAATGATTAATAAATAATTTGCTAAAAACCCTTCATTTGTACTCTTTAGATACAATTATGTGACTTGCCTGTATTTAAACACAGTGAAGCTTAGTGCTCTAAACTACTTTTTAAATAAAGAAAGCTGGAAGAAAAAGTTCTGCGTTTTCTTCCCTTCCCTCTCTGCTATTAGGCAGAATCTCTGAGTACGCAGTTTGTGGGAAACTCTTACAATTTGTTCTTATTCTTGTTCTAGAAAACTGTTGAAAAGTTGGGAACATCTATTGCTGGTCATTTCACTGTAGATGTTATATTCTTTTTTTGTTTTTTTTTTGTTTTGTTTTGTTTTTTTCCACTCCCCCTCCAAATTCTCTACCAGGAGGATGAGATTACTGCTAAACAAAATACACAAGGAAAAAAAAGTAAAGTAGCAAGGGAAAAGACAAGATTCCAGAAGCAAAAAGAAGATATTCAGGCCATGGGTAAGTTGAGCTTTAGTCCTATGACTAGTAGAACCAGTTTGCAGGTCTCGGAGCAGGCCATAATTAGAGTATTTTGGGGGTTGTACCTTTTAAAGGAAAAATAATAAAAGTGCAATGCCACAGCACTATTACAAAGTGCTCCTTTCAGTGGTTAGAATGGTTGTTTCTCGAATTGTTCGTTGTTTTGGGTTTTTTGTGGTTTTTTTTTTTTTTAAATTTATTTTACTAAACTGGGGAAATGGAGGAAGCTTTCAGTTCAACTCTGTTGATTTCTAGCTCAGGTGAATAAAAAGCAAAATACATTTTTGCAGAAGTTTAGATGCTGAAGTCACGTATAAATTTTTACCAGCTGAAGGTATATGAAAACATGAACACTAATACAAATCAATCTGTTGTATGAGGAAAATACATAAATGGAAAAACTTCCTCAAAATATAAAATAACTGCAATGCTTTCTAAACCTGTAATAATCCTTAAGGAAATATTGAGACTTTTTGAAGATGTCTGTCCATAGATATTTAAGGCATGTCTACATGTTCTGCAAGATTACTTACAGTATGTTTACAATTTTTCCTAATTCAAAGAGCGCAAATCACTTAAGAGATTTTTATGTTGGACTGATTGAATTATTTTGACTTAGTTTTGACCCATTTCTAATCTGTTTAAACTTGATTTCAAATGATGTAAGGGGACCCACATACCTTTTGTGTGAGTTTAACTAGGTAGTCTGGTGCGTCTTTTTGAGAAGACGAAGCTCAGACAAGGAGATGTTCTTCTGGATTATAAGCACTGATGTCCTTCCTAAGAAAAGGCTCTTTCATTTGTGGAAATATTTCAGTGAAATGTTGGTCTTTACCTCTTGTTTCCATTCTCATAGAATATTATAGGATGGCAGGGAAGTCTGGAAATCATCTAGTCCAACATCTGCTTAAATAATTACGAAGTTGTTTTGAGGCTGCTCAGGGCCTTTTCTTCATAGGAGATGGGGACACTAGGATTTAACAGGCTCCACTGAACTTGTATGTCCACTTTTTTTGCACAACTAGCATCTATTTGTTTATGTGCTGGAAATGACAACACAGAAAACAGGATAATCACTGATCAACATCAAAGCCGCTACCTTTCTTGTGTGGTGTTAACTACAGCTTCTGGAAGGCTCGTTAAGACACATTCTGGCTTAATTTCATCTTTTGTTATCCTATTGCACCCCAAAACCCAATGCCCTTGAAACATACAGTTTCAAACAATGAAAGAGCAATCAGCCTTTAAATAAGTTGTATAGCATGGAGATCCAAATGTATTATTTATATTTTCTGCCACCTCACTAGAAAGCTGCCACAGTGTGTTGATATTCAGACTTTGTAAATGCTTTCTGTTCTTTGTTGAGGACACAAAATTATGATGAATGCATCAAATAAGCAACAGGAATTAAAAACAAATGCTGGGATGTCACATTTGTTCTGTGTGTTCATTTTTGGCCCAATGTTGGCCCATGATTATAAAATAAAAAAATAAAAAAAAAATCCCCCACAAAAAAAAAACCAAAACCAAAAAAAGATGAAAAGATGCAGTTCTTTAATTTGAAACCGGCAACGTGTTATACCGGTTGTTTGAAAAGTATGAGCCCATCCAAACAGTAAGTGTAAAAATACACTTTCAAAGATGCTATATAAATGTAATCAATATAAATCTAAACATGTTACCTGTAAACAATGTTTAATAGAAATGGCAATTACTGATGTTCATAAAATCTCTGATAAAGAGCTGCTGTAGTACTTTATTAATGATGTGAAAAGGTAGAAAAATACCAAGTACCTTGAAAAATCAACCTTCTCAGGATATAGAAGACTGTGGGAGATCAGCTTCACTGCTTTTATTTACTGGGTGAGAGCCATTGCTGGTATGTATACTAGCTATCTGTAAAAGCAAGCCAGCCCGTTTTTCAGAATTTTATACAAAAATGTAGTACATTTTTTTTTTTTTTTTGAGTGCCATCCACTTGGTAATAGAAGTAAGGATCTTTTTTCATTTTCTTAACCTGCGATTCTAGCTTTCTTGTTAGCTTAATTAAAATGGTAAGACCCCTAACTGGCTTTTATTTGTTAGCCTGTGTGGGGGATTGACATTGTCTGTCCACACAAAGTGGAAATTTGTATCCTGCTGTTCTTCTGCAGATAACGACAAAGAAATCTGGATCTCCTCAAGCAGTAACACTTATTACCAATTAAAGTTCAGCTTAAACTGTGTAACGGAAGTAAAACTTTCACAAAAACAACTGAAACACTAAGTAGGCTTCAAATATATTGACTCTTCAGTAATTCAGTAATAATTAAATATGTGAAGATCACTTATTTAACGGTTTTTACTGTCACAAGTATTTCATGTTTATATGCCACACCTAGTTATGACATGCTTTTAAGTAATCATTACTAAATATGTTGCTGTAATTATATGTGCTGTAATTATATGCAGTTGGAATCAGTTCTCATTTTTATATGTCACTTGATAGAAAACAATAAACAAGTAATAAACTTCTGTATACTAATAAAAACAGATAAATTTTACTTTATTACAGTGATGACAACCTTATAAAACATATATAATACTTAGGCTTAAAATTCTGATTCTCTAAAGAACTTTCAAGTGATTGAATTTCTGGTTAGCATAGAAACAATCCAGTCTTCGTAACAATACCTTTTTTTGATATGGTAATTATAAAAAGATCAGTCTATTTAGCACCGTTAAATAAAATGAACATTTTATTAAATAAAAAAAACTTGATTTGTTTGTGTTTTTTTCCTTTATAGCTTTTGAAAAAGCTAAATTAAAACAAGAGAAGGCAAATGCTATAGAAGCTAAGAAAAAAGAGAAAGAAGATAAGGAAAAAAAGAGAGAAGAATTAAAGAAGATTGTGGAAGAAGAAAGAATGAAGAAGAAAGAAGAGAAAGAGAGACTCAAAATAGAAAAGGAAAAAGTAATGCATTTGCAGTATATGCGTTTCATAAAGGAATAGTATAATGGCTTTCTAGTTTTCTTGTTTCTTAGTTGCTATCTGCTTCAAGTTATTTTCCATTAGCTGTTTTCAGTTCATAGAAATGCACTTTAGAAGAATAGGCAGTTAAAAGACATGATTATGGATTTGTGTTTCTTGATAACATTCTCTATATTACAGTTTTAGTTCACAAAAAGTTGACTTTGAACTTCTGAAGTAACATGGTTATGGCTTTTTTTTTTTTTTGACAATAATGCATGACAGTATTTGATTTGATGGTTGTCTTCTACTTAAGAGTTAAAGACACTGTACTGCATGAGATTCACAGCATATTAAATGGTAGTGATTTTCCTTGTGGTTTCTCTTTGGATGGAAATTGCTGAATAGCTTTTTTGCACTTTGAATATGAATTATTGAATATGAATTCATATAAATATGAATTTGAATAAATTATTTATTCCACTACATTTTACCACAGCCATATATGCGATCTTTTGGTGTCTTTTTTTATTTGTGTCAACTTTCATTAAAACTTTTATTTCTATATTTTTTTTTCCTCAGCCATTTTCATTTAAAAACAAACATGAAAACCCAATAAAACCGCATGTCTGATCCAACAAAGTATCACCACAGTTTACTTCTAAACATTTTTGCCAATATGTTCTTACAAAATAAAAATGACTAGATTATTTCATTCTAATTAAATATATTTTAGTTTTATTTTCCACTGTGATTTAAAATAGTAAGTGCTGCAGTTCTAGAAACTATAATAGGGTGATATGACCGTATTTTATATGCGATTGTGACTCTCTTCTTTCAGGAAAGAGAGAAGCTGCGTGAAGAAAAAAGAAAATATGTGGAATACCTGAAACAGTGGAGTAAGCCTAGAGAAGATATGGAGTGTGATGATCTTAAGGTATGATTGAATTTGGAATAGCTCAAGCTTGTACTTTACAGAGTCCCCAAGCTAGATTCCCTAATGCAGAGGCAGATCTAGATCTCATCTCAATGCCAGGGGTTGTGAATCACCTGCAGTCATGTAATGTTTCCTAGTGGTGATGCTTTAGGATCATCTGCATTTTCACTGTTCTCAGTCTTAAAGGGAAACAGATGTATTTTAAAAGTGCTGATCTTACTGTGTGGAGGATATTGAGTATGCCTGACTTTCCTGTTAAATATACAACATGAACTCACCTAGAATAAACCTGAGTTACTTAAAAGATCTGATTAATGAAGAAACCAATTTTTTGTCTGCGAAAGATAGAAAGGAGAGCTTGTTACTCCTTGTGGCATTCTTCTGATTTAAACTCTAGCAGTATCCCTGCTTGACAAGCATCTTTCTGAATGGTTCTGGAAACCCATAGAAAGTAACAGGACTTTACCTCCCAAAGAACTTAATGTTCTAAACAGGACTACAGTGTGGCTTTACATAATGGAATATTGTCTAGTGTTATACATTTATGTATACTTTATTAGGTGTCGTAGTTCAGCCCCAACGGGGACCAGACTACGCAGTCTCTCTCTCACTCCCCCCACTCTCCGAGAGAATAGGAGGAGATTTGACAAACAAAAGAAAACCAGGAAAAAAAAAACCAAACACGCGGGTTGGGATTGAACAAAAAGTAAATTTAACAGTAATGACAGAAGAAAACAAGAGAGTGATGGAACACAAATACAGTACAATAGCTCACAACAGATCTCCACATCCAGTCTCTTCCAACTAGCAGGGCCTCCCTTCAGCACCCTCCTCACTTATATACTGAGCATGATGTCAGATGGGATGGAATAGCGCTTTGGCTAATTTGGGTAAATTAACCCCAGCTGTTAGCTAATTAGTTAACTATCCCAGCCATAGGGGCTACCAGCTTCAGTTCTCCACCCAGCTCAGGTAAATATTAACTCTATCCTGGCCAGAACCAGGACATTAGGATTAATTTTGGCAGGGGATAGCAAAAGGAGGCAAAATCATCAGAAACACAAGGACGGAGGTTTATTTGAGATACACAAGGAGACATGACAGAAGCGCAAGGAGGGCAAACAAGAAGAGAGGAGAGTGTTAAATGAATTACTGTGATAGCACTGGTTGGAAGAAGTATAAGAATTGAATATTTTTGCAAGGAGAGCTATATAGGCCCTTGAAGATGAGAGTGAAAACTCTTAACTGTGTGTAGAAAAGGAGAAGAAACTGAAGAACGGGGCTCTGGGCAACCTGATCTAGTTGAAAATGTCCCTGCTCCTTGCAGGAGGATTGGACTAAATGACCTTTAAAGGTCCCTTCCAAACCAAACTATTCTATGATTCTAAGATTGTCAAAACGAGAGGAACCTGTGCAAAACAGCGCTGCTATGTTTCAACTGGAAAAGAAAAAGGGAGGAGTAGGAAAGTAGTATCATGCCTACAGTGAAAATTGACAAGAATATGAACAAAGATGAGTTTAGATGAGGAAGCAAGAAGAAAGATCCACCTGTAGGCTACTTTAAAAAAAAAAAAAATTCCTTCTCAGGAAATGTATGAAATACCTTACTATGTTCTTCTGAAAGCATAGCATTCGGCGTTCTTCTTAATGTTTGTGAACTACCACCTTTGTGGAAAGGAGCCATCCTTCTGGAAATTATTTGACCCTGCTAAGAAACATTAAATGAAGACAGATCTTCAAGAGTTACATCAAGATATTAATTTGAAAGTCAAACTTGTTGTTAGACACTGTCATCTGTGATTTGGAGGTGGTGTCTTTGTTGAGTGGTTTTGTTACATGAGCTCCCTTTGAAATATCTTCAGCTATCATAATTGCCTTACCAATGCAAAAACCCAAATACCAGTACACTCAGTCACTAGACATGATCTTGCATATCCTAGTATTAGATGGGTGTGTTTTTATGTGGCTGTGTTGGTGTTTTGTTTGCTTGTCTTTGCAAGCAATAATGAGTAACTTTTTAAGAGTGTGTTTATTTTTGCTTGTCTGGGCAGTTCCAGCAAACTTAAATTCAAACCTCTTGTGAAATAATACAAGTTTAAAGGAAAAACCATGACAGCCAGTGTTCTTAACTTGTAGTGGATTTGAGTTCCTTTAAACAAAGATACAAAATCATTCAACTTCATGAACATGAATAAACTTTTATTTCAAAAGATTTACGTCCAAGTTGCATGCTCTTCGGTTTTTAAAGTTAGTACTACCACAGATATTACTGTGACAATTGATGCTGTGTCTTGCAGAACTATTTTCAGTAAAATGTAAAGAAACCCAACAGATACACTCCTTAAAATCATAGACTGGTTTTAATCACTTGTGTACTCTGCAGAAACAAAATACAATATTAAGTTGTCCCATTTGGATTGCAGGAACTTCCTGTTCCAATGCCAGTGAAGACGAGACTTCCTCCTGAGATGTTTGGTGATGCTCTGATGGTTTTGGAGTTTTTATATGCTTTTGGGGAACTTTTTGATCTTCAAGATGAATTTCCTGAAGGAGTGACTTTAGGCAAGTTGTCATTTATGTGTCAAGGTGCCTCAATTTTGTGGTGTCCCTTCTCCTACCAAACAACTCAACATCTTCATTGCACCCAAGTACCAGTGCTGCAAATTTTTCTGTGCAGATTTAACATATTAGTGGTTAGATGTGCACATCAATCCAGTTTTCTCTTCACAGTCAACTTCTGCAATGTCTATAAAATAAAAATTAATTAAAATGTAGAAGTTGTTAATCTACTTATTAAAATGTCTACTTGTACTTTACTCTTGCAGATATGTATGAAGAAAATAATGTTTTGTCAGCATTCTTTCTGACAGCCTCACTTTAGGAATATTTGCAATAAATGATGTAAAAGTAACTTTATTATCATACCTGAAGGGGAAAAAAATGTTTTAATTCTTCAGTACATAATAATTTTCCAACTTTGCGGCAAAAGTGACGCTTCTTAAACTTTATTCACAGAAGTTTTAGAGGAAGCTCTTGTAGGAAATGACACTGAAGGCCCACTATGTGAATTGCTGTTTTTCTTCCTGACTGCCATCTTTCAGGCAATGGCCGAAGAGGAAGAGGAAGTGGCCAAAGATCAAATAGCTGATGCTGAGACCAAAGGTCAGATCCTTAATTTTACTGCTGAAAAACTGAAATTCCACTGGAATTAACTTTAAACTGCATGATTTATGGCACTCTTTTGTTTAACCTTGTCTTATTATGCATGGATATTGTATGTAAATGGACTTGTTTTTTCTCTTTTATCTGGCATTAAAACTTTAAACTGGGCATGGAGGGTGGGGTCTGGGGGGCACAGAGAAAAAGCAAGCTCATTGTTACTATGATTGTATCCAGCAAAGCATAATAAGCTTTTAACAATACTTCTTATGTTTGGGAGGCGAGAGAAACTCGTCTTCACCTTCCTCCTCTTCCTTAAGCACTCTTAGATGTTTCTCCTGAGGGGCAGGAAACAAGGCACTTTTCAAAATCTTCTCAAAGATCTTTAGCTATAAAAAATAAAATCGTGGACCTAACCAGATTAAAAACTAAAACTCCCCAGCAAAACTATAACGGAGAATTCAATATTCATTGTCCTTCAAGACTTAGAAGTATGCGTCCACAACTCCTAGATGCTATTGTGTCTCTGTGTTTTTCAGTAAAGGATCTCACAGTCGCTCTGCCTTTGGTCTTCACTCTAAGGCTGAAGCTGCCTGTGTTTTCAGAGGCATTGGATATACACTAACTACTAATCAGAAGGAAGTGCAGGCTTTGTTTCAGATTTATGTGGTCAGGGACATTATATATGTGTCTTCATCCTTAGTAGACTGTTTCTGTTCTGTGTTTAGGCAGCTCAGCAATTCAGTCCACAGTTTATGAATGCTCTAAGCTTCACTCTGCAAAGCATTCTACCTGTAAGATCTTGCTGATGCTCCATGGAGTGCTTTGCAAAGAGTCTGTCAATAACACAGAGTATTCTGTGTATCCCCTTTGCATGGTTTTGGTTTATGATGCCCTTGCAAGGTGCTTCTCTCTTATTTTTTTTTTCAGTTTAGCTATGTATGAAGCATTGCTGTGCATCTGGGAATTGGTCTGATTTAATTCCTCCCTTGTAGAGTATGCATATTCTTATGCTTTAGATTTATGTCCAATCTATAAAATGTCTTTATGCAAAACATGGGTACTATCTTGCAATAGTTACTGCTCTTGTTAATTGAATAAAATTACAGATTTGATATGGTGTTAACAAATTCAACATTTTAATTACTGTTGAATTTAGCAATTAAACTGTATGTTTTAACTACTAAGAGCATTACTTGGGCAATATAAGCAAGGATTGCATTATCAGCTAATCATAGAACAGTTGATTAGATTCTTTATTATTCATAGAACTGATTAGAAAAAAAATGTGATGTACCTTTCATATTTTAACTTGACTGTATATGGGTCTGGCAATTGCAAAAATCTGCTGGTTTGCTTCTAGTTTAGCAGAGCTGTGGGCAGGGCACTTAATCTATTGTCTTTTACTTGCCATTGAACTTCAATTTCTTGTCACTCTTGTTTAGGTATCTTCTTTCCTGTGAAAGTATTACATGTTCTCGGCTTTATAATTCGGACTAACCATACTAGTAGTAGTCAGCATGTTTGCTCACTTAAATTCTGTACAGGCAATGTTTCTGCAACAGAAGACACCATAGGTGTGGGGTTTTGATGTGTACAGTACTTTTCTCAAACCCTGTTATACAGCCACAGCGAGAGGGGAGGTGCAGAGGTTAATTTTTGCAATGTCTGGGTGACAGTTTTCGAACAACATCAGTCACCACACAAGACTGTTGTGGATTTGCTTTTTATGTTGTCTTAGTTTGGATTTGTGACTTTTATTAACTTAGTGACTTTGTAACTGCTTAATGATTTGGACTTGAATAAAGTGAAATTGTTGAAACAGAATACAAGACTGAAAAAATTCTGCCAGCCCTCTGGAGAAATACCTGTAAGTGCTAAGGAAACTTTTGTCTAAGAGACGGGAATTTTGCTGTTTCTCTCTTTCACTACCCTGCTTTCCTGGTCAGTTTGCTAATGTGTGATGCTCCTTATTACGTGCAGATGCTTGTTTTGGTGAAATATGGTTTGTTGTTTTTTTTAAATGCCTTAGTAATTGTATTAGTGCAGAGCAGTAAGGCTGTATCGAATTTACAGATTAAAAGTATACAGGGAATGGTGATAACCAGTATTAAAATGTCTGATGAGTTTGGATTGTCTTTTGTAAAAACAAAATGATGATAGGAAGTAACAGTTAATTTGAGGGAACAAAATAGAGGTGTTCTTGCATTGTTATTTGTGTGTTTGCTTGCAAGTGTGTTTACAGATTTGTTTTCGCTGCCTTTTATGTTGCCGTTGTGCATGTTTTGTGCATTGGGGTTGCTTTAACAGCTTATATATAGGGAGAACAGCGTATAGCATGTGGTGCATGTCCTTAGCTTTTAGTCGGATTTTTAGCTGCATTTAAAGATATGTAAATTTTAATTTGGATGTTGAATTGAGTTTTGAGTACATTGATGCTTTTGTAAATATTGGCCCTCTTTTTGCTTTGTCTGCAACTTTTAAAAAATGGCTTGCTTTCCTACCCTCCGCAGTACAAGTTTTAATTTGCACTAGAATAAAGTGTTTATTTCCTTAAAGATTTAACAGAGGCTTTGGATGAAGATGCAGACCCCACAAAATCTGCACTGTCTGCAGTTGCAACTTTGGCAGCTGCATGGCCCCAGTTACATCAGGGTATGTGTGGGTTTCACTTCTTGTTTTGTTACTGTTCTTACTTTGCACTGTATTTTTTAAAAAAAAAACATTTTTAATATTTATGTACAATTAAATGTCTATATTAAATAACTGTTTGTTCTTCTCAATGTAGGCTGCAATTTGAAAAACTTGGATCTTGATAGCTGCACTCTTTCTGAGATTCTCAGACTTCACATTCTAGCGTCAGGTGCTGATGTAACATCAGCCAATGCAAAATACCGTTACCAGAAACGAGGAGGGTTTGATGCTACTGATGATGCTTGCATGGAGCTGAGATTAAATAATCCTGGTCTCTTGAAGAAACTTTCAAGTACCTCAGTGTATGATTTGTTGCCAGGTAATAAAAGACAATAAATATTAGAGAATATTAGATTGCTCATCAAGTGATCAGTTTTGTAACTGCTTCAGATCAGTAATGATCAAAATCTATTGTATTGTAGAATAATTTAGGTTGGAAAGGACCTCTGGAGGTCACTGAGACCAACACTCACCCCCTGTACTCCGACGCCCACCAACAGATCCCACCAGATGAGAGATTGCAGAGCTAGGCAGTCTCATTACTTCTGATTAGCTTTTTAAAATCCCATTTGAAAAAAATGTTATTTTTACTTGCAGAAGGGGATCTGTCTGGTAGAAGCATTTGTCTGTTTGACTCAGCCTCTGCTTTTTATTGCTGTTCTGATTTGGGTCTCTTTGTTATTTGGAAATTGAGAAAAAATAACTATCTACTGTTTCTCTATCTCATTTTGAAGATAATATTGCATTTTAATTCTTCTTTCAGTGCTAAAAGTTAATAAATTAAAAATAAAGGCTCGCATCTCTGAGCAAAGCAGATATTTCAGGAAATACCTATTTGCAAGTCCAGCTAGATGTTTGTTCACTCTTTCTTGAGTGAGAACCAATCTTCAGTCTGGAATGTGTAAGAGTAAGGCCTATTTATCAGTTGTATAATGAAATACAAAAATTGCTCTGAATTTTATTAGGAGAAAAGATGAAGATCCTTCATGCCCTCTGTGGGAAACTCCTGACTCTCGTCTCCACTCGAGATTTCATTGAGGACTCTGTTGATGTGTTACGACAGGCAAAACAGGAGTTCAGAGAACTAAAAGCAGAGCAGCATCGCAAAGAACGAGAGGCAGCAGCAGCAAGGTAAAACTAGGATATGGAAAGCTAAATTTTGTTGCTACAAATTAGATTAGATTAATTCCTCAATGACAAAAGGCATATGAGAGACAGTAGTAGTGTTTGTGTTTCATACTGGTTTATTGAGACCCTAGACAGGAGTGAAACTTTATTGTGCTAAGCACATTTCCCATGTTAATGGTATTTTCAGATGATGCTGTAGTATAAAAGAAAAAAGATGTGGCCAGATCAGATACTAGATTAATTGCAACTGGTTTTCTGTGTTCTTCTTACTATTAGGATACGTAAGAGGAAAGAAGAAAGGTTAAAAGAACAAGAATTAAAAATGAAAGAGAAACAAGAAAAGCTGAAGGAAGAGGAGCAAAGAAATCCTGCTGTAGAAGTATCTGTTGGGTACGATGTGTGCTGTTACTGTGATACGTATGATACAGGACTTCTCAGTTATGTGGCCAGACCTCACCTATGTAGTTTTCATTTACTTGATCATATACAAACGTATAGTTTAATTTAAGTATATAGCCCTTAATGTTGTCTTTATTTTTCTTCCTAGTGTTCTAGAATTGCTTTCTGAAAGCAATTTTATTTTTAAAATCAACTTTTATTATACTTATAATTCTATTGAAAGTTTGACAGTTTTAACTACTGACAAGAGAAACTTACAAAATCTAAGTTGTATTTTTTTTGTATTACTTTGTCTTGCATTGATTTCAGATCTGTGAATATCTTCATAATAGACCATTCTAGTTTGTTTTCTGATTTGAGGAATTGGTCTGATCTGAGCTAGATAATACTGACCTCATGTAACCATTTATGAATCAAATTTAATAGCATTTAAAAAAATGCTGTGCTGTCCCAGGTGATTTCCATGAAACAAAGATTTTTTTTTTTTTTTTTTGTTCTGTTAATAAAACTGTATGGTTTCAGGTGGTAAGATTCATGCACATGCAGCTGTATATGATTCCAGAATAAAAGGCAAAGTGTATATACAACACTATATCTTTACCTGCTTGAGGAAGGGAGTTAGTTAAGTAAATCTGCTTGCAAAAGGTGAGCATGGACCAAAGACAGATTTGTGCTATGTTCTTGAACTATAATTGGGGAAAAAAAAAAGTTATCCTGTAATGGTTGCATGTAGTTCTGTAGGCTTTTAATTATATTTCCTAGATGAGGGAAAAATGTGTAATAAGCATTTTTTTAAAAACGGCATGCATTTTGATGAGGAAACATTTTTTAGTCATTAAAAAAATAATTCAGTTCAGTAGAACTACACTAAGATGTCTCCAAAAAGGATCTGATTATAGTAATGCTCTTCAAATGAAAGATGGAATACCAAAGAGCGAGTTTTAGTCTTTAATGTGGAACTTTCCATTTACAGCTCAATGAGTTTCTTCTGGGTTTTAATATATTGTATTATTTAAACTTTATTTTTAAAAAGCATTATAGGTCTTTGACCAGCTTAAGTACTTCTGAGAGGAAAATACTGTTTGTGTTGAAGATACCATATTCTATTGTGTATTTTTTTTTTTTCATTTCATTCAGCTTTTAATACATAGTTGTTCAGTTACTCGCTCTTTGTTTATTTTGTTGTGTCAGGGAGGAGGAACGGGAAGACCTTGATACTAGTACAGAGAGCAAAGAAATTGAACGTAAAGAGCAAGATGTGGACACAGTGACAGAGGATGAAGAAGAGCTGGGACCAAACAAAAAACGAGGAAGAGGTAACACTATAGTGTATTTGTTCATTTGTATACATGTATGCACACACATATGCATGCATGCACACAGCAAGTTCTTGGGTTTTATAGTTATTTTTTTATAAAGTATCCATCTTTCCTGTAAATGTTTAAAGGAAAAGGAAAAAAAAAAAAACATTCGAACATGATCATAACGGGCTATTAAGTGCATTGAGCTGGCCTGATGTAGTTCTAGCAATCAGCTGTACATTCTTTCACACTTGTGTTTCTTCTTGTCTTCCATAGTTACTGCCTGGATTCCTCTTTTGTCTAGCTGTTGCCTGACAAACCATTACAGTTACGAGTAGTGCACTCTGAGAGAGAGTTGTAGGAGTCTCATCTAATAGGGCATAGTGTGATTTTTGATTCTTTTTATTAGGAAGATGCAAAACCAACAGATATTTTAAAAGAAAATTTTTTATGGAGTGGTTGGGTTTAGCTTGCCTTTGTTAATAAAGCAGCATGCCTTCTATACAAGAATGCAACAAGACCCGTCCTCAGATTTAATTTTCGCAGCAGTGTGCTAGTCGGAGCTGTGATGCCGTAAAGAGCACAGCCTATTTGTAACTAAAAATGGATATCACCATAGGAGGATGAATTGTTGATGGCTTTGGGCTGCTAGCTCATGTGTGTCTTTTCTCCCATTAAGGCTTTGTGCTAGCATCTGTGCTAATGAAAGCCCTGGATGATTGTGGTTGCAATCTTGTTGCAAACTTGTACAGTTCCTAACAGTATCTGGGGTAGAAATTCTGAATCATTCAGTAATACAGGTTTGCATGTTTACTACAGCTTTATGATGGCAAAACAATGAGATCTTAAACAGAATTTCAAGTTTCTTGAATGCCCATGTTTGAGACATTGTGCCTGGAGGGCACTTCATTCCTACAGTTGGAGAAACTGAAGGTCACACTGGAAATCAGTGGAAATTGAGTGCTGACAGCACTTTTCACCATTGCATGTGTTAATTACAAGATGTACTTTTCTAGATGATTATCAGGACCTAACTCTTTGGTAAACTCTTGTGAACTGGAATATTTTTCAGCTGGTACAAGCTGGGGAGTCGGGGGGGGATAGTAGTGTTGGGGTGGGTTTGTTTTTTTTTTGTTTAAAAAAAAAGAAGTTGGATAATGTAACTGAGTTAGCAATAAAAGCTCTTACATAGGGATTCTGATTTTGCTTGAGGTCTTTGGGGGGTTTAAGTTGATAATTTTGAGTATGATAAATTAAGTCCAAACCATAGTTTGCAATCAATAATGAAATTGCTAGAATTTTACTTTATAAGATATTTTTATAACATACTTAAAATTCTCATTCTTTTTTATGGTGTTAAAAAGGACAATGTCAGTAAATGAGACTTGGTCTAGTTTCTGCAAAGTGAAAGTACACTAAAGATAGTTTCCCCTTTATAGAAGGAAAGGAGTTAATTGCTTGAATTTTTCTTCAATAAAGGTAGTATTGTTTCTTGACTCAGCTGATGATCCATGACAGTGTAAGTTTAGATAAACGGACAGAACCAAACCCCACCCTTTACTTGAGTTCTTGGTTAAAGAATTTATAACTGTGTTGCTATCCTTCTTTCTTTAACTTCTAGGAAGGAGAGGGCAAAATGAATATAAAGAATTTACAAGACAAGAAGAGACTACTTGTGAGAAGAGCGAACCTCTTACTGCTGAAGATGAAGAAGCTTTAAAGCAGGAGCAACAAAAGAAAGAGAAGGAACTGATAGAAAAGATTCAGAATGCAACAGCCTGCACAAATATCACCCCATTAGGTCGTGACCGTCTGTACCGACGCTACTGGATTTTCCCCTCTGTTCCTGGATTGTTTATAGAAGAGGACTATTCTGGTCTCACAGAAGACATGTTGTTGCCTCGAACCTCTTCCTTTCAGAATAGCGTAGAGACTTGCACAAATGAACCTCAGGTATTCAGTAAAACTGGAGAGTCTTTGAAATCCTCTGAATCTACCTCCAATATTGACCAAGATTCAAACACCAGTGTTGTCGTAGAGGTGCCAAGGCCAGTATATAAACCAAACCGTTGGTGCTTTTACAGTTCTCGGGAACAACTGGACCAACTCCTAGAGGCTCTCAATTCCCGAGGACATAGGGAGAGTGCCTTAAAAGAAACTCTTTTACAAGAGAAAAGTAGAATATATGAACAACTAAGCAGTTTTCCTGTGGAAAAATTCCATATTCCAGGTAAATGAAAGGTTCCTGATCTTAATTTGTTTCCACAGCTGTAATTTCTAGAAACCTCTGATTTGCATTTAATTGTAATTCCTAATAAATTAGAATTATTCTTAAGCATTATTTCACTCTATGGAAAACAGGTTTGTTTTTTTACTTTCTTTTTTTCTGTTTTTCTTTTTTTCCTCATGGATTTTTGTGTTGTTTTTGTGGTGTTTTATGCTTAAAAAGCAATAATTTTTGTGTTATGTCCCTGCCTGGTAAAATGGGATTGGCTTTTAAACAAACATCTTTAGGAAGTAATTTGAGCTTTGGAAAGAGATTAGTTGGAGAATAAAGATTAATATCTGCTAAAGGTAAATCATAGTATTGATCATCTGATGTCCTCATTTCCAGTATGATGAAAGGAAATACAAGATATGATACTGGAAACAGAAACATTGCAAAGGGAGGCAGTTCCTATTACTTTGATTTGTTGAGTGGGACATGTTCTTTCATAACATTATAATACATGAAACTATTCAAAAGCCTTTACCGGCTTATTATGAACAAGAGGATGATAGCATATTGCAGGGTCATACCAAAACCTTTGGGAGGAAAAAAATAGTGTAGCTGCACTGGTTGTTATGTGGGTTAACATCGGTGCAGTGGATTCCGTGATATTACTCTTTCCTATTTTTTTTCCCTTTTCTTCGCTACAGGAGGAGGAGATATCTGCAGAGCAGTTCTGTTTTTGTGGGTTTCAAAATGTAGGAGTGTACTTAAAACCATCCTAGACCTAGGATTTAGCGGCTTTTGCCCCTTTCTCCTAGCCAAGTATTTTGCCATTTACTGCCAAGGCATTAGCTCCAATCACTGATAAAATTCTGCATACATAAGCTTGCAGCTGGCTTGTTTGTGCGTGTTGGTGGGTAGAGGATGCTACCAAAATGAAACTCCCTAAGGTCACATTTAAGAAATTGCATTTTGTTTTGAATTATGCCAAATCACTGTAGGATTTCAGTGTATCTGTATTGGGGCAAGGAAGAATTATTCACAGCAGAGCTGAGTTCTGTTTTACCAGAATGTGTATGCCAGGACATACCGCGAACACGTCAAATACTACTAAATTCATAACTCATCTACCATTTCTTTTGGTGGAAACTAGCACAGGATGGAGTTTCTGCATAGTAATTAAGCTTTATTTGGAGGCCTTATGGATATGTTTGTGGGGTTTGGTGAGAAAGTCTCTCTCATTTTCTGATCTGTTTGTGTGTCTGATTCCTTATTTTTGAGAGTTGCTGCACCTTTATTTGTATTTTGTGTGTTGCCTTCTGCCCTGAAGCAAGTTTCCACAGTCATAGAATTGTCTTTTCTTTCTGTGTTAGAATTGTAGAATAACATTGATTTAAAAAAAACAAACAAACAAACAAAAAACCAAAAACAAACAAACAAAAAACCCCCACAAAAACCAACCAACAACAACAAAAAAACTACCGAAAAAACCCCATCTCACACAAAAAACCCACCCGTGAGCAACTTTGAACTTCACTTCAATAGAAATAAAGAAGGCAGTGGTCCAGTACCAATGCTGCCTGCTCTGCGTGATAAGCACTGATAAGCGGCCACATGTTGCTCACTTTGGAAGAAGTTTTACTGCAGTGGACTCCAGTGCTACATTATTGCCTTCACTCAGATGACTTGCAGACAAGTGAGAACTACTCTGTGATTCTCTTGCACTGTAGACTGCCCTTCTCTGTTTTCTAATTCCTACTTGAGAGTATAGAAATAAAATTTATACATGCTATTACTTGATTTTACTCTAGTATCCATTAATTTTTCCTTATCAATTATTTCCAAGCCAATTGCTGCTGTTTTAAGTTCTGCTCAAGAAAAAATGTTGGTTTGTTTTTTTTTTTTTCCAACCAAAAAGGGTGTTTCCCACATCAGTGTATGTTAGTGTACATTTTGAGAATATTTGCATATTACTTTTGGTTACAAGGAATTGTTTCTGCGACTGAGAGTGTTTTAGAAATTCATCCAGTACTTCCTTGACAACAGCTTTATGGTAACTTTTTATTAAATACCTCTAACTTCTTGCATATACCTCCTCATCACTGCGCTCATAGGATTTAAGGTAAATCCTGTGAACAGAAACATTTGCTGCCTATGCAGATTTGCCAGCACTAGTTCAGGATCTGGGCATACTTTCAGCTCTTTCCTGTGGCTTTTGAGCTTTTGCATGAATTTTCAATTCTCCTGTGAAGAGGTTTATGCTTAACAGCCCATCATCAGCTCTTCCCTTCTTTTTCATTAATTATCTTGCTGTCTTGTTCCTTTTTTTCCAGCCTTTAATTAGAAGAAACAGTCAGTCTAGTGTGTGCCTGTGTCATCCTATCTTTATCAGTTTGGTTTTTTTTAAAGTTAGATTTTTAAAAGGAATTATATCTTGTCTGTTAGTTTTTGTGATTGTCAGTTGCTTATGCTTGTTTTAAATGTTGCCATGATAAAGATCCATGTAGGAAAGAAAACGGAGGAGTTGTCCTGTAAAGTAAGGGCCATCAAATATGAAAAACATTAGAAATGTGACTGTATTTTTTTTTCTTGAGTTCTTTCCCCCCCACCGTGTTGGAGTTATAGCAGAGAGTTGTTGATTATCTACTACTTCAGAAAGCATTTTAAGGCAACAGAATAACTTTTAAATTGACAAGAATTTCTCATACTGTGTGCTGGGATGAGTGGATGCTAATCTGTAGGTCTTCCTTTAAAAGTAGACTCTGCTTACTTGGATCAGATGCCTTAGTTAGCATGGAGATATGTTGGTGTTGGCAACTGTCGCTACAGGAAGGGAATTTTGAACCTGTGTGTTTAGTTTGTTCTGTCCTGTACCGCTTTTGTTCCCTTCACCAGCGGCTACTTTAAGGAACAAAGTCCACTAACATGGAGTTACTTGGTATTCTTGCAGACAAACCTCAGAGTGACATCAGACCTCCTTCAGGGCGGGGAAGGATGCAGAATGCCCATGATGGATCTTATGTATCTGCAGAGAAGCAGCTTGAACTGAGACTTAGAGACTTCCTTTTGGACATTGAAGACAGGATCTACCAAGGAACACTCGGGGCTATTAAGGTATCCATGAATTGTAGTGTGTCTAGTAGCACGGTGGTGCCGTCAAGTCTGTAGCGTAAATGAGAACTCTGACATGCTATGGGTTTTACTGAAAGCATAATTAAATTATGCGTAGACAGTAATTGGCAGTAAAAGTTTGTGGCCTTTCATTCTTTAGAAACTTCAAGTTTGTGTGTTTGCTTCAGGTTACAGACAGACAGTCCTGGAGAGCAGCTTTAGAACACGGGCGCTATGAGTTTCTGAATGATGAAAACAAAGAAAATGGTATAATTAAAACTGTGAATGAAGAATCTGAAGAAATGGAAATTGATGATCAAGATAAGTTTATTGTGAAAGACAGGTAAGAGCTGTGGTTTAAATAATGTATCTTCTCTGTGAGTTTTATAGCAGTGCTCTGGGTTTTTTAACCTTCAAATTGTTTTTATCTTCAAATTCTTTGGAATAGTATTTTTTAAGATTTGAGGTTTTTTTTTTTTTTTGTGAGATTGCTTTATATTTTCTAAATGACACTGCTCTATTACCATGTAAGACTAAGACACCTGCAAGTCTTACAAGTTCTACTGTTTGGATATTACACTGACCAAGGTGAACATTAATTATCAGATATGGGCAATGTGAATTCATTTTAAAATAATTTCAAATACAGAGAAAAATTAATCTGGCAACTTCTGTTTGTTTTTTTTTTTTTTTTTTTCCGGAAGAAAAAAAACCACCACACTTTGTAGAAAGAGTAGAAGTCTTTGAAAGGGAAAATGATAATAATAACAAATTGCTAGTTGAACTGGCCGGTGTACCGGTGATGTAAGAACCATCAGTGCAACAGGCCGTGGTCTGGATCAACCTTTAGCACCGCAGCAAAACCGAGATATAAGAGTATAACTTTGAGTGATCTTCTGTAGATAACGCTGCAACACAGTAAGAGAGAACCTCAAATCATATAGTGCTGCAACTCTAAAAGTGTTTTGTTTGGTTTTGGGTTTTTTTTTTAAACAAACTTTTGAGGCAGATGTAGGACTCTAAACTGTATTTGTGTTTGTTGTAAATCAAACTATAGAAGCTGTGATTCTGAGAAGTTACCTACTTTTTCATAAATGAACATCTACCTTAATTTACTTAATACACATAAAATTTTATGTCTTGACCAGATGTGAATGCTGAAATATTGCAGGAAAAAAAGATTCATCAGAGGTGATCATTGTACTAACATACTATTTGCTTATGTATTCTGTGAGGTTTTCTGCAATTAGATGTTTATTTTATGAAAGCTACATTTCTGGGTGGACTCCTGAATGCTGTGTTGGATATATGAATTTAAATTCCTAAATTCTTCAAGGTTTTTCCCTTTTAATTTCATTTTGTTGAATTAATATTTTCATGTAAGACTTCCCTTCGAATCTGAGTTCTCTAGTTGCATGCAAAATGGATAGGGTCATCCTTCTATATATTAATAACAGAATTTATAGACATTTGCTTCCTGAAAACTGCAACATAAAAATATTCCAGTGCTTTAAGAAGCTAAAATTTCTCTGTCTTCATTTACCTTGGGAACTTGCTTCCGTTGTCAACTCTCAATTCAACTGCAGAACCTTGTTGCTTCACATTTTTTTTTTTTCCCATTTTATACTGACTCTGTCAAAGTTTCTGAATAAAGTCTACTCTAATAAAGACTTGCATATTAAAACAGAGACTATAGGTTTCTGAAATCATGTGACAGATTGCTTTTGATTCTGGGCTTTTTATGCACCTCAGAGCGCGAGTGACATCTCATTAAGACCTTGGAGTTTGACTAGTGAAATGTAAATAACTGTGCAGCTTTTTTTCTGTTTGCTTTCAGGCTCTTGAAATGTGTGTGACTGCAAAATATAATGAACAGCTTTTAAATGGGAAAAAAAGAACAGGGATAACCAAAAGCATTGCTCATTCACCAGAATAAAGTAGAATCCAGCCAGTATTAATTAGTTTGGTTGTTTTTTTTTTTTTTTTTTTTTATAAACCCCAAGTAGAAATTGAATTTTATTTTCATTAGTGTGGGTTGCTCTCCTACACTCTACTTATGTTTGTGGTTCAGGAAGATTAACTACACTTTGAAATGATTACTTAATCTTTGGTCAAAGAAGGCTGTTTAATTGGAAACCTACCCCCTTCTTTCCCCCCTTTTTTTTCCATACATGGAGAGTTAGTATTTGAGAAAAATTCTCCAAGGATGAGAACATATCAGTTAACAATTCCTGATTTTTAACATTCTAAAATTACTTTCTGGATTTATTTCATATATTTTTCCTTTCAAAAATCTTATTAATTATGAGGATATATGTAGTTGAGCTTCTGCAGATGGAAGTATTCAAAAAGACTACACCCCACCACTGGAAATGCTTTCACTGAAGAATTATTGGGACTCTACGCTTCACAGAAATATCTCATAAACTAGTTGGTGGATGTTACATCAAATCTTCTGGAAATCTTAATAACTGTATTGAAATTTGTCATCCACATTTCTTGTAATCCAGATTACTCTGTTACCTAAAGATGATTTATTTAGATTAACTAGACTAATTAAGCATACTTGAGAACTGGGATAACTAGTCACACCTGTGCTGTATCTGTTCATGTCCACAGTCCATGCATGTAAATGAAGTGAAAATAAAAATCTACTATGGATACAGACCTGTACAAATATCTATGGTGTTAAAGTCAAAGTACGTTAAAAAAAAAAAATAAATACATTTCTATTCTAGACTCGTTGAGTTAAAAACTGAAGCTCCAAGTGCTGCATCAACAAGTACAAGTACTCCTCAGCCAGTTAATAATGTGGTCCACTACTTGGCATCTGCACTGCTTCAGATAGAACAAGGAATTGAGCGCAGGTTTCTCAAAGCACCTCTTGGTAAGCTTTCAGAACTGAAACTGTGTGTCTCTAATTTTGTGTAAGATTTTGTAACAAACAAACAAAAAAATGTAAAAAAAAAACACAAAAAACCCCACCCCAAATCCACTTGCTTCTTTTGCAAGATTGGATGTGTTGGGGAAAAGAACAAATAGCCAACCTATTACTGTGTACCGTTGTAAAATTAAAAAACATGAGATTGTCAGTTTACAAGGCCGTAGATCATGATGAAATATTAATATTTTTTCTTATTATTCTGTGTGTTCTGAATTACATGTATTAATGAAGTCACAGCATGTTCTACTCTTAAATACACACCTATTTAACCTGGATCATTCAGTGATCTTGTTTATGTGGCCTGATGCACTGGGAGACAAATTGTACCCTTAGGCAGAAATGACTGAGCTTTCTGGGGCAATACTTCATGATTCAGCATTACTGTTGAGGCCAATGTATCATGCAACTATACCATGAGTTTCTTCTGTGTGCTTTTTAGCTTGTAAAAACATATGCTCCCTTCTGTACTGTTTCCTTGAAAGCAATATAGTCCTGGTTCATCTGGATCACCTTGTTCAGCAGTAACAGAATATTTGCAGTAAAACGTAGTAAAGATTTACGTTACAAACTTTCAGATCCTCAGATTTTGTGTTTATGCTGTAAAACTTGGAACTAAAAGGTTGCAAGAAAAATTTAAACCAAAGCATGATTATAGCTTAACTTCAACACGTATTCCTTCCTTGAATTTCACCTGACATGCTCCAGGGGTGAGAGAGGGGATCCAGAGTGCATAAAGTCACTTGTTTTCCAGTGATCCCTCAGGTCTGGATATTCCTTAGGATCCTTTTGCATTTCAAAACTGGGGTTTTGTCTTGGAGGTGTGTAAAGGTGGCTCGTCCTTCCCAAAGCAGCTGTCTCTGCCAGGCTTCCCTTCCAGATGCTGCAAGGAGGATGAGCTGTGCTCTGTGCTGGGCTGGACTGCTTTACTTCTCACCTGCAAGAGCGCAATGTGGTTTATCAGCGCAGCGCATACCAGGGGTCCTCCAGAGCACAAACTGCTACACAGACTATTACACGGATACTCTCCTATGATAGTGACTGCACACAAAAGCCTTAGGCTGCGGCAGATTTTGCTGCAGGAGTTTAAGATGCAAACGCAGGTTTTGGTGTATTAGCACCAGGTATTCGTGCCCTGTGGCACAGTGGACTTGCAACTGTTTCTGCATCTCTGCTGCTCCTGCATGGAATCTGGGGTCTGGAAATCAGTTGCCTCTGATGAAGATGAGTTTGAGCTAGATCTGTGCCAGAGACTCTGACACACAGGCATGGGTTTCCTTCCGCAAGCTTTGGTTATCAGTGTGATGACCTCTAGAAGAGGGAAGTGCAGCAAATGATTGAGATGAAAGGGGAGAGCACAGGAGTAGTTTTAAACCGCAGCTGTTTAAAAGCTTTACTTGGCTAAGTGTTTGGTCGACTCAAGTATGTCTGCCCTTTCCAAGGCAGGCACGATACGGCTTACTTCCTGCTATATGACTAGATTGACAATATGTGCATGGGACAGTTAAGTGACAGTACATCTAGCGTTTGTCGTATTTACTCTGGATGTGCAGGCTGTAAATATATTGTGCAGTACATGCCTCCATTTCCAGACTCGCTCTGAGAGTATTTTGGCAACAGCATCTTGTTGACAGCTGTATGTTTACCACAGTGCGCCCTTAACAGGGAAAACATGGCTATTAGTAGGTTATTGGTTGTAGATTGGGCATATCCTGAGTTAGAGAAAAAGGATTAAAAGAAGAAAAGTGTCCCTGAACTACTGGGGAGAGAGTTTTTTAGCAATCCACCTGTGTCTCTTTTTCAGTACTCCCAACTCTGCCATAATCTAATGATGGTTCATGTTTCTGCCTGACTTTTTGAATGATGGTGGAGTTTCGTGGTTGTTTTTAACTTGGGAATTCTGTTTTCCTTTAGATGCTTTATACTTTGTGACAAAGAAAGTAATAGGGAAAACAATCGTAGGTGATTTGCATGTCTTAAATGTCGTATGCTCGTTTACCATACTGTGCCTGTGCATCTCTTATGCTATGAAAAATGGTACTGCTGTAAGACTGCTGTAATGTATAGAATAACCTACATAGCTGGGGGAGCAGGAAGGATCCCAGGTCTTCTCTGCTCTGGCTTACGGCCCTAATCATTAAGCAACAGTGTCAGGTTTCCTTTTCCTTGCTTTACCTTTGGTGCCAAGCGTCGCATGCTTTCGGTTCTGTAATGGGCCAATTTTAGCAGGTGACAAGCCTGAATGAAGGCAAGATTTTAGTTTTGTCACTAGAGAGCAAAGAAAGCTTAAAACACATGCCTATGCACTGATGGTTTTTCTGACTGCCAGGCGGTTCATTACACGGAAGGTGCTCTGACTTGGGAACTGCTGGATGTGACCAGAAAGTGCAACTGGAAAGCATCAAGGAAACCTGTGTTTGAGAGGCATCTGGCAAACTTAAGCAGCACAGAGGTCAAGCAGCAATTCTGGATGCAGCCCTTTCTGGATATAACTCTTCAGTGTTTCAGACATGTTTAAAAAAACCAAGAGTGTAAAATTTGCATAATCTTATATTCAGCTTAAGCTCCCCACCTGGAAACAATGTTTTTACATGCTACCACAGCAAGTCAGTTTCTTAGTTTGCAGCTTGCATATGTATAACAGGCAGAAAGAAGTTCTCTACTTAGCTTGACAAGGAGGTGTTGGTAGCATTACTATAGTGTTAATAAACCTTTTAATCCAAAGTGGACACTGCTGCTTGCTCAGGGACTTGCGCTCAGAACTGTGATGCCTTTTTTTCCTTCATCCCTTTAGGAAGTGGCCAACAGTACTCTGATGATAGAAATTAGCTTTTAGGTTGTAAACATTGGGTTTTGGTTTGTGGGTTTTTTGTTTTTGTCTCCTTGTTCTTACATAGATCGTTGTGTCCATACAGTCACGTTTTTTCTAATAGGAGTTCTTCATAGCTGTTCCAGCTAGTTAATGGAACTGTCCGCTAGACAAGGATGATTTAATTACCACTGAAGTAAAAACAGTGAAAGCCAAGCAAGTGCTGGAGTTCTGTTTCAGTAGGAGTAGAGGGGACCACTTTTGGTAAAAAGACTACCCCTGCATTTCTGCTTAAACCAAACTGAGCGTGCTTTGTCATTATTTCAGTTGTCGCCTTCATTGCGGAGTTTCTTTTCCCTCTCTCCTCCCCTTCACTGTGCCCTTTTCCTGTTAGGGGATGGAGCGATACTTCACAATTTTTAGTTTTCAGTCTATTTACGGCTGCTAGTACTAAAGACAGCAGAGTGAAATCCGCTGCCGTCACTGGCAGGTTTGTCCCACTGGCCTCCAGGGTGCAGAGCAGACAAAGGGACCCTGCACCGCAATAAAAGGACCAGCTGCTCCTCTCTGCTCCGTTTTTGTTCTGAGGCTCTATCGGGCTGCCAAGAGCCTCGCTGGTGATTCTGATAAGTTTGGAGTTGACGTGCATACCAAATATTCAAGTGGAAGAGCAAGAAAAGACTGACACAGAAGATAGCGAGGCAAAAGGAGATCTAGAAGCCCCAGAAACAGCACCCTCTGCCTTGCAGAGCTGCTAGATGGCTGCTCATCTTCTGTTGTCTGGGGGTTAAATGTAGCACGACTTGAACTGCATGCATTTCTTAATTATGAATTGTGTTTTAGAGATCCTTTCATTACACATTAGCTATGAAAATGTGGTTTTTCTTCCTTCAGTCTAGCTCAAGGTAGTTTTGGGGGAGAATCACAAAAAGGAGTTGAAGCTTGCCATACATGTTTTTCTTGCAATAATGTTGAGTAAGATGTAAAAAAGCCTCTTTTTTGTTTATTTTCCTTTATTTTCTTTTTTTTTCCTTTTTATTTTTCTTTTTTCTTTTTCTTTTTTTTTTTTTCCTTTCAAATGGCTGTTTGATGGAAACTCTGAAGTGCTACTCCTTGGATTAAAAAAAATATGTTTGAAGGGGAAGAAATACAGGCAATTTTTATTGTGGATTTTGCTTCTTTTTGGTATAAATTACTTTTCCTTACAATTCAAAATACTTTGCAGTGGAGAAGTAGGTTTCATTCCTATTACGTAGATGTGAAAATTGAGGTATAAAATGGTCAAATTATTTGGTTGCCTTGGAGTTCAGTGAGGCAGCCATGAAAAAAAACCTGCCTTCTGCACTAGTGCAGGACTTCAGTCATTAAGCATCCTTCAGATTTCCATACGAAAGGTTGGATTCTAATTCATGAAAGCACCTTTGTGTCTGATACTGGGAACCATTTACCTCCTTTTTAACTTATGCCACACATTTCTTGTGGGGCAAAAAAAAAAATAATATACAGCTTTTTTTTTTTTTTTTTCTCTAATCTTGTCATTATTCTATTCCTTTCTTTGTAGATTTTGATTATTTTTGTTTCCTCTGCTCCCAAAGTTGTTTCCTTTTCTATTTATAATTGTCCTCCTCATAACAGCATCAGACGTCTTCCAGCAGTGAACTGGGATAGGATTAGTATATATGCATGCTTTGTTCTCGTGCTTCCATTACTTCCCTGTGGAGTTTCATGAGCAGAGGCAGCAAAGGTGGAAGTGGGCTTTTTTTATGGTGAAGAATTTTTCTTTACTTTTCAGAAAAGGCAGTCAAAGAAGGTACCTTGCATTTGGAGCAGATGAGGTTTACTATGGCTTTTAATTCCTGTCAGAGTAATTTCATCAGTTTAATGCTCAAGAATACTCCTGCACAAAAATACCTTAAGTATGTTGTTGCACATGGACAGATGAGCTAGCTCTCTTGGTCCTCGAGGACTGTGCCCATAAACTGGCTGTATTTTTGAGATGTTCGTGGTAGCTTATATCAGATGAGTTGTTTGCTGAGAGAGAAACCTGTAGTCAGTAAGCTGTTCCTATAGCCATTTGTACTGGAGATAGACAGAAAGGTAAGGGAGGGTAGGTTTAAGAACTTTCAGTTGAAGCTGCCTGTTTGTAGTAGGAGTCAGAGTAAATCCTGGGATGTACGATTCCTCCATGCATGTTATTATCTCACCCTTCCCTGCCTGCCTTCTTCCGTGTGCACATGTTGAGAACCACTGTTCTAGTTACATTTTTAGAGTTCACAAGTATGGATTATAAAAATTAATATTAAGTCTACCACATTTCAAAAAGGTATTTGAAATAACTTTATGAATTTAATGTTAGGTAATGCAGAAGATGATAAAAGGAACCACTGGGGGGATAAAAAGAGGAAGCGAGTGGAAGACAAGACTAGTCAGAGAGATGGTAAATTTTAAATGTTACTTGTATTGCTAACAATTAGAAAGTATTGAATATTTTATCAGTTTGGGGTTTTTTTTTGTTACTTTAATAATTTTGTAGACAGTTCCTTGTATTGAAGGAATTGCAGTATTGAAGCTGAAGATATAAACATGGGTACTAAAACAAATACAGCTCAAATATATATATTTTTATACATAAAAATATTTTTTCCACTTTCTGCAACTAGAGATAAAGAACTGTATTTTCTTTTTATCATTTTAGGACAGAAATCTGCATGTTCACATAATCTTCATTTCCCTATCCCCGCTTCCTTTTAATGCCCCCATTTTGTTTTGGTGTTTTGTTTGGGTTTTTTGGGGGCCAGGGAGGAGGGTTTGGAACTTCCCTGCATTGTACAACTACATATCCTTTCTAGAAATACTAAAATGGAAAACCCTTCCCTGAATTCAATTAGCTATTGATAGATGAGTGCATAGATCTGTCAAACAACTTCATTTGCATTGTCGCAAGGCTTGGAGGGCTTAGCCGACAGAGGGGTATCCCACTGAGCGATGTAGAGCTGCTCAGACAAAAAGGAAGAGGCCATTTCTCCCTCCAAATTAACAATATAAATGAGAAAGATGATGGATGGAAGAAAAAAGTATTATTCTTATTTTGCAAATTGGGATCTGAAACAGCAGGTGTCATTTGGCAGCAGGATGTGCTGAAGCAGGTCATGGTCAGTAATTTCTAACTCTGAATTGCAACTGCCATTTTGTAGTGCAAATATTTGTTATGTTGTGTGATGAACTATATTGGTAAACCAGTCCAGACTAGAAATAACTGCCAAAAAAAAAGTAATAAGTTTGAGCTGCCATTATCAGCAAAAGAAATGCTTGCCAAACTACATATACACTTAAGATAACGTGTCCTTGCCAGAGTTTTAGGAGAAATCTGCAGCAGAACTGAGAACTGAATTGAGTCTCACGTTAGTCCAGTATCCTGACAAGCTGTTTTAATTCTCTTACTGAATTTTTAAAAAATACATTGAGAAAGATATTGCAGTGCTGTGAAAAGGTTCCTGTCTGCTATCCTTAGTAAGACTGAACTTGGGACAGGAAACCGAAGGACAAAGTAATAGGAAATGTTAGGAAATCCAAATTTGTGTTTGCAGTTCAGGGGTGGCTATATTTTTATTTATGAAGCTGCGTTGCCTGTTTATCCTCTGCCTTCTCCCATCACTTCTCTAATGCAAATGTATGCAAATGCAAATGTATGCAAAATTAGGCAAATCCTGGCAGCCAGCTGATGAGCAGGCAGAAGGCCTTGCCAGGAGAGCAATTAGTCTCTTTTTTTTTTCTTTCATTTTATTTGTTATTAGATATTTTCTCTTCCAGTTCCTGAGGAGAAATCATTGGGCAGGCAGGTGGATCAGAGGCTATTCCAGTGCCCACTGTGACTAGTGCAGCAGGCAAGGTGGCAATTTATACTGCAGTGCATCATTAATCAGCTAGAGATCATGCAGTAACTGGAGTATCGCTTTTAGAAGGGAAATCTGTGGACATTACTATAATCAAAAGTACTGCTATATTGTCTCTGCCTCTCCTTAAACCTTCTTCTCTAAAATGCAAGAAATAGTTTTCAACATCCATAAAGGAATTCCCTTTCTGCTCAGCAGCAGCAGTGCAGGGTGTAATTTATACCTTCTGGTTTCTCTAGCTCCTGGAACAGCCCATTTGCTTCTGTAATTCCCAGCTGCTCATTCCCCTTCAGTTCTGCCCCCCTCACTTTTCTGCCTGTGTATCTTGTATCTGTGTGGCTGCTTCAGAGGCCTGGATTGCAAACCCAACCTATTTGAAAATACAATAAAATTCTGCCTCCCTTTTATTTCTAACTTAATTAGGATCCCAGGTCTTAGTTGGTTTGCCCCAAGGTGCATTCCACAGGTTATGTGTGCTACATGGCGCTTAAAATATCAAGAGAACAGTTATATTTCAGCCAGACCAGTCACCCAGTTCGGTTAATGACACAGACATGCAGGTTCTTGGGAAGACAGAGTACAGGGCAGGAATAAAGGCACTGAGGTGTGGGGAGAGGGCTGAGATTGTCTGCTAGACTATACTGGGGCAGGGGCAAGCGCAGGTGAAAAGAGCCCTTTAAGCTGTTTTTTGCTAGTGAAGTCTCTGTTTGATGCCAGGTGCTTTCTGTAAGTGTAAATATTTAGAGATTTCAAAAGGTACATACAAGGGAAAGTAAATTTGGAGTGTGTGAAGCTTTTTTTGTTTCATTGTTTTTGGTTTTTGTCCTTCCCCCTCGAAGTAATCTTTGTTTATACTTTATAAATTGTATCAAATCGCTAGGGTTCCAGGTTGACATCTGAGTAAGACTTACTCATGTCCTATGTATGCACGAGTTTGAAGTTGAATTGGTATTGAAGAGTAAAATCTCACGGCTTCAGCAGCTTGGAAACTAAGGAGGAAATATTAAAGTACTGAAAAGATAAGACAAAAGGTTATAATATTATCACAGTTTACTACTGCTATCTGTTTGAAAGTCAGAGCCTTACCTAGAATAACCTGGATGTTTGAAAAAGAAGTTTGATCATTCTGCTTATTCTGCTTTTTCTTGTCTTTTTTTCTTTTTTTTTCTTTTTTTTTTTTTTTTTTTTCCTTTTTAAATTCTCTTCTTTAATGGAAGATGCCAGTGATGGTGGACGATCCTATAAAACCGTTTTGGATCGCTGGAGAGAGTCACTTCTTTCTTCTACCAGCTTGTCCCAAGTCTTCCTTCATCTGTCTACGTTGGATCGAAGTGTCATCTGGTCAAAGTCCATCCTCAACGCTCGCTGTAAAG
Organism: Chlamydotis macqueenii; assembly: GCF_036417535.1. Lineage (NCBI taxonomy): Eukaryota > Metazoa > Chordata > Aves > Otidiformes > Otididae > Chlamydotis > Chlamydotis macqueenii. The sequence continues at coordinate 28,744,990 of NC_141560.1, forward strand.
TGTGTCGAAAGAAAGGCGATGCAGAAAGCATGGTCTTATGTGATGGCTGTGATCGAGGTTATCATACTTACTGTATCAGGCCCAAGCTGAAGGTACTTGAGAAAAAAGAAGTGCTTCCTTTTTGCACAAAACTTGACTAGCTCTTACAACTCCATTGCATATTACTAATGCTTTTTTTTTTTTTCCTACCTTCTGTTTCTAGGCCATTCCTGAAGGAGACTGGTTTTGTCCAGAGTGCCGACCAAAACAGCGCTCTAGACGCCTCTCCTCCAGACAGAGACCTTCTGTGGAAAGTGATGAAGACACTGCTGAACAACTAGGAGAAGGGGAAGAAGAGGCAAATTATAATGAAATGGGACAAAGTGAGGAAGAGCATTATGAAGAAGAGCAAGACGAGGAGGATGAATCTCAAGAGGAAGAAGAGATAAGGTAAATAGACGTGTTAAAGTGGTTTCCTACTGAAATGCCATCTTGATTTTTAAGTGGAGTGATTGTTCACATAGGCACATATATTGAAAATCCAGTCTGAAAAAAATGTTTATTTTAAAAATTGCAGCTTGTTATGAACTTGGCTCTTACTGATGGGTTTAATATTAACAAAACTTAGGTCCACTTAGACTCACTTTTCAGGGTGAAAATTACAGCCTTGAATGTTTGGGTAAGAGATGGCCATCAGAGTTGCAGTTCTGTGCAGCTACTGTTTGAATATAGAGTGGAGAGAGTTGCAAACAGTAAAGATTTTTCTGGAGAAAACCTGGAGTTGTTTTTGTCCAGTTCTGAATTTTGAGGGACTAGATGCACACAGTAAGTATTGGAACATTAGGGAAGACAAGGCCATCCATCGGAGGCTATGTGATATTGGGAAGACTCGAGGACTTCTGCAGTAGCTGTTTTTAAAAATACACCAAACAAACAACCCCTCTGCCCCCCAAACCAACCAACCAACCAAAACTCCCAAACTACTAAATAATCCGATGTGATAATTTCAGTAAAGTGATTCATCTGATACACGTGTCAAGAGTATGAGAGTTGAAGGAAACTTTCCTGATTTTTGAGTATTTTTCTTCTTTTTAGTACAGCCTTTTGAATTGACTGAGGCAAGATTATATCCAGCTGGCAGTTGAGATTCAATAGTTGGAGAGATCTTGCATCCTCTTAGGGGGTAAACTTGTCTCTGGGATCTTCCTTCTCCTCTGTAATGGAAAGAGAGTCTTGAGTACTAGGTATGAACCCTGACTAGAGCATAACTTGTATACTTAGTGTTTTAGAACTGCAGTTTATTTTTGTAGCCGATAATATTGTTTAAAAATTCTAGCAGTTACAGTTGCTATGAGAAATAAGTGATTTAAATCAATTGGTAGCTGGTGCTCCAGTTAATACATTCGCCTTGCATAAGCTGCAAGGGTGATCAGAATTCTGAGCATTTCTTTAAAGTACGTGCCAGACGTAACATTTAATTAAGAGACTTCAGAGAAGTATTTGTGATAAGGAAGATTGGATGACTGCATCGACTTGAAAGTCAACTGCTTACCAGCCCAACCTTGCATGGTTCGGTTTTTTTAGATGATGAGTTAGAAAAGAAAGGAATGGAATTTTGGGATAAATTAATGTAATTGTTCACTTTTTGTAGCCCATCAAAGCAAGGAAGACCCCGGGTCAAGTTTCCATTAAAAATGAGAGCAGCCAAACTCAACAATCCGTTCTCAAGTCGGAACAGCCAGCGTCAGGCAAGATCTGCTTCTCGGAGTCAGCCAAACACGCCTAAGCGAACTGAATCTTCACCTAAAGTTTCCAGAAGGGGGTTAAGAAAGGTAAAATCAGAGCCTCTATCAGTGAGAAAGCCTTCTTTAAGACTTACTAGCCGGACCACTCGTCAGAGCCAAAGTTCATTGCAAGCAGATGTATTCGTGGAATTACTCAGTCCTCGAAGAAGACGAAGAGGAAGAAAGAGCGCTGATAATACACTGGAAAACAGCCCTTCCAATTCTCTCGGATTTAGAATTGTTGATACCACAAACTCAAGCGAACGGCTTAGGAAGTATCCAGTTTCTGCTTCAAAGCTTTCTCTTCCTGTTACTGAACCCAAGAGAAGAGGCCGGAAACGACAATCCACAGGTTAGAGAAATGTGTTTGTCCAGAACAAAAACCACATTCTGTTCCTTGCTAAAATACTTGTGTGGTAGAGCAAGGAGACCAGAAGTGGTGACTGAAGGCATTTTTAGCACTTCCAAGAAGACAGTTCCTTTCTTTTGCAGCAACAGAAGCATCAGACATCTAAAGAACAAATACTTAATTTGCCAAGAAGATTTATCATATCCATATTTGAAATTTCATATTTGCACACAATATGGAGCAATTGCTAATAAATGGATAGAAAATGTGAAAGTGATATTTATGCCTTAGCCCATGCAAATGTTTACTTATAGCTTTTATGGTTTTCTTTTATTAAAGAGTTAAACAGTGAGGAACACAGATGCAGGAAATATAGTGAAATTTGGAATACACACCTACAACAAGAAACTGCTACCAGAAGAAAAATGTCTTCTATCTGGTATAGGGCTAACAGTGTCCTTGCTTGTTGAGCTGATACTAAGTGTTTGATGGCAGGGAGATACTTGGAAAGCTACAATAACCTTTTAAAAACAAAAAGGACCCAGTGTGAGATTGAAGAGTGTAAAAGAGGTTACACTCCAGTGTAAGCTGCACTCCTTGTATGCTCCACCACTACTGTCCTTCACTATTGGGAGTTTCTGGGCTTATCCTCTAACCACCCTGCTGACTACTCTTGAAAGCAGATAAAACCACTCTGAATAGAGGTTTTGTGTGAGTAAAAGTTACGAGCAGGCTGCTTATTCTGTTTTTCTCTAATAGGGCTTTTCTTTAAGTGTTTAACAAATTGTGTAAAAATTGAAATAGGTGAAAAAATCATTTTCAAAATTAATACGATGGAAGAGGATCCCAGTTAAGTCCTGGTACATAGCACTTTGTACAGCAGGAGAGACATTTAGTGGTTAATAACAAGGCTGTAGTATAGTTAACACCTGAAGCCAAACTAGATGAGTTGTGCCCTCAAGCTGCAGTTTTAGTACCCAAGAACAGTGGTGTTTCACTTTTTTCCTTTTATTTTATTTTACTTGTCAGGTTTTTATTTTCATCTGGTGAGATGTTGTTTGTTTGTTTGTTTTTTTCAGAATCATCTCCTCAAACCTCATTGAACAGGAGAAGTTCAGGACGTCAAGGGGGAGTTCATGAACTCTCAGCTTTTGAACAACTCGTAGTGGAACTGGTACGACATGATGACAGCTGGCCTTTCATGAAACTGGTTTCCAAAATCCAGGTAACTGATAGAACTGCTGAGGGAATGATAATAGTTAAGAATCCTGTTTGTGATTGGGATCACAGGGATTTTATAGTGTTGCCCAAACAGGGAGATAGAGCTGAGCAGTGAGATTTGGGAGCACTCTTGTATTTCAGCTCAAATAATTGGTATCAGAAATAACTTTTCAAATTGGCAAGTTGTTGGGAAAAATTTAAATACACTTGTCATCAAGTGTTTAAAAATGTGAAATGCTTTAATCTGAGGGGAAGGAAAAAAAAACACCAAACCAACCCACAAATGAGTTCAGGAGTACACGAGTTACACTGGAAAGTGCAAGAATCCGGTGAATGCGAGGAAGATTCTTAGGGAGGGATGGAGAATTCAACTTAATTTTTATCCTGAAAAGAAACTGCTAGCATTCAGCACATTCCAATTTGCCTGAATCAGTCACTAAGGGATCTCTGTATAGTTTGGAAAGAAAAATCCATACCTGAGTGTCCCAAATTGTCTTCATCATTATGGAAATGTTGGTTTAAACTTTTTGCTGCCTTTAAGACAATGTAAAGAATACATTGAATGATCAGTGCACAGCAATCCAGAAAGAGAAAATAACTTTTTTTTTTAAAGTACTTGTGTAAACAGCACTCCTAAAGGGAAAGGAATGAAAAATGTGTCAATCTAACTCTATTTCTCTACTAATTCTTTCTCTAGATTTGCTTGCAGGTTGCACTTGATATAGTAAAGTTACAGGCTTGATTTTAAAACATATGTGATGGTGCATGTGGGTATCTTTTCTAATAAGAAAAGGTCCAATTTGGATCAAATACCTTTTTCTTTTGCCCCACCCCTGCTCTGCTTTGTGAGTGAGACAGAGTCACCCTAAGCTTGCTGTTTACCTGGCATCCAAAATCTGTGATCCAAATGATCAGTGCCCTTAAGGGTTAGACAATCCTTTTGCTCCCCTCACTTTTATCTTATAAACACTGTTCTGAGTGGCTGTTTATCTCTGGTATTTGCATACTATGCCTTGCTTGCTACAGAAAGCTCCACTACGTTCTCTTCAACACAACTAAGTGGAATCTTGGGATTTCATTTATCTTGCAAGATGCTGAATAGTAATTGAGTAAAAATGGTCATTACTCATGATTGAGGAGCTTTTAATATTGTAATATGTTACAGGAAAATGAAAAGTTTTAAAATCTTGGAAATAGTTTTTGTGCTTGACAGATGGGAATAGCTGGAACATCATAATGCTTATCTGCTCATGCAATTTTCTTACAGTTGTTCACAGGGTATTTAGGATTAGGTTTATGCATTGAATTTCTGGCTAATGTTTGTTGTGGTCTGCTACTTTAATGATAAAAAAAATTGAAAAGTAATACCTGCAAACTAATATTCAGTTCAGGAAATGGAAGTGGTTGCTTGGGATTCCTCTCTTTATTTAAAAACAAAACCAAAATGCTTTCTGCTAATGCATGATTTGTTTAATTTTTTATGTAAGTAGAATTTTGTGCTTCCATTTATTTGTCTATGAATCATCCTTCTGTTTTTTTTAAAGGTACCAGACTACTATGATATCATCAAAAAACCTATTGCCTTAAATATAATCCGTGAAAAAGTGAATAAATGTGAATATAAGTTAGCATGTAAGTATTATTTATTGAAAGAGGTAATGAACCCTGTTCTGTCTCTTTAAAATAAATTATTGTCCTAAAGTAGAGCTCTGTCAGAGGATTAGAAAGCTGAAATTGTTTGGTTTGGAGGTTTGTGGTGTATTTTTGTTTTGTTGTGGTTTTTTTTAAAGAGCATTTACTAATATTTTACATAAGACTTGTTGAACCTAGTTCTCTTACTAGCAAAATACATGATGTACAGATAGATAAGAAATGAGCAGCTGAGGAACTGCTGGTAATTTCTCGAGCCTTTCATGTCAGTGAGTGACACTGATTCAGTACTTAGAAAAGATACTGTGTTACTGCTTGATTTGTATTTCTTTTATTGATAATCAGAGAAACGTAAGAATGTTTACATGGCACGCCACTAATTTAATGATAGAAACTTGACACATACGTAAAGACATTTTTGTGCTGCAGCTCTGTGTAGGATCACTGTACTAATTCAGTGGTGTCATGCTGCTGTCTGATGACTTGCGACATGCTGAATTAATTTGTTCACTTTTTATTTACTAGCGGAATTCATTGAAGACATTGAGCTGATGTTTTCGAACTGCTTTGAATACAACCCTCGTAACACAAGTGAAGCAAAAGCTGGAACTAGACTTCAAGCTTTCTTCCACATTCAGGCTCAAAAGCTTGGACTTCCAATCACATCTGGTAATGTGGACCACACCGCTCCCGCGGCAAAGAAGTCACGAATCTAACCTCTGCCTTCCAAAGGATTTTTTGGTCATTAATGTTCATTAAAATGTTCATTAATGTTCATTAAAATGAAATGTTAAATCACGCAGTTGTCATACCTGTTTAAAGCAATAACAGCTGTTTAACCACCTTGAAGTGTGGCCTGCACTATATTCTCAATGTAATATTAAGCACTCAGGAGAACGTAGGAAAGATTACCTTTGCTACAGTTTTATTCAGTGTCTAATAATTTTGATAGATGTATTGGATACAGTACTGGTTTACAGAAGTTTTGTACATTTTTAATACATTCATGTGTCCAAATATCTTCCAGAAGTACATTGTTTTTTTCTGCACCAAATGACCCTGTTTCATCCTCTAGATTTTGTAGGAGCTCTGGTATTGAGGGCTTTATCAACTCAGATAAAATCTGCTGTAGCACAGTTGAAGAAACTGTGTGTATGTTTAAAACTTGTTGGAGCCTATCTTCTCAACACTACACATGAATGAGTACAACTGCATATCTTTAAAGTACTGTACCAGTGCTGGCTGGAGGTATTCAGTCTGAGTTTATTAAGTAGATATTTATTTAGCATTCAAAGTAATTTGTGAATTTGTTTTGTATTTATAAAATTTGTACTTGGGGATTAAAAACAAAAAAAAAAAAAAAAAAAGAGTTCCATAACTTTTAAATTTTTTTTTCTGGTGGGTTTTTTTTTGTTGTTTATTCCCCTCTAATTTGATGATCAATCAATAAATACCTTCCCGTGTCCCTGGCAGTTCTTCTAGCAATGAGTAAATTTACAGGACTGTACTATAAGTTTCTACGTACAACTTTGGAAGCGTACAAATAAAATGACACATTTTTCAAGGTATTTTGAGCTTCTGGCATTTCCTTTTGAGTTACACTGCTACACGATCTTCCCTATTAACTTACTAGGACAAATTGCTGGAGAGAACACAGCAGAACTTGGTTTCAACATGGGTACCCCAGCCAGCATGTTCAGCATCTGTAGCCAGTGTGATACCTGGTCTCTGAGGGATGCATCGGTATCTAAGGAGTAACATAAGACATATGTGTGTAAGTTGTATGGTTCTTTAATTAGGATCTTTATCTAACGGCGTAAAACCTTATAGCTTTGTTTAGCTGACCAGCAGCTTCTTTAAACTGTCCTTACTATCCTTGACAGTTTTACTTTCAATATTTATTAATATAAATTTATTAAGCTCAGCCTTTTAAAAACAGGTTTGCCCACCTGGAGGTATGCAATAAACTGAGAAAACTACATGGAGCAGAAATTTGGGGGTAGGAGTGAAGAGGGTATGAAAAACTGAAATATGAGGCTTGCTGCTGCAGCAGTGACTTTTCTCCCTGTGTTTGCGCTAGCTTACGCTGTAGCGTTCAGACTTGTATATTCTACAGACCAGAACAATTATTTGCTATGTAGTTGTGGGTTTTCTTTGCTGCTGTAGTGCTTGCCTTGCCTTAGAGGTGACCAGCAGGTCAAGGGAGGTGATTCTCCCCCTCTACTCTGCTCTTGTACCTGGAGTACTGTGTGCAGCTCTGGAGCCCCCAACATCAGAAGGATGGGGACCTGTTGGAATGAGTCCAGAGGAGGCCACGAAGATGATCAGAGGGCTGGAGCACCTCCCCTATGAGGACAGGCTGACAGAGAGCCTGGAGAAGAGGAGGCTCCCAGGAGACCTTGTAGCGGCCTTCCAGTACCTAAAGGGGGCCTACAGGAAAGGCAGGGAGAAACTCTTTAGCAGGGCCAGTTGTGATAGGATGAGGGGTAACAATTTTAAACTAAAAGAGGGTAGATTTAAATTAGACACAAAGAAGAAATTTCTTATGATGAGGGTGGTGGAACACTGGAACAGGCTGCCCAGAATATCCCATCCCTGGAAACCTTCAAGGCCAGGTTGGATGAGGCTCTGAGCAACCTGATCTGGTTGGAGATGTCCCTGCTTCTTGCAGGGGCATTGGACTAGATGACTTTTAAGGTCCCTTCCATAGGGAATGGGTGGTGATACATAGGAGACTGATCAGTTCTAAGTGTTGGATTTTTGGTTTTTGTTTCTAAAAAAAAAAAAAAAAAAAAAAGTCTACGAATTAAAACAGGGAGGGTATATTGTTTAGAAACGTCTGTTAATACTTCAGAGTTTCTCTGTGAGCTTTTCCTTGTTCAGAGCTGACATCTCTGTGCTGTCCAGATCAAAGATGCATTTCTTGTTCCCACCACAAAGAATGCTGAATACCATAAGGAATGTGAGCAGCAGAAGACAAGTAGGTTGTACTTGATATCCCTGGAACTGCCTAGTCCCAAGAGGATGTGAACATCCTGACTAGCAGGTTGCACAAACAGTTGTGCAAGTCCTTGTTCACATGAATAGCCCCCATTGACTTAACTGTGAACATTTGGAGGGGGGGCACAGCGAGCTGAACCAGTCCATCTGTGGCAGATGCAATTTAAATGGTCCCTGTCCCCAACCTGCTCCCAGCTGTTCATTCCTATCGCTCTTCCTCCAGAGTTATTTCCTTCAATAGCTTCCCCTCAGCAACAAAACTGGAATTTTGAGTTTGGGTAGAGCAGGTGGGAACAGTTCAACCCAAATCTCCCCTTGTGGTGATGGTTTTGTATGCTTTGTATGATTGTGCTATGAGTTAAAGTATCAATTTGTCATGAAGTTTGCAAGCCTAAGGCCTCAGTTCAACATGCTAAAGGTGAAATACAGACAAGTGCCCACTTCTCCTTTGAGCAGCTGTGCTTAAAATATTGATGTATGCTGGCTGTGCAATGCAGACCTGACTGTCCTTGGCTTTAGGGGTGCTCACAGGGCACGCTCACCTTGTGTTATCTTTTTGCTTGTGTGCTCCGGCACAGAGCAGAACCGAGCCCTCCATTTCTGTCAGTAGACTCCTCAGCTGGTACTTCTGTTGCAGCTTTTTCAAACTTCAGCTATGTTTTTCCGAGTTAAGTCAAAAAGTCTCTTTTTGGCTGTTTATTTCCCACTACACGCACCCCTTTGGAAAAAGGAGAAATGCTTCATGTCTCCCTCCTTGTCTTTCAAGGGCTGAGATATAAATGCTCCTTCCCCACCCCTCCCCTCAAACAAACCCATGTCTTACTGCAAGCTGCCCTCCCATGTGCTGTTGCCACCAGGGTAAGGATGTGCAGCATCTGCTGGGGGCACCAAGCCAAAGTTTCACGAAGGTGCAGGAATGGATAGGGTCAACGGCTTCGTCTTGGATTCAGAGGCCCTGACTAATCAGGCTTTACCAGACTCTTCAGGAAAACAGGCAGCAGGCTTCCTTCAGCTCCGTGTTAGTGCCTGTCCTCCAAGCAGCACTTTGACAAGATCCGATAGTGAAAGTCTTTCCCTTCTTGGTAGCTCCAACATCTCTGTACCAGCTGGTTTTCCTGCTGCGCAAATTCTGCCGCTCTTCCCTTGTCCCACCCCTCTCATTCATGACAGAACTAAAAATTACTGAGTAACCAACCACCCTAGACGTTTTCTTCTGATGCTTTTTGTAGGTAACTCTTTCATAACTGTGGGGTCAGTTCCTTTGGAGGGACAGGGGTCCAACCCAAAGGACTCTCTCTTCCAGGAAATCTCAAGTGTTTACTCAAAGAAACTTGCTCACCTCCTGGCCACCATGGACTGCCAGAGATGCAGAAGACAAATCCTTACAGTGGCTGCTGTTCTTGGAAGCTGCCCTTCCTGCCCAAGCAGAACCAGGTCAGCAAGAGAAGGCCTGCTCTTGGAAATGCTGGATGTAGCCTTGTGTGCTGGTTGCAGTCAAGCTGATACTGGCTGTTCACACTTTGGTGTCAGCTGGCAGCACCAATGTAGAGAAGTTGTTGTGTCAGGTCCCTTCACCTGTATGAGGATGCAGGTGGTCACCTTGACTGGTCTGTCCAGTGTCAGATTCACCTGCCGGAAGTTTAACTCCTGGAAACCCTTAACGATGCTTGAGCTGCTTTGGTCTGGCAGACAGCATGACAGATGTGAGCTAGCTGTCTTCTTTGTGAAGGATTTGGGCTGGGGCCACCACCCCTGCACCCAGTGCTGGATGGCTCTTGGGGGGAGGGTGAAGTTTTAAGTACCATAGGAGAGCACATCCATGTCAGCATTAATAGTAAAGGAAGATGACCTTAGCATAATCAGCAAATACGGGCATTAGAAACCAGCAAGAAGCAGTCAAAAACATGAACTTGGATGTATAATTACAGAGAGGCAGAGATTGCCAGACCCTGACCAGTCCAATGTGATGCAGTCACCAGCTGCCGTCTGCCCCCCAACCAGCCATTTCAGAAACGATCGCAGTGCAGAAGTGGGGATTCTGCTATGGACGTGAGCAGGGGGCAGATCCCTGGGGGCACCAGACCACGCCAGAGTCCTGCCTAACATCATGTTGCTGCTGGACTGGTAATTCAGTACTTGAGGAGATTACACATGCGCTTTATGATTTCTGACTCACTGATGTAAACACTGAATTAACCCTTACCCTGCAACAATCTTGTATCTTCTAAGTTTTATCTGTTCATGTTCAAATAAATAATATCTAACACTGGTCACACTGCCCAGTGTGGATCACTGTCATAACTGATTGCAACAATTCCAGCTAACACCTCTTGAGGCTACCACAGATTATTTCTACCCTACAAGAGCCTTCTTACTCTAAAACAATTGCCAGTGTCCAGCTGACTGCAGGTAGTTCTCTGTGTGGCACTCAGCTTGGTTGCTGTTAACTCCAGGAGATCTCTCCCCTGCACGGCTAAACTGCCGCCTTGATCTTCACAACAGTGACTTCTTGGTCTAGGTCTGCAGAGGTGCTCCTAGTGCTTTACCCAGCTTGCTGTAAGGGGGTATTCTGAGATTTCTCGGCCTGCTACCATTGGACCAAACGATGTCTTCTTCCTCCCGTCCTTCATCAGCAGCCTACTTCCCTCAATTTGGTGCTTCCCTAAACAGCGCTCTGTTAAAACTTTGCATTTAAGTGCTTGATTGTATAGATGCCCAATATCAGGCCTGCATAACAACCCCTTCTGGAAATCCTCCAGTTACCACTGGTAAGAAAGTTGCCCATTTTGGGGCAGTCAAGTTTGAAGATGTTTGGACAAATGCAAAAGGTAAAATGACTGTGCTACAAATCAGAAAAATTACAAAGATAGGTAAGTAAAGCCATCAGCTTGTTTCCCATCTGTTTCCTAGGAGGGATGCTGAACTAGCACCATCGCTAGACTGTGTCTGCGTATTTGTGGGTGTATCTGTGCAAAGTTTTGTATTCTTAACTGCTGTAAGCCACCAACTATTAAAATAATGGTTATAATTCCTGAATGTTGTACTTCTATGTCTTTAAAAGGTGCATCTCCAGTACCTGGGGAAGTGCTGCCAGAACTGTGATTTACTCAGACCATGCGTGGTGCTGGGAGCAGAGCCCAGCTTCCTCCTGCCTCCCCCAGCAGCATCCATTAGTCTGAGCTTCAGCGACAACGTGGGGCTCAGTCTGCGCTTAAACTTGGCTTTATTTTTTTAAGTAATCAAACAAATCTGATCTGCTGTTGGTGAAACGCTCCACCCTCAGCCATGCGTCTGCAGCTGCATTCTGACAAACATACTTTTCCAAACCAATGCTTTTTAATATTTGGAGTGCATTAAAATGCTAAACATCAATACGAACTATACCTGAAATGTTTTCAGTGGCAGAAGGCCACAGGCTGCATATATTTTCCAAAAAGTGCACTGAGGCCAACTTTGGTTTCTTTATCTACCGTAATACATCCATTTCCTGGGTTTGTAGTGCTGCTTTTCTGGAAAATTGTTGAAACTAATTTTAAATTATTTTTTTAGACGCAACTCCATCTTTAACATTTTTTAGGTATGAAAGAAGAAAGAAAAAGATGTTTTCTGGGCCTCCAAACAGAGGAGCATATCAGCTGTTGCCTTGCAAGAGGCTCTGGGTATGGCAGGAGGCTGGCCGGGGTTGGAGGTGTTCGGCCCCACGCGAGAGTCCCTCACCCTTTCCCAGAACAGGGAGAAAGCAGCAAGCACCAGCGCTCTGCCTGCGCCTGCCCCGCTGCTCACCGAGCATATCCAGCTGTTCAGGTCACTCGCTTTTCATGATAGAAATGTTCGATTGGGCCAAGTTTCCTACGAGGATGTTACGTGACAGCATACTCTCCAGAGTGCTGGCCGCTGCCCACTGAAGATCAGCTTTCACTTATTCTTCTCTACAGTTGTTGGCCTTTCTTTTCTTAGATTTGTTTCAAAGAACCACGAAAGAAAGGGTCTTTATTCTAGTAACGAAGTGCCACTGTGCTAGCATCGTGTCTCAGTGCGCAGTTATTCTGACACTGTGTACAGGCCGATTTAATGGCGCCGTCCGCGCGGGGGAACTGAAAACGGCACGCTTGCACTGTAACCTCCCTCGTAACAAAGCTGTCTCAGAGAGGCCACTGCTGCTGTGCTAGGGTAACACAGTCCAACGTGAGTTTTGTCTGCTATTCTTAGTTTACCACTTTATTTAGGCTTTATATAGCTGTTTCCTAGATTACCAGTCCTACAAGAACACATATAATAAGCTATATGCTTTCCTATTTTTCTTCTTACAGATGAAATGTGTTTGGAGAGGAAAGGGCTTTGAAGAGACGGGTTATGCTGTGGCTTGGCTGCTGTGAATCACGCGTTTGAAATGGCAGAAATGTGAGCCAGGACGCTGAAACGTTTGGGGTTTGGATGGCAGTTCTGCATTTGAGTCTGGGCAGCGTGGGGATTTGCCTGTGGGATCAGGGCTTCATAGCTGCCTTTCGCGAGCATTCCTGTGCAGATCCTACCACCGGAGTCACATGCTGGGCTCTGCGGTCCTGGCACCACTCGAGAGCGCTGCTGTCACCAGAGGACACTTTCGCACTGACCAACAGGTCCAGAGATCCAGCCACAGTTATAAATATTCTGTGCCCCAGGCATCCTAAAGCCCATCCTTAACCACCAGAAAGTGATCTCAACTCATGTATTTAGCATGTTAGGCTTAGCTAATGTTTTTATTTTTAGATTGCTATCTAAAAAAGAAAACCTTAGTGGTTTTAAAAGGCAAGATCAACTTCTTAAGCAACATACTTTGTGAGGGGGCTTTGCAATGCTTGAGTAGCTTTAGTTTGTGCATCTTTTGTTTCCATAGTTGTCCACCTTTGCTTCTAAGAGGTTTCTAAGCACCCGTTCTTGGACTCAGCCTTCAACAAACAGTGGAATGTCCTTCCATTTGGATGCAATGCTGCAAACTGAGTCCCAGGTCTGTCTGGAGCAATTTTAACTATTAAAACTTCAGAACCAAAAGCATCTGTCCTCCTTTTCATCTGGCTTTTGCAACCTCCAATCTAAACAGGCTGTGTGAATTAATCTCCCCTGTCTTGGCTTCCTCCATCTCCTGGACAGAATTTAATCCTTTCCTAGTGATTAATTTTTCATATTGCAAAGATGTCACCGGAAATCAGACCTGCAATGTCACAGAAGTGCTGATCTTGATTAGAAACAGTCCATTTTCCAGGGTCCTCATTCTAACAAGATGACATAACCCCAGTAGGAAGGGAAGCATGGAGCGATGAAGGTTAGTAGCAGAATCAGGCCAAGGCTGCAAGACCTGGGATGAGTGCCTGAAATCTGCATGCAATCTGTGTGCAGTGCTGCTCTGCACTTGCCCAGCCACAGGAAAAGGATTCCTCGTTCCACCAGGAACCCTGGTTTTCTCTGGGGCCCACGTTTTTAGGGCTCTTCTGTAAAGAAGAGCATAACAAAGCTGAATTGTTATATTCCTTGCGTGCCAGCCTGTCCCAACATCTTGAAGGTCTGTATGCATCTATCTGTAAGGGAAAGAGCTTTCTGAAATCATGGCTACCTTTTCCTGGACATGCACCAGTTTAAATCATGTAATCTGCTGAGATGTCTGACTGCATCCTAACTTCTGGCAGTCATCCTCCTGCAAACCAGGCTGAAGCTGTTCAAGAAATTACCCCTTCCAGCTGTCCTGCTCCTCCGCTGGCAGGAGTCACGGCTCTGTGGCTGAACGAGTTTTCAGAAACCTAAACAAGATGAAACCACCATTAGGAAAGTTGTAGATCTGACACTACTGTTGTCCTTACTCCTTCTTTTATGTACGTTTTATTATATTTCTATACTAAATTTTACATACTGCAAGCAAGTGAAGAACCAACTATTGAGCCACAGCACTGAGAGTAAGAAAACAGACCACATTTTAATCTCCAATCTGATTTTAAAAAGAAAATAACTCTGCTTCTGTGCTGTGGCAAGTCTATTGAAACCCTGCTGTAAGAGAATTTGACTTCCTAAACTTGGAGAGAGAAACAGGGCTCGGACTCTGGCAGCATAAGGGCTATCACTGAATTTGTAAGACACAGGAGAAAATGCAAAAACCACCAAATGCTGCTGAGGCACGTGCATAGCAAAATGACATTGCAGCCCTGAGAGACACACGGCTCGAGTGAAGTGTACAACAGTGGTGAACATTCACTGTAACAACAGAAAACTTTCTTCTGATGGCCAAGGCAGGGAATTTTTGCCATAAACTTGAGGAGGTTAGTGAGGGGTGAAATTGCTACTGAAGAAGCACCTCCTGGGACTGTTGCGGTGATTAACGTCCCCACTAACCTTAAGCATTTCAGTTTTATAGCACTGCTAGAAATTCCTGACAGAAACTAGCAAACTATTAACGGCATCTCCTCTGTGTTACTCACATGCGTGTCCTTGAACAGTGCTGGGAAGGAGTGTGAGGCTGTTGGATTCGTCTGCAGCTGTCAGAGGATGCTGTGGGCTGGGGGAAAGGCGCTTAAATAAGAGCTCCCAGGCGTGACTTGCCATGTGTCACACTCCTCTGCTGCAGACACAGACAGCAAGAATAACATATTTCAAACTCAAAGCGGAGTTCTTCAGCTGAAAACAAGCTGGCAGGAACAGAATATGTTTTGGTTTTTCCTCCTACTGGCTTCACAGCTGGCATGCTTTTAGGGTGAGAGGTTTACACGTTTTAGGGGACTGTGTCATTAGCTCGTTGTATAGGAAAAAGTTACGTACATGAGACAAGAACACAAAGGGAATGGATTATCCAGAAGAGGTTTTTCCAGGTCACTGATACATCTAGCAAACTACACCATTGCTTTTTGGCTGCTTGAAGAACATTCCTGGACTTTCATTTTATTAGAATAATTAAATAATAAAATCTATATTTTGTTTAGTATTACAGCCTATTCTTCCAGAGCACTCTGGCAGCTTTTCCCCTAATCCACTTACCTAGCGTACAGGTCAGCTATATGCCTCGTTTTCTAAAGGTCACTTTGGCTTCCTTCTTGCCATTTTGCTGTAATAAGCATTATCCTGTGATGCACAGCAATTACTGTGCCTCCCAGAAAAATGATACTGCTTTTTACATTTCCTCTCTTTAGCCAGGATTTAGCATATTGCATCCCTGTCTCCTGTACAGCCAGGGTTCTGCTTCGCCGTATGTACGGATACATGTGTCTCTGACGCATTGGTAGCTGCAGATAACAGCCAACATCAAACTCCTCGGACCTAGTGTTGTCAGAGGATGCTTACTGAGTCTGACTTTGCTGTTTGCTTGAAACAGAGGTTTCAAGAAAATACTTGTTCTGCCTGACCTAGGAGGGACAGTCCAGGGTTTAAAGCAGGGACAGGGATCCAAACCTCCCTTCCCCGTGCCTGGCCTCAGCACGGACCTTCCAGCTGACCCCGGGCAACCCATCGAACAGGAAGAATAATACTCATTGGGCAGGGATAATTCATTAATAATTTTAATAAGGAGCTTTGAGACCTCAGAATAAAAATACTACAAGCAGAAGTGAAAAAAACAAATGAAAATACTGTCTTTGCCATGTAGGTGAAAGTTGTCTGAAAAAAAGTTAATTATTTGAATAACTGAGATACAGTCAGTGGCTGATCTTATAAATCCTTCCTTTCCTGAGGTTATGCTGTAAATTTATCTCAGCTGTGAACAAAAGGCAACAAGAAGAGAGACTTGGGAAGAAACTGCTCCTGGGGAAAATGCGTTTTGCAGGGTGTACAGGAATTTATGAAGGCTGTCAGGGTAGTTACTTTTTATAGTGCTATAGATGTGCAAACCTTTGTGAATGCTGAATATGTACTAATTACTTAAAAGTAATTTTTATCTTCTGTTTTTATTAATAAGGCTGAGCAAAGTTCCCCCGTATTTTAGACTTCAGGGGAACTTTTTTGTTCCATTTAGCCATTTTTCTGCCATTAGTTCCCACATTTCTCTCATAGAAGAAATTCTTATTTCCTTTTTTGTTATGTTTAAATACCATCCCTAACATGATGTCATTACAAGACATACCATTTTAATTAAATGTCTCTTGTATTGTCCACTGACCAATGACAAGCCCGTGGCTGCCCAGCGTTATGATTCACCGGCACGTGTGACTTACCAGCACGGCGCTGAGAGTCAAGGGGGGTAGAAGGGGGAATTCCACCCTGCCCCGAAAAGCATGTGCCTGCTGCTCCTCGAGCATCCGTGCTGGCCATGCTGGGCTTATGCTCCGGCTGCTGCTGCTGCTTCCTCCTGCCTCCCTCTGCCTGATCTTCCTGGCATACAGCCGTAAGGTGAACCTGACCAGGAAACGCGGGTGGTTGAAGAGCTTTCCAAGGGAAAAAAAAAAAAAAAAGGCTTTTCTGCTGCCACAACACTGGTCAGAAAAGCAGCTCCACTTGGCAGGGAAAGAGGCTGCTTAAACCAACCGAAGTATCGCAGCACTCAAGCTGGCATTGCAGCTTGGGGAAATCCTGCCCCACCTCCGACAGCCATATCTCCTTGGTGCAGCGAGAGGGTCGGACCCCTGGAGCCCTGGGTGGTGGCTGGGGAAGGCGGTGGAGAAGGCAGGCAGCCCTCCCACACTAGGGACAGTAGCTGGCAGGCAGGCAGCACCTTCGTGGCCACACTGGGTCTGCTGAGCGTGGAGGGATGCGAGGCGGCAGCTCGGACCGTGACGCAGCCGGAGGAATGTCCTGGCACCCGGCGAGGCTGATGCAAGGGGCCCAGCTGCTCCCGTCTTGGTGGTGGACAGAGGCCAGCAGGCATGGCCCAGCTCTTGTGGGAGCAGTGGCCAGCACCTCGCTCGTCCTCAGCCCTGCCCAAGCCATTAAGAAGCTTGACTGATGGCTTGGAGCCCCAGACGGATTTTGGGACCACACTGGTGGAAGAGGCTGCTTGAGCCAGCAGAAGTGACCCTGCCACAGACGGTGGAGCCAGAGCTTCCCCTCGCTGCAGGTTTTCAGGATTAGCACACACAGGAGGCTCTGCAAATCTTGCTAACTTGCAGCAAATTCACGCTAGGATCCAGCACTTACAGTCAAATATATTCATGACACAATTTTTTTAAAGAAATGTATCTCCAGTGTAAGGAAAGAAATAAAAACTCAAGTGTTTGCCTTTTGCTGGAGTTTTCTCTAATACTTTCTTAAAAGAACTTAGATTTTATCCAGCATTCTTCTCTCTCCCACTAAAAACGCAGAATTGTTGGAGGGAAACTGGACATTTTTTGGAGGTACACAGGAGAGGAAAGGGAAAAAGGAAGTGCCTTGAGCAACCGATCTCATCACATGCAGTTTCTCTCCCTCGACTGATTTTTTTCAACTGAACAGTATTAAGACTTTCTGCTATTTCAGGGTACACCTACACAAGTTCCTCTGTTTCCCCTTTGTAGTTCTCTTCCTGAAGGTCATCTGGCTACACCATAAGAGATCTAATGTCTCCTAGCAGAAACCAACAGGTTCCTGAGTTGCAATGGCAGACATACAGCCCCACTTTCTTCTATCTCAAATGAATTATTTTATGAAACTTAATTACTTAATTAAGGATCTTAATTACTTTTGTGACCTCTATCCTTCTGCTAGATTTAACTCAAATAAGCTAACAAGTCAAAAAGTCACTGGGAAAAGGACTAGCCCAAGTGAGAGAGAGGATGCCCGAGGAGGCCAAGCAGAGGCCTTGCTTCCACAGGAAACAAGGCTGAAATGGCAACGTCGCATTTAGTGACGCTGACAGAGAAGCAAAGAGGACGTACAGGATACAAAAAGAAAGGACTATGATTTCACAGAGCTTCAATGCATAAAGTAACCTAGTCCATTATAATCACTTTGCACTAATGAGCATCCAGGAGTTGAATCCAAACAAACAGTGCCTTCTGCCTGACAGTGAGTCATTTCTTCCATCCACGGAGGGTGCGGAGAGGCTCAGAGGGCTTCTTCAGAGGCATGCGCTCCACATAGGGTATCATCCACAAAGCTTTTAGTGCTGCTGCGTCTGGGCTCTCTGAATCACAGGGCTATTTCGGTGGTGCCTGGTGGGGTGCAGGCCTTGTGGCACAAGGGTAGTGAAACTCAGTGCTTCCTGAGGGCAGCGAGATGCCAAGGTGGGGAACCAGCTTTGTCTGAGTGTGCTCCAGCAGCAAGATTTGCTTGGTCATTATTGCCTGTGGCTGGATACTGGCCATTTCTCTGGCCTCCAAGGTCACCACTGGGCTCTATCACAAGCTCCTTCTCCAATGGCCGCAGTCAGCGGAAGCCTGTTGTTCATCTTCTCTTCACCTGTGACCTGTTTCTTACCCTTGAGGAATGCTCTCTGATTCTGATAAACTCATTCTTTCTCAGAGATTTCTATAAAGTCATAAAACCCTCCTTCTTCAGCTCTTGCTTTTTCTGTAGTCTGACAACTGCCAGGTACTGGTTAGTGATGTGCAACAGCAGCCCTGTGTGCCTGGGTGCCTCAGGTATGCACCTTGCAAGGTGGTGACGAGAATAACAAGCACTTCCGATTCATTATTCAGTTTCCATGGTAGTAAAGACAGAGGGTGAGTCATGCACAGTTTTGGAGTTGTCGTCCCTGGAGCATCTACCCAGCCGTGCAACTCTGGAGCTGGTAACTCTTTCTCCACCTTTCACTTTATGAGCCTGGGATGTGCAGCGCAGAGGCCCTGCGCAGGTGGCTGAGAGTGCACTGCAAGGCGAGAGATCAGGACGCTCGCACACAGCAGTTTCATGGTATTGAACACGCGTTAGAAGAAGCCTGCTGAGCCCATGGCAGTGACTGTTGTCACTGGCACCAGAAGACGGACTGCACACGTGCATAGCTACCTCTGCTCACAAAGGTGAAAGAACTCCCATGCTGCTGTTTGCCACAGTGGCCTCTCAACGTTGTGTATGGCTGCAAGGACACAGACCTCTGTTTGGGACACTGAGAAGGGCACAGTGTGCCATGACATGCTGCAGTGTCATGAAGGCTGGTTTGGGACACATTAAACCAACCTGCCAATGAGGATCTGAAACCGCTGAAGTCCACCCCAGTCCATGAAGCTGTGCAAGAGCAGCAGATGCCCAGAAACCGGGCTGTCAAGACACTCCTGTGGACTTACATTGGTTTAAGCCAACCATAAAACTGCATCTTGAGAGTTATCCAATTTAGGATTTGTGCTATTAATTCCCATAACAAATCAAAAAGCAGCACGTATTGTATTTAAAAACCGAATTGGCTGATGGCTGACTCTTTAAATGCAAATACGCAATGAAGGAACAAAGGTGCTCCCTCCCGGGTCCCACATTCCTAGCAGTGAAGAGGCAGTAAGAGTGAACAGGTGGCCATCAGCTGGAAAAAAAAGTTGAGTCTAATAGACTTGCTGTTTTCAGCTGAATGGTGGTGGGGATTCCTGAATGCATGGATGCATGGAGCTGGAGGGGTAACATAGCTCCAGGTTAGTGATTTCAACGCTGACAGGCTAAATTTTGAATAGTGATGAATGCAATTCAGTCTGGAATTCTGCAGCCGGGGAGGGGGGGATATAACTCAAAAAGGAGCCTTGGAAACATAGTGGCTCTTCTGGTCAATATGGTGGCGTAGAATCATGGAGAAAGGGGGAAAAATCCCACATCCCTCATGCAATGCAGTATGAATGTGTATATATATGCATACATATGGGTATATATATATGTATGCTGAGAAACACTAGGTTGCTGGTTTCCACGCAGGTGTTTTGGGGACAGACGCCTGACTGGCCAGAAGACAGGCTGGGTGCTCACACACACCGCTGGCTGAGATCCTGCCTGTTCAGGAGCTCTTGGCTTCCAGACACAGCAGTTTGGGCAGCAGAGAGCCGGACGGTATGGAACAGTCCTCTTCTCCACTTGTATGGGCTAGAGATAAAACGCTCCCCGTTTGGTGTCCTGTGCCTGAACCCCCTGTCCAGCTCCGAATGGACAACTGAAACACTCTCAGCAGGGTTATCCTTCCTTGTTTTCCTCTAAGTCATCCTCCTGTCTTTTAATGCTGCTCCTTCTGCCTTGCATCTCGGGCGTGGGCCGGCAGGCAGCCAGCGCTGGGCCGTGAAGCCTGAACAGCGGGGCAATGCCAAAACCGTGACTGGACAGCAGCTGAAAGCTCCTGGGCAAAGGGAGCGGCGCCGGGCGGGCGGTGCGGGGCAGGGCGCAGCCACGCTGCGGGCGGTCGCGGCTGGCTCCAGGAGGATCCGCGCCGCCACCGTGCCCAGGCCTGACGCCGCTACCGGCTGCCTGTTCTCCACGCCAGGCTGAGGGGCCGCGCCACCGCCTCAGCCGCCAGCGACGCGCCGGGGTAGGCCGGGGGCCGCCTAAGAGCGGACGCCGGGGGCTGCGAGGCCCAGTCGGCCGACGGGGCGCAGCCGGCCGCACCCGCGGGGCCTCGCCGCCGGCAGGCCCGGCCCAGCCCGGCCCAGCCCAGCCCGGCCCGGCCCAACCCGTCCCGGCCCCGCGGAGGGCGGTGCGGCCCGGCGCGGCGCGGCGCGGCCCGGCAGCACGTGGTGGCGGCGCGGCCCATGTGACCGGCCCTCCCCGGCCGCCGCGGCTCATCCCCCGCCCGGCCCGAGTCCCCGCCCGCCTCGCCCCCAGCGCAGCGCAGCGCTCTCCTGCGTGCAGCAGTCCCGCACCGCAGGCAGCCGCCGCCGCCCCGGGACCCGGCGCCATGGTAAGGGCGGCGCGGCGCGGCCGAGCGGGGAGGGCGGCGGGGGCGGGCGGCGGGGACATCGCGGACAGCGCGGCGCGGCCCGGCGGGGCGCGGGGGCTGAGCTGAGCAGGCCCGGCGCGGCGCGGCCCGGCCCCGCGGCCTCCGGCGGCCATTTTAGTCTAATTTTAGCCGGGTGCGGGGGGGAAGGGGCGGTGGGAGCGGCCGCGGGGTAGGAGCGGGCGGCGGGGCCGGCGACCGGCGGTTGGGGCCGGGCGGGCGGCGCGGCGCAGCGCTCCCTGCGGCATCGCCCGGCCGTGCGGCGAGCGCCTGTGCGTGCGTGAGGGGCGGGGGGCCGGCGGGCGCGGCGAGCGGGGGCTCCCGGCGGGCCCGCCCGGGGCCCGGGCCCGCGGGGTGTCCCCGGCCGGCGGGGCAGCGACCGGCTGGCAGGGCCGGAGCGGGGCTGGGGGACGCGGGAGGCCCCTTCCCCGGCGGCGAGCGCCGACCCCGCGAACAAAGCAGGGAGAAGGGGCGGGGGGGGTCTCCCTCGGGGACAAAGCCGGCGGCTCCCCGGAGCCGTGCACCTGCCTCCCCCCGGGCCCGCTCCGGCAGCGCCCGCCTCGTCAGCTGCAGTTGCGGGAGCGGGAGCAGGGGCGCTGCGATGGGGTTCGCTCGGTTGCTGCCTTTCTGCGGTGAGCTCCCCGTTCGCCCTGTCAGTGCTCGGTTTTCGTGCTGGTTTGGGCTGGGGTTTTGAACGGCTTGCGAGCCTTGTGGGGAGCGGTACCCATTGTAAGCGGTGTTTTTGTATGAAGGAAAAGCAATTGAGTGATACTCGTGCAGCAGCACGAAGTAAAATTCAGGAGTTCTTAAAGCACGGTGTTGAAGCTGACACAATGCAGAAAACATTTCTGCTGCTTGTGGAGCCTTACATCACCCAACAAAATGAGAGTCATGACAGTGCTGGATGTGAGCTGCTGCTGTAGCGTTTGTTCCGCTAAAAAAAAAAAAAAAGACCCGAACAAAAACCCCACCCCCCCATCACAACCCCAGACTACAAACTCCTATGTTCAGTTCCCACACTCATCCCCCGGCTCTCTTCCTCCCCCCAAATAAGCTAAATGCATGATAAGGTAATGCAAACTGCTGGAGTAGTACAGTTGTATGCCTACTTGTGTAAAACTGCTATCCAGAATCACAGCTGAAGATGCTGAGATCTGCAACAAGAGAGTACAGAATTTACACCTTTTTTTATATCTTCTGCTCCAGTCCTGCAAAGATTACTAAATTCATAGTGTGTTCAGGTTGAGTGTAGTATTTTTATTCTTACGGGGGCAGGCAGACTTCCTTTTCTAGCACTGTGGGCTATCATCTTTTCTAGTGAGTGTTAATTTTTGCTGTTTAAATTATTCCTTTGATCTCATTTTCCAGGCTTCTGGAGTAACAGTGAATGATGAAGTCATAAAGGTTTTTAATGACATGAAAGTAAGGAAATCTTCAACCCCAGAAGAGATTAAAAAAAGAAAGAAAGCCGTTCTCTTCTGCTTAAGTGATGACAAAAAACAAATAATTGTAGAGGAGTCAAAGCAGATATTGGTTGGTGACATTGGAGATACTGTGGAGGACCCCTATACAGCCTTTGTGAAGTTGCTACCTTTGAACGATTGCCGATACGCTTTGTACGATGCCACATATGAGACAAAGGAATCTAAGAAAGAAGACCTGGTATTTATATTCTGGTGTGTAAAAGCAAAGCTTGCTGTTAAAATTTAATACTGTGGAGTTAACACTGGATGATTGAATAACTGTTCTGTTGTGGTTTTCTTCTTTCCTTTAAAGGGCTCCTGAAAGTGCACCTTTAAAAAGCAAGATGATCTACGCAAGCTCTAAAGATGCCATTAAAAAGAAATTTACAGGTACAGACCTAAAAATGTTTCGCTCGTTAATTATCGTGCCATTTAGGTCTTGAGGTTCTCACAAGTGCATTGTTGTCCTTCTGTCTTCCAGGTATTAAACATGAGTGGCAAGTAAATGGTTTGGATGATATTAAGGACCGTTCAACGCTTGGAGAGAAATTGGGAGGCAACGTGGTAGTTTCACTTGAAGGAAAACCCTTATAAAAAGACAGACAAGTGCCATCTGGATCTAAGGAGCTTCCATTTCTGCAGCTCGTTCAATTGGAATAGTATTAGTCTCCCCATTCCCTTCCCTCCTCAAAAAATAAGTCCCTTCCCTAATGCCCCTGAAGGAGATGTCATTGTTAAGCAGTCTGCCAGTGATTGCCATTAGACTGTTCAATCCTGGTAGTTTTATGTAGGATCCAAGGAATGCTTTCACGTCATACTCTTAGCCAAAACTGACGTTGCAGGCATTCCTTGCAACATGTACAATGAATGTGATAGTTAATGTGAATAGTCTAGCAGACAGCAAAGGGTAAGCTAATTGAATGCCTTGAAAGTATTGTCCACTGGTCGGATGGTAGACTCTATACAGTATTACTTACAGTTGCACTTGATTGCAGTTCCATGAGGCTCTTGTGCATTCATACACCTCACCTGCCTTGACAAGCCTATTTTTGTGACATGGCAGCACACAACACTATGCATTTAAAGCACTTTTTTGTAATATGTTTGACCCGCCCCCCCGCCCCCCAAAGGAATGCCAATTAAGTTGCTGTAACTGTGTCATCAAATTCTTGTAGTTACCTCAGTTTCATTCCTGTTACATGCATATCTTTATAAATGAAGTAGCTGTTACGATGCCTTTTGTTTTCCATTGAATGTACACTACTGAACAGGTGTAGAAGTTATCTGTTTACCATGTGAGTCTTGAAACACTAAAGTTTTGTAAAACATCAGTCATGGTGGCAATTTCTGTATTAAAAAGAGCCTTAAATGGAACATTGTTTTTTGAGATCAAAAACTGGCCACGTTGCAATAAAACTTGTGGCTTATTACAGAACGTTGCCTTGTTTTCATTGGAAAATACAGTTTTAAACTATGTTTAATTTAAGAATATTTCAAATAACTTCTGTGGAAAGTATTGTAAAGATAAACAATCATTAATCTCATCTTAAATAATGCAAGTTTTTCATTCCTAATCGTGAGTTAGGCACTGCTTTACAATACTTTGTGGCTCTGTTCTGATCATTCGATAAAGGACCTGATCCTAGTTTACTGTTAAAGTAGAGAAGCTGCCAGTACTAGAGACCATTAGTTCCATGAAACACTTGTGTCAGAAACATAAAAATACAAAGTAATTAACCACACAGTGTGTTTCGTACCTGAATGTTCTTAAAGTTCTACACGCCAGAGTAAAACCTTGCGCGAAATCTTACAGCTCGCTGTCTTTTTCAGTAAGGTGATGTGTAATGACAGTTATATGCAGAATATAAAGCCGGTAAATAATTTTTCTTTCTCGAGTGTTGCAGTTAAGACAGACTTGGTACAAGAAAGAGCCTAAATGAACTGTTCTACTTGTTAGCTTCTATGTAAATAGAACTGGAAAGTGTTTGCCACTACTGAGGCTTGCACTGGGGACATGATTTGGCTGGGAGCCAAATAATGCTCTCCTTATAGAGAATTTGATCTGCTCTGTGTGAGCAATCCTCCGTTAGCCAGAGCTATTTATGGCAAACACATGCTTTTGTATCTTGTCATCGTTATCCACAAATGGCAAAACTGGACATGATTCTCCTGGTATGCATAAAGGAGCGCTATTAGGCAGCCGCTCGCAGCTGAACTGTGCATGCTGCTAGAAGGAATGCTCTTTATCATTACCTTATTTTTAAAAGTTGGTAGAATAGAACTGTGGAGCTTTTAAACGCAGGCCCTTTATGTTCAGTTCATAGCCCTTTTTCAACAAGGAAGTAGATAATAATAAAAATATTTTTTTTCCTCTTTTTTTTTTTTTTTTTAAATAACCTAGTGGTACTGTGTTTAGGCTCTCTTGTCCTGTAGAACTTTAAGACTTTGTTTCAGGCTTCTGGCTGTCCCTATGACTTGCACACCCCATTGTGTTAGCTGTTCTATGTAGACTAAACTTTACTAGAATTTAACTAAAAAGGCATGATGACCACTGACTTACTAAGTGTATTAATGAGTCTTGGTTTTGTTCTACAAAACTCTCCTTTCAGGTACCTTTTAAGGTTGAGAAGTAACTAACTGATGGTATGCATGTTGTCTAGATAAAAAAAAAATCTTTTTATTCCTTGAAATAGTCTATTTCTGAATATCCACGTTGTGTGCAAAGCCCAGTTTAATGTAAAGATCTACTTTGTGCTTTATGTTTGACTTGAGTTCAGTACAGTATAATGATCTTTTAACTGATTTTTTCACAAGGTATAAATGGTTTCTTTAGAAA
Source organism: Chlamydotis macqueenii (assembly GCF_036417535.1). Classification (NCBI taxonomy): domain Eukaryota; kingdom Metazoa; phylum Chordata; class Aves; order Otidiformes; family Otididae; genus Chlamydotis; species Chlamydotis macqueenii. The sequence continues at coordinate 28,770,038 of NC_141560.1, forward strand.
AAGCCAAAACTGAAAATGTTAAATTTTAATAAACCATTTGAATTTCATTTTAGACAGTAAACTTTTTTTTTAAGCAGTACTGTGTTTAAATTTATTGTTTGTCTCTGCTGCAAACAGTCTGGAAAGATGTGTATGGCTTCTAAGTTGAATATTAAAGGTTTTTTTTTTTGTTGTTTTTTTTTTAAACTAGCTTAGGTGTATATTCACTCAGTCCAAGTAGATAGAAAATTGAAGCACAAATTGTATTTATATAAGATTCCTACCAAAACAAGTTTTGGATCCAAAAGGATCAGCCTGCCTTCAGTTTGTTCTTGAAATGACTGACTGACTGACTGATGTGAGGTCCAATTCAGATGGCTTGCTTTTTAAAAAAAAAACAATAAAGTGCTACAGAACTGTTACTGCTTGAATTATAAAACAAAAGAGAGACAGCTGGCATCTGTTCCAAAATGGTTTGTCAGCTGTTGTTTTCTGTCATTATGCAAAATGGTGAGGGCCTCATTGTGATCGAGAAGTGGAGGAAAATCCTCTCGAGTATCTTCTCTGTATCTCCGTGCAGATGTGACTTTTGGGTATCTTGGCTTCAGTTATTTTATTGATAAAGAAATAAAATTTTCATGAGAGTAGCTTGTGCAGAAATGGCATTTTCCTTCTAAAAAATTACTTCAAAACCAGCAGCTGTTTTGTTTGATTTGGTAAATTCTGGAAGATATATAGACATTGATTTCTCCAAAAAGGGAAATTGGTCCAAAACTAGGGTGAGTAGGTGAGATTTATGCTTGTGGTGATTTTAGAAATGCAAAGCTTAAATTTATACAGACTTGAGTGTAAGAATCACTCCTAGTCAGATCATTACATGGATTTTGAGTATGTTCAGCTAAAACCCCAAGTGTTTCTTTAAGTGGAAGAGTTTTTCTGCTGTACTATTCCCTCAGAACGAGTGCTGGAACACAGCAATTGCCACAATTGGATTGTAAGCTTTACTCTCTTACGACAATTCCAGTATAAACCAAATTTTCACCTCTGCCTGCTTTTTATACACTTCTGTAAGTTCCCCTTAGTTTGTGGTGGCGAGTTAATGATTGTAGAGCGAAAACACGGCACTAACGGTGGATGAAAGATCATCAATGTAGCACCTGTCTATAAGTATTGAATTTCTTTGAAATATTTCTGATTTTGAAAAGCTGGTATAAATAAAATTAATTTAAATGTCTTCAGATGTTGAGTTTGTTTGTGTGCAAGGCAGCATCTACACTGATCACTTTGCTGTTGTCTTTGGTTTGGGAGCAGCCCAGACACGGTGAAAGGAGAGATCATGGAATAAATGCATGGAATACGTGCAATCTGTAATGGGTTTCACCTACAGCTCATTCAGTTCAATACCCAGCCGTAGCAAAAGCCAGCACCAGTGCCTCTGGAGGTAGGTATAAAGAAGTTTTTAGTGGGTTGGTGCTGGATAACCTTTTTCTTGTTGTTGGGTCCCAGCTCATTATTTTTTTTTTTAAAGGTAGCAAAAAGTATGTTTATGCTGACAAGTAATTTTGAATACTCAGAAGAAAGTGAGCTGATGCAGTGTGAAAAAGGTGACTCCATGAAGAATGATCAAAAGGTGATCCATTTGCTATCATTGGTATCTCTCCTCTTAATGGAAAATTTCTTGGATCTAGGAAGACTTTATTCGAAGAGAGTTAATTTTGTAAACAAAGCTGTCACGAAACAGCTTCATTGGATCCTCTGGAGAAGACAGGCTTTTACACTGTAGATTAACAATCCTTTTAGTGTTTACCTAACGAGCTTTCTGTGTGGCTGTAGGGAACATATGTGAGAATATGCATTAAAAATAAGTGAAAGGTTTCTGTGAAATTAAGTATTTTAATACAAATTACTGCTTAGTTAAAAATGTTTTATTCTTACCATATTAGTATTCAGTGCTTGATACCTTGTTGAATTTGGGCATTTCCCGGCCTCACCTGCCATGCTGTTAAACCCACAAAATCTCTGTACATCTTACTACTCCTTGCATTGCTTATCTAGGCAATCTACTAATAACATCTGAAAAAAAATACTAAAGTGAACAATTAAAGCCTTTCGTAGGAAATTCAAACAGGTGACATAATTTATGCTGTTTATTTGATGATTTGATAGAATTGTCTTTTTATATTGTATGGCTTACAGCAAAACTGTGCTATTTGGAGGCACTGAGTAATTCCAACTGCCTTTTTAATATCTTAATATTTCTAATGTCAGCTTTACTTTGTAGTTACTTAGAAAACTCATGATTGGAAAAGAAACTTGAAGGTGCTGCTGATTATTTTTAGAAGTTTCTAAATGTCAGCTTAGATTATAAAAAAATACATGTAGACAAACTTCAATTTCCCACCGCTAGCCTAATTTTTATTCTTGCGTGAACAGGCTTCGGAATGCGTGTGTAGCTGTAATCGTGCCTCTCCTCTTCCACCTCTTTATTTTTAAAAACAGCTGTGTCACTGCAAATCCCTACCATCTGCCCACCATCTTCTGTAAAGCTTTACGGACAATCTCCACTTGTACCTTTTAGTATCTATTTTTCCCCTCTGGTTTGCGATTGTAGGGATTTGATTTAGAAAAACAAAACGCTGTAATATTACGCTCCTCAAAAGCTTTTCTATTATGTGGAAAGTTAAAAGCATCAGTTACTCTCTGGTGAGCACAGCTGCAGGGTACACATTGGCTGGAAAAAAGATGTGATTTTGAGAACCAGTTGAGAGAGCCTTGTTTGTGCCTGCTTCCTCTCAGTGGCAGCACTGCTTTCATCTGTGACCTTAAGGCTAATGTGAGAGCTAAGCTTTTCTTCCATTTTGGCTGTTTCAAGACAAAATTGAATGTGCATGTAGCAAACAAGGTGTGGAGAAACAGAGGAAGGTTTAGAAGAGGCAGTTTTTCAGAGACCTGTACATTTAGGGGAGGAGAAAAGGGTTACAGCAGAGGATTTGTCTCCTTTTAATTTCAGCGTGACCTCCAGCTGTAAAGACTGAGCTTATGTTATCTGTTGCTCTGCCTGAACATACAGATTCCGCAGTCTTAACTGTCTCAATGCTTTTCAGCAACGAAATGTGAATGTACAGCTCTGCGTCGGTGAAATTTGCTTTACTCCTACAAACACGAAGCCACGCTATAATGGGGCTCTTGGTTAGCAACATCACACGGGTGATGCACCTAAGCTGCATTTGAACAACCCTTTTAAAATGTGTATTTTTTTAATGTCAGTAAATACAATAATTAAGCTGTTACATTGGAAGTGAGCATGAACGAGTGTAGTTCTTAATTAGGTGACTGCAACTGACAAATATAATTTATGGTCATATTTTAAGAGTCTTAGCCCTGTTATTTAAGCATGATTTGGGGATGAAACACTTCCCAGTCCACAGAATTCATTGCCTGTATAAATTCTTTTAAGGAGCACAATTTTAGCTCTTCATTTGCTATACCGACGCAGAATCTGTCACCTGAAGGTTTTATTCTTCTGCGCTGGTGAATTCCCTTTGTGGTGCTGCATTATTTCTCTGCATCCGCACTTCAAAATCAGTTCCCAGAACTCTCCTTCCAAGTAACCAGAATTCCTAAACAATATTTATTCTGCATGACTAAAGTAGAAAGGCATCTTGTAGAATGCCCATAGGAAACAAATGCATGGCATTAGCCTACGTGGCCACTGAACACATTTGGCCCTGCACGCCATCTCTGGCTGTTGCGTTATTCTGATGAGAATGTGAGCCCGTTCAGATTTGGGTGCAACAGCCCAACCCAGAAAATTTGTAGAAACAAAAACCAATGTCTTAATTTTTCTCAGATAAAGACTTTACAAGCTGGATGAATGCACTGTTCACTGGTAAGGCTGAGTGAAACAGCTCTCAGGGACAGAGTGATAACCACTTAATTTTTTTTTTTTTTTACCTGTTCTGACAAAACCACCTGGCTTTGATTCTAGCCAGTTTTATACATTTACTTTGACAGGTGCAGTGTTTGGAAGTATGTTCAGGACAAGCTATATTTAGATATATAACCTTTCCATAATTCTGGTGGTTGCTTTGGTCTCATTATTATTTTAATTCAGTCACTTCAACTGCATTAAAATTTTAACTGTCTGGAGTTCAACATTGTCAATATAATGCTTACAACACAGCATAAACAACATTTAAAAGTCATCATTGTCAAAATTAGTAATAATTTCAATCAATTTTATTTCTATAGCCTGATCTCAGTTGTGCAAGGAGGATGACAACTCTCTTAAAGTCATGTGGTCTTCCAGTGAGCTCCTGCCATGTATCTTCATGACAGGATTGAAGAAGTGCTGGAGTATTCGCATCAGAGCAGTTTGCTTTGCTTTCTTGCATAGCTGGATAAATTTATTATCCTGGGATATGTTGAGGTTTCCATAGTATCAATGTCCAAAGCACTTAACCTGTTTTTTTATTCGGAATAGAATGGACAGACTGCAATTATAGCTTTTTCTTATGGTAATTCAGTCAACCATCTCAGCTATGAATTTTCTTTTTCCCTGATTACCAGAAGGGAGAAAAGAATGTTTCTCATAGCACTGTGCAGCATAAGGCCAAAATACAGCACCAGAATTACATGCGAGAATCACAATTGTTTTCAGCTATTGCCGCTGTTGGAGCAGGTACAAAATGCGATCTCGTCAAACTTGAGTTGTCCGTATGTCTTGGTAGACTCCAGGAAAGAGCTGTGGGGAGAGTCTGAGTATCTGGCACTCTAGCTCTGTCCCTGCAGCATCTCTGTAACATCACGAGGCCATGCTTACTCCAGAATTTCTCTTTCAGGAATCATAACATTGCTGCTCTACTCTACTTCAGAAGTCAGAGTGACTGATAGCTCAAGACACCTTCAGGGACACTAGGACTGCTGTTGCTCTAAGAGTGAAATACAAAGCTGAGATATTTCCAGTAACAGCTTTGTGCACACCAGATTCAAGAAGCACGTGTCTCTCTGTTTATCTGCAGTTGTCCTGTCCACAAAGTAATAGTGACACATAAAAATATATTTAACACTGATAGTAATTCAGGATATGACTTTAATTTAACAGCTGTTTTCTTTGGAAAATAGTAAGGACAAGATTTTACTAAAGGTTTACTAATCAATATCCAGGAAAGGGAACTTTCATATTTGTGCTTTAAATATTATTTGTCTAGATATTTAAGGAACCTGGAATTTCCTGCTTTTACCTCTTCTTTTTTTTTTTTCAGAAATGGTGTTAATAACCAGTATTTCCGCTGTAATAGCAAAGTGTAGGAAGACGAGAAGAGTTATTTCTCTTTGCATCAGCATCTTATGTTGTGTGCAAATACAGATCCTCTCAGTTTCTTCTTAAAATAGTGTTTGGATCACATTCAGTGGTTAATGGACAAGAACATAGGATTTTTCTGAGTCACATTTTACAGTATTAATATGAACATGCACGTGTTTTTGAGCTATGAGATAAAACCTTTTAATTACCAAAGGGCATATTTTGGGGGAAAAAAAAATGGTAACTTTTTAAAGCTTATGTTTTTCTTTGCAAAAAAAAAAAAGGTTTTTATGCTTTAGGTTGCTCATGAAGATCTGTTCTTTCTGTTCTGTTAGTTACTTGGTTTTCGTGTTCTGCATCGTGTTTCAGTCTAATACGGACTGGATTAAATTGTTATCAAAGGAAGGAGGTATGTATATAAAATAGACAGTTACTGTAGGAAAGAGTAAACTGTTTGCTTGACCCAGTTTTATGGAGCTATTTTATTCTACAGGGATGGGATCACAGTTAAGGAAAAGGGACGAATGGGTTTGCTCAGAGTATTTAGGAGCACTCAGTGGGAATGAGTTTATTATTGTCGTGCTTAATCCTGAAATAATCATAGACCATCTCATCAACCTTGCACCAGCATTTGAAAGAGATGAATATTCTAGCTACTTTATTATATTACTCTGAGATCACTTTCAATTATTCTAAACTTGGAGCTCTCTAGATAAAGATAGAATAGAATAGAATATTTATACCTGTGATGAATGTTTTGATGTTTTCACATATGTTTTTAAAAAGATGATTCACAACTAGTGGAAATGTAGTTCTTCAACATCTTTTAAGGGGCTGAAAATGAAAATGAAGGTTATAGAAACAACCAGTTTACTTAATCTATTTTGGGGAATTGCTATAATGTTATCAGGCTTGCTTTTCCATCTGTTGGGCACAGTGTGAAAGAGTGCATAGAAAGGGCGTTGTGGTGCCATAGTATCTGTTATCACTGATGTAAAATGCATTCAATGGTAGTGAAGTTACAAGTCATGCCGCATGCAAAAGGAATAAAAAATATTCTCAGATCAGAATTTGCCATTTTCCTAGACAGCAACATTTTGTTTGCTTTGAACAGGTATAAGTGTCCTGCTGGGTCTTTGTTTCCTTAAAGAGGAAAATTACAAAATTGAACGTTTCCCCTCAGACTTGCTTTCTGTGTCCCTTCTCCAAAGCATTTTCCCCCATTCCAGCCTGCATACAGAAATTGCTCACCCGCTCCCTCCAATCCTCCCATTTATCTCAATTCCCTCAGTTTTGGCTCCTGTCATAACCATCACTTCTGCTCCCTGCTAGCTCCAGTTCTCCTCTGGTCCTGTTCCCTCATATTAGCAGTGTGCTTTAGTCTTTATGATAAACATAGAGCTAACAAGGAAAAAAAAAAACAACCACAAACCACTTTTGATCCATTTACTGGTTTCTCTTGTTAAAAATATGACTATATTAATATACTTATCCTTACGAATAAATTGTTTGAAGTGTAAACTTCACTACAGTTTACCAAAGTGGCAAAGAGTTTGAAATAATCTCTTGAGATGTTTGAACAGTTCCATTTACTCTGAAATCCAGCCTCCACCATTTAGATGGGGAATTGCTGTATTGGGTTATTTTATGCTTTCCTCAGTGCCAGAACCCTAAACTGTCCTTTTTTTTGCAATTAAAGTATCTGGTTTCAACTGTTAACTTCCCTAAAAGCACTAAGTACTTACAGTGTGGGAAAATGCTATGGATGCATGAATTTATAGTATATTGAAGACAGAAGCTGTAGAAATGGTGTGAAATAAACTGTGTATCAACACAGAAACCTGAAAGTTAATTGCATGGCTCATTAAGACTTCATCATTAAATCAAGAAAATATCTGTATTATAAAATGTATAGAACACTGCCACAGGGATTACAGGCCATATTACCAACTTTACATGTTCAGAAAATAAGACAAAGGCAGGAACTAGCCTTTTGTATAACCAGAAGTTACATTAATGTAATCTCTTTTATAAGTTTTAATCTGCTTCCTTTTCTGAAACCTTGTATTATGCTTAATTCACCTCCTCAAGCTTTTCTCTGCAGTCTCAAGCACAGCGTTGCAGTGAGGATTTGTTTCCTTTTCCCGATCTTAAAAAAAAAATCTGTGATGAAGAGATATATGAAGTAGGGCCATCTGAGGGTGCTGTTTGACAACATAGCAAAGATGATCAAGTGACAGGGCTGGGATGAGACGGGGATTCCTGCAGAAGCTAGGCTGAATGCTCCCCCTCTTTTCTTAACCAGGCAGTGGTCTTACGAATCTACACTTCTCACTTATTTTGGGAAAGGTTATTTTTTTTTTTTCACTTGTTTAGGAAGGCACGATGCCTGAAATGTTTCAGATGTTTCTAAGAACTGCCTCAGTCTTGGTAGTTCAGTCTGTGGTACGCAGTGTGTCTGTGGAGGAGCCAAACTTACTTTGTGTTCCTTGCAGCCACTGTGCTCCTGCGTGTTGCCCTGCACATCTCCAGGCGACGCCGGGCTATGGTGTTACAGACATCTCGTACAGTAAGCCCAGCTCTTCCAGGAAGAACTGGACGTTCTCTCTCTGTATTTTAACACAGCAGATACTTACATTCACAGTATATTTAACACGGATCAGATGCATCGGATGTTCGGGTCTGTGGTAGGCAGTGAGTGATTTTGACACAGTGATACATGTCTCTGCTGGCAAACCTCAGGCAAAGATCTAGAAAGCCTGATGATCACTTTAATCTCAGCTTCTTGTCATGTATGTACTTTAAGCTGCATATTCTTCACTACTCTGACTCCTGTACTTCTGTACAGCAGTGGTGAAATTCAGCCCATCAAATCTCAGCCCCTGGTAACATGGCACAAGACATGTAAAGGCATTTTAATGTTTAACTTAAGGTGAAATTTGGAGTGGCACATCAGACGTGCATGCCTGACTCCAGCTCTTGCTTCCTCTCTTCGCTCCTTTTAACAGTCTTTTGGCCACCCTTCCCCCATGAAGATCAGTGATATGAATTAACTGAATTCCTCAGATTCTGAAGTGCTGACTACAAGCATTTCAGAGACTGGGAGTCCTGCCATGCCATAGTATTCTGAAGGGTGCAGGCAAGCATGCTCCATGTACAGCACGTCACAGAACTTTCCATATCCCAGGGCCAGCACTTCTAGAGAGTCTGGGTTTTGCTTTGTTCAATTAGTTCCTAGCGTTGCTTATCCAGCTTCAGCTGTTAGCATTCCAGGTGAATGGTATCTAGTGGTGTTTTGAGCGGAGAAGTAAATTATGCATTTACTACAGACTAGTTACAAAACAAGAGTAATAGGCAAAATAGCTCACCTGATACATATTTGGAATGCAACTGGTGCACACATGTGCTAAGTATATATGATGTTGTGGTTTTTTTTGTCAGGATTGATGTAATCCATGCATAACTGGGGTAGCTCCATTAAAATCAGCGGAAGTTAGAAATGCTCATTCCGAATTCATTACTGTCTGGAATCATTAGAACAGTATGGAGAGGTGTAATGGCAGCAGGGAAATGCTCTGGGTATGCAGTAGATGAAGACTAGTATTTTACCAGCATTATACGTATTTCAGAGCATGCATCACAGGTTTGTAGCTTTAGACAACAAAGATAATAGTCCAGACTGAAATGTGATGGGTCTCAATACACACAAGGAATGCAGCCATTATTCTTTCATTCAAAAGGTTGTTTTAAATATGCATTAGTAATTTAATCTAGTAGTGCTCACTTCTTAAATGCATGAAATGCAATTATAAATGCTGTTGCTTTATTGTGTGGCCATTTAGATCTATTACGACCTGTTTGTATCACAATCCATGTACTGTCTACTTGTGTTCTGTACATGCACAGAAGTGCACCTCATTTTTGTGAACTTTAGTTCAGAAAACAACATTGACATCAAGGCCCATTGGGCTCTCCTGTCTAAGTCTCCTTGGTGGCCCAGTGTAGTGAGGGCACATTAAACGTGACTAGCAGACACTGACAGCACTGGATTCAGCACAAACATTGCACAGCCCAGTCTTATTGCCATATTAATTAGAAAATGGGTGAGTCCTCCATTTTTTTTTACACAAAAACATTAGAAAATCCACCCATTAAGGAAGAACCCTGAATTCACCTCTCTCTCAACTAGTTACGGTTCTAATTCACATGTTAGCACCCTAGCCAAGTCTGTGGACTCCAGTCTCTGTTTGGATTGCAGGTTAGGGGTTTCACCCGTATTTCGGTGTGTCAGTCTGGCCTGATGGCCAAGACTCATCCTTTGATGCTGCCAAGGTACAAATGTCACCCTCTCAAGGGCTTTGACACACAGTCACCCTCACATGGAATGCAGGAGAACTTTACATCTTGAAGGACACTAGTTACTGATTAGGGTCTTGTTTGCCTGGTTTCTGCCTCCAGAACTATACAAATGTTTTGTATGAAGGAGTCACTAGTTAGTGATTAGGGAGCAGACATCTAGAAATCAGACATGGTGATGTCTGTATGATCATGGTGATGATGTCTCATCACATCCAGCTCACTTCACACTCCACAGATTCAGTTCTTAGAGCTTATAACATGAACATCTCCACATCTAACACATGCCTTACTCATGTTATTTGTCTATTTAGTACTTCTCTTTAGTAAGTCTGGTGATTTTTTTTTTTTAAGAATCAGATCAGTCAGAAGAATCCTTTATTTTGTTTTATGGTGTAACATCACTGTTTGTTTAATTTACTTCCTCCACAAATCATCTCTTGATCATTGTCTTTAATCAGAGGTGAATGTGTTTTTCTCAGCCTAAGCTCCAATGGTGAGATGCCAAGAAATACTTCCACACACTCACAGTCTAGGAAGTGAGAAAGGCATCCCTGTAAGCTACTTCTATAAAAATCAGTTCCTGCTGCAAACACAGCACTACCTGTGTTGCCAGGGCTTGCAGAGTGGACCTACTGAAAAGGCCAAAGCTACTTTGTTCACTTCTCATGTGGGAATTTTTTGGTCTTGTGCATTGCTGCAGCATAGGGCCACCACAGCCAAAGGAACGCAGACTTCCCTTACCCATATTCTGGCCATATGATGTACCACAGCACCTGAAATATCTGCAAGTCTGATCACAGAGCTCCAAACCTGCTGTAAGCAGAGATAGCTCATTTACCTCCTATTTTTTTTGTGCCAAGATCATTAATGAAAAGCTTAAATAAGATTGTTCCCAGAGTGAATCTCAGAAACTCCATTAATAATTCCCCATTCTCCCGACAGAAGACTCCTCTTCAGTCAGTCTCTTATATGTTTTACAGTTCATGTGTTAGTCTTGATTTTCATCTTAATTTTAAACAAAAGACATTTAGGAAGTCCAGCAAGATTAGGTCTAGTGTCTATCTCTCTAAAGAACATGCAGACATTTTATGAAATAAATATATCAAACAAGTCTAGAAAAATTTACTGATGACAAGTGGATATTTTTATCTGACTTCCGTATCCTTCTTTATCTTTTTTTACATTTCCCTTCCAAATGTGTCATAAAATCCCGATCATTATTCAGCTCAGACATACATGCTTTGGCAGCTGCCTAGTTCGCTCATTTCCTTTCTTGAGTAGATCTAAAAATTAATATTAAGAGATGGGTATCTCACTTTTATTGATAATAAATTAAGCCTCAAGTATTTGGTACTTAATTCAAAATAAAAATGCTAAGAATTAGAACAAATTAAGTGATTTTTTAATATTCTATTAATAACTGTAAAACAGTGTCTCCGAAATGTATGAAAGAGGGGAAATATGAAAACAATGAGACAGCTATAAACTTTACTGTGGGTGGCATTCACAAATCCTATAAGCATCAACTATGGGGCATGCTGTTAACTTACCGTGGAGCCCCACATAATAGCCCTGTTGCCCAATATGAATCAATTGCTGGCAGCACTTCAGACTGAGCTGTTAGGGTTGCACATCCTTAAAAGAAATTTCAGTATTGATATGTTTTCGATTCAGAACCAGATGTGAACTGCAGGTGACCCAAAGAGGAGGCAGTTAGAAGAATTGCTAGAATCTGAGGAGGGGCCTTGAGCTGAAAATGTGTAGATTTAACAAAGAGCCTTATTGAACCTTACCTGCTCTTGGTGTTTGCTTTAGCTCATCACAAAGATTATGCATGTCACACACAATCACATCTCAAGCAGCCAGAACATCTATATGATTCATATGGAAGTCAGAGCCCCCTGTACCTTAGGGCATTGATTCAGAATCATTGCAGAGGGAAGAGCATCACCAAATAAATCACCAATAAGACACTTTTTGCTGTCCTTTCCCATAAGCTTGTCCCACAGGTACTGACTTGCTGTAACTCAATTCTGTTGTGCCTGCAGGATTTGATACAGTATTGTACCACTACAGCACACTGGGGTGTTTTATGGAGCAGAAATTAATGTACATTCTAACATAAAGTGGTCACAATTAAGCAAAAGTCTTAGCTGTTGGTGGCTCAGAGCTGATTTTGCGACTGTATCACTGGGAGACAGGATTACATGAAGACCAGAGTGAAGAAAGGTCAGCCCAGACTGAAGGGGGAATCCATTGCCAGGACGTATTTCTGGAATTCCTTGGTCTTCAGTGCTACAAGCTGGATGTTTATATGGAGATGTAAAATAAGAAATACAGCAAAGAAACTATTTTTCTGTGTGGTGTGAAAGGCCTAATTTAACCTAAAACTTTCATTTGGTGCATTTACAATTGGGCTTTACACTGGTGCCTACCTTTGTCCTGAAGCACTGATTCTCTGGGTGGGGAGATTTCAAAGTGCAAATTCCAAGAATAGCATTGCCTTAAATGGTGGGAAACGAGCTGCATTGCAGGTGTGGTAAATCTGAAGGTTTTGTTCAGCCACTTAGTCATAGCTGCCCCCTCAAGTGAGAAATAACAAAAGGATTTTTTTTTGAGAAGGTGAGACTAGAGCAAACTATAATAATCTGAAACTGTATGGGTCCTTTGTGTTTTATAAAAGAAGCAGAGGTAAAAGATTTCCCATTGTAGAGTATTATCAAATAACTAGAGCCAATAAATTGTACATAATGATCCTGACTTCATGTAATCAGCAAAGCTCCATTGACTTTAATGGAAAAACGTTGATTTGCAATAGCAGAAGAGCTGAGTGGAAGGAGGTGCATTCCTGACTCTCTTGCTCATGTGGGTAATCTCCCTGAAAAAAAATTATCAAAAATAAAGATTATTACTGGTCTTTGTTTCTTTTGTAGCTCCATTCTGCAGGTCCTTATACTTTCAGCGCCAAAGCTGTCTTCAACAGCCCTAGTGCACAAAATGCAAGGAGCCCACTCCAGAGGAGAGTCTGAATTAATTCCTTTTTTCCCTGGCCTGGATGAGGATGCCTCACCAGTCCTGAGGCACAGCTCTCTGCCCTGCTGCTGGTAGGTATCGCTTTGTGAACTTGTACAGTGCCTACCCGAGGGCACAGCATTGCTGGGAACTCCGCAGCAATGAACAGGACACAGGACACTGAACCCCCTGCCTTTTGCATGGAGACAAACACTGCCCTGATAGAAGAATTTTTGGTGCCCGTGTTATTCCATGTATCAGCAGGATTTGGCCCTACGTGTCACAGTTGCTGTGATAATTGTGGACAGATCTGAACACAGCGGTTACGAAAACACAGCTGACTTTCCCAAACCCAAACTAATGTTTCAGATTTGGTTTTGTACCTTGGGAAGGAAAGCGCTTGATTCCAGCAGGAGGACTGGAAGCACTTCCTAGAGTGGTTCCCATTGTTTGGTTTCTGTTTGCAGTCACCCATGTGGCCTAGCATTCCCTTTGGCCATGTGTAAAATTCTCAGTGAGGCTGGTTCACCTGTTCACCATCAGATCCACCCACTCAGATGCAAAAATCCATGTCAACAGGCATGGGTGTGGAAAACGAAAAAACCAAAATCAAAGCACCGATACTTTCCTTTCTCTCCTCCACCATACGTTGACCAGCTGGGACAAAAAGCATCTGTAACACTGCTTGGTTCTTCTCTGAAGGCCTAATCCTGTAACAGTGCTCAGATCTTCTCTGAAGAGCTGATTCTGGACCTCTGAATGAACATTACAAATATGTCTCTTTCTGACCACATGCAGCACAGGTCAGTGTCTCAAGTACTGAACACTTCAGTTCTCCACATTGCAAGACAAGGCTTGTTTGCTCTCAAATACAGAATTACAGTTCTAATCCCTGCCTACAAAGATATAACCTCTCATAGTATCGTATTATCTTTGCCTTGACCGCGGGACTATTGCAACTCAATGAAGTGCTAATGGAGAACCGAATGCTATTCATAGAATCATAGAATGGTTAGGGTTGGAAGCGACCTTCAAAGGTCATCTAGTCCAACCCCCCTGCAAGGAGCAGGGACATCCCTGACTAGGTCAGGTTGCTCAGAGCCTCATCCAGCCTGGCCTTGAACGTTTCCAGAGATGGGGCCTCCACCACTTTTCTGGGCAACCTGTTCCAGTGTTCTATAACTCGCATCGTAAAATTTTTTTTCCTAATTTCTAATCTAAATCTACCCCCCTCTATTTTAAAACCATTACCTCTCGTCCTATCGCAACAGGCCCTACTATTCCATTAGCCTTCATTCCAGATTATAGCCTGGCCGGGTCAACATCAAAAAGTTGTGCTGGCTAGAGGCTGACGGACAAGTGCTTCTGTTTTCTGTAGCCACACATGCTTTGTGCAGGCGCCCATGGTTATGCAAGCTATCCCAGTTGAATCTGCACTGGGACAGGCTCAGTGTTTGCCCAATGGCACGTCCTGTCCATCAGTGAAAACCACCACACTACTCTAAAACACCATAGCAGGAGCCACATGAATTTTTCCTGGTGTGCCCACTGGCTTTTCACAGCAGGGTGCTTTATTGTAATGAACCTGTGCACTCATCTTTGCTGAAGTGCAGATTGAAATAATCAATTAGTAATGCCCCAGGAGGCTTCCTCATTGCCTTAAGCCAATCTAAAACTGCACTACTGCTGAAAAGTGGGGTGCTACCCTTTATATTCTCCCTATGCTCCTATCATGCTGGCTCAAGTGATGCAGCTGGAAACTGATCCTCCAAGAAAAGCAGGTAAATTGGGTCAGCTCCCTCCTCTGTCTGTCCCTGGGGCTGCACTGGGGTAGCGCTGGGACAGCAGAGAGGGTAGGGGCACGATGGGAGGTGTGACTTGCCCTCCAGCAGCAGCATGGCTTTTGATGAGCTTTATCCAAACTGTGCTCAATTTTTTTTTTTTTTTACGTTCAGCATCTCCAAATCCAGAGAGATGGTGCAATCAACCAGACAGAACTGGCCTGTCTGGAAGCATGGGCTGCAGCTCAAGTGATGGGGGTCACACTGTGGGAATCAGTTCTTCAGTGCAGCTATTACCATCGCCCTTGCACATCTTGGCTGCTTTGCAGTGAGCACCATCAGTCAAGCCAGGCTGTCTCAGGAGAAGTTAACTCAAAAGCAGACAGCTGGAAGTAAAACTGCAGTGAAGCCTAACAGCGAGTGCTCTGTGTGGCCGCATATTAACCCATGCCTCTTACTGCAACTGGCTATCCAACACAATTTAAAATTAACAGCCATCTGTATCTCCATAGCTGTGAAGTCAGGAAAAGAGAACGCAGAAGGTGATATGCTTGGCCAGCCAATGCCTATGTGCCCTAATGAACACATTTGGATGCGGCATATAACTTTTCTTTTTTTTTGGCTGGACTGCTGGGCAAGCAGGCGTTTGAGGCTGTGAATGAAACACAGGATGTGTCTTAGGATGGCTGCTCCCGTGCAGCTCTGCTGTGACATGAGTGTCACAACAGATTCACCTGGAGATGGAAGCAGCTTTGGTTTTGAGTCAGACATCATCACGTTTGAAGAGCTGCCCCTGGCTACTAAATAATGCCTCAAATGACTGTTGTTTTAATGCTAGTTGGTGGCTTCTATCAAACTCAGCTTTTTCTCTGGTAAATATTTATCAGGAATAACGTGGAGGTTTTTTTTCTTGTCTTATCTTTGATTATTCTGAATGAGACCCCTTTGGTCAGAAAGTCTGGCTGAGACTAATTACAGAGAGGACATGAAGGCTTGGGAGTGAGGGGAGAGGTGTCATTTTGTGATGAGCTGGTGAGAGTAGACAGTTGCTCTCAGACAAGACCAAAGGAAAATGGGGCACAGAACGGAGTGGTCTAACAAAGAGAAAGGAAGAGATAGGTTGAAACAGGAATGAGAGATTAGGAAGGAAAAATGCTAAATATTGAAAAAGAGGGGAAAATAATTGAAAATAATTGAAAAACAAAAGCATTAGGAGAAAAGGAAATAAGATAACAGGAAGCAAAAGACAAAGAACAATGACTAGTAGTCCCCACCAATAGGTAGCTATGTAATTCGGTCTGTTCTGGCAAAATAAGCAGCATTGTGCAGTCCTTCCTGATGCCCGGTATTGTACCCACGACAAGACATGACAAGAGCTGCTTTGTCTGCCCTGCCCGGTGCTGCTCTGCTAGGGCAGAGCTGGCCGTTGAAGAATGACGTGTATGAGGTCAGTGCTAGCAAATCTGCTTTTTATCCTTCTTGGTCACACTTTCATCAACAAGGCCTTACTTATACTGAGTTTTTTTCCTGAATCTGTTCTACTATTCCGTAGCCCTAACAAGAATCATCAGTGCTAGCCTTGATGAAAGCACTACTGTAAATGGCCTGGTATTTTTACCTCAGACTCGTCAACATCTGACGTGAAAAGGGTAATAAAACTGCTTCAGAGAAGTCTCCCATAATGCTGTTACCATTGCAGTTACTGATTGACAGAGTTAAGACTCTACTATGAGGCTGATATTCCAAAGGATTCCTATTGCTCTCCACAACCCAGGGATTAAACCAGGCAGCTTGAAAATTAAAAACCTGAGAAGCAACGTGGGAAAAAAAATCTCCTAGGTTTCAGCTGTGATGTCAACAAAAAAAGTTTTTCTGTTTCTGTTATAATAATAAAATCTGTTACACTAATTCAAAAAACTTTATGCCAGTACTTGGTGCAAGTAAAACCCTTAGTCTGGAGCAAAGGTGAGGCCAGAAATTCCATCTTTCTCTTGAAGTAAGACATATTAAGAATTGGGAAGAGTGATAAAAAAGAATTGTCTCAGAATAATCTCTGAAGAGCTCCATGTTTCAGCTGGTTTATAAAGGAGAAGGACTGGAGTTCAATGGCTTTAAATCCAGAGCAGGCAGCTGAAAGACTGCTCAGTCTGTGATTTTATTTATACACATTTCTGTGCATCCCTGTGTGCCAGGGAAGGAGGGAGCTTCTTTCTAGGCTCTTTCCTACACAATCTTACAGGAGCTACAGAGGATGCAGCCTCCTTGTGCACCCATTTGCAATGAAGTATTTGTGTAGAGCACTGATTGCCTACATTCTGTTATAGAACTAGGATGATTAGTTTAATAACAAAATGCAGCCCAAAGAAGAAAAAAACCCTTCAAAAGGTTCAGAGCTCAGAATAAGCGATTTTTAACCTCTATTTACTGGATAATATATTATTCCCCTTACAGCTTCTTGGCATTAGTTCATGGCACTGATGAAAAATGAGGCCTTAGGTAGTTCAACTTTCTTCATTGGCGTAGCTGTATACGGGCTTTAAGTCACTCATGGCAGACAAAGACAGAATGTGTCTATAATGCCATGTAAATAAATTGTAAAAAGGCAAAAAGAAAAAATCTGATTCTTCCCTGGGGAAGAAGTGTGCTGACTTGCACTACAATGTATATGCATACATATAGTCAGCATCTGGCACAAGGAGGCCAGGATTTTTAAAACTGCAGAGTGAGCCTTTTCAGTGTCCCTGCAGTCTGAATAGAAACCCACACATCCTTATTATTTGCATATGGCCCCATTATGCTTTGGAATTCTCAGAAGTCTATTACACACACTGAGAAACAGATTTAATTATTTTTTTTCTGATGGAAATTATTGTTCTTCAGAGTGACTAGAAGTTACTAGGCGCATACTGTACTAAGCTGTATTTTGCTTTCTTCTCTAGAATGTTATACATTTTTTCACTCTCTGTTCTTTTAATCCTACAGATCACATCCTCGTTGTGTTCCTAAAGGAATATGATCAGTTTGATAGTCATTTTTTTTTGCTGTAAAGTGATCTATCTCCGTAACAGGTAAAAAGCCTCTACTGCTAACTGAGCTTTTTAGATTGGGTTTATAATAAGATTTTGAAGCTTTTTTCTCATTCAGCCTTAATCTTCTGAAAACATTACACTTAAAAACTCTATTTTTCCACAGAAACAAAAGGTAAATATTGAGTTATCTTTTTAAAATGTAATTATCTGCTCTGCCACAAAAAAAAAAGCCTTGCAATATAGCTTTAATTATATGGTTCCTTAATACAGTTTCAGTTAGGAGCAGCAGACAAATGAAACAAAAGGAGGAATCAATCTGGCACTGAGATACAGGAAAGCTGCTCCTGATGACCACAGTTTGTCTGCAAGATGTTGTATTTGAGGTACATATGAAAAATGCATGAGGTTGTTTGAAGGAAACGGAGAATAATTCGGTTTAGAGAGGAAAGTCAAGAGACTTCTCAAAAGAGAAAAGTGCATGAAGAAAGGTTCCTCACATTTTAAAAAAATATGTATCAGCTAATGTTATATCATAACTATAGCATTTGCTATACATACATCAAACACTTGCATTCATTGAATCACTCCAGGATTAGTCATACCGTACAGGCAGCACTATGTGACATGAGGCCATGGAGTGGAAAGCCCTTAGATCTCTGTAGTGATTCCCTCATAAAAGTCAAATATTTCTTAAATTGTTTGGCTTCTAGGTTTCCAGGGATATCACAAACACGAAGGAAATGCTATCGGTGGGGTAACCTCCGCCGAAGGGCATTCCTAAAAATATGTATATAGCACCATCTACTGACATTATGAGTCTTTGCAGGGGAACGTTTTTAAAAAATCTGAACACCTAGAGTGCAGCAGTTTCCCCCTAATTAGCGCAGGATCGGTCCCTCTTTCTACTTATGGCTCTGTAAACCCAGAGTAATGATGATCCTTGCCTCAAGAACTTAGCAACTAAAAATGAGACCAAAAACCCACGGCAGCCAAAAAGAAAAAATGAGGGAAAAAGAGAGGAAAAATTAGGGAAAAAGAGAGGAAAAATGAGGAAAAAAAAACCCAGTAGCTGAGTGAGTCAGAGTGTGTCCTGGAGCAAAAGTGAGATGTTGTTGGTACAGGGAATAATTTCTCAAGATGTCATTTGAAAGCCCCAAGACTTTCCTTTCTTCTGGCTTCAAACTCCTGCAACCGCCTCCGGGCCATCCATGCAGCTTATCAGAGTCAGTGCAACTCACTTTTCCCTTCCTTTATCCCACGTAAATTTTCTGCTGGTGAGACAGGTTGACTGGAGTCGGGGCTTGACAAAGACTGGAGTTGGTGTAAAGTAGACAGCCAGGTGTGTGGAGAAGGAGGGGAGGAATGTGATGGTACAAAAGGGCTGCCAGATTGCCTCAGTTACAACGTGTAATTTAATTCTTGCTGGGTTATATTTAGTTCATTGACCTGGTTTACTACTGTTGTATAGACATAGAGGAGAGTGTGCAAGCAGCTGAGACAGGAATTCCTTAGATGGGGTGAGCTCACCTGTCAAAGGAAACTGAATGTGATCCTGCAGCCTCAGAGCAGGCTTATTAAACTGAGTCTTGACAGGAGAGCACTGAGGAGAGGTAGTGCTCTTCTCCCACCCACCAGCTAGGATGTCCCCATGGCATATACGATCTGTCTTCCAGCTGCTGAAGCAGAAACAGCGTGCAGTGAGCATTGCTCTGCGGGGAGGAGCACAGGGACAAAAGTGGGGCACGATGTGGAGCTGGGATAAGCTGCTCAGGGCAGGACAAAAGCTCAGTATCATGGACAGTGTTGCTGCTTAGCAGTTTTGGTATCATTCGGTACAGAGCATCTTGAGAGCCACAGTACTGCTGTTGTTTTGGAATACGTCCCTCATGAGCCTCCGTGCCATCTAAAACATGACTGAACTGCTCAGAGAGCCGCACTGGAAAGCCATATAACCTTATTTTTTGTAGATGCACCTGACATGGTCATCCTGCCAGGTTCATGCCAGTCAGCTGGATAGCTTAGCTGTCCCCTGCAAGAGGGAAGTGTCTCTTTATTACTTGTGAAGCCTTCTCTCAACTGTTTGACTTGCGTTCTTTGGTCCCATAAAAATGTATTAACAGTAAATAATAAAGGTTTTTAAAAAAACCCAAACCTCATTCTGTCACTGATTTTAGTTTTTCCAGAAAAATAGATGTTTGCTAGGTGGAGTGGTAGTATGGTACTGAGCCCAGACTGCGCACCGAGCAGGATGCTAACGCATGCAGGTGAGCCTCCAGAAATCAGTTTCCTGGGTGACTTTGTCTTTACCCATTCAGCACAACAAGGTCGGTGTTTAAACCAAAGTCACATACTCTTTCCCAGCATCTGGCAAAATAATTTTCTTCTCTTGACCTGAATAGTAAGTCAGTATTTTGGATGATGTTGCATGTATCTATATCAAGACAGAAACAGACTGTGTGCATGAAAAATTGTTTAAGGAACAGCCTTTAAGATTGTTTACAAAATGCATATTCAAAGGCCTCTTTCTGCAGCCGTACTAAGAACAATTTCCAAGAGACAATTTCCATTTCCAAATTCCAAAGCACACTCTAAGCAGCACAGAGCTCAGAAAGCTTTCCCTTTACTTATCTTGAGGCTGCATGAGTGCAAGGTGCAGTTTCCAGATCGGCTTAGACCGGCCTAAATACACGGTGCTCCTGTGGCAAGCGGTGGTCCTGTCCCACCAGTGCCTGTCTAACTATGGGCTCGGCTGGGTTACGGAGCCGACTCAGATGGAAACACATCTTTTGCTGCAGGATTAATTTGCCGCTGGATCAATGCCCTCGCCTGTCTGACCGTACGCCCGTGGGAGTGCGGCTGTCCACACCTGCCACCACATCTCAGCAACGCCACACACCTCCATGGGTTTATGCTGATGATAAAACCCCACCCCGAGGCTGTTTCTTGGCTCTTCTAGCTCTGATTCACAGAAAAACGCAGACTCAGGCATGGCCTCCCTACCCTCCACGCTTGTGTCGGTTTAGTCTGCGGATGCTGACCGTTTTCCACTGTCATTAGACAAAGGGGCATTTAATGGCTCCGTTTCTTAGCCTGAGGGACAGGCAGACGTCAATCTTAGTCACTTAACTGCCCATAAATGAGAGGCGTATTATGAACCACTTAATTCCTAGCACCGTGCGGTCTCATAGCCTGTTTCACACACACCCTTGTGAAAATGGTGAAGGGCTGATGCTGCGAAGCCCACCTCTCACAGAAATGACGGAAAGCAGAGCAGGCCAGCAGGAAAGCCACCGGTTATGAATAAAGGCCAGGGATGGCAGCAGAGCTCTGCCCGTTCCGCGCACTGCCAGAGGTTTTGCACGCTTGCACTCAGTGGGCCCAGCGGTCTCAGCTCTGTACACACGAACAAAGCCGCTCCCGCTGCTGCAGCACGGGCCCGCACACACCCACGGAGCAAAGGGGAAAGCTGAGGCGCCTGGAGCACAGGCGGCCAAGCTGCAGCTACCCCGCCTCTCCCCGCACCGCGGACACCCGCATCCCGCCGCCGCCGCCCCCGCCCTCGCCACGGCCACGGCCACGGCCACGGCCACGGCCCGCAGCCGCCGCTCCCGCCCGCCCGCCCGCCCCGCCGGGCCTCGCGCCCCTCCTCAGGGGCCGCCCAGCGCGCGCTGGCGGGGGTAGGCGGGTGGCTGAGGCGCGCGCAGCCCGCGCCCGCCGCTCCCTCGCGAGAGGACCAGCTCCCCCTCCCCGCCAGCGCCCCGCGCGCCCCGCCCCGCCCCCGCGCGCCGCAGCCCCGCCTCGCCGCTGGCTGCGGGCGGGCGGGCCGGCGGGGGAGGGGAGGGGAGGGGAGGGCCGGCGGGCGCGGAGCGCTGCGAGCAGCCATGATGGTGGGTCTCCGGGCGGCTGCGGTGCCGGGCCGGGGCGGGGCGGGCGTGTGCGGCCGGGTCGCTAACCTGTGCGTTTTGTCTCCCTCCCCACCCTGCCTGTTATCGGCCGTGCCCCTCCGCGTCTCCCCCGGCCCGCTCCGCCTCCTCTTCGTCGCTCTCAGCAGGAAGGCTCGGACGACGGCCCAGATTTCCTCTCGGAGGAGGACCGAGGTGTAAGTGCTGCGGAGAGGCGTTAGGGACCTCGGCGCCTGGGGGAGTGAGGGGAGGAGGGCAGGGCTGGCCCTCTCCTCGGCGGGCCCTCCGGCTGCTGCCTGGCCGGAGCCCGCTGCGTGGGGCCGGGGGCGATGCGGGATGGCGAGGGGCGGCAGGCAGTTAGGGACCGGGGTGTTTGTCTGCCGGGATCTATTGATGTTGAAATAGCGTAGCCTGCCTCTGAAACTGGTCTCTGTGTGCGTGTGTTTTGCCTTGGATTTTTCATTGTTCTGTTACCCAAGTTTTGGAAGGGCAGTTCTTTCATGCAGCTATTGGAATAGCTTGGCAGGGGGTTGTGTATGTTGCTAGAGACTGATATTCTCTCTCTGTCGTTCCCTGCCCTGATGCGTGCCCCCTTCCTCCGCACACACCCAGATTGCACTGTGGTCCTGACCAGGTCGACCTGCCTTGTGGAGAGCCCCAGATTCCATCTTTAATCGTGACCCAGGGCCTAGGTGAAATAGTCCTGCCCTCTTTTCTCTCTTTAGGCCCCAGAGACTCTCCCGTAGATAACAATGGGACGGTTACGTTGTAGGTGCACACTGCATTATAAACTCTATATTGAAAAGAAGCTCTGTTGTTGGGACAGGATGCCATGGTTATGTTTCTTACTGAGAAAACCTTTCTATATGCCCTGCTGTTTCTGGCCTTCGTTTCTCTTCTGACTGCTGCATCCATCTTTCTTTAACTTACCTGCCTCACTTAAGCAGCAAATCAGCTAATCTAGTATAACTTACTCAGACTGATTACCCCTGTCAGTTAGTATCTTGAGAAAGACTGACTCTGAGCAATGTAGGAGAGCAGCTTTTGGTTTGCTTAGGTTGCCTTGGGTATTGCTAGTTATTAAAGTGTCTGCATCCACTATATTACTAAAGATACAAAGTCTGAAAAACACTGTGTTGGTATACCCTTTTATCATGCATGCCGTACTCAAGTGTCAAATATAATGTAAAGTACCAAGTGATTTTTGACTGTATGCATGTGATAGGGGTTCTGTGCATTTTATGTTCCAGTTTATGACCAGAAATTAAAAAAGGAATTCTAATATAGTATTAGGCCAGCTCTGGCCGCTGTAGAGATTTTGCCTTTAGTTATACAGCTACTTTAGTAAGAATACTGAATAAAAAAGAGAGAAGGTGGAAACTGTTGTCCTTTCAGTGTCTTCAGAAGAAGAACTGAAGAACTTGTTAATTATGGAGTGTATTTTACATAGGTTGTCCACGGTATTTAGGAACAGATGTTGAAGTGCACACAAGTTGTTTTTATCTGAAGGTTCAGGTAGAACATAACAATGCAGATCTGATCTAGTGTGAAACTTGTTTGTTTGGTTATTAGTTTTCCCTCTAAGGCTACAGGTAGTCAGAGTTCACAAGGTAATTTGAAAGCCTTAAGAAATCTCTTAGCAGCCTTGTTTGTGCTGTTGGACAACTTACATCATCTCAGTTGGCTAAGTGCAGTGGTTGGGGTTTTTTTGGGTTGTGGTTTTTTTTTTTTTTTTTTTTTTTTTTTCCCCTCCCCATCTTCATCCAGCACTGAGGAATTAATTAAACCAGGACAGTGTCCTTCTGCTTTCTCTGATTTTTTTAGCTTTCTTATTTTCAGTCACTCTGGATGTTTATTTTTTTCACTGCTGTGTAAATCCCTGAGGTTAAAACACAGGTTGTTATCTGCATTATTTTGGTTGTGATACAGAAAATCTAATCAAAAGCAATACCGGCAGTCTGTTTGTGGGTGAACTTACTGTGCTTTAGTCTTCAAAATCATAATTTTATTTTTACTTCTGGTACTAAGAAAAAAACCCTAGCTTTTCATAAAGTGTTTCCCTGGTTCTGATTTGTTGCCTTCCTCTGCAAACGAGTAGGCCAAGCCTTTATTTGAAAGTATGGATGGCAACTGCTGGTTAGAGTAGCTGGGCTCTTAGTTTTGAAAATCAGTACTCTTTTCTGTCTAGAATTCAGATATTCCTGTGATAACTGTACTTCTAACTTGTCAGAATCATGTTGTCAGCTGCAGTTATGCTGAGTTTAACATGGGGGTGATGGGATGAAAAGAGCGTTGGAAATTATGCTGATACCACATAGAATGGTAATTCTCAAACAATTGTGTTATACATATGGAGCCTTTTCCGGAGAATTGTAAAGTAGACCACTGAGAATCATCTTTGAGGAAGTAGCAGTGGGTGGTCTGTAGAAGGAACTTATTATAAATGGTCTGCATAAAATGAGCTTGCATGAGTTGCTTTTCTAAATCTCACTTAAGAAGATACTATTGAGTTTGCTTGGAGTAACTCAGTTCCTGTTGGTTTTTTTTTTGTGATCTCTTTCATGTAAACAATACATGCTTTGAAAGGTGGTATAGTATTGCTCTACTAGTACTGTCTTGTGTGTTTTATATCTATACAAACTTTATCCTACTTGGCTAGTGCTCTCGTCTACTCATTTAGGGGAAATGAGCTATCCCTTAGAACAGGTCTGCTTGAAACTTAATGCTGTGGTGACCCTTTGTAATCTTTTGTTTTAAAAGTATTGTTTGCTTCCCTTGCTCTGTGTATGTATCTGCCTGTAAACAACCCGCTGAAGAAAGGGTCCTTTTTCTGTAACATTTTTCAAAGAGCTTAGAGTATACAAGTTGCTGTTGTTAAAGGATAACGTTACCGAGGAATGTAAGGTCTGATTGTTTCCCTTGTCTCTACCAGCTTCCTTCCATTATAATTTGAAGTATAATTGATCCTTGAGTAGGAACTTAGGTGCTAAATCCTCTCCTTGCATTGTATTCTCTTTTAGGACTGTAAGATACAAAGGGACTGTATCCCACCTCCGTTTTTTCCAGAATTTAGTGTACTTTCATTTTAATCCAAATCAGATTTTAAGTGTTTTATTTTTTCATTTTCTGCTCCCTTCATGACTGGAAAAACATCCATTGGTGGCAATTTTCTTTTGGAAGTGGTGATGAAGAGATTGCTTAAGTTGGGTGATGATATAGTTTGTGAATTTAATTCCCAGTAATGGAATGTGAACCATTGTGTCACATGAATACATTTAAAGTCCTTCAACTTTCTGATTGTCTTTGACACCTTTCATAAATGCTTCATTACCATTGTAGATGAAAATGTTCCCTGTTGGCAGTCAGGTTACACAGCATAATTTAACATATGATTAAATTCTTCAAAACTGTTACAAACTTAACTCAGTATAGATCAAACAAATAGTCCTTTGCAGTTGTATGTAATGAGTGAAGGTGTGTTTAAGCAGTTCTTAATTTTCACAGATAAGCATTTTGTTTCTAAAGTTGTGAATAGTGCATATGGCCGGAGTGCACTGCACTAGAGACTGCGTACGCACTAGTGAGAGACTTGAACAGCTGTTATACTGAATCTCAGGATTTTGTTTTGTACCACTTTTTAAAAAAAAAAAAAAAAGGAGGGGAAAAAGGGTTTTAGTAGAAATTTTTGTGACCTGTGAAAGACTGCAAAGCTACCATTTGGATAATCCAGATTATTTGCTGAGATTACTCTGTTTGTTAATGTATTCTGGGGGATCAGAGAAAACAAATGGTACCCCAGACAGTAGAACCACTAAAAACTTTTTTACAAGCTGAAAAATGTGGTGTCATGACATAAGGCCTCTGAGAAGTGATCTGCAATGTGTTGTTGCATGATAATATGCCTTTGTGTGAGGCAGTGACGCCCTAAACATTGGGAAAATAAACCAAAAAGCGATGCCTGAATCACGTGTGTGAATATTTTACTGTGTGGTGATTTTAACGATTTCCAACTTTGCTGTAAGGAAAAGCTATTACTATTTGTGTAATAGCTATTGAACTGTTACGTTTTGCTAGCCTAGCAGAATATGCTAGACTGTATGATTTTGGTTTACTTTAATGTGCTATTTCTAAGATGTGTTAGTCTGGTTGCTGCTACGTAAGCAACAGACTTGTCTGTGCACTGAGATTAACGAGAAAACTAGAGTGGGAACTGACTACTATGATTTGAGATGAGGATTAAGATAACTGGTGGAAAACAAGATGTGGCAGTTGATGCTTCTCTCCCAGCGCTGTTCCAATGCCTTGCAGTGTTACCTTCGAAGTCCGCTGATACGTAACCTTTGTGCTGTGTGTTGCTGATAGTTAAGCATTTTTGTACTTGAGTACGGACTGCAAAATGCAATCTTGAAAAATTTTGTGTGAAAAAGTCTGTATTTCTGTATGCCAAAGCATTTTTGTACTGTAGAATGTGATGTTTCTAGAAAAAATACAGCATCAAAGAAAACACAATGTCTCAGTAAAAACTAAGCCTCGTGAGCATGACGTTGAAATCTTTTTCTCAGTGTAATTGGAGATGATTTCAGAGTTAGCTTTAGTACTTGTAAAAATATTTTGAGTGTCTGTTGAACTCATCACTGGTCGTGATGATGTAATTGTCATGGGACGAGTTGCTCTAGAGCAACAAGGGTGCAAGGGTGAGGGGACTTGAATTTCCAGTTGGGGTCTAAATGAGGTTATAGTTTCACCAAGTACTATTGAAGCCTTTGGTCCAGTTACTGACAAACATTGCGGTGCTCAGATAATCTTCCAATTTTTCTATATTTTATCATGGTCTCATTTCCAATATGACTTTGTAATTCTTTTGTGAGAGAGTTCAGGCTTCACGTCTTGTCAGAAAAGAAATGCGTATTCCTTGCAGTTTTGCCATTTCTCATGCTGATTTTGAAGAGATTTTTTGAAGAGAGGGTTTGGGATTGTTGGTTTTTTGTTGTTGTTGTTGTTTTGATTTTATTTTTTTTCCCACGCAAATATTTCCAAGGAGACTTAGCTCTGTGAAGTTCAGAATATTTTTTTTCTTAAGCTTTTTCAGTGTATCATCAAAAGAAATGGTGTAAGACAATGTGAGTAAACCAAATCTTTAATACCTCTTGCTTCTTTGAAATATAGGACCACTTTTTGCATTAAAAGTGCATTTCCAACTGTTAGTACCTTTACAAGTACATTGACTTACAGCAGGTTGTCGATTTACGGTTGCAGGGAGAATGAAGAGAAAAACCTACCAAGCTTGCTGCTGTCTGTAAATGTATTTTGTCTTGACCATCTCAATTACTAGCAAGTTAACAATTCACAGAAATGAAAATAGTGCACTAACAAGGAGTACAGTTAGGTCATGTGTGCCATAAGGAGTTCTGCTGGAATTTCTCTTTCTGCTGGAAATAATTTTTTAATGTTGGGTTTTTTGGTGATATATCTTCAGTCTTTTAAGGATGTTAAGCATTGCAGGATCGGGGTTGTTCTCAAGGGAAGAATAAGGGAAATACAATTAACTTTTTCTTAAGTTAATCTAAATAGATTTTTCTTTGTTTAGCTTAGAGCAATAAATGTAGATCTCCAGACTGATGCTGCTCTGCAAGTGGATATCTCAGATGCACTCAGTGAGAGGGACAAAGTGAAATTCACTGTCCATACAAAGGTAAAAGCCTGGGTTTGTATGCTAAACATTTCCTTAATTATATACAAAATAAAGTTTGCTTTAGCTGTTTATTGAGATAAGTGTAACACAATCCAAAGGAAATTAGAAAGCAGCATTAGCTCATATGTAAGAGACTGTAACTGCAGTGCGTAAGAAACAGATGCTTAAAAAATTAAGTGGTTAAAAAACGGTTTAGAAAAAAGTGACGTTTGGTTTTTTGTACTGATGTGTTGTCATGCCGTTCCCACGCTTACTAATTGGCCTATTTGCAAGTCGAATCTTTAACAGACATCAATATTCTTCAGTATAGTTTTTTATTAGATTAGCTATGGTTTCAGATTCCAAAAATATATTTCATAATGGAATTACATTCAAGAATAATTTTTAGTTACTGCTTGTTTATGGCTTTTCTTCTTTTTTTAGATTTAGATGTTTATTGATCCCAGAAAGACAGAATAGTTTCTGGAGATCATTCAGTCCCATCTCCTCCCTCACTCCTATAAATTAGAGTAAACCAGAGCACATTACTCAGGGCTTGTCCATTTGGGTTTTGAATATCTCCAAGGATTTTGTTGTTCCTTCAAGGTGTTTGTCATATAGTAATGAAAAACATTGTGGTTTTTTGGAGGTTTTTTTGGTGTGTGGTTTTTTGTTTTGTTTCTGTGAGGTTTTGTGGTTGGTTGTGGGGTGGGCTTTTTTTTGGTGTTTTGTTTGTTTGTTTGTTTTTTGTTGTTGTTGTTGGGTTTGTTTGTTTGTTTTTTTAAATTCTACTTTCTTTTCCCATTCTAGAGTTCCTTACCAAATTTTAAACAAAATGAATTTTCTGTTGTACGGCAACATGAAGAGTTTATTTGGCTTCATGACTCTTTTGTTGAGAATGAGGATTATGCTGGCTATATTGTAAGTATTAGAGTTCCTTTGGTTTATGTGCACTGTTTTCTGTGGACTGTATCAAAAGTACTCGTGACTGCTTTTCAATGCAATTTAAGATTTCATTCCTTCTAAAGTCCGATCAGATGCTCTGATACTTGATTTTATGTCATTACACAAAATTAATAGTTGAAGGAAGCTTGGAGGAAAGTTATAGTTGTCATGCTTTCTTACCTTTCACTACTAAGGAGTGAGTAGTTTAATCTGTATCCACATGTATTTTTAGTCCACCGTGTTAGAAGAGTGGGAGATGGATGAACTGTATAATTTGGTATTGTTTTTTCAAGCTAATGTTTAACTTAGAAGTTTCATGTTGCTTTTGTTTTAGCTGGAATTGCAGAGTGCAGTAGCCGAGCTCTGGTAATTAGACTTTTCCAGTTTTCATTATGAAGATCAGATTCATTTTACTATAAATTGGTTGGAGAGGAAAAAAACAATGCAAATACTATCTAGAACTACAGACAACCTTAATATACAACTTAACAACTTACATTTTGAGGTTTATTTTAGGCCTCCGTGAAACAAAGGTCCCAAAATATTCACCTTATGATACTGCCATTAAAAATAGGTGCTGCTGTTCATACTTCAGCTACAAATAGAAATATTTATCATCTTGATGTGAAAGTCGGGTATTAATTTTGTATTTGGGAGTGTGTATACTGATTCAGAAGGTAAACACGTATTTCTAATTGGCTAGTGGATACATTATCATTAATATAATCTGTGATACTATTCTTGAGCTAGTCTTTTTTTAGTCAGAAGAGCTATTTGAAGTTACTAGACCTTCAGTGTGGTAGTAACTAATTTCAGACGGTTGATTGTGTAGATGCTGGATTTTTTTTTTTTTTTTGTAATGCATTAATGTAATGGGCAAATGCCAGTGAACTAAAACTTAAGCTTAGTTTAGCTTTTTTTCTGTGTCCCTTTACTGATAGCAGTTCAGGATTAGTTTGACTGCAGTGTTTTCTCTTTCAATGTTAATATAATGTATTACAAGATTAACCTAGAGACTTGTTTACTGTGTGCTTTGTTATTTCAACAGATGTATCTTTGATGTCAGCAGTGCTACAAGAAAGAACTAGTGCCTGCAAACAATGTCGAATGTTTTTTTGGTTTAAAGTTTTGGCAAGTTATAAATGGATAGTGTGAAAACAATTGTGGAGTTCTCCTTTTTTTTTTTTTTTTTTTTTCCCCCTCAGTTTAAATGAGAAACAATCCTTACCAAATAAGCTAAAACAAAGCTAATTACAAAATAAAAAATTCAAGTTTTAATTTTTTATGATGGGAAAGCTAGGTATTATTTGGTTTGTGATGTAATTAAACTACTGAAGCCATTAGTTAATTCTTTAGTAATCTTCAAGGATACTTGGCCAAAATTGATAGAGTAATGCAGCTTGTCTTAACTCGTGAATCAGAGGCTTTATCCATAAATGCTGTAGTGAATGATGAAAGAAAGCGCCACATATTAAAAAGCTGCAGGCAAATCTTCAGTTCCTGTACTGAATGGATGTTGTTTGACTGAGAAGATGAGCAATTAAAGATTTGATGCAATTCCAGATTCCACCAGCACCACCCAGGCCTGACTTTGATGCCTCAAGGGAGAAATTGCAGAAACTTGGAGAAGGAGAAGGATCAATGACTAAAGAAGAATTCACCAAGATGAAACAAGAGCTGGAGGCGTATGTAGACTTGATTACTACTTTTTTTTTTTTAACCCCTCAACTTTTAATGCTGTTTGCTGTCCCATGTTTCCGATTTCACTGTAATGATTCTCTGTGAAATACATGCGTGAGAATCCAGTTGCTCCATAACCAGGGTTATCTTAGTGATCATGATCAGAGCCATTAGGAAAATTATAGAAATAATTTAAAGGAAGATGATCTGAAACAGGAGAAAAAATGAGCTGATTCTTGAGCATTCTTTTATAAGGAAAAATCTAGTCAGATCCTTTTCTTCACAGGACACCTGCAAAGGGAGGAGGTAACCTTTATCTCTTTTTAGTTCTGGTTTTCCATATTTTGTAAGCATAATAAGACTTTACGGTTTATACATACAGTAATTGAGTTAGGGATTTTTGCATTTGGTTGGTACTGTAAACACAGATGCCACCCTCCTGTTGCCCAAGAAATATGGAGATTACTAGAAAATTTTTTTTTTTTGACACTCACCTTTTTTGCACAAGGAGACTATACTTCCTGAAAATAGTATTTTCCATTACTATGAATTTAATGCGTGTTGAAATATCTGCTCCAAGGCTTTTTGTTCCATATTAAGTTACACAGGGAAGTTGCTTCATCCACTTTCCTTATCATGCATTCACTTCTTTGATCTTTTTCCTGTCATTGGTTTCAGTTTTCAAGTGTATATTTACACTGCTTCTAAACTGCTTCTATGAAGAGCTCTGAATTGGCAAGAAAAGTACATAGAACTCTTAGAACTGCTGCTTTCTCTCTGAACTCCAGCTGCTATGAGCAAATGTCTTAAAAAGCTCTGTATTACTGTTACATACAAAATCTTTTATAGCAGAGTAGATATACACTTCATATGCAGAAAACTGGAAATTAGCAAAACACTATAGATTTTAAAGAATCTGTGGTTTTCCAGCGGCCCTGATCATGATTCTCTTGTGGTCTGGTTAGGGGTTGGATAACACAGAAAACTTTGGGTTTCTTCTACTGCCACCTCCATCCTCTGCATCCTCCTTTTTTGTCTTCACTGAATGACTACTACTCTCACTGAGATCAAACATCTCCCAACACTGGCCCTGCTGGTTTGCTGGTATGTAAATCTTAACCTCATTGCACATAGTGGAAGCAAAAGTGTTAATTATCATTTTACTATTTGACCTCAGAATGGGGAAAAGAGCCCGTTCCTCGTTTCTAGACAAGTTACATCTTATTCATTGAGTTTGCAAAGCAAAATGAGTTCTACCAAACTTGTATTGATAAGAATGCCTTCCTCTTAGTTAAATCACAAATGAGTAAATACTTTAAAGTTGACTTGGCTGAACTGGGCGACTATGCGATTGTATGATTAAACGTGATTTTTTTGGTTGTACCTACCAAATGCAGCGCTTAATTTCGCTTTTAGAACCACTATGAAGCAAGACATCCATGTAAGCTTCAGCCCAAAAGGGCTAGGTGCTTTAACATGGAATAAACGACTACTATCTAAAGAGCTAACAAAAATACAGGAACGTTTAAATAAGTAAGGAGGGTGCAAATAGGCAAGGGGATGGAGATGGGGAGGAAGGAATTTGCACATCAGCTACGTAGTGCCTAATGCCTGTAGTCTGTATCTCAATTTGTTTATTTTTGCTGAGTTGGGGAAAGGACAATTAAATGAGGTTACACTTTCAGCAAACCAGTCTATGATAGCTAGCTTTAAAAATGAGAATGTATTTGTTGAATCTTTATTAAAAGTCTCTCTGTAATATGTTAGGGCTTCAAATTTCCCCCTAATATTAACATTGTACTATTTATTTATGTGTATATCAAATATCAGAGTGATTATCTAGTATATCAGTTTATAATTTTGTATCCTTACTGAGGATCTCTTAAAGCTGCTCACTAGGCTTATCTCAAATTTCATTGCTTCACGTGAAATTCTTATGTCTTGTTTCTTGTTTTCAGTGAGTATTTGGCCATATTCAAGAAGACGGTTGCAATGCATGAGGTGTTTTTGTGTCGCGTGGCAGCACATCCTATTTTGAGAAAGGATTTAAACTTCCATGTATTCTTGGAATATAATCAGGATGTGAGTATTGAGAACTAAATTGCTGACAAGAGAAATCACGATGTACTTTTATGGTAGGATGAAAAATTGATTAAGAGGGCTTTACCTCCTGGAGCAAATTTCATCAGTTCCTTCATACTAGACCTATTTGTACTGTAGAAGTTAGAAATGAATTTAGTCTGTGGGAGTTCATTTTGCTGCCACCTGGGGAACCAAATGCACTATGTGCTGTAGCCTCGGCATAAAAAATGTTAATGAGAATCCAATATCTTTTGGATTAAAAAGATTAGCTTTTGGTGGTGAATTCACATGATGTTATACTGAGTTTTTTTTTTTATTATTTGTGGGGAAGGATGATGCCACAAAGACGGAATGCTAATTTTTAGAAATCTGAACCATGGTTTAAATTCTGTTGCTAACAAAACTGGAGAGGATTTCTAATGAAATGTTCTGATAAGTAAAGCCTTTTTGTTAATAATGTCAGTGAAATTTTTATTATTTTTTTTTTTTAAAAGATACTGGACTAGTGTGACTACCCACATGTTACATACTGAGTTGCTATCTTATTTTGAGTTAAGGGGGAGGACTTTCTGGATTCCTGATTCTGATGTTGAAGTTAGTGGTTGCTCATATTCTGCAAACTGTTTTTAGTTGCTTTTTAGAATTGCAGAAGCGTCTTCAACATTGAATGTTGAAGAAACCATTACAGAGATTGGCTCAACTGAGTACCTGCTTAGCTTCAAAATATGTTACACAGGATCCTCATGTTGCTTGATGTAGAAATGCTGTAGAAAGGTTTACCTAAATTGGGCAAATTTAGATGGACGGGAAGAGTGTGAGGAGGCTGAAACCAACACTATCCTCAGTGCAGTGAGGGGTAAATGTTTCTGTAGTTTCTGAAAGTCAAACATCTGCCATTCTACACTTAGAAGAGCAAAACTTGATTATGTTAGATTAACTCAACAGCTATACTGTGTTATTGATAACTGAAACATAGACCTTGTACATTTGGTATTATCTGTAGGTGCTAGAATGTTGCTGATGTTCTTTTTTTTTTTTTTTTTTTTTTTGGTGTTTGTTTTTTTTTTCCCCTGGAATAGTGTTTTAGGTGATGAAGAACAGTCTCAGTAAATGAGGTAGTCTGTCTTTCTAGGTGCATGGTGCCCTGTCCCTGTTAATGCAGAGTATAAGACTAAGCAGAGAGCAGGAAAACTGGTTTAGGAGTAGGAAGTTATGTAGTGTTTTGCTTGGTGTTTTTTTTTTTTTTTTTAAGCTTTTATTGCCTCCAGATAATGAACTAACTTGATAAATGAATTTGTTTTTCAGTTGAGTGTTCGTGGGAAAAATAAGAAAGAGAAACTTGAAGACTTCTTTAAAAATATGGTTAAATCAGCAGATGGTGTCATTGTTTCAGGAGTAAAGGTGATTATTGCTTAACATATCAGGATTTTAAATGTGTTAACGTTGTTCCCTTTTTTTAATGAAGCAGAATTTTTACATAGCTACAAAAAAGGGTTTTTTGTAGCCATGTCTAATTCAAGAATTAGAGGCAGAGCATGAGAAGGAACCTATGGGCCTGGATACAAGATAACTGAGAGCTATCTGACTGCTTCTGTGAAAGAGGGCTTTCAGTACTCTTTCCCCTGTTTTATGAAATTAAGCTTTTTTTAAAATCCGTAAAATACCTGATAATCTGTTTTTTGTTCTGGCCTGTCATTTTGTACAGCAGAAGGTGCACTAGCATTAACAACTGCTGCAGCTCTGAAGTTACTAACAGAGAATGAAATTTACCAGCATTGTAACATCCTTCCACTGTTTCAAAGCCAAGAGCAGCAGTAGAAGCAGTATTATTTTTCCCAGCCAGATGCAAGAATCTAACTGAAACAAAAAAAAATAATTTTAATGAAAACTCAATTTCATTTTGACTTTTCCAGAAGTTGAAAGTTTGGTTTTATAACAAGTATAAATTCTGCAGAAGATTATTTCAATCTCCTTTCTTTATAGTGGTACCTTTCCATTTGGAAGCAAATTAGAAGAGCTGAAGTTCCTAGTTGTAGAATCTTGAGTTTTGAAACTGCTGGAAAGTGGTTATAACTGTGGCTTAATTATGACTTGGAGAAAAATATAAAGTCCATATAACCAGCAGTTTTCATAAGCCCTTTATTCAAAGCCCATGTTGTAGGCTATTCCATGGTATTAAGCATCTTTGCTATTTTAGAGGGGTTTTAAAAATAAATATAAACCCAATATCTCAGATTGTAATACAGAAAATATTATAATCTACCTACATTTACCAACTTCAAAGAAGTCATCAAGATCAGTGTTCCTGAACTCAGAGTTCATATTGTCTCTGCTGTGACCACAGCATTTGTGCAACTGGATGTCTGTCTTTTCCCCCTTCCCTCTTTCTAGGTAGAAGTCCTTTTATTAAGTACTTGACATGTATTCTATTTTTCTGTCATCAAAGTGGTAGTCAGAAGTGAAATTATTTCCTTTGCTTCAGATTTAGTTATCTAGACCTTTAAGATGCTTGTTACAAATTCTTAGTTCTTAATAAATTCTTAATAAAACTTCAGATAATGATAAAATAAGTGAAGAAGAAATAACTTTGCATAAACGGTGTTTTAGACAATAAAAATAGAGTACATTTTGTGTCACAGCAACAGCAATGTATGTGAATTTACTCTGCAATTGCTCTGTACAGAGTCAGTGAAATCCTATTGTTTAAATTCCTCTTATTTTTTGTAGGATGTGGATGACTTCTTTGAACATGAAAGAACATTCCTTGTAGAATATCACAACAGAGTCAAAGATGCCTCTGCCAAATCTGATAAAATGACAAGATCACATAAAAGTAAGTTCTTTTTCCAGGGTGAAAATAGTACTAGTTAAAGTGTACAGAAGTAGTTCGTGAGGAGCAGTAATTTTTAGTTTTCTTTTTTTGCATGCGGAAAGTGAATGAATTCCTCCAAGTGTAGTCTTCAGATAGTCTAAATAATTTTAATCTGACTTTCAAAGTTTATCCTTTGCTGAAATAGACTAGATGTAGTAAGAAGAGCCTGCTGCCACACTGCAGATAGCTTGATTCTTCATCCTGTCCCTTTGAAGAGAAACATGCTTTATGTAATAGTTTTTTGAAGTCTAATTCTTAGTCTTTAAAGTGTAAAGGTGGGTAATAAAACAGTATATGTGATTTTACTCCTAATGAATTGGTCTTAATTGGATGAGCTTGCATTCATCAGAGTGCAATTTCTTGGCACACTAGACATTGTGTTACCTTGCTGAGCAGGAAACTCCTATTTGGGCCATTAGTTCTAGACTAAGAAGTCAGGTTTCCATTTTTTCAGCCTTTTAGAATGGAGACTGGAATGTCTACATTCAGTAGCTTGGTTTGCAGCACCCCTTTTGTTACTGGGGTCAGATTTTTCACTTAGCTGTTGATTTGTCTTTCTGAGCTGAGTGCTAGCTAATGTGATTTCTGGAAGCTCTAGATAGTCTTCTGAAGTGCATTTATTTGAGAAAATGGAAAATCTTTGGTTTAGGACTACTGTGTTTGTTTTAGGGTTACTGCATTTTGAGAAGCTCAGAAAAAAGTTGAGCTTTATTACCTTTGATTTTAAGTTTTTGTGCCTAGATAAATCAAAATTGAACTTCTAGATTCTGTCCACTTTCTTGAAGTTTGTGTCCGATTCACAGATTCTGCCTTGCTTTCTACGGTAATATGGTTCACATAAAACCCAGCCACAAACCTTTTATGAATCTCCATTGGTAAGGACTCTAAAGTGGATATTGAATGAGACATTAAACCAAGAATGCACTGAGCTCTTTATATGCTTCTCTTGCTGTTGTATGAAGTCTGAATCTTTTGTAGCTTTGGTATCTATGCTAGGAGATGGGGAGAGTCACTTATGGCTTAATGAAGTACTGAGGGACCCTGTGTCTTCATTCACATACAGAGTGACAATGCAGTTGCTGACTCTGGGACTGACTATTTGGAACTGTGTGATCCACCTATACTGTGCAATTTGGCCTTGATCATTAAAAACAGTGGAAAAGCTGTTGGTGAATTGTTCATGTGTTTGCTGCTTGTAGACTGCAAGTAAACCCACAGCGGTTTCTGGTGTTTTGTTTGCTTTCTTAAAGCTCTGGCTAGAGGAGTAGAGTGGTGGGCTGGGAAGCCGTTTTGGAAATGGGCAATCTGTAGTTTATGGATGACTTATGATCAGCAGAGAGCTGCAGGGGCTTGCAAAGATACTGACTTCCTATTTCCAGTAGAAAATGTATTTTTACGTTTAAATGGAAGGAATAGAAGGGGAAATGAATGGCTTCCTAATACCATTCTTCACTGTGACCAACGGCACTGATTCCCTTGGGATGTATGGAGTATTGAATTGGGTGGAAAGTGACCCACACAATCTGTTAAAACAAGGTTGTGTTATGTAAAAAAAAAAAAAAGTAATTCTGCTTAAAGGCATATAAACTTTGGAAATAACAAGCAAATATATTTTCCTGTTCATTGCTTGGATCTGTTAGTGTTTTAATCATCTATTGAGTTTGTACTAAAAGCTCTTTAAAAAGCCATCTGTGCCAATATTTGATTTTCATGATCACTATATAGCAATACCTCACTAGTCAAGATGTGCAGCCTTCTTTACAAACCCTGCTTCTAATTTAATTGTTTAAAATGCTTTAACACTAATGCTACTTCAGCTAGTGGGCAATAGTTAATGAGGTAAGGGTTTTCCTGAAAATTAGGCATGCACTAGAAAAGTTGTTGTGTGTATAGCATTGTATTTTGGTAGTTTGGAGTTTGTATTCAGTTTACTGCTTTCAAGCACACAGACTTGCTCTTCATTATTGTTAGACTGTGATTTTTTTCAAATAGCTTTACACTTTCGAGTAAGATTTATATTCAGACTTTAGCCACTGAGTTTGTCCCTCTTCCATGAAAATAAAACAAAGTTGCACAATAAATTTACCCAGCAGGTACTAATCGTATTAAATATCCCTAGATAAATTACAGACTTCACAATTTCATGAGAGCGCCATGTTAATTGTGTGAAGTTATCCTTCATAAGTGACATGACTGAAGTTTTATTTCTGCTTTTGTGTTAAGGCGTGTTCCTTTCAGAAAAACACCTACTCTTGAAGAGAGAGAGGAACGTCAACATTTTCAGAAAGAGGAGGAATGAAATAGTAAAACAACTGCTTGTTTGTTTTTTCTAGATGTGGCGGATGACTATAATAGAATTGGTTCTTCATTATATGCATTAGGAACACAAGACTCCACAGATATATGCAAGTAAGATAGTATTAATAAGTTATGGGGGAATTGCTAAGGAGCAGACTTAGCGGTGACCTGCTGAGATTGGTAGCTCTCTTGTTATGAGAAAAATAGAATTTATTATAGTTATATCACATTAAGAGGTTTTCTTCTCTAGTAATTAATTTCTGTAACAAGCTGGTTTAATATTTTTCTTTTAATATTTGTTTGGAAAAAATACCATTTTCTGCAGCTTGCAGAAAATTACACAGATGAGATGGAATCCTCATAGAATAAGAAGAAAACCCAACTCTTTCACCAGTTTTTTCTAAGTATTTTAAGTGCTTTGACATATGCAGAAAGAATAGGTCTTAGTCTGAGTATGCTGATTTTGTAGGTGTTGCCTTTGCAAAGATCTTGAAAAATAATTTTGCTCTTCTGGCAATTTTACTGCCTTTAGGAAAACAAAGGTGTCTACAGAGATCCCTAAAACTAGGTTTCTATGTACAGATGTTTGTTCTTTAATCTTTCAGTGATTTGCTTGAATATGAAATTTGGTGTATCTAAAAGTAAAACTTAGTTAACTAGCTTAAAGGTGTTGATGCTTGTGAACCTCTACACTTATTAGAGTTAGTGTGATGATAGGTAGGAGAATAGTATGAAACTTAACTTATTTTTATTAATTTACCTGAATTACAATGATATACTTCCAAATGTGGTGATAGATTACATATTGATTACCTTAGTTACAGTATTGAGATTTGATGTAGTCTCTTAGGGTCTGTCAGGAATCGTGCCTGTCTTCTGTCAAAATGGTATAATTTGACTGTGATTCAGTCTGCTGTTATATTGAACCCTGGTATTGTCTCCTGTAACGATGTGCCACATTATTGCTCAGCCTCCCTGAATTACAAGTAGAGCATGCGTCATGTTGAGTTTGTGAAGAAAAGTATATTCAAATTTGAGTGAAGGACGCTTGATAATAACATAGGACCGTTAAACAAGGTGGTGGTGTTTGGGGTTTAATTCACAGAAGCATAAAGAATCCCTGAGGAGCTGTGCAATTATTCTTTAGTAAAAAATGTCCATTCATTATGCTTTGTTTGTCCCTTACCTTTTCTTGTAAGTTGTACAGTTCTCAGATGTTTGAAGTGCTACCATTTGAAACTATTATGTTCTTGGAGTTCTGTGAATTACAATTCTAAGCATTGCCTTTATAGTCTTTATTTCCAGACACAGATTATTTTTTGAGTTCTATAAAGTAATTAGACTGTTCAAATTAATGTTGTAATATAAGCTATTTCCTTTGTGCAGGTTTTTTCTGAAGGTATCAGAGTTATTTGACAAAACAAGGGTATGTACTATGAAACCTTTTTAGATATTTTCTTTGTGTACATCCTGGAACTGCCAGGACATCTTGTGTCAGCTAGACATTAGTATGTGGATGTTTTGTGGATGCTTCTATAGGAAGCATTTAAGCAATGTGAAGTAGGGAATGAAAAAGCATAAGATTTCAGTGATATGTTTTGCAAAATGATTGATCCATAGGAGTCTGAAGACTCCTAAACATTTCTAGGCAGTCTTCTTGTCTTCTGTGTAGTATACTAGTAAAGCTACTGTTCCCCTAAAAAGCTTGGAGACTTCCATACTTGTTACTGGTTATCACAGAACTTGTTATAGAAAAAAAAGAAAGTAATCCTTAATCCAAAAAATGGCAATCATCCTGCTCTTCTCTCGAGCCAAGATCTGTTTCTGCAATTCTTTGACTCATAAATACTGTTGCTGATGCTTCTAACCAGATTTTCAAATATCTCGTCTCTTTGGCTCTGTTTGTTTGTCTTGGTAGAGCAGAAGCTGCATGCCGTGTGTCAGGAAAACTTTTGAATGAGAAATATATGCATTTCCTAAACACAGATAGTTATATCTGCATAAATACGTACTTTAAAGAAAATGATGGTTATAGCTGCATAAATATGTAAAGAAAATAATGAAATTACTTGCTTTGATCTAAAATGTTACCTTTTCAAATTTTTTTTTAAATCAAGATTTAAAAAATGCACTTGCAGACTGTGTTTCTAAATTCAAATAAGTTTATTGGACTTTTAGACTACTTAATACATGCAGTTACACAACTAGTCTGCAAAGGTGCCTTAAAAATTTGTTTTCCTTTGATCTCAAAAACAACACACATCTTCCTGTGCAACTCTTTATACTAGATAAGTTTTTCTTTCTCTGCTTTTTTTCCTAGTGTATTATACAGATAATTGAAATTGGGAAGAAGGCATTGCTTAAAATAAAAGCTAGATGTCAATTGCTGCTTGCATAGTATGTTATTGCACACATTTTAATACAAAATCCTAATACTGCCTCATGATGCGTCTTTAAGTACTGTGTCACAAATGCACGATCTTAGTTTTTGAAAAAGAAAATCTGTCATGTACTTTTGTATATGTTGTATTTACATCATACAAGTGAATACCCAAAGTCTGGATGTTTTTAAATTGATGCTTTTACTTACTGTTTTTCCAGAAAATAGAGGCCCGAGTATCTGCTGATGAAGATCTTAAACTTTCTGATCTTCTGAAATATTACCTAAGAGAATCTCAAGCTGCTAAGGTGAATTTATGTTTTTTTTTGTTCAGTGAAATAGTGTTTCTTAAAAAAAAAAAAAAAAAAAAAGAGAGAGAGATAAGGGATCGTCTTGAGAAGTACACAGTAGGTAGGTTAAAATGCTGTCACCTCTAGCCTGTGGTTTCTCCTTCAGCTGTAAGAACTGGATCTCTGTTGTATATAAGGAGTGACAATGCAGTTGCTGACTCTGGGACTGACTATTTGGAACTGTGTGATCCACCTATACTGTACAATTTGGCCTTGATAATTAAAAACAGTGGAAAAGCTGTTGGTGAATTGTTCATGTGTTTGCTGCTTGTAGACTGCAAGCAATTCTACTTTTTTTTTAATAGTCAAAATGGATACTCCAGATGATCTGCAAGTGCTGATATAAAAACATATGGGCCAAATTTCATATTCTATACCTACAGAAAATTTCATTCTTAGTATTGTTTGATGTAAGATGATTAAGTAACATGACAGAATGAGGAAGCATTTGACAGAAAATGTCTGTAGTTAGAAGATCACAGCAATAACTTGGAAAAAAAATGCTGCTGCTGTTTCTTGGGTTCTGTGTGCATTTCAAGTACCTAATCTAAATGTAGTTTGTTTCTAATCTAAGAAGCTGTGAAATTTCCCATGACTGCCCCTTCTTAGGCTTTTTGGAGTATCACCTAAGCCATCTGTTGCTAGCCTCTTGTCAGACAAGATACAGACCAACCAATATTAAATTGTGTGTCTAATTTCGTGTGGATATTACTGTGACTTGCAGGATGAAGTAAAGTGAATGCAAATAATTTAGTAAGAACTTATATACAGCAGGAAAGACTAAAATTTTTTTTAATTACTTGGTATATACCAAAATCCTTGGGTAATCTTGTAAACTCTATACATCCTATATGGTTTTTTAAACAGGATCTCCTGTATAGAAGATCTAGGTCACTAGTGGATTATGAAAATGCTAATAAGGCATTGGATAAAGCAAGAGCGAAAAATAAAGATGTGCTGCAAGCTGAAACTACTCAGCAAATATGCTGTCAGAAATTTGAGAAAATATCTGAATCGGCAAAACAAGGTATTGGGTGGTCTTTGATCCTACATTACTACTTGAAAACTAACAGATTTTACAATATTATTAATGAGAATAGATTTTTTTTTGTTTTGTTTCCTAAGATGAACTATTATCTTTTAATCCATATTTACTTATTTTAGAAAGTTCAAATTATATTTTCCTTTGACTCCTCGTCGCTTCATTAGTTAGAGCAAAGTCTAAGTGAAAATTATTTGTTAGCCACTTTTTTTATATTAATAGGATAGGGTACAAAAAGATAATTGCTAGCAGTAAAGGCAAACTTAGTATTTTATACTATTGCTGAAATTCCATTTTTGGTTTTGTGCATTCTACTGTGAAGGGAGCAGTCTGTTGCAGACATGACGCTACATTAGAAAAGGGAGAGATTGTGAAATGAGATTTCACTGAAGTTGCTGTATGACAGTAGCTCTAGAGAAGAAGAGCCTTATTTACATATTGCTTTTTTTTCATGGAAACTGCCTCTCCTTTTTTTTTTTTAGGCGAAGATTTTTGTGAGTTAGTCATTATTTGGGGCAGATTTGTTCAAGGTTTAAACACCATACTCTTCTGTTTTTATAATTTAAGGGTTGTTTGACCCTGTAAATCTGGCTAGTCAGTCCTGTAAATGAGACAGTGGAGAATGTGATCCTATTAGCCACAAAGGTATATCCATAAAGCATACTTGCTTCCTCTGTTCTTCATGCTACTTTTAGCTTAGTATCTTCCCTAGATACTTTTATACATCATCCTTGAAATAACAGTGCACATGGAATAAGATAATTAAATGTTTAAAAGCATCTACATTGCAGGTTTGTTTTTTTTTTTTTGAAAAAAGATCTTTGCGTCCACAAAAGGTCAGCTAGAGATGATGAACTGCAATGATGGTTTGCTTTCATCCAACAGTGTAGCAACATCTTTGAGCTTGGAGTGTGCTGAGATTAAACTTGAGTTTTTTTCCTGTTGCCTTCTTTTACCCTTTGCCTCTTCCATCCTGAAGGAAAGTCTGTTAACAGTTGAGGGCACTAGCAATAATACTGTTAATTAACCAATTTTTATTTTCTATAGAACTGATAGACTTTAAGACAAGAAGAGTTGCAGCATTCAGAAAAAATTTGGTGGAACTAGCAGAACTGGAATTAAAACATGCTAAGGTAATTGTGATACTGACTTTAAATATTATATACTTGAATAACTGAAATGGCTACATTTGTTGTGTGATATGCACTTCACATTCAGGAAGGGGAATTTGAAGGTAAGCATCATCCAGAAAGGTGAACTTTCTCAAATAATAGGGGCGGGGGGAAGTATAGGTGAAATATCTCCTTGAGACCAGTGTACTTGAGGTGCCTTTGGAAAACTCATCTCCTTGAAGACAATTTTGGCTTCAGTTTTATGTTTCTCTTGCTGTTTGATATTTATAGCTGCAGAGTTTGAATACCTGCCTATTTTTAAAACCTCTTCTCACCATTTTACTGTGAGATAGGAAGTGGTTTCTCCTGTTACCGAGATGTTGGGGACTTCATTTATAGGATAGGCTAACTATTAAGCATGAGATAACACAGGCCTGTTTGAAGTTGGATCAGTTTTACTCTGAGTATGCTTTTTGAACCTTTTTGCCTTTAAACTATAAAGTGCTAACAAAAGAGGAATGTTGCAGATAGCCTTTTCAGTAAAATAAATTTTTGCAGGAAAAAAAACTTTAAGGGGCTTGTACTGTCCTTAAATTTCCCAATGTATTTGATTCTTTTAATCAGTATGAAATTAATGTTTTGGTTAAATCAGGTTAGTTGCTCTGATTTCATAAACAAGTACAACAATCTTAATTTAATAGTCCAATAGCAGGAGGTGGCTTTCTTTTGAAAGTCAGCTCTACCATTTCTCATTCTCATCACAAATCTGAAAGTGCATTCACTACCAAGCTTTGAATTAACTTGGAATATATCTATTGAAATGACAAGTTAAGAGGTGTATAGTGTTGCTGAGTTAACTTGCTGCTGCTCTACGCTCTTTTCAGTAGTGTTGACAGTGTCATTCTTCGTTCTGCCAAACCCATTGCTTGTAATACTAATGCATTGTAAAAAGACTTGTTTTGCGGAGCTTTTGTTTTTAACCTTTGTAGGTGTAAGTTCAGCTTGATGGGGT
The DNA here is from genome assembly GCF_036417535.1 of Chlamydotis macqueenii. Lineage (NCBI taxonomy): Eukaryota > Metazoa > Chordata > Aves > Otidiformes > Otididae > Chlamydotis > Chlamydotis macqueenii. Next base: position 28,812,849 of record NC_141560.1, read on the forward strand.
ATTTAGCTGGTAAAGTAACCAGTAAGGTCTGGAATACTCCACTGCTTTTTCAGATGAACAGTGCTTGCTTTAATGTACTGTATCAGAAACTCAGCTGTATTTCCCCATAAGTCTTAAAATTCCTCATAATACTTGGTGCTATTCAGCCTTCCTACTTCTCTTTGTATAACAGCTGTCTATATCCAGGCCTGAGTCTCCCAGAAATCCCCATGTTTGGTCATGGATATACTGGTTATGGGTTTTAGTGAAATCAATAGTCTTAACAGTCATACTTGCAACAGTTTTTACTGATTTGCCATATCATGCTTTAACAAGGGAATGAATCCACAGCACTTCTGTCCTGCTTCAGTCATTGACTCTTCATCATCTCTTCTAACTGGCCCCTGCTGAAGTCCCCACATGCCTTGGAGAGGAGTGCTTTAAAAATTTCTCTATCTTCTAAAGTATCCTTAAAGAATCACTTGTATTAACTCTCTGTATAAGTCAAAATCTTGTAGTATTTTCTTGAATTTTGACAGCTAATAACTGCAAAAGACAGGGAAAATGCTTAATTTCTGTAACTTTCAACTTACTTGATATGCACATCTTGGTGCCCTCAGTTTATCTGGAATAGCTTGAATTTTTTTAGCTGTTCTTCATTTGTCACTACAGCTTGTGTTTAAGGTGTAGTTCTTCAGATAGTCTGTCTCAGTCTGTGATTTGCTTTGTCTTAGTAAATTTACTAACAAGAAGTATTGAAGGCTGAAATAGAAGCTTTGAACTGTAGTTCTGTTTTTAAAGGTGGACTTTTTTTTGCTGACCCTCTTCTACTTTATCATGGAGCACTGTAAGACTAACTAGACAGTTTTGAATATTTAAAGCTTTACAATGTAAAAGGTCATTTTGACTAAGGGTGCGTTCTTGAAATGTTAACATCTTGTGACTTGTTGAATGAAAGGATATTTTGTTTCTCACTAGATTTCAAAGTTCTGTTTTTTCAAAGCATGTGTTCCATGTTTATTCAAAACAAACTACTACAGATGGATCAGTTTGCAGCGCTTTTATTTCTGTAGATTCTGAGTTGGATTATTAAAGAACTTGCAAGTGCAATAGACCATATTTCTCAGTTTTATATAATGGGAGATGTTCTTATTAATGCTATAACCAGCATATTTGAGGATAGTCTTATGGATAGGTTTTTATTAGTCTGTATTGGAGGATGAAATAGTTTGGTGGAGACTTTCTGAGGTACTTCCGTAAAAGGAAGATAGAAGATCCAAAAAGACTTTGAGGTTTTTTTTGAGATAGCATTGTGTCCTGATATTTGAAGAGCAATGTTAGGGGAATATGAAGGTTTCTCCTTGTTCTGGAGAGGACGTCTAAGTGATCTTTCCACAAAAATGCTGATAGGGAGGAGGGGCTGGGGGCAACAGATAACACTGCTGCAGACTTCTGTTATAAGTATTCTGTTGTGTTGTTTTGGGTTGTTTTTGTTGTTTTATTTGTTCCTGGAACGAGTATCTCCACACTAGATGTCATGCAGATGCATCTGTCTCTGAATCGGTCTAGCTGTGTGTCTTCTGGTCTTGGAGTTGCCTGGCACAGAAAGCATGGAGGTGAAATCTAATGCAGGCGTGGGTGCTGGAACTCACCTGAGAGGAATTCAGCCACAATGAAGGCTGCTGCATGACTTACTGTTAAAAGTTATTTGCTCCGTGCTGAAAGAAAAGCGGATCCCAAACCACAGAAATTGCTGGACTGAAGAAGGCAGAATAACAAAGAATCAAGAGAAGGTTCTGAGAGACGGCTCACATTTACTGAGCTGTATTTGGCTGCGTGGCTCTAGAAGACTGGAGAGTGATAGAGAAATCAAGCTTTCAGTAAATCAAGGACACTGTATAGACAAATACTAAGCATATCCTCTCTGCCTACTTATGTTTATACTACTTCCTTATAAAATACTTTATTTTAGTTTGCTAATATCCTCTTACCCTTTCCTGGTTGCAGCTCAAGACTTTTGAAAAAGCTAAAAATGAGACTGTGGGTTGAGATTGCTTTAAGTTGATACAAGCGCAGACTACTGTCAGGAAGGAGGATGATGCATGACCCTTTCCCTTATGTTGGCACTATTACATATGCAGCAGTGTAGAAAGAGAGCTAAAAGTTGCTCTGAGTTTTTCTAAGCTTTACTTTCAGTCTTGTTTTCCTAGCATCCCTTGTGTCAAAACACACAGTTCTGGCTGGAAGGGTCTGAGAATAAGAGAGAGAGCTGCCTTCTTCACAGGAGCATGTACCCTAGTTTTACTTTAAAGCTGCAGTTTGGCAGCTATTTTGATTCTACTTGTTCTCTGACCTATGCTAAACAGATTGATGTTTCTTTTTCTGTGGCCATTCTGTGTGACTGTCCCTCTAGGTAGCGGTTAGCTTCTATTTTGCTAGCTCTGTGTTTCTTCTTGGCTGTAGCTAATGTAAGATCTGATCGGGCATTTACTGCAAAAGCTGCATTTAAACCTATTCGGTATTTTAAACAGTAGGATTTTGAGGTGTTCCTGTGTTGGACTTCATGTTCAAGAAGGGAGGTTTGATAGCTGGTGAAACTGTTAAGGTTATAATCATATACTTAAAGCATTTATAGCCTTGGCTATACTTTTAGACTCTTTTGACCAATGAATTGTAACTAAGATAGCCACTTCCTTCAAATGAAAAATAAAAAGACCTAAACCTCTCTTTCCACAAATATTAATATATACACTCTTTCCTCTGTGGGTTTTTGTGGAAAAAGAGTTTGTTGCATTACTAGCAACAGATGTCTCTCTGGAACTGACAGAAGAAAGGAGTAAGCAAAACCCAACACTAAGAGATTTGGTTAAATGCTTTGTCAGTAATTCTTTCTTTGCTGAAAAGGATGTTTCTGTCACCACGGTTCTACCAATAAGTGATATCTAGAGCTTAGGAGTCTGAGTTGGCCAGAAACTCAAAATTCTTTTCTGAATCTGAATTTATAGGACTTAATCAAGTTATGCTGATGTAAGTCAAGTATGCCAGATGTTCCAGCCAGAAAGAGTAATGGCTCACAGCCTTATTGATCTTGATTTATTATAATTTAAATAAGGTTGTTCATGTGAACTTTGTAAATGTGATCTAATGAACATGAATGGTTGGCCCATTTGGAAAACTTCAGTAGACTGGCTGGCTGAGTCTGGAAATGACTGATTTATAAAGGGCGTCTTGGTACTGTCTTTTCTTTAGAGTGCTACATAGTGGCCTGTGAACTGCAAGTATACTTCGTGCTGCTGATGAGCTGTAAAGAGATGCCTAAAAGATCACTGTCATGCTTTTGTTATAGGTAACATGCATGCAGTCCACAATTATACTTCAGACTGAAGTATTCCTTTTGAAGACTGAAAACTTCAGGCTGAAGTCTTCCTTTTTATTCTTCATTGCAGCCAATATTCAGCTGTTCAGTAACAGAGACCTTGCATTTATGAATCCTGTATGCTACGAAGATGGGCCACCAAGTCCGTATGCATCTCATGTATATTGAACTTACATATGACAGAATTACAGGCCTTTTAAATAGCTTGTGACTGTCCTCCGCCAGTATAGGCATAAAAGGACAAAAAGCTATTGAAGCTGTAACTGGAATTGTTGCCTTCTGGAGAAGACTGAAAAGGATTTAGTAGACACAACTGGAATCTTCTACTTTGAAGCCTTGAATTTAGTTAGTTGCTAAATCTGGATTATAGGAACCTTAATGGGGGATAGAATTACGGTTTCTTACCTTTTGCGGCTGAGGGACAAGTATCCTTCTGCGTATCTACCACAGGTCACTTGAAATGCTTTCAACTGAAAAAAGTAAGAATTGCAGCTTCTTCAGTACTTGTGTGGGCTCTTTATCAAGGACATGCAAATCATGGCTACTGATACTGTTTAACTACATGCTTTTGCTTGTCTGAAGTTTTCTTTACAGGTTTCTCTTTGGATCCCAAAAATTTTTAGAAGGTAGCAGTTTCTTTCATGTTTATAACTGGGCATTCAGACTGTTTTGTTCTTGCATTTTTATCTGAACCTGATAGGGATTTCTCTTAACGCTGTCAAGAACCTAATATTGTTTCTTACACAGAGATTTCAGATTTGGGAACAAACCTAGTACAGCTATTTAATAATGAGTAGACAGTTTAAAGTCATCTAAGCATAAATGAATGCACAAAACAATATGAATACCAGGTTGGGTTTTTTTTTCTGGAAAGTAAATCCTGGCTTACTTGTTTGTTGCAATAAAGGCACGGACTCTGTGGATGGTGTTCCGGAGACCTTTATTGTCAGTCAGCCTAAGTCTTTTATAATTCTTCTCAGTTACACGCGAAGTGCATGCACTTCATCATCTAATTCGATTGGTAGCAATATACTGTTCACACATCTTAAGCTTCATTTGGATTGGTTATAGGTTTTTAGTTGTCTTTACTATTTTTGCCTTTGGTATTTACTTATCTTGTTCTAATTGCTGTTTTTTGTTATTGAGCAAGTGGTGTTCAAGGACATAGCTCAAATTCTTCAATATCAGACAGCTGTGCCGCACTCTCTGTTCCTACACTTGTTGATCACATCTGCTTAATTCACAAGGTATCTTGTGTCAGTTCTGTAAATTCATTCAGAAATCTGAAAGTCAACCTCTGTTTTTATGGCAGAGTCACAGTGCTTTAAATAGAATTAAAAACTTGACCTACAGGTGTTTGAAAATAAGGGCAGAACTGGGCCTTACAGATAAAGTTCAGTTTATGTTCTGATAATAGCTTCTGTAGCTGCGGCTCTAATGGCTAAACTCAACTTTGATGGCTAAATCACCTGGCTAAGCATGTAAATCAGTCTGTCTTTCGAACAAAGCCTGTCCTTCAACAGAGCTATGAGCTTAGATGGCTACTATAGTGAGGAGACGCTGAGTGCTGTGAATTGGTTAACACTTCTGGATGAATTCAGTGTAATATATGAATTCTGCTTTGGGAATGATATTCCAGTGACAGAGTAATGCCAGTACTGTATAAGAAATGCAAACTTTCAACTTCATTGCTAAGAGAGTGCTCTGCAGTGAATAGTTTTTGTGGCCAGACTAGGTCTTCAGTAAGAAACTTCTGAAGAAATATGTACTAAATACTTATTTTTGAATCTCCAGTTGGCTCCATTTAGTTCCATGACACAATGCTCCTACATCCAAAAAACTCTTTAAGATAAAAGTTACTTACATAAATATTTCTACATAAGCTTAATACCTATCTGTTTTCCTTTAGTGGTGTCATTGCTATTTAATAAACATCTTTTTGCCACAGGTGTAAGAGAAAGTAGGGAAATGTGACCGTATTTTTCTTTATTTTTATAGGGTAACTTACAGCTGCTGCAGAGCTGCCTGGCAGTGTTAAACGGTGACACATAAGCTGCGCTCAGTCCTCCCACTAACAAGGGCTGCCCTCCTCTGGATTGTTTTCATGACTTTAAATAAGCATTTACAGTTCCCTGGAGAAAACATTTGGCAAAGTGTGCATAAGCAAGCTCCTTCTTTCAAGAGAATTAAAACAAACACCTGAAAGTAGCTCCAGACTATATGAAGCAACAGCATACTTGTTATACATACATACTCATGTTTATTTAATCATTATATGCTTTCATTGTTCAGAAACCAAATACTCTGTTTTTGTGAAAATAGCCAATATAATTATGTTCATGTTATGAATACTATGATACGGCTGCCAATCTTATTTACCTTTGTAAGTAATTTCTGAAGTTCACCATTTGAAGCACATTGTTCAAATGGCATAAATATTACCATTAGATATTTGAATATTGTTACTATAATGGCATTGTATACACTGTCTTAGTTTTTTTCCATGTACTGATATCAAGAAACTTAATCTTTTTTTCAATTGTGAACATTTCTTAGAAATTTTGGAGAACTTTGTGTAACCTTTATAACTATGATTTAAAAAGAAAAGCAAATGCATTAGTATGTTTGCCTTAACTTGTAGATTAATCCAATTATTGTAAAATAAACCATGACATCGATGATTTTTCTAAAATTATGCAGACATTGTATCATCTGTAAGCTTAGTATTTTCTAGTAAATCAGATTAATTAGTTTTCTTCTCTATTCATCCTGTAAAGCCATTGAGTAGGTATTGGATTGGTCCGACACTAAATGCTCACCCAGTAATTTTTCACTTGCATTCTCAGGTCCGTTAGTCTGTGACTTTCCTATCCAGTGTATTTAAATTGTCTTGAGCTTGGTGGCTGACTCTGCAATTTCTTTGGCAGAAATGGTTTTCAGATAACTTAGTGGGTTTATTTCCAGAAAAATAAAATAAAGTAGCAGAAGGGGGTTTGGAAAGTGCATAAAATATCAGTGAAAGGTAATACTGCTCCACTTTGATACAGATAAGCAGCTTTACTTCAGAATATAAAAAGTAAAGGTATACCCAATAAAGGAATGCCTGAAAAGGATCTCATTCTGCTAACTGGGCTTAGAACTTAGAGCTATGAGTCCAGTTTTCTTTGTTGTATTGTTTTGTCTCTCTTACTGAAACCATGAAACTTTTCCAAGAGGTGCTGTTCTGTCGTGTAATATCAGGATGTCATAAAATTAGGCTTTACTTGATTATTTGTTCTTCACAGTGGGATTGCTGCTTTATATGGGAGCAGCGGAATTTTGGGTGAGTGGGATGTTTGGAGAGGCAGATCAATGTAAGTCAATGTCTCCGTGATTACTGCCGCACAGAGGTGTGTGGTTATTTTGTTATTTTGCTTTTTTTTTTTCCTTAGATAGCGTGAATTGCACAGTGTAATCTTTTTACCCTGCTGCCTTGCACATCAGAACATCTCAGAGACAGAGGAGTTTCTTAGCTGAGCGTGCCGTTTGTGTTGTTCATTGAGTTGCCAACACGTAGCCTCAGACTTCGATTGCCAGTGCCCAGCGGCTCTTCACCACTCATCTGCTGCATACAACATTTCCGGCAGCGGCTGCTACGGTAATGCTGTGCTGTTCACCTTCCACATATAACGGGTATAATTCCTAAGGAGCTCATCTATAAATAGACTATAAGGAACAAAGATTACAATGTATATATAGTTAACAAAACTGTAAATATTTTAAGTAGGATGTGGGAACAGTTTTTAGGTTAGTCCTCGCTGTTCAGTGTTCCTAGCTCATTAAATTTTTTTCAAGCCTCTTGGTATTGGGTGTGTCTCTTGGAGCTCTAACCCCTCCCTGTAGCTGTGAAGGGAAATACTTAAAACGTGACCCGAGGACTTGCAGCTCCAGGAACGGAGGGAAGAGCCGGGCCCAGCGGCCGGTACCGCCGCGGGGAGCGGAGGAGGCGGTGGCGCGGGCGGGGCTCGGCCGCCGGAAGCCGGCGGAGAACCCGGAAGGGGCGGGGCGGGGGCCGTCGCCATGAGCTGCCTGCGGGAGGAGGATGACCCGTACGTGGTGGAGGAGCCCAGCGACGAGGAGCGAGCGCTCAGCAGGTGGGTGGGTCCCTGCTCCCATCTGCCCCCCCGCCCCTCCCCCGGCGTCTCCTGGCCGGGGTGCGGGGAGGCGCCGCGGGGCCCGGCGGGGCGGCAGGCCCGGGCGCTGGGCTTGATGGTCGGCGGGGCGCGGCGGAGCTCCCGCACGGCCCGGGCGCTGCGCAGGCCCGCGGGGTGGAGCCCGGGGGTCCGTAGAGAATCGCTTCGCGGTTTTCTTCCTCGAAAGCGGAGTGCTTCCGTGTGTAACTCGTAATGCCAGTGCGTAAACAGCTCCTTGCCCCTGCGCGGAGGCGTCGCGGCAGGCCGCAGCCAGTCAGCTGAGGCTCCTTTGCGTTAAAACCAGAGTTTTAACACCAGCAAGCTAATAAAACATTGTAATAAATACATTTCCCATAAACACACGAATAAGCGCTTCCCAGTGCGCTCACACAATTTAGATGTTCGTTCTCCAGGTGGCTCGGTCAGTATTTTAAGCTGGTTATCATTGTTAGGTGTGTAATGCTTAAATATTTGTAGCTCAGAAGATGAGGTGGATGTGCTCTTACACGGCACTCCTGACCAGAAGCGGAAGCTGATACGGGAGTGCCTGACTGGGGAGAGCGAGTCTTCCAGTGATGATGAGTTCCAAAAGGAGATGGAAGCGGAACTGAACACCACCATGAGGACTATGGAAGGCAAATGGAAATCCACGGAAATGGGTAAATCACGCTTAACACCAGCCTGCATATGAAATCCTGAGTTAAATGGTGTCCAGTTAGGGTGAAAAGTTAATGTCGTATTCTTGTGGCTACAGTTGTGTGTGGTGGTGGTTTGTCTGTTAGTTTGAGTGCTGTTTGAAGCCTGCAGAAAATCTTAAAAGGGCCAGTTGCTCCTGCAGAAATGGTCACCAGATGCTTCAGTGAAAGCCTGTGTTGTATTTTTTCTAAAATTTCAATTCTGGTGTTTCTGAACTTCTGATTTCCTACTTTAATATGATTTCTTTTTGTTGCGTCAGTCCTCTTTTTTCCAATGTCTCTATAACTTCTGGTTTAAGTTGTTTTTTCACATGTATTTAGAAGTCTCTTGAAGATGTTGCGGTCTCTTGTTCTTCTCTCTAGTGGCTCCAGATACTATCAACATTTGGAGCCCTTTATTGAAGAAAGGTAGAATGGTAGATTCAGATTCCAGATCAGTTGGGGGGAAAATTCTGCAAAAAATATTAATCTCTTCCTCATTACCTGCTTATAATAACATGCTACATCAAATCGTAAAGCTGTACTAAAGATGTGTTCTGCTGTTTGAAAGTGCCTTGTTTAGGAGAGGATTAAGCAAAATCAAGGTAGTATATTCGTACTTGGTTTGAGTCAAAGTTTATGTAACAATGTGCCACACCTGTATTTATTTCCCATGAGTGAAGATTTATGGAGTGTCTGAGATTATGTGGATTATATAGGGCAGAGGCAGGCACGTTTGATGTGGTGTCCTCTCTGCCTAAAGGGAGTGTACCTTGGGAGGAACTTTCCTTTGACCTGTACCTGAGGCTCACCTCAGGAGAGTGAGCAGCATTGCTCTGAGAGAACACCTGTAAATGAAATACCACAAGCAATGTGGATCATCAGGATGTGGGAATAAACTGGGAGAGCTGTTACTTAACACACCCAGATAAAGCAGAGCACTTTTGGACAGAACAACTAGTGAGGGTTTTTTCTGGGCTGTATACTTGCTGTCCTTTTGGTGGGTTGTTCTTACCACTTCTCTCTCTAATTTCAAACATAGGTACTTCCTCAAGTACTGGGCAGACTGGACCTGCCACCACTTCAAAATACTATGATGACATCTACTTTGATTCTGATTCAGAGGATGAAGATAAAACAGGTAAATGGCTGAGGAGAGGAAAGACAAGGACATCTTTACAGCAACACTCTCAGAATCAGTAGATTCCTCTTTGGAGGTCAAGGGGCTGTTCTTGAAGGTGGCCTTTTGCAGGGAATTACCAGCCTGTGTCATCTCAATGTCGTTCCTGCAACTTTGTCATGTACCCCAGTGTATGTAAGGTGCATTAGTGCTTTAGAGTCGCCCATTTGGAGGAGAGATGAGCTAGGCCCTCATGTTTTCGTTCAGATTTATTGCGAGGAAGAGGAAAACTGAGAAACTGATACTTTTATTATTTAAGCAGAGAATCATCATATGTCTGATGGATGTAACATGTGCTTGCACAAATCTTTCCAGTTACACAGGATGTCCGGAAAAACAGAAAACATCAGCAACGTCGGATTCTTTCCAATGATGAGCTGCTGTATGACCCAGAAGAAGACAGTCGAGACCAAGAGTGGGTAGACTCACAGAGGAGGGGGTAAGAGACCATAAATCTTTGAACTGTAGGATGCTTAACATAAAATGAAAAAAGTAACTGAAAATGGTGAATATAGAGAAAAAGCCTATGCTGTCAAGCCGATGTAATGAAAAGACTTTTTTAAATTTACAGCTTAGAAATTTAAAAACCTGTAAAGTTTTTATGGATATATAATGGAAGCTGAGTCTTCAAAATTACACCGTTCTAAAACTTGCAATTTTTTTAAATAAAAAATTTCCTAGTTTGGTAAGCCAGTTTTGTCTGTAGATCTCCTCTAAACATCCATATTGTGGATGAAAAGGTTGTAACATTTTCTAGTTTCAATTTTTAATGCCCTGTGATACTTTGATTGCTAAATTAATACTGGGTCCTGCTAAGTATTGTGTTTATGGTTTTGCAAAACTTAGCAAGCCACAAAATGTTCAGATAAAACAGGAACAACACAAAGTGGTTTTATTGAGTTTCTTGACATGTGAAATATAAAAATGGTTGCTGCAGCAGGAGTAAAATTCTCCACGCAAATCTGTTGCGTGCGTGTATGTTGCATGCAGAGATTGCACTTGAGACAATTGCCTTGTCAGAGAAGAGGGTTATTAGGCACAGATTCTCATGCTAGATGTATTTCTTTCACCAAATAAGAATCCTCTGTACAAAGTAAATGAAGGTACTAGTATGTGGTTTTTCCCCCAGTGTATTTATTTATGTGCTTTGAGTTAGTGAAAAAGGTGTCCAGAAGAAGCCAAATATTTATTGGTGTATTTTGATATAAAAAAGGTTTGGAGGTTGAATTGATATATCTGACAACAAGGGCACATAATTTCACTTTTTGTCTCTCCTTCATCCTGTCTTGAACTGGTAGGTACCGTAATCAGAGACGACTGCCCCAGCAGCAGCAGCCAAAACCTTCAGCTGTTCCAAATAGTGATGCTGTTTTGAATTGCCCTGCTTGCATGACAACGTTATGCCTGGACTGTCAGAGGTAATTGGCGAACAATCAGGGGTCTTCTTAGAATGTCTTTTTTTTGTCAGTTGTACTTTTGTGTATGCAATATGATAAATTCATTTGGCCAAGTCTGTCTTGCGAGGTGGAGATGATAAAAAAGAGGGCAGGTATATGTGAATCAGATGTAGGGGTAAATGCGCTTTGTAAGAATGATGATAAGCTTAACCTGCAACATAGAGATGAGGAAGAACAGGGTAGAACTTTAGCATGAGTTGTGGGTGGGGTGATGTTTTGTTTTGTTTGTTTTGTTTTTGTTTTTTTTTTTTTTTTAAAGTACATTGGCTTGATGTTTAGAGGCATAAAATTATTCCAGGTTAATTATTATTTTTCAAGTACTTCGAAAGCATGTAGGTGAGGATCTGTAGTGTCTTTGCAGCTCTCCAGTATCTGACTGCACTGCAAACCTAGTTAGTACTGCTGACTCTTGCTAAGGAGGGGACTCCTGAATGGGGAATAAAGGAGAAAGAAACCTTGTGAAATGAGGAATAAAATACCTCTCATTTATTGAGTACTTTCGGTGACTGAGGGTGAAATTCCACAGCAGACTAAAATCATCTAAGTACTCGGTGCTGTTTCCCTTTACTGGCTAGAGTATTCCTTGACCCTATTCTGTAGTTAAGTATTTCAGTTTGCTAAGCTGACAAAACTGTCTACTGTTAGATTGGTCTTTTGTGGTTTTAATAAACTGAACTAGCTCAGCACAGAATTGTACAAGCAGTAAAGCCAGCAGAAGTCGAGACAGGACCTCTGCAGCCACCTTTTATGTTGGTTTAGGCTGCTGTAAAACTGCAGCCTGAGGGACACTGTTGAACTGAACTGCAGCCCTGAATTTTGCTACGTACTCCAGCTATGCAGTTGTTATACTGATGACCGCTGAAATACATTTTTTATATTTTATTATAGACATGCTTTTTCAAGTGTGATAGGTAAATGTTTGTTATTTATAAATAAAGAATTTCAGGCTTGCAAGACATTTTAGGATATAAATGCCAGTATTTGAGTCATTTCCATTCGCAACTTCATGATCTTTTGCCTCTCATCTGCTATACATAGCAATGCATAATTCTGTAGTAGCAATACTATTGTACTCCAAGGTGCTTACTTCAGCAAGAACCAGCGTGTTTCTAAAAACACCTTAAAAACAAGACAGATGGCTAAAATTCTGGGTTTTTTTGTAATGATTTTTGTAGTTGTGACTTTTGTTATGTTTATAAAACCTCATATTTATTTGGCTTTCAGCCCTTTGGCATGGTCCTTCCTATCTTTAATCCCATTTCCAGGGTGATAACTGATTTCTTGGAAGCGGAGTTTTACCAATTGTGTGACTTGCATTTTCTCCCCTTCTCCATAGACATGAATCTTACAAAACACAATATAGAGCAATGTTTGTGATGAACTGCGTGGTTAACAAAGAGGAAATTCTGAAATACAGGAAGAAGCTAAAGAAGAGAAATAAGAAAATGAAGCACAGCAGAGAAACTACCTCTATACAATCAAATGAGGAAGAGGAGGAAGTGTATCATCCAGTATTATGTACTGAATGCTCTACTGAAGTGGCAGTAATGGATAAAGATGAAGTTTTTCACTTCTTCAATGTTCTAGCCAGCCACTGCTAAATGTACCAAGGCAGGGGAAAAAATCCTGCACTGTTTAAGACTGTGTGAAGTGTCAGAAATGCGGGCATGTTAGCCCTTGTTAAATATGGTCTTTTAAAGGTACATTTTCATCAGAGAACTTTATAATTGTTGGATTTTTACAAAGTTTATGAAAGGAATACAGTTAACTGTGCATTTGAGGCCAGTGTTCTCTCATGCTGTCAGGTGGTTGCAACATTGAGGATTTAAAATTTTGTAAATATAATGTAAGATCTGTGTTTATGATAATTCCCTGTATATATCCTATCCATTATCCCAGTATGTATTAGAACTGCTGCTTAGAATAAATCCTGTATAGTCACTGGGTCTCCGTAGCTGCATTGGTTATTTCCATGGCACGTGGTAAACAACTCTCTGTTGGGATGTTGGGCTTCCTTAGGCTGCTGTTCTTGGTAGATTTGCACAGAGGTAGGTTTGACAATGAAGGCATTGTCATTATATTTGGATTTTTGGCCCATTAAGATCTCAAAAATGAATTTTTAATTTATACAGTGGAAGATTATCTTATATTGAGTTTGCTGGCATGGATCATTTAAATCAACACAGTAATGCTTAGTAATGCAGTTAAGAGTTTTTAATGTAAATATGTATATGAAGAAAATACTGGACTTTTTTCTGTTGTCCTTTTTCCTTATGATGACACATTTTAAGAAGAAATTTATGGTCCGATCTATGACCATAGAACTAGTTTGTATGTTTTTTTTCTGTTTGTTTAGTACGTTTACAGCTTCTTTATGGAAGCATAAAGAGCTTCTGCTACTTGATATTTAGACTTCTTGCTTAGTCTGTGAAACCACTGCGATGTTAATGGATCCTTCCCTCTCTTCATCCAGGCATGCTCCCAAGGGGTGAACTCTTGGGTTTTTTTATTAGTAAGTAATGTCTCCTCTTTATAGCCTGATATTTTTTAACACTTCACTTTGAACAAAGATCTGTCTGAAAAAAAAAAAAAACCTCATATTTATGCTTTTTCTTTTAATAGTACTAGGAATAATTTTTTACATATGCTTTGAGGAATTGTCAGAAATATTTAAACTTAGGAGGTAGGAACCTGAAGAACATACTTCTTTCGTGCCTTAGATTATAATAAAATCTTGTGACTCTTTGGTTAGCTTTTGTAGTCCCTGGTGCTGTATTTTACTAATCTACACACACTCCTTCTCCATAGTGTTACATGAGATTAGGGAGAAAAAAACCACATTGATTCTTCAGTCAGGGTTACATGAGGAGAACGCTGTCTTCTTGTTTTCAAACTTAACCTCTGCTTGATATAGAGAACTGTTGAAGCAGCTGCTGAACATTTGGTTGGCTAGTGTGGTACACCTTCCTCTGCACATGCAACCTACGGTCAGCACTGAGCCATACTTCTTTTCAGGCTTGGGATCTGCCCGAGATAAGATCTCAATCTTGTCTTTGCTACCTGCAGTCAGACTGATCAGTGGAGTGTCTGACTCACATATTGATAGCTATGGGATCATGTAAAGTGGGGTAAATCGTTGCTGTGTGCCATGAGCCAGGAGATGCATAGAGAAAATTTTGGACTTAGGAAGAACTGTTGCTTCTTAGTAGAAGTGTGGAGGAGCAGATGTGATAGAGGATATAGTCTGTGCTGCAGGGCATGGCTGGCCTCAATATAGCTGTCTTCACGTTCCAGGTGAAGCACAAAGGTGCTGTGTGGCGCCAGGTTAAGGATCTTTGCACTGAGCTACTGGAAACATGAGCATGCAGGAATGTAGTTCAAGGGCTCAGGTGTCGATGCAAGAGGAACAACAGGTGATGGTGGTCCCTAAGCAGGGGTAGAATGGAGCTGGCGAAGGAGGGGAAACTATACAAGGGGAACATTGTCAATTTTCTTAAGGGGATAATGAGCAACAAAACTGTCTCGTGAGTCTGCACCCTACTGAAATGGTGTAAGGGGCCTGGGCACCGCCTGGTGGGTTACGGCAGATGTAGCAGGAGATTTTGAAGCTGGTATGCCTCAACATTACCTTTCCTCTCATCTCAGGTACTTCCTTGCTGCTTCTTGCTTGCCTTGTCACTTGAATTGTAGAGCCACTTCTTAGGAAGTGTTGGAGCAGATAGGACTGGGAGTCATTTGCCCCATATTGACAATGTTCTTGCAGCTTTGAATGGGAGTAATGCTTTACGTGCCCTGAATATACCACTTGTCCTTGAACTTTGCACGTGCTTATACAGAAAGGAAGCTTTCATGATTACCACCACTGTTTCAAGCAGCAACACCAACACAAGACTCCTCCATCAGCAATTGCAACAAGCAACAGTGGATAGGGACAAAAGCTCCTGTAGCCAGTTGTGTGGGGTATGAATTGTGTGAATGCTCTCGTTTCTTCTTGTGCTGAAATAAATCTGCATAGATAAAGTGTGTCGAAATGTCTTCTGGTTGAATTAAACCCCTTTTCAGATTCTGCCACACAAACTATTACAGTGCTCAGTTTTCTCTGCCAGCTGGTTTCTTTTCCAGTTATCTCCTGGTACTGTAATTGTATTTTGCAGCTGTGTAAATAACTCCGATGTGCATCCTCCTGTGGCTGTATTCCCTTGTTTTTTACTGTACAGGTGAAGGTGGGGATGGGGTGGCTGCAAGAACAGAATCCCACTGCTCAGTGATGTAATCGCCAATGGATTTACTAAGCAGGGCGAGTACAGTGCGTCGATACTGGTTCCTAATCTATGGTGTGCATGCTTGGCGTGTGAGGCCCTGGCTGGTGGCCTGGTGGTTGCACCTCATGCTCTGGTTAGCCATGGTGCCTGGCTGCCACCTACCTGTCCCCTTCCAGCAGACTTTTGTCTTCTAAACAAGAATGCTAGTCTAAGGTGCCAACGGCCTTCCTAATCATCCAGTCCTAGGCCAATCTCTGGGAATTCCTCCTTATTTTAGGCTAATTAGTGTTCAGGGGCAGGGTGTCCCACGCCCTCTGGTTTCTGGCCGCAGGTGCCTTAGGGAAGTTGTAGCTGGTTCGTAGGATTCCTATGCACAAAGTTCACCCAGCATGTGATATTTAAAAGCACAACAGTATTTATTGCTCTATTATAGCCTTGCACAAGCAGTTGCTAGCATAAGCAGTTACAGTTCCTAGCATGAGCTGTTACCAGCTTATTTTCCCTTTGTGAGAGTCTTACCAATCCGACTAAGCCGGAGACACCGCCGAGCAGGAGGGTGATTATCAGCGGGGTCAGAGCAGAGAAGGGAGGTAGGCGCAGCACCTTCAGGGTGTCCCCTGTTATTCGTAGAGTGTGCTCTGGGTTCTTTCTCTCTCCTCCGCTCCGAGCAGCCTCTGTTTATAGCCTCAGCAGATTCAGTGGCAGAGTACTGACCAGGTGTTGTTGCACGTGTGGCCAGCGCACGCAGCAAGGCCTGCCAAGTACGTGCCCTGCTGGCTAACAGCGGTTCCTGGATAGCAGCAACACACTGCTCAGTAACAACCCTCCTAGCTCCCCTCTCCGAGGTCGCCTTCTCACAGCTGTGTGCAGCTTGTAATCTCCCACAGTGGCCCTACACGAACCACCACTGAAATCCCTCACACAGAACTGCAAAATCTATTGCCTCTTTATTTTTCCTATTCGTATGGGATTAATCTAGTCAGAGCTGGCTGGTATTAGGGTCTCATTCATCTGAGCCATGGGTTTGGGTGGGCTTTCCCTCCGACGACTGGAGGTTCCTGCAGGGTATTTTTACCCTGTTTCCCGTGGGTCCTGCCGAGCGCGGTCTATACTTCCCAAAACGTCCATTTAGATTAAAAGAGGATGAGAGAAAAATGGGCCGCAGCCCAATCTCCTAGGTGTGACTCAGAGCGGCAGTGGGCTCCCGGGTGGCGGTCAGCCGTGTAATTTAATCAGATCGGACACAAACCGGGGCGCTCTGCGGGGTACGAGGGTACCGGTGGGTGCCAGGCGTTCAGCGCCGGAGGCAGGCAGCCACGCCGCTGTCTCTCCGAGCGGCCCGCACGGCCCCGCCGCCTCCCTGCCGGGGGGCAGCGGCCGCCCGGGCGCGGGGCGGGGCCGTGCCGTCGCCGGCGGCGAGAGGGCGGGCCCCGGGCTGCCACCGCCCCCCGTCTCCGCTTGGCCTGGGCCCGGCGCAGGGCCGCTGGCGGGCGGGGAGAGTGCGAGGCGCGCCATGGCGCTGGGCTCGGCCTGGAAGCAGATGTCGTGGCTGTACTACCAGTACCTGCTGGTCACCGCGCTCTACATGCTGGAGCCCTGGGAGCGCACCGTCTTCAGTATCCTTCTGCCCGCGGGGCCTGCCGGGGCGGCTGGGCCTGTGTGGGTGGGTGTGCGCGGCGTCGGGGGCCGAGGGGCTGCCCCGCGGCTGCCGGGTGGGCGACCCGGTGCCGGGGAAGCGCCTGGGCCGTGGCCGTACCGAGGGCGGCAGGCCCCCGGCGGGGCTTTCCGGGGGTGAGGGCCGAAGGGCGACGGGAGGAGAGCCAGGCAGGGCCGGGGAGGGGAGTGAGGCCGGGCCGGGGGCGGCGGCGGTGGCGGTGGCGGGCGATGGAGCGGCAGCCTCCGCCCGGGACCGGGACTCGGCCCCTCCTCGCAGGCAGGGGCTGGAGCTCCTCAGCGTCGCAAACTGAGGTGCTGCCCAAATCGGGGAGTAGTCCTTATGGTGTGTTCCGCCTCCTGTCACTGGCCGCCGAGCAGTCTCGCCCGTTTCTCCTCGGGCATGAGTTTCTATCTCCGAGCTCTTTCTCCTTTAATTTTTCTCCTGTAGAGTTGTGTTAGTTCTTCCTCCTGTCTTTTGCACCGAGATCTCAAGCTTTCTGTTGAGCACAGATGTCGTTCTTGAATTCTTTTTTTTTTTTTGCCTAGTGGAAAGTAAATGTACATGCTGCAAAGCCTTGCTTGGTGCTTTGTCACGTTATTTCTATTAGATGAGTATTTAATCCTCGAGCTGGTAAGTTTGCTTGGCTCTTTTGGAGTGGAAGAACTTGGTAGATGCTTATGTGAAGGCATCTGTATAAAGACCATTTATAGGTTTGCTTCTTTATCCAGTCCTTTCATACAGGCAGTATATTCTCCCAAGTTTTGTTATGGCATTGCAAGTATTTTTAAGTGTGACTGTTTTGATCTTGACCTAAAATTATGTCTCATATGAGTGATCCTGAGCCATCTTCAATTAATGTTGAGAGGCAAAGAGAGAAATTAATCAAAACATTAACAAAGAGAAGGGCATAAGTGGTACTGAGAAGCTGCTTTTATTGAGATACTGGTCAATTTTGTAAAGGAACTTGCATTTGTAATATAAAAGTGGTTGCCCATGTTCCAGCTGTGCACTCGGGCATCTTTTTTCCTGCCTAAGGTCAGAAGAAGTGGAGATAACTTACTCTTTTCTAGTTTTAATAGGCTTGCTGTGCACAATTGCTTAGGTAGATGTTCCTACCTTCAAAATGTTGGGTTCCTTGCTAACATATCTTCCTCTTCTTATGCCATTCTTATCACTGAGGAAACTTCATCTTTGCTTTCCCTGCAATTATATTAGTCATGAGTATTTTTTTTTCTTTTGTGTTAGCAATGCAGCTTTTTTAGCTCATGCAGAATATTTAAGTAAATGAAAACGTGCGTGCATGTGTACTTTTATGAAATCCTCATGTTGCAGTGAGGTGGTTGTCACTTAACTTGCAAACGTCATGACTGGCACAAGTATTGCTTGCGATCTGAGGTCAGCAAAACAGTTTTTTTTGTCCTCAGACTGGATGCTTCCGACATAGGTGGGCCAGGTCTGCTGGGTGCTGTACGGATGCAGTGCAGACACAGCGGCCTTGGGAGCTAAGGATGTGTGGCTCTGCTGCACGTCTCGCTGCTGCTTGTGCTCCCGAATCAGAAGTGAGGGCTGATACGGAAACGTGGATTTATGCGTTGACCTTCATTTTAGTATCTCTTACTGTATAATCTTTTGGGACTAAAAATACACCGAGCAGCTAGTATGCTCTAACAAGCGCAACTAATGCCTCTGCACTGTCATGGGGAAGTCGCTCGTAGAGCATTTGTTACACGT
Source organism: Chlamydotis macqueenii (assembly GCF_036417535.1). NCBI lineage: Eukaryota > Metazoa > Chordata > Aves > Otidiformes > Otididae > Chlamydotis > Chlamydotis macqueenii. The sequence continues at coordinate 28,831,337 of NC_141560.1, forward strand.
GTGCTGCGGTGATTTGATTTCTCGAAGGCGCGGAGCATGCGCAGCTCCTTTGGTTTCACCTGTGGAAACTGAATACCGCTGCCCAGTGTTATCATGCTTGTTAATCTCCAGTGCTTTTTATAGTGTTTCTGTCTTAGTTTACTGAATCTCTGCAGGAGTTGGATGAAATCAACAGGTTGTTATTAATTTAGAGTACTTTTGAATTTCTGAAACCTTAAACTTTGAATGGCATAATTTTTCAGTAACCTGATGCCATAACTTCTGTAGATAAAGCTTCAAGAACCCTAGAGCTTGACAAAGGTCCAGTTGTACGTGAATATTATAAGTTATTGTCTCACTTCTCTATATAAGTTTTACAACAGGTCCCTGTTAAGAGTTCCACTAGTAAAGTGGTCATCTTAAGATCGTTTAGCAGATAGCTTCATGTGAAGTTTGTTTTGCAGTGTGATCTGCTATAGTAAAGTACTATAGCAGATTAGTGTTTATTTAAGTACACAACTTGACTTGAAGCTGTGCTGATGCTCTGAGGCTTTGTGAGTGAAACAGAAAGTTGCATATCATGATGTTACTCATACTTTTCACTCCCCTTGCAGTTTATTTTTCCTAAGTATCACCAAACAATACATAAATTGAGCTGCTTGCCCATGAGGAATGGTCCCAGCATGACACATGGATGGAGAGATGAACCAAATAATGTAGTGACTTAGAGCCTAGAGGCCACTGGCAGCTCGAAGTGGATTTGAGGTTTCCTGACTTTTGTTAGGCTAACAGTACAGCTTTCACACCAGATGTGTTTTGTGCATCATAAATTAAATTGATTAGGTCATTCTGTTCCAAGAAGCTGAGGTCAGTGTCTGCTGCTGTCTGCTTAAAAATGAGTAGGCCATCCAGAAATAAGAACTCTTATTCAGTACAGATACTTATATTACTGTGTTTTTGTTTTGTTTCATTTTTTTTTTTGTGATGGTTGACTTTTTTCTTCTTCGCTGAATGGGCCTGGCTTCTGCAAGACTTGCTTAACACCTAGGGAGATGCATGTTGTATATTCTCAGTGTCCATTTTCTGTTTCTCCATCGTGCTTCCCATACTTTGGCCTGTCGTCTTGTGTCCATGACAAGGCAGTGGATAACTTGAAAGGCATCCTTCCATAGTTCAGCTAATCACTCCTGCTGGTGTTGAGGTTTTCAGTCTTCACATGGTTCTTCCTGTGGCTATAATTGCTGAATACAGTTGACCCCATCTGATTTAAAAGTGTAATGTTATAAGATAGTTCTCAGGAAAGTTTTAATGCTACAGTTATGTGATGTCTAATGCAGTTTCTATTTCAAATGCTTTTTTCCTGAACTGTAATTCAGATTCCATGCTAGTTTCCATTGTTGGAATGGCACTGTACACGGGCTATGTGTTCATGCCTCAGCACATCATGGCAATATTGCACTACTTTGAAATTGTGCAGTGATGAAGAACGTATTTTCAAGAAGTAGTCGGGCTTTGAAATCTGGTCTACAAAGAAGAATGAACCTCTTAGTTTTAACAAGACTTCTACTGATGCCAGAAAGACACAAATATGACTCTGAAGACTAGGAGCTGAGATATGTAGAGCGGGGATGCAAGATGTCCCCTATGTTGTGTTCATTCCTTTTAATTTTACAAGATATGCCCTTGTATAGTAGTTTTGTCTACTTTAACATTGTGATTGTACTTTGATATCAGTATTTTCTTAACTTTGTGACAGTTTCAATATTGCACTGTGAAAGCTTTTCTTAATTGTAATTTTGAGTAAATCTTAATTGCCTTCTATTTTTAATCAGAAAGTCATCTTATTAAATCGGGCTGAAAGCTTTTGCTATCGTATGGTATGTATTTGCCTGGATATTTCTATTAATGCGTTTTGTAAGGAAATACATCTAGATTCATGTTAGAGACATGGATATATTCGTCTAACGCTATTTACAAAAGTTAGTTTGAACTGAACTCAGGTGTACTGTTTGCTGTCCAGACTTAGTTCGACAGTATATTTGTGCGTATCACCTAAATTTGGAATTGTCAGTTATTTCAAGTTTCTGTATCCTACCTGTTGGAGGAGGGTGGGGGAGACGAGGCATTGAGGCCGGGTGAAGACTGCGTTTGTTGTGTTTGGAGTAGTGCTGTGGTTCTGGGCTTTATCTAGTGGGGGAGGAAAGGACTTTTCTTTACAGAGATAGGCCCACATAAGGCTTTGGGATAGCACTTTAAATCAACCCTGTTTTTCTAGCTACCAATTAAATTGTACTTTTCCAGGATGATTTATTATCTTCCAGTGGTTTTGGTTTCTGCTAATTTTCACTCAACAGAGTAACTATGTCTAGGTTTTAAAGGGGTTTTCTATTGCTGCTAGTGTTTCAAACATGTTCTTGCTACAAACTACCAAAACATAGGGGTTTAAACGGACTTGAGTTACAACTACAGCAATAAGTAGCTGAATACTTGGCTGAAGTCCTGTTGTTTTGTTTTTTTTTTTAATAGGGATTTTTTTTCAGTTTTGTATTCTGAAATGTAAGATGGTGACAACTTTCTTAAGTGGAGGATTTTTTTTTGTTGTTGTTTAAAAAATAAAAGTTTAAAAGCAGAGCTTTGATGCAAAACTTTCTTTGAGAAGTTAATGTGTTTCTGATTGCTGTTTGCTTTCCTCGGAACTTTCTAAAAGGGCAAAAATGATACTTGACCAAAGAATTGTGATTTTTTAATGGTCCAGTAATAATAAGTGCTGTTACATCTTTTATGCAACTTCTGTTGGAATCAGGAATTATATCTAAGTTGTACAACTAAACTGTTCTATAAAGGCTTTTAGGTTTGTTTAATTTTCTCAAATACACATTCATGAGAAAAGAGTGTTTTCCCCCTGTATATTTAAGAACTTCGTGTGTATTTGATTAAAAACTCCATTGTCATCTTGGGAGCTATAAACAGTGGGCCTTAAATTTCTTATGTGAACCCTACGTTTACTCAAATTGGTAGGGGTCTCCCACTAAATTAGTGCCTTTGCTTATTAATAACTGGATATCTAAACATAAGTAAGTTTTTGGGGTGGTGGTTTTGGGTTTGGGTTTTTTTCAAGTGTATCCAGAGTATAAAAAGTGAGTATTTTAAGAATATGTGGTGATAACGATAAGTTAACATACTGTTTTTGAAGTAATGTAGCATAAATTCCTGCTGTCCATGGATTAAATTGGTACTGTGATGTTTCTTTGTGAACTACTACCGTGATTGACACACATCTACTCCTGAGAAAGGGTTTTAGTTGTATGGGGGGTGGGGGGAAAGCCCTTCTATGCGGTGGCATTAGGAATGTTAAGCATGATTTTTAATTGTGAAAGGTTTTGTAAAAGGGCTTTGATATACCTACTTTTATTAGCTGTCTGCTTTTTGTAGGAAAAAAAAGAGTAACCATAATCTTCAATCAATTGCGTTATGCTGGAGTGGGCTTGATCAATATCATACTTGAATTCAATTTGCTAATTTGAGTACAGACTTCTTCAGCATTTCTTTTTTAAATTGTAAATCAAGAATCTCATTGTCTTGGACTGTTCTTTTAGATTCCAGATACTTTATTAAAGATGGAATAATTTTGTTAATAAAATACTATATGTTACTAGAGTTTGAATTTCTAGAAGAAAGTTTCTGCAGCCTGTCCTTTTCATAAAGTGGATCTAGTGAAGAGATCATTCAAGGGGTGATAATTACGAAGTAGAGTACGTTTTATTTTTTAAAGTAAAGGTATTGGTAGGAATTTATTTAATCATTAAATTTGAATAATAAATGAATCATAAGTCTACCAAGTTGTTTTCCCACAGCAGTCTGCTTTATTGTCATGCTAGTTGGGGGATCATATCCTCCTTGTCATAGAACTGTAAGCTTTTTCTGCACAAGCTGGAGGTCGAAGGCAATTTAAATACCATGTGGAGGCAGCTGGTCAATTACATTTCTGTTTAAACAGAGTGATAATAATTAAGCTGTCAATAGTTTACATAAAGTTGGAAAAAATAATTGTGAGAAATGCGAAAAAAAAATCTGAGCGCCCTACAAGTGGCTTTATGTTAGTCTTTTAATAGTAATAGCTCTTGGGGTTTAGATTGAGTCATCAGAAATAAGCATTTTAAAATGCATTAACTGTGTTACAGCACAACTGATAATACAGCTCCATCAGCCAGCCCATGCCGGAGGCCAGCAAAAGGTGTGGCCGGGGCACACCGCCCGGGTGGGATGACTTGCTGCGCTGGTCGCCCTGGCAGGAGCCCCTGTAGCCTGCGGCCGTGGAGGCTTCCAGAGCCAGCTCTGCAGAGGCACCTTGGCTGACGTGAGGGCTGGGTGCTGTAGAAATAATCATCAAACACCTTTGCAGTAGGAGCTGCCATAAGCAGGAGAGGAAACCGAAGCACAGTATTGCAGAGTCAGTCTGGAGCCAGAAACAGATCCAGGACGTGTGTATGTTATGTATGTCCTGGATAATTTTTTTTTTTTTTAAAATATATATATATACACACATACATAAAACTGTTCATTTATTGTCAGAAGTTATTACATAGCAGTTTGTTTGGAGACAAGGCTGCGGGGGGAGTGTTTCTGTTTTCTTAACTACCCTGTGAAAGAAGACACCAGAGAATCCTAAAGTGAGACTTCCTTGGCAAAATTTAGCAAGAAAACTGTTTGTGCATTTGTGTAAATCTTTGACATTAAAAAGAAATAGGTGTGAAAGCATAGCACTGTAAAGGTGAATCTTGTGTGGCAGGTGTGCATTGTGTCACGGCAAATTGGTGCAACTGGTATGATGTTGTAAAGCATTGTCCTGTTTCGTTCAGGTGCAGCAATGAAGTGTGCAATCGCTTATCACTAAATGTTTAACACAGTGTACAAAAGCTGGGAGGCGACCTTGGCTGGCAGTCAGACTGTGCCAAGATTGTGTTGGTGCTGCACCTCTTCACAGTGCTCTCTGGGTTCTGTGAGCCATCCAGCACGTACGCTGAACAGAATTTGTCTTGTTTGTGGGTGGACTTCTTGTCATATTAAAATAAAAAAATTAAAAAACCCAACAAAACAAAAACCCCCAAACTAAACTGACTTTGAGGCACTGGCTGGCACTTGATTTTGTAGATAGTACTGCTTATTTTAATAGTGAATAAGATTACGATATGTATGTACAATTTATTAGCTGCATCTGTTTATGGATCAGGCATTTAGACTTTATAATATGAGTGTACAGAAGCATGCTTTATTTTGGGAAGAGCCCTGTCAAGTGTTGGAGACTCTTGTAAAACAGTTCCCTGTTTTTTACGGTTGCTGAGATTTGTGGCCCCAGAAGCATCTAACCTCTTGGCATTTTGGAGTCTGTTAAAAAGATTCCACTTTCCTGTGTGGATAAAACCCTCTGTTAATGGCATTCTTAGTTCTTGAGGAATTTTTACATGAGTTACAGTGATTCTGATCTAAAATTGGTTCGTTATGTAAACCCAAAAGGATACAGTAGAATTGATACCAAAGAAGAGAAACTGGAAATGAAAATTTTGTTTGTCTTTGAACAAGTGACAGGATGAACTGGGGCTTTTGCAAAGCCTCTGGTTTCTGTGAAACTTAAGTCTTTAGGAAATGGGTTTTTCTAATGTTTTGAAAAAATTAGGAGTTATTTCTCTAGAGGAAGTGTAACATTGTTTTCAAATCTGAAGTTGATAACTGGGCTAAACCCCAAAACTTACTGGACAAAAGGAAGTAAATATTTTGTGTAAATGTAACTGTTACCAAGCTCGGAGCCTTGCATTACAGGAGAGTTGGTTTAAGGGGTGATAGTACTGCCCTGGCAATACGACTGTGTATTTAAAGTATGTGCTTGGAACGCGTGGACCCGTTATTTCAGGTGGGTTAGAGAGCCTTCCTGCCATAAAGGTACCTGCTAGCACTGGCAGGATGGGACAGTGATTTATTTATTTAAAGCTTTGGAGTGATGATGTTTGGGATTAGACACTGAATAATCATCCTAAAGGCTTTACTGTTATATCTTGAGTTACGTAAATGGATATTTTGATGAAATAAACTGATGGAAAACCCTGCGGCCTTGACACCTGTCTTAAGCTGGGCAGATAATCATGGAGCAGTAATGGCTAAATTGGATATAGCATGTGCCAGTTGCAGACAGATAATCACGGAGCAGTAATCGCTAAATTGGATATAGGCCGTGCCAGTGGCAGCTACAAAGCCGAGGTAAGAATCTCGGAAAAGACACTGTGTCTGTGCAGGGAATGTGGTGATTGTCGTGGGGATTGTCTGTCACAGCCTGTTACTGGCTGAAACGGGCTTTTATAGGTTAACAGAAGACACTTTTTTTTTTTTGGTCTTTTGTTGCTCTTTCTTAACCTTGAAGGGTGTGTGCTGTGTACAATATCAGTCTTGTCACAGCAATAAATTTCATTAGGCTAGATTACCTTCAGGGTGTTTTAATGGTGAAAGGTTGACTGATTTCATAGGTGGCTCTTCTAGTCTTTATTGCTTGAGTTTTGGAAATGAAGCATGTGATTAATAAACATCTTACTACTATCTTCCCACAAAAAAAAATGAATCATAGTATTTGTTTTATTTAATCCTGTTAAAGAGGTTATCCAGATAATGTTTGAGGAAGAATACCAAGATTCATTTTCTAGTGGTAGCTGGTTGCTTTCTTATTAAAACTGACAGATCTTGGATGTGAATCTTCATAAGCCTGAATGTTTGTGTACAAGCTCCTTGCACTAAGATCTATCTGATAGTTGTAACTAGCAGATGATCAACACTTCACTGATATTCATATGGCTGCAACATCATGTCTAACACGTCCAGTTTTTATTCATGCCCATATCTGCAGGTGGAATTGTCTTGGCATATCTTGCATTTTGTGTCCCTGCAATTGGAGATGGGCAGTGTATCTCAGGCCCGTATTTCATGATGACAAGAAGACGTACTACATAGCCTCTAAAAGAATTTGGCAATGATTGATCTTATTTGTCTTTTCTGTGAAGTTATGATCACGTAAGAATTTAAAGCAAAAATCCTTTGGCCACAGTTTGTGTTCCTCTCCTCCTGTTGTCCTCTCTTCCATTTGGATTGTTTTTTCTTCAAACTGTTCTTACTTCACATACTTCAAAAAGCAAGAAATTGATGCCTCAGAATATGTTTTTCAGTATTGCTATTGAATATATGCCAGTATCGTAGTTTAGCCCCGATCAGGACCAGACTACGCAGTCTCTCTCTCACTCCCCCCACCCTCTGAGAGAATAGGGGGAGATGATATAAGAAAAATGGCTCGAGGTTTGAGATAAGGACAGGGAGAAATCCTTAAAGTCACTGTTACGGGCAAAACAGATGCGACTTGGGGAAAACTATTCCTTTATTATTAAAACTAGCAGGAGAATGAGACAGAGAACGAGATAACCTCCCCCCACCTCTTCCTGGGCTTAACATTATCTCTACTACCTTCCCTCCTCCAAGCGGCACAGGGGGGAAGAGGGAATGGGGGTCGTGGTCAGTCCATCACATGTTGTTTCACGCCGCTGCTTCATGGTTGGGGGAAGAACTCCTCACATTCCTCCCCTGCTCTTTCGTGGGGTCCCTCCCACGGGCCACAGTCCTTCATGAAACTGCTCTGGCCTGGGTCATCTCTTCCACGGGGTGCAGTCCCTGCAGAACAACTGCCCCAGTGGGCCCTCCATGGGCCACAGCCTCCTTCAGGCATCCACCTGCTCTGGCGTGGGGTCCTCCATGGGCTGCAGGTGAATCTCTGCCCCTCTGTGGACCTCCATGGGCTGCAGGGGGACAACCTGCTCCACCATGGTTGTCACCACAGGCTGCAGGGGAATCTTGGCCAGGAGCCGCATTACTCCTCCCCCTCCTTCTCCACTGACCTTGGCGTCTGCAGCCGTTGCTCTCACAAGAAAAATTCTTCACAACAGGCAGGCAGATGCCTCTCAGGATCTTTTTACATCTCATTCGCATCTCATCTCCTCTCCACTTCTTGCAGCCAGGATGGGCCAAGTTGGGCCCAGTCGGCTGCCTAGCGAGAGGCCAGAGGGTGAGGCCTGCAAGGCCCACAAGGCTCGTGCCTCCCCATCTCTGCCCCCACTCAGGTGCTTCACATCTTTTTTTTTTTTTTTTTTCCTCCCCCTTCTTAAATATGTTCTCGCAGAGGCGTTATCACAGTCCGCCCTAGGCCCGGCTGAGTCCACTGAACAAAGGGGAGCAACTTCTAGCAGTTTCCTACAGAAGCTATCACCTTAGGCCCCCCCTCACTAAAAAAAACCAGAACAACCAGTAATGTTACGCAATTCTGGAAAGCATCTTTGCATAATATTCTTGCTGACATAATAGGATTGTGCTATCAGACCATCTGAGGAGTCATCTAAAGGCATGCTTGTCTGGAGCAACTAGTTACAGGTGCCAGGCTCATGGCAGCTTATTCTGTTGCTTGTGTTAGGTTACTGACTCAAAACTAACATTTTGGAGAGAAAACCCCTTATATCGCATCCCAGCACCTGAGAAGTTTATGCTCAGGTAATACTTGCTGAATTGTAATCGGAATCAGCAGATAGTTCCCCAACACAGGATTGAATTAGTGCGTGATCATATGAGATTATGTGTTAGCACAAATGTTCTGTCTTGCGCCGTTTGAAAACCACAAGGCTTGTTCAGATGTGCGGCAGGCCTAGTCCAAGCCTTTCATTCCTTCTTCCTTGCCTGGTGAGTGCAATCTGGGGAGCAGATGCCACGTTGATCAGTTGTCTCTAAATCAGTTGATGATGGTAATATTTATTCCTTTTAAAGCCAACATAGATGCATCTGATGATATACCAATGTCATGGGTATCTTTACCTGCTGCAAGAAGCAGTCCTGTTGGGAAAAGCTCTTTTGCATGGTATTTCAGCAACATTTGAACTCTCCATGCTACTGATACTTTTTGCATTGCTGTATACTTTCTCAAGTAGTTACAGGCCTAGGTTAGAAGGATGGTAGACTTAAGAGGGAACATGGATAGAAGAAACAGAAATTGATCCATGTCCATTTTGTTTCACCTGCGGAGTTACTACATGTGTTTTGACAGTTGGAGACTGGAGTTACCAAGGGTAAAGCACTGAGTTACGATAACAAAGGGAACCAAGACATGGAAAGTAACACTGCTGATGCTGCCATGAGGGCCTGTGGTGACTGCCTGCCTATGAGGCTGGAGAGGGTGAATTTTTTTTTTTGTGAAAGGCTTACTGAAATACGGTGCATGTTAGTGAACTAGAAAGCCAAAAAAGAGCGTGCAAGAAGTAAGGACAGGCTACAAAGGAGGTGTGTAAAAGCATTGCTTAGACAAACAGATGGCCTTCTATGATTAAATTACTTGTTATGTGGATGAGGGCAGTGCTGTAGATGTTCTTGTACCTTGACTTTAGAATGACTTTTGACACAATCTCCCACAGCATTTTCATTTGGACCAGGGAAGTAAGAGTAAAGTGAATGGACAGTTTGGTGGTTTGAATTGGCTGGATCGCTGGACTCTAACCAGTTGCTCAAAGTTCATTTGTAAGGTAGCTAAAAGTGGAGTACTCTGTAAGGTGATACAGGGCTGATGTTCAATATCTTCACAGATGACCCTGATTATTAGACAGTGTTCCTCTATGAGGGAGGGAGTTAAAATGCTGATAGATAGAGCCTGGGTTCATGATCTGGCTGACAGAAACCTCATGTGGGTTGACAAAAGCGCGAAATTCTCAGCTTTGCTGAGAGAGGTCCTGGGAGTTACAGTGGTATCTGCTGAACATGAGCCAACTTCACAGCATAAATATGTCAGCCTGTATGCTAGGTTACAGTGGGAGAACATGGCCACCCGATCAAGGGAAATGATTATCCTCTTTGTGCTGTTGAGGCTGCAGCTGCAATACTGTGTCTGGTTTTGGGCTTTTTGGTGAGAAACTATCCAGAAGAGGCTACAAAGATGGTTAGGAGTTAGAAACAGGTTTCCTAGAGCAGTTGTGAAACCTCCATCCTTGAAGGTTTCAAGGCTTGGCTAGACAAAGCCATGACTAACCTGATTGGAACTAGTGCTGGCAATTGTCCTGCTTTCAGCAGGAGGCTGGACTAGGTGATCTCTGGAAGTCCCTTTGAAACAGCTTTTCTATTGTTCTTTAAAGACTAGGGAAAAAGTCAGGTGAAGGAGCAATACCAAAAAATTCACATGGATCGTAATAGCAACTGAAGGAGTAGGCATTAGGAGAACTATACAGAACCCAAAGTGTTAGAAAGTCATAGGATGACAGAGTGAAAGTACAGGGAAGGTGCTGAGATGACAGCACCTGTGGTTCCATGATGATCTTTACAGCAACACTGCATTTCCCTCAATGCTGTTATTAGTCAATAAAAAGGTATAGCTAACAAGACTGAAAACAACAGAATGGAAAGCACTATTTTCTGAGCTTGAAATGAGAAAAAGAATCAGGGGAGGCATGTCCAGCGATATTTTGGAAGTCGGTTTCCTATAAAACTGAACAGCTTGTGAGCTGAGCACAATTATTTACCTTCTCATGAGCCCTGTTTTCACAATAGGTGTCTCATGGACTTGCCCTGTACTTTGTCGTTGTTGGTACATCATTAAAGTGACTTTTTTTTTTTTTTTTTTTTTACATTGGAATGCATATCCTGAGTTGTTTTCTGGGCTTAAAGGTTGATTCATCCTTATACACATCTGGGGACTTCTATACTTCAGACTTAACATGTCATAGTCATGAATGACTCTGCTGTTAAGGAACCAAAATGTCTCCTCTCCTCTTTCTGTAAAGTGTTGCTTCTGGAAGAGAACAGAAAGAAGAATCTAATTTCCCCTAATTCAGTTTGAGACTGTTCCCTGTGGAACTTGAAAATAGCTTATTTATGGGAGCTGGTTGTTCTCATGAAGGGCCTGAAACTGTAAACCAGATAAAACAAGCCTGGTTTTGCAGTCAGTATTTATAGAGTAATTTTTCTTTCCTTTTGGTTATTATAGAATTGCTATTGATGTTCTTTTCTGAATTCCTGAACAATGTGTGGTTAATAAGAATTGTTAAAAAGGAATGCTTTGTTGTCTCCCAGTCCTGGATCTTCATGAACAAGAAAAAAAAAAAGGCATTTTGTAAAAAACTTTTTTTTTTTTTTTGTAGGTGTCAGAACACTTAAAAAGTGCCACTTAGGTGTGCCTTCAGGTAGAGACCAGACCTTTCTTTTGTGTCCTTTTGTTGAAAAGGGTGGGAGGGAGCTTTTGCTCTTGCTAGAGGTGATTCTTAGCTTCTTTGGGCTATGAGGGCTCTGGGATTTTTGCAAAAACTGTAACTTGAATTTCTCTTGTCTCTATGTCCAGTTGAATGGGCAAGGGATGTGGTTACCCTTGCTAGCTGAAGTTAGCACCAACTTTACTTGCATAGCTAAAATGCAGTATTGTGGTCACTCATCTGGGGGAACCCAGGTTCCAGTCCTTGCTTTCACATCCAAATTAATTTAGGAGAGTATCAGGGAGACTGTAGCATCCTTATTAGCACGTGTTTGGGGTAGGTATCCCTTGATCCACGCTATGTGTTTGGCCCCAAGTGCGTTAACTTCCGGCTTTTCTTTACACCTGATTGAAAACTTCACTCTGGGAATGAGACAGATTTCCCAATTACCCGATACATCAGGGTGACCACACCTGATCTCTGCAACCCCCCCGGCAACAACTTGAAATGCAGTGACTTATTTTGAGCGACAGCACTCAAGGAATTAGAGCTCACCTCTACGGTTTGGGTGAAGCTTGTGAAAACAGTTCCTGCTCTCCATTTAATTAGCCTGTTTGTCATACTGGCTTGATGTACTGGTATAGCAAGCCAGAATGTCAAGTGGATGACAAACATCAAACAACAACTGCTGTATTTTTTAACAAGCTGTAAGTTTAAGGTTTATAGTCAAATCAACCTTCTGACAAAGCTATCAGCTAATGACAACCCCCCAGGAATCACCCTTTAACGAGGATGCTGTCTGCAAGAGAGAGAGTTTGCACTGGTGGAAAGGAAACGGCATCTGTTTGTCTGGGAGCGGCTGATTCCCCAGCTGTTCCCAGCTGTGCGCTTTTGCGGAGCTCTCTTCCAATTAAGAGATTCATTTTGGGGACTGTTAGCACAGCAAAAAACAGTGCATGGTTTTGAAGGGAAGGGAGCCTGTTTCCATGATCAGCGGGGTCACATGCAATTTTGGGAGCCAAAAGGTCTTATGATTGTTCTTGTCCTTATGTGTCTTTTCAAGATGCTTTTTGTATCTTATGCTTGTACAAATAAAGGAACAAACCAGGTAATCTCTTGAGGGGTGGGGCTGTTACCCTTTAGATTATGAAGATTTTCCTCATTTCTAACCATAATCCTGCTTCCCTCTAAGCCTATTGCTACCTGTCCTGTCCACCATGCGCAAAGATGACTCATAGTTCCTTTTCCCTTTGCAACAGTTTTTTATATATTTGAAGGCTGGAGGGATGAGGCAGGGAATTAACTATTTTCTATAAGCTAAATTGCCTCAAATCTTTTCTGAAACTGGATGTTATCTCATCTGAGGCCTTATCAGTGCTGACTAAAGTAGGAAAATTGTATCCTGGAAGACACATGAGATAATCCTGTTCATCCCTCCCTGTCTGATGTTTGCCTTTTCATAGTTGCAGTATATTGACTTGCCTTCTGCTTGATATCTATTGCCTTCCCATACTCTTAAGGGCTGTTACCTTGCCAGCTATTTCCTGTCCCAAAGTCATTGAGCTGGGTGTTACTATGAAAATGCAGTGCTTGACGTAAGATCCTGCTCAGTTTGTCTCCTTTTCCTGACTGCTGCTCCAGTTTATTTATTTTGAATTCTGCTTGCCATCCAGCACACTTGCAGTTCTCCCTACTTTCTCATGTGCAGATTTGATAAGGTTGTTTATTCAATTGTCCAAATTATTAGTGAAAGCACTGAATGAAGTTGGAAGTGGTGCAGTTATCCATGAAGTATCCACCTCAATGCATCTTTTCTTTTTGACAAGGAACCATGGATAATTACCTCTTAGGAATAGTATCAGATGACTTTTGCAGCCATTTTATGGTGGTTTGATCTAATCTTTGCTTCTGCAGCTTACTTAGGAGATTCTCACGTTAGGTAACATCAAAGGCCTTTACTGAAATTGAGTTTTGACATCGATTGCTTCTTCCCTGTCCACAAGGCCTCTTGGTCTGTTGTGGAAGGAAATTAGACTGGTTTGGTATGATTTGTTCCCTACCGTTCTTCTGCTTTAGTACCTTTGGTGGGTTTACAGATGATATGACTTATTCTAGTAGTTTTCTGGCAACTGAATATGACAGGTTTTTAATTTCCATCTCTTCTTTTTCCTCCCCTTGTTAGAGGTGCAGTAGATTTTTCTTTCTGCCAGAAACTGCCTATGAGTTCTCCAGGATGACCATCAATGCTTCTGGAATTAATTCCTCTGGATTTTTTGAATTGTCCTAGAACAAACAGCATTGTGCCAAAGCAATATGAAAAGGATGTCCAAGTTATCATAACCGATTCTTATTGGCACACTTGAGCTAAAAATTCAAGTGATCTGTGAATCTGCTTTTATTTAATTACTTTTCTTTTAAAATATTTTTCTTAGAAGAACTTAATTAATTGTGCCATGTGTAATCTTACCCTTTTTTGTTGTTGGTATTAATTGTATTAACTATCTATATGCTTCTACATTTCTAGTGAAGACTCCTGTATGATGACACTGCAATTTTTAAATTTTTTTCTTCTTTTTGAATTCCTATTCTAAATTTCCTATTCTTCTGCCTCCTGAAGTATTTCTGTTAATGTCCCTTCCTAGTTACATTTCACTTTGTCTTGGCATTCCTGATTTTGTCTCTAGGCACTCCTGCTATTCATTTATCCTCATCTTTAGTAGTGTGACCTAGATTGTTTTCTGTACACTTCGCCTTTTTTATCTGAGGTCAATAAAGAGCTCTTGTGTAATTTCTTTGAGGAAGTGGCACCTAATTCCTTTTTTAAATTTTTTCCCCCTTCATACAGAGTAAGAGTTCATAACAGGCAAGTTTATTTGACTTTATCTTGTCTTGAAGGTAGTTTTCTTAATATCTTTTACTCAGCCTTCCAAAGGATCACTCAGTCTATCGCTTCTTGGTTGCTATCACCTTTACTTTCCTACTTGATCCCTCCCTACACGTTAGCACCAAATCTAGCAGGCCTTCCTCATGTTCCTGTCCGTTTCTTCTGTGTCAGGAAGCATTTCTATTATCGTCATCATCCACTGGGCTATGTCCTGCTGTGCTCACCTCCCAAAAGCAGCCTTGGGTAGGTAGTTCCCTGCCATTACTGATTTCTGGGTGAAGCTGCCAAGTGAGGGGGGTGTGTATTCATGGGAAGCCTCATCCACTCAAGTTTGATCAATCCTTGGTATGACATCTTCATGTTTCTTTTCCTTTTCAGTCATCACTGTTACCACAGGGCAGTTTTAACTCCTGATGCAGTCCAGACCTCACAGCGTTCTCAAAATAAAAGACAGCAACATTTCTTCTTTTTAGCTTACCCGTCCTTCCAGGAGAAACTTTGCCCATTCACATGTATGGGATAGAGCAAACCGTATGGCCCATGGATCAATGCCTGTCCCTAGGTACAGTCTGCTCTGTGGTCCTGTGGAGCCACGCACAACTCGTGCAGGCAGTGCTGACCCATACGGATGATGGGAGGAGTAGAAGATGGGGAAGGGAAGAGATGCATATCGGTTATTAAGGAGGGGAGGACGTGTTATAAGGCAACTGAATATGTAGCAAATATATCATGTGGCCTAATCAGTTATAAAGCTTGATCATTTTTGGCTCTCAGCACTGCAGCCACTGAGGTTTGAAATATTGATTGGCACCCTTCTTCCCACCCCGGGATGCTACGTAGGCATCATGGCAAACACCTTGTATGCAATGTCTGAAAAAAAATAAAGCAACTTGGATTTTTTGCAAATTGCATCCAGAAGTAGTAAAGCATCAGCACTGTTACGGAAAGGGAGGAGATCTTCCATCAGATGTATGATGCTTCCCATGCCACTTTATTCTCCATTTAAAGGGGAGATGCAGTATGGCAGTCACGAAAGAAAGGATGACAGGAGCCCTGAGTTAAACCAGCACTTTTCAAAATGGAAGTTTGAGTGACTATGATGAAGTATGTTTGGGAAGAGAAAAAAAGACACCTTCCTCCCCAGGAAAATACTCCCTTCCTCTTCCTGAAAATGTAGGCCTTCCTGGCAGCCATAAGAACTGTACAACATTTACTTTGAACTGGTGAAGCTGGGAGAGGCCAGAGCCAAGGCTGAGGTCTCCAGAGGCTGGACATGCTCTTTGTGGAGCAGGGGAAAACTGGAGATGGAAGGTGGTGGGGGAAGAAAAGCAGGGCTGGCTGCAGGGAGGGCAGCAGGGAGTGCTGATGAGAAACCCAGAGCTAAACATGTTCCCTGTAGGGCTCATCTTGACCTGAATAAATGAGGCAGTTCAGTCTTACTTTAATGCAAGCGTATCTATCCAAGGCTGCCTGATGCAGGTGATGAAGCTGAAGGGAGATGAGGGGCACAGAGTGTTGATAGGACTGGTCTCTGAAGTGGAGAGCAAAGCTTTGCACACTGAAGCTGGGAAAATGGTCAGATTGTCATCAACATTTGAAAAGCCAACAAATTCCACAGAAACCCTGTGTGGTTTTCTGATGCTCTCTGGTGAAAGCTCCCTTTTTGATAACTAAAAGGAAACTTGAGTAGGGAGCGAGGAACAGTACTGTGGGATGTACAGATTATAGCAGCAGGTAATAATTTTGTGACACTTCTTTTTTCTAGAGAAGATTTTGTTCAGATTCTCACTGCGAAAAACATATTGCAGCTTATTTTGAAACTTTACTGAAGCTGGTGGGGTACAGCCTGTCACTTCAGGTGCTTCTAAGAAACCGTGAAGCCCGTTGCATCCCCTCGGCGCCTTTCTCTTTCCGCTGAGTGTGCGCTTGCAGCAGGTCCAGACAAGCTTCTGCTTGTCTTAAGCCAGCGCTCTTATTTCCTTTTCTCCAGTAGGAGTTAGGTAACTCCAGTGCTAGAGTGGTAACTAGCCTGGCCAAAATGCTGAGGAATCCCAGCCCTGTTCAAGTTGGTGAGATTGGTGTCACTGATGTGCCAAGTGTTGTGATTTCACCTTGGCGTGTCTGAGCTGTTTGGAGAGATCATGCTGCCTTGCTGTATTGTGTGCTGAGTGCAGCGTATTTACCTCTTTTTTATTCTCCCTCTGTCAGTGAGTACTTAAAATTTAAACCTGAAGCCAACTAAATCCACTGAAGTGGAGCTGAATATTTGTGAAAAACGAGTAAAATTCTCTTCTCAAAGCATAAACGCTTGTACTTTCCTTGCACTCAGTGTAAATGCTTCTGTAAAGTGAACTTAGCGCTGATGAAGTGTGCCCGTTTGAAGGCTCTGGGGCTGGAAATCTTTATCCACAAGACAAATCATCAGGGAACTGATGATGCAGAATCCTTGGCTGAACAGTTCAGCTCTGCACAGGACAGAGAACTGCAGATAGCCTGAGCTGACTACAGTATGGGATAGAGTTCAGTCTGTCACAGCACAGAGCAGCTCCCTGTGAGATTTTTTTTTTTCTTTTCTTTTTTTTACTGTACTTCTTTAGGGCAGTTAGGTACATTGAACTTCAGTGAAGAATAAAATTAAAATACGTTTTCTGATGAAAGTCCATTTGCTGTACTTTATAATGAGTATATCACTGGCGAACTGCCTAAAAAGCTTCTCACAGTTTAGACTGCACTTTAGGTTGTGCTTAGGAAGTTGGATGGAAAAGGCTGTTTGCCTTCCCTCAAGAGATGTTCAAGTAGGACTTATTTCCATTAGCTTTATGATGTTGTTTCAGACCTCTCAAAGCCCTGTGAAGCTCCACCTCATCCTTATCCAGCTTGGGCATTTATTGTGCAACCAGCTCCGTGCTGCACCAGTGGTGATGGTGCTACCCCATTGGCACCATGCAGCGTAACCAGAACATGGTGGGTGAGATTGGGGTGTGCCCTAGAAAATTAGGGAGAAAGGTTGCTATTGCTTATTGTGTTCTGCAGATCAATTACCACTAATTTTAATGGGGAGCTTGGCAACAGCTGAGGAAGCAGAAAGTAACCAGGGATAACCGACAAGGAAAAACAACAGAGATTTTTAATTCTTACAGACCTATACCAGTGCTAAACACAATCTCTTTTGGCATAATAAGGGACCAAAAATTGAGTAATCCAATCAAATTAGTTCCATGCCTTCTTTCCTTCTGCTGGTATTAACTGTGTTCCAGGTTGGATTACAGTGGGACCTCAAGCTGAGGGGTATTAAAAACTTTCCTCCAAAGAACAAAGGCATTTCTAATGGACACAATAAATTTTTGATACTTTGTATGAACATCTTTCATATGGACTTCTTAGCTTCTATTGGCCTGTGGACACCCACGTATCTCTTTAAAAAAAAAAAAAAAAAAAAAAGTGTTTTCCTAATGTCTTATATTTGGAGATAGAAACTAAATTTTCAGGATTAACCTTTTCTCACACTTGGTGAGTGATTGGTAGTGGTAAACATGCATATATCTTGATTTTCCCTACTTTTGGTAGGATGATGGGATGATTAAATCCTGACTTGAGGTAAGGGCCATTTTATATGATAAGGTATTGAAAAACTGGTAATAACCTAAAAGATGGGATTGCCTGGTATTGAATGTTCACATCTTAGTCAATGGAAGCTCACAATTATGTCAGTAACCCTGGATACCCGCTTTTCAAAATTTGTGTTATTAGTTACTGTTTTCATTTGGTAACTCCAATGATCTTCTGTGACTGAAGACAACAGGCAACTGGATTGTTGCCTGTTGTCTTCAGGTAACACGATCCTGTTCACAAAGTGTTTCTGAAGGGAGATGGAGCCTTGCACGAGGCATCACAGATTCCTGTTTGCTGGAAGGCCCTTCTGAAGGCCATGACCCGGCTGGAGAGCGGGCAGCTGAGAAAGCCAGTTAACTGGACGTGCTGGGTTAGAGCCAGGCCTGTTCCGGACATTTTGTGCTAGAGGGCTTGTAGATATCCATAGCATTATGCTTTGCTTTGGGAACAGCGGGAACTGACTTTCTGTTTCATACTGACTTATCCTAGAGTGTGTCTGTGTCTGTGTGTGTATTTTGTTGTTGTTGTTTGTTACTATGATAATTAATGCTGGCACTCTGTGAGCGTAGTATTTCTATGATACATCCTGCCGTACACCTGTGGGAGAAAGCAATTTTGCTACATTCTGGGTGTCTTATGTCTCTTCTTACACACGATAAGCTGAAATAATTCTTTTTCTATTGGACCTTACTTCTTAGTTAGCCGACCTCATTGTGACCGCCACCACCTTGCTGTCCCTGGTCAGCCTCAGGTCCTTTTTTTGTTTTTCAGAACTGGCTCTAGCTGGTCTTTGGGGACTGGGAAGCGTGGGGTCAGTGTCTGTGCCAGCCTCTGCAGCCCCAAACTGGTGGCCTCAGAGCCAGATCTGTTGTGAACTTTTCCTGGCGTTTGTGAAGGGTGGGAGATACGCTGCATAGCAGGGGGGTGAGTTAAGAGGTCTTTTTATTATGGATCAAAATTCTTGGGGTCAAGCCTGGGCAAGCAGGCACTGACTATAGCCTAGGTAATGAAACAACAGAGTAGAAGTACGCAGCATTGCCTGGTAAGGAGCAGTACTGAGGTGAAGAGTAAATATCCTGGCTCCTGGACTGTGAGTTCAGGTGTATGGGATTTATAGGCTGTCTTTAATTGTGCTTTTATCTCAGCCTATGAAACCTCGGCAGGAGAATATGGAGTCGCGTAAAGCTCTGTGCTCTGAGGATGGAGGAGCTGAGTGGGAATGGCTTGTGCCCACAAATGCACTCAGTTTCCCGGCAGTGGCAGGCACGTGCTCCCTGCGTGTTTTCTTCTTGTGGTGCACAGAGAGCAGAAAGGTTATGATTATTTTCTGGCTTGTGGGGTGAATTAAAGCTTTGAAAAACCTACTTTTGTTTATCTCCACTTAAAGCTGACTTTCAGACACTTACTTTTTGGTTTGAAAAGCTTATCTGCTTTGAAAAACCCAACTATGTTATGGTGACATGCACCTGTACTCTAGGAGTATGTTTCAAGTCAAATGCAGACATAGCTGCAGTGCTTAAAGGGTAGACCTGAAGGTAGGTTAAACACAGTATTCCTTCACATCTTTCTCCTCTTCTTGACCTGCCATAGCTCTTGCAGTGAAAAAGGAGACACAAGGATGACTGTGCCTGGGCACAGCACAGGAGAAAGTGCTCTGATTTCATTATCATCTCTGTTGCACAAATATATCCAGAGCACAGCAGTGACAAACTTATTTATGCAGTTCCTAATTCCCCACTCCCCTAATTCCGATGCATTACATGACAAAGTTTTTCTGGAGTCTCCAATGCCTCATTTTAGGTCCAAACAGACATTAATTAGAGACATTAAGCTCTTCACTGCTCCCAGGCTTTCCATGCATCACAGCTGGAGTTTGTTTGTATTACAACTCAGTGCCAAACACGGCACACCCAAGCTCAGGCTCTGCATACAGTCAAAATCTTTAATAAACAAAATGAGGTTAAGCTTATTCTTTATTAAAAAGAAGGAGGAGGAGTCATTTCAGTCTTTAAATCCTGCGGGTTTTTATTTCCTTTTTTTTTTTTTTTTGATTTCGTGACATTTTGGAGACAGAATCCTTATTTTTAGGAAGATGAAAGTTGACAAGAGTGCTCTTTTCCATTTTCCTCCTAGTTTTGATCTGTGGTTGTTCCTCTTCGCCTCTTTGCTCAGTGTTTTCACTTTCAGTTCTCATACTGTTTTAAATTTATGCCCTTTCAGGTTGTACTGATAAGTCTGTTTCCTGGGTCATCCCCTTTTCTAAGCCTTTGGTTGGTTATCCTTTTCCTTGTTTTAAGGCTTTTGAGGCAAGGACTTCAGGATTTAGTAGATGGATAATATCCCTTCCATACTTATTACTCTACTGTTCCACTTTTATTTGATCTGAACATACCATGTTGAATAACAGCTTTTCCTTTTTGCTTTCCTAGATCTCTTTGAGCTTTCTAAACATCTGGAGTTACCTAGGAGCTCTGCTGGTGAAGCCAATCAGTTTCCACTATGTTGTTCTGGCTTGGTCTGCCATAAAATTACTCCTGATTATTACTTCCTGCCTACTCCAGCCCGCAGCTTTTGGATGCTAATGGACGTTTCCCCTCACAGTCAGGGAAGCTTGTACAACCAGATTGCTGACTCTTGTTGTCGGAAGCCTTTGGTATGAGGAAGGAACAAACATCTGCTTTTGCAGCTTTGCAAAAGCACGTATAAATCTTGGCTCTGTGGTGAAACCTGGCAGGAGTATATATTTTTACTCTATTTGATACAGTGAAAACAAATATGGAGCAGTGACTCCCGGAAACTCTGCTCCTGTCCCAGGAGGTAACGAAGCCTCTGTGGACTGCTCTATCGGAGGATCCTGCTTGATGGGTGATTCAGAGCAACTTGGTGCAGTGGTTTTTGTAGAGCAACCAGTTGCAAGCCCAGAGGAAAGTACAGCTTCAATCAGCCTTTAGCAGGGAAGCTAAACAACGCTGATGGAAAGAGCTTCTGAGGGGGGATCCCTCAGCTTTGTGTCAGGTTACTTATCCTGATGTTGATAAATGGGTGTTTTGAATTGAAATGCGTTTTGGATTTGCTGGGGAGATGCAAGGGGTTTATACGGGGCTCTGAGCAGCCTGATCTAGCTAAAGGTGTCCCTGCTCCTTGCAGGGGGGTTTGAGTAGATGACCTTTAAAGGTCCCTTCCAGCCAAACCATTCTATGATTCTATGTGCGTACCTGGCCCACGCTGAGTCTGTGCCATCACCTCGCTCCTCTACCGGAGCCAGCTCCACCAAAGCCAGTGCGGGCCTGGCTCAGGTATGCTCTTACCACACCTCCAATTGCGCTGTGGCCTTATGTCTAATCTGGGAGGTATTTTACCTGACTTCCTGATCTTAAGTCTTCCAGCTACTCTTGGGCAGTATGTCCACGTATTTGGACAGAGGGGACCGGTACTCCACCTTGTGGTGAGCGCTTTCGGTGCCCCTTTTCTGTTTCCCTCTGCTCAGAGGGGTCACAGTTTAATTATGCAGCGTACCAATGGTCAAAACCAGTTAGGCTGCTGTAAGGGGGAGGCAGCTCTCGCTTCGCTGCACGTTTGTGGGTTTTTAAGTCAACAAGATGTTTGTTTTGATGAAGAATAGGCCAGAGGGGAAAAAAAAGACAAAGCAATGTTAGGACAGCAAAATCTGAGAGCAATAGAAAAAGTGAGGCTGGACGTTGTCTTACTCATCTCCCACGCAAGCACACGACCAGCTATGCAGATCAGCAGCAGCTGCTATGTTGAGCTGGAGTGATGTCTGTCTAACCTGAGATCTGAGATATGACCAGTGATGGCAATTTCATAACATCCCTGCGCACTCTATTCCCCTCCTCAGTGGAATGTGCGTACTTGATATTAATGAGTGGACAAATGCACCTTAGTGACTCTGCTGTCACCCCCTCTGGGATTTTGTGATGCCCACGGAGGGGTGAAACGGATGTGGGTGATACAGTGCCTACCTCTCGTGGGTCCATCCTGCGATCCCCAGCGATGGGTGCTGATGCTGCACGTGGGTGGCCCAGGTGCAGTGCTCATATCATACGCTGTACGGAGTTGGCTCTTAGCACTGCAAAGAGTGATTTTAGGTGTTTACTGCTTTCTGAACTTGGTATTGAGGGATGGTTAGCTTGGTAATGGTGAACCTCACAGCCTGTCATAAAGCTGATGTTCTGGAGGCGGAGAGACAACATGTGCAAACTTGTTCCTTGTCAGCATAATAACAATAATGAGGTTACAGGGTCAGCAATGTTAATTGAAATTACAACAAAGCCAGGTATATAAAATACAATGCGATAATCTACAGCCAATTAAGCTTCATTGTAAAGTGGCAATGAACTTAGCTGCAAATGATCACAAAGCTGCAAACTATGTGGCAGTGAGATTAGTTTGTTTGTATTAGTACATCACTCTGTTTATCAGACTGGCACGAATGGATCAGTTTTGTCTGAAAATGCAGGCAGCATTTTCCTAAATTTGGCTTCGATTGTTGATTTCTACCTCTTGTGTGAGACCTACCATTTTTCAGAAAAATATGGAAAAATATGCGTAATGTTTTTGGCAATTTCTCAAACAGTGTTTGCTGCCTAATTTTTACTTTGTTAAGATGGTTTATAATCAGAGTAATCCCCATCCCTGGGTTGTACTGAATGTACAGGAAACAAAAAGCGAGACAGTAATCCACAACCTTTAAATTAGTTTTATCTCATATAACTCTTGAGATTTCTCTAAGCATCTCACTGCTTAGGTGAGATGCTGAGTTTCTGACAGTTCTTGCTCTTTCCAATATATATATAAATTGTCTCCTTTCTGGTCCAGGTGCTAATTCAGTCACCTGAAATAGTGCTAGAGGACGGAGCAGTCTAAATGGTGATGGAAACACAATTCCAGTGTTTCAAGGTTAGCGTCATCACACTTCTGTCTCAATCCCACTAACAGTTCATAAGGATTCAAACCTTTTAAAATGGAGGATGGCAGCTGTGACTCATGGCCAGCGTATCTTGACATTTACCCTGATGAGGAGATTTCTGTGACTAATTTGAGAACAGGCTGAGTTGCCTGATGTGCAATTGCTGTACCTACGAGAGCCAGCCTTTTCCTCCTCAAAATAGGTTCCTATACAAATTGTTCCTATGTTAAGTCACTCAGCACTTGTGTGACTCAAACAATGAAAATAGCAATGGGGTACTGAGACCACTCGAGAGTAAGCGCCATAAAGACTGAGCCCCTCTCTATTGATGTTCTGCCTCGTGTTATTGCTAGGAAAGAGCTCCCTTGACAAAACCCTGGGAGACACCGAAGCTATTACTTCTCAAAAATACATGAGAGGCAGCTGCTCATCAATAGATTTGTCTAGACTGCAATACTTGTTATTTCTCTAGAGTATTGACACATCACAGCAAGCAAAATGAGAACAAACTCATTTTTCCCAAGATATGCCAGCAACAGAAGAGCTTGTCCTTAAATGAGCACCTCTTTGATGGTAGGTCAGCCTCATGTGCTTTGTCATATGAGAGGTGAAAGAGCTCTTCCTCATATTGACACAGGCCTTTTTTTTTTTTTGTCATTACAGCAAAACTGAATGGATTATGGAGAAGCAGTGTTAGTGCTAGGCAGTTGTTCAGGCTGAGTGGTCGTTATAACTGTCTAATGCTGTTTTTCCTTTGTTCAAATCCTACAGTTCTTTATTTTCTGCCTCCTCCCTGAAAAGTAAAAGTATTCGATCTGACCTCAAGCTTCTGCTTGTACAGCTTCCTAGGCTTCTGTCTCTTTTCTTATGAATCAAACTTATCACAAATATCTGCAGTTTTAATGCTATGGTGGTAGCACTCTTGGCATGTTGTTATAGCAACAGTGAACACTCTATATCTCAGAATATCCCGCATTATATCGCTGAAATAAAATGTTTTGTGTCTATCAGGTACACAGTATCTGTGTTGTTTTAAAGGATATATTGAAGCACCCAACTCCTTTCTTAGATAACAGCTGCATTTTGTTGCCTTTGCTCTGTACTTCCTGAGTTTCTAATAATCCGTAGCATTTGTCCCAGAAACTCTCCCTGTGCTGATAGATCCCTTTTGTAATGGAGCGAGCAGAACTGTGTGCACTTCTCCGGCAAAGACTGAACAATTGATTTGTACAGTGGCAGCAAAGGAGCCACTCTCTCCTGGAGTAAATGTGCATAGCAAAATAAATTAATGTTCAAAACTAAAACTGTGCAAGGCCAAAGGAGAGGTAAGCTTGTTTCGGGGGAAGATGGGTTGCACGGCCAAAAGTTCCTGTTGTACTGCAAGTTGTTAGGATGGAGCGGAAGTGATGGCAGGACCTCCGGTGCTCTGAGGAATCAAGATGAGGAGGTCATACTGGTCCTTCCTGACACTTCCCCATCCTATAGTGACCCAGGTCTGTCTTTCTGCTTAGGCCTGTGTTTTTTCTGCAGCTAGGTGTCTCCTGGCTGCCAGTGCCAGCTCTGCTAAGCCCAGCACAGCCCTCTCCTGTGTGCGGGTGGGAAGTCCTGTAGCCCAGCCTTGACCCATCTGCACCAGCCCCCTTTTCAGACATAGCTTATACCTGTGTTTCCTACCTCATACTGGTATACTGTTTGCATATCAGTTAAAGACTACAGAATGTTTTGCTTGGCCTGAAAATAAATAATTAAAAAAAAAAATCCATCAATCCTCTCCAAAATGTCACAGATGAGCACTCTCCCTCTTCACCCCACCAAGCACCTCGGGAAAGGAGAGCCTCAGCCCACGCTTGCGTGAGCAGATTAAAGGACATCTCTTACATGGGGGCTGTTTTTACAGGCTCTGTCAAAGTACCTCAGGGGAAGGAGTTTGAGCTGCAAATGGTGTATTTCCATTTACAGATAAAGTTACCTCAAATGTGGCAGTTTCTGGGAGATGACAGCTAGTGGAAGTACATCGTTCTTGACAGTTTTGCCATGGACCATAGGCTGTGCAAATAGATACCTGAATTTACAAAGGCTTCATTTCGCTCTGCCTCTGCATGTGCGCTGTTGAGGGACGTTCCCTACCTTGTGTTTCTGGGCATTTTCTGCAGCAGCCCATTCCCTATTTCTCATAGTGCTGTATGAGGACACTTTTTTTTGTCTGGTAAAAAAAAAAAAGGACAATGTATGGAAAAGTTAATAGGATAGAAAGGTTTTTCAGTCCTTTGAAAAGTGCATGGCTTAATGCTTCCTGCCTGTATTCTGCTTTTGTGTGCTTGTAACACAGAGATTAGAAATCTGCAGAAAAGCAGCGGGTGGACTAGATGACTTGGAAAAGGGTCTCTGTCATCCTCAGCACCTCTTTGATTAAGAGACATCATGCTAAAGTTGGTTTGAGACAACAGAGTGAAAAAACCCCTCACATATACACACACAAGGCTGGGGCTGGGGGGGCTGTGTTTGTTTCTTGCACTGATGTTATCAAACAAATGAATGTATACTCCTTGCAGAAATGAACACAGAGTGGGAGGCCCTGTTGTTAGAGAGAAATGAAGGGCTGGTTTCCAGCAAGGCACGTACATAGCGCTTTCCTCTCTCCTGAACGCCACACACAACTGTGCTTTCTTCCTAGTGCCCGTTTGAGGCACACTGAACTCTTCTGTAATTCCCTTCAACTCTAACATCTTTGAAAGGTCACATCAACAGCAGGCAGTTGTATGAAACTGGCAGTTTTTGCAGAGGATCAGCAGGGGTATTTCAGGCTGGGCTGAAGAAGTATTTGCAGGAATCTGCTTACAATTTTATGTGGAGTTTGCTCATGTCATCCCAGTGCTGGTACTTTTACTTTCACAAGTGTTGCAACTTAAAAATTTTTTATTTTTTTATTTTTTTTTAAAAAGCTGACACAACACAAAAACCTCCTCAAAACAGGGGAAATTGAAACCTCAAATTATTTACTACCTGGGTAGTAAGTATGCCTAACTGTTTACTTGTACTTTCCACATCATGGGCTATGTTACAGAAAAGACTTTAGCAGCATGCAATGTCTTCTCTCTGAATGATGTATGACAGTGCGGTCTGAGCCACGATCTACAGATTACATGGGGTCCACGCATGCTTCTGCCTATTCTGTTGCTGAAACACTGCCCAGAAAGCCAGACTCCTCCTCTGGCACACACAAGGCTGGAGCTTGATCTCACATCTCTCCCAGTATGGGTGAACAGGAGGTAAATGTGTCCGGGTCATCGGCAAACCTGCTGTTGCCTCTTTTCCTGACGGTGGGATGAACGCGGGAGCATCTCAGCCGGCGCTATGCAGGCTGCATCTGAGGGAAGCAGAAGATGAAGTGTTTAGCTGGTGGTTGTGGCTGTAGGTGTGCATGAATCGTGAAGACGTGTGTGTGTGTCTGAGGAAGGAGTTTTGGTTACAAGATGTTTGCAGCAAGAGCCTGGATCCACCTCTGCAGTGAGAAGAACCGGGCAGAGGTAGGCTCCTGAGTAGTCCAGCAGTGCAGCAGAGCTCTCGGACTAGAAACACCTGGGTAGTTACAGGGCTGCAAAGACAGTGAAAGTCAAACTTAAGATTCCCTGGGATCAGTTTGTTAGCTCTAACATATGACTGGTGCCACCTTGGAGTTTACACTGCAGGCAGGTGGTGGAGCTAAGTCCACTTCAGTCCCTTTTCCTTTCCAGCCTGGCCTCTAGTTGTGCCTCGTGTTGCTTGCAAGGAGGGGCTCTGTAAGTCTTCAGGCCTGCTCACTAATCTCAGTGGCAGCATACACTTTAGCCTAGATGGCATTAGAATGATTCAAACACAGACTTTGCTGACCCTTGAGCTCATTAGTTAATCTTAACTCCAGCTGAAGATGGGCCTAAATTCGAATTAGGGCTCTTGGTCCCTCCAAATCTGGGGGAGGTTTGAATTTGAGCCTGAACCCTGGGGATGTGGTCTCATTTCCAATCCTTTGACTTAGTGGGCTGGGAATCTTAATTCTATATCTCTCAGAACGTTAATTTTCTTTTGCGTGCCTGGCACACGGCAGTCAAACTATCACTAGATCCATGGATGTGGCCTGTAATGGCTGCTTTGGGTGAGATGCAAGAAGCTCTGTAATGAAATGACTGGCTGAGGCTTTTTTTGATCTTTGTTTTAAAATTTTGGATGTGGAGACTGCATAGCCTCCCTGCATGATTTTTACTACACAGCCCTTGCTGCTCAGCATTTTCTTCATTGCATTCAGTGGAACCTCAAAG
Organism: Chlamydotis macqueenii; assembly: GCF_036417535.1. Taxonomy (NCBI): domain Eukaryota; kingdom Metazoa; phylum Chordata; class Aves; order Otidiformes; family Otididae; genus Chlamydotis; species Chlamydotis macqueenii. The sequence goes on from NC_141560.1 coordinate 28,858,277, forward strand.
GGACTGTGGCTCTACTCGCTGAGCAGTCCATCCCCAGGACGTGCTTTGGTTGTTTTGTGCCTAAATTATTTCTGCAGCCATTTAGCATCAGTTTGCTTCACAATGATACAGAAAAGATATCTGAAAGGGAATTTGGAGAGAATGAATCTTAGGCATGGTTGCTTGTATAGCGCATCTCTGTTCTGCTCCTGACTTTCAGCATCTTTATTGGTTTGTTATGTAGAATAAGTGTCTATGTGCATAACCCCTGGGCTCTTGTCCAAATAATTGGACAGAATTGTCTTCTGCATAACAAAAAAAACTAAAGAGAGTAATGACTTATTAGTTACCCTACCACAAATTCATTTTATTATAATGATGATGATTGATAGGAAATGTCCTGATTCTCTAAAATTGAACGAAAGCTGAAAGCAGTGTTAGAATACATCAGACTTCAGCTGACAGAAGTAGTTGTTACTGCTTCTCCTCCCAAAAAAGTGCAATTCAGCCTCATACGCATTGAAACAGGGCAACTTCTTATGTAAATAGAGTAGGGTAACGGCTGAACAATTTCTGGAAAGATGTAGCAAGTAGGATAAAAACAAACCACCTATACTAACTCTCTGAATATCCTAAGATCTGAATGACTTCTGCTGCCGCTATATTATTTTATTTAGCCAAGACCCACTTTTAATGCTTTTGGTTATCTTGTCAGAAATTCTACTTACTGTTAATAAATACATGAAAAGAAATTGGTTTCAACAAAAAACAGATTAAGCCCAATTTCATGGGAAATGCTATTAACTCCTGTCAACAACTGCTGGCTGTTCATGCAAGATAATAACTACCGTCCCTGGATTGTTTTTAACTTGCTTTGGATGTACATTTTGTGAAATAAGATGGAATTTCAGCTTGTGGCTGTAGGACATTATCTTGGTCTTTTTTTCAGCTCCTATTTGCATCAGTTATAACAATTTCCATTGCCTTTATTAGTAGAAGGATCAGACCCCTGGTTAAAACTAGACATGTGTTCCTGAATACCCACTCACAGCTTGAGGGGAATTTAGCAGTGGTTTTGACAAGAAAAACCATTATTCACCATGCCTCGTTTAGCAGGCATCAAATTTTACATTTTTCTTCTGCCAGCTATTCACTCTCCCGCCCCTTCTCATCAGTCAAATACAATTAATATCTCCTTAGCTGACTGTTCACTTTGATTATCCAGTCTAGTACTACTACTAGTTTCCTTTCTTGACATTAGCAAACCATGGGTAATGATTTATAACCCAGTTAAAACGATATTATTGTCTTGTCCATGTACCTGCATTTCTAGTCTCTTTTTTTTTTTACCCCAAATACCTTCCAGATTAATTAAATGTTACCATGTTGTTTCCTTATGTTTTAACTCCCTACTGGCCTTAGTATTCCTGACCATGTTTCACTGTGAATTTCTTTCTGCCATCAACTCTTCTGCACAACCTCTTATTGACCACTCTTCAGAGAAAATTCTATTTTTTTGCAATTTATTTTCCTTGTTGCTGGTGTGCCTTCCTTGGAAGTTTCTGAAGTGGTCTGTGAGCTCTAAAATAACATCTTCTTTGACATTTAGTCAACATCTTGTACTGTCTCGGTTCAACAAAGTCCATCGGCTGGTGTTCCCCACTGCTCAGAAACACCAAGGAGAGCTGTCAGTCTGGAGTAGATGGTTGCTGAGATTAAATTACCCAGCTTGTTGGGCCACCTGCTGGTAGTTGCTGCTCTACTCCTTCAAATACACATTTTCACTATGTGTAGCCTGAACGCTGCGAGTGCTCCTGAGGTATCTGAGTAGCCGTTCCACACAAATCGGCCCTGAGAGATCATTGCTGGGATCAGGCAAATCAGAGGTGGGAAAGGCCTGAAGGAGTCCAGGTGGGTTTGTGTTCCTCACGCTGCAGCCGGAGAAGGGATGGTTGCAGTGGTGTGCTGCCTTGTTCTCTGCCCCATTGAATTTTCAGCATCCTGAGACACCCTCCTTTCTGTGAGTTACCTGGCTTTTAGAAGCAATAATTCTTGCTACAAAATGTAAACAGTCAAAATAAATATCCAAACCTTTTATTACTAATCTCTCTCTTTGAATTAGAATGTTACTGCCAAAGCCTCTCCTGAGTAATTATTCATCCTGCACTCCTGGAATGAATTTGTGTAGCTGTCCTGGAGGCCTGTCAGGCATTCAGGAACATTGGGGCTGTGTATCAATTTCTCTGGCTGGTTCCTTTAGAAATCTAGAGTCCAGTTTGTCTTCTGGCAGGTCACTTGCTGCTGGCTTACTGGGTTTCATTTTCCGCTATTTCATCAACTCCTATAGTGCTGATGGAAACCCAGCAGGTAGGAGAACTCTATGGATGGTCTCTACCGGCTCACATCTTTGTCTCCCAGAATTTTTGTGGAAGACTGACTGCCAGAGGTCACCTCACACCATTGTTTTATTATTTTTTAAGTTATAAAGACTGTTCAACCACTGTCTAATCAAAGTGTCCTAGAATATAAACTGTTGTAAAGGACAAATTATTCTGTGAAAATCTTGTATCTATATTTCCTCAGCTCATCTAGCCTTTTGGTAGCTACCAAAATTCTTACGAAGTAGGCTATTTCTTAAGTAGGAAAGTAACATTTAGAAAGGCTTTGATGGTCTTGTAGTTGTCTTTAAGCACAACAGTTAATATTAATGAATCCTTAGAATCAAACATCTAAGTATTCATTAGATGAGGAAGTTGTTCCTCTCTCTTGAGTTGAGGCTTTAAGGATGTAGCTGGAGTTTCCTTCCCTCTTCTGGCCCAAGGAATATTTAACTATTCCTTGAAAAATAGAACAGCTTCAATCCAGTAGTATTGACAGCATCCCGACCCTAAATACTGCATACCTGTGATGTGAGATGTGTGAGTTTGAACTCTCGAGGAATGTGGGGGATGCTGTACTGAAATCTCTCATGCTTTAGTTAAGGATGGTGGCCACAGGGGTCCATCAGAAGGGGCTTGGTTAGCTATTCAGGAGAGGGCTGAAGGTTGTGAATCCAGACCAGAGATGAGTGCTCCTTACAGCAGGTCTCTGGTTTAACACATACATTTCCCATTGGTTATCTCAAGACACCTACTTACAGATCCAAGGCAGAAGCTGTGAGTCTATGGAACAGCATTGCTCTGCTTGAGTAGCACCCGAGTTCAGGGCTGCCTTGTTGAGCCCCCATTTGACGTTTAGTGACAGTACTGCCGGAGCCGACGTAGAACACTGGGCAAACCTGCGACTGCCTGTGAAGTACCTATGCTCTGGCGTGATGTGTGTGCTCACGCCTCTGTTGAGTTCATTGCCAGACACCTAAAGTAGCTGCAGATTTACCAGGGAGGTGTAGGAGGTGTGCAGAGTCCCATTAACGCTTGCTGGCCTGTGGATTTCTCCTTCTATGGTGGCACTGGCCCATCATCCATGCAGCAATTGCTTCTTCTCAGGCCAGCTCTCCCAGGGCATTATTAGGGAAACTGGGCACCTGATTTAGGCTCTCAGTTCTGCAAGCTGGCAAAGTACTCAGGAGTGCCAAGAAACTTAAGTACTGTGTTGCCCAAATTCTTTGTTGAGTCTAGCTTGGAGACCCTTATCGTTTGATTACTTTAATTTCACGAGTTTCTAGAGGCCAGAGAGAGAATCAGGATCTCACTGTGATAGATGCTACAGACAAGCAGAAAGAGGCTTGCCCTGGAGGTCTTTCAATCTGCATACAAGAAGATTAAAGATTAGAGAAGAAATATCATGCAAGTACAATAATCAGATTATAAGTGGTAAATGTCGCATTAGTTCCACATTAGATTTTTTCTGTTGTTTTCTTGTTACATTCCTTCACTTTAACCACCAAAGATAAGAGGAAAAGAAAGAAAAACTCTGATGCTTTCCACTCCTGTTAATATATCTCACCTCTTGCAAAAAAGCATCCGGCATTTTGTTGGTCTCTAGTTATTATACTTGCTTTTTTTTTTCCTTAACATTTATTATTATAAGAAGTATTAGCATCAATAATGGTACTTTTTAGTATTATGGTGCCCAAAGTCTCACAGAGATAGGAGCCACATTGGAAAGATGCTCTATAAGCAGAGGAATTAATTTTTAGTTGGTTCATCAGCCCCCCCTTATTCTGCTGCTTACAAGAAAATTATACTTTTTAGGAAAACAAAAAGTCAAATCGTTAAATAAGTATTATCTCCTTGAACTCCAGCCCTCTTAAGGGACAGCAGAATTTTGCTGTCAGGAGAAGTCTGTCTCTTCCAACTTCATAGCTACGTAATGATTTCTGTGCATAGACTAGTCCATGTGCTTCTCTGCAGATTTTGCTTCACTTAAGTGAAGTACAGCAGCCAGCTGGCAATACTTAAGCCATATGTGAAAGGGAGTCAGTTTTTTCTTATGTATGTTCTGCTCTCCAATGCTGTCTATAGAATCATAGAATCATAGAATGGTTAGAGTTCGAAGGGACCTTTGAAGGTCATCTAGTCCAACCCCCCTGCAAGGAGCAGGGACATCCCCGACTAGATCAGGTTGCTCAGAGCCTCATCCAGCCTGGCCTTGAACGTTTTCAGGTATGGGGCATCCACCACCTCTCTGGGCAACCTGTTCCAGTGCTCTACAACCGTCATTGTAAAAAATGTTTTCCTAATATCCAATCTAAATCTACCTCCCTCTATTCTGAAACCGTGACCCCTCATCCTATCACAACAGGTCCTACTGAACAGCCTCTCCCCATCTTTCTTGTAGGCCCCCTTGAGGTACTGGAAGACCACTATGAGGTCTCCCTGGAGCCTCCTCTTCTCCAGGCTGAACAGCCCCAACTCTCTCAGCCTGTCCTCATAAGAAAGGTGCTCCAGCCCTCTGATCATCTTCGTGGCCCTCCTCTGGACCTTCTTCAGCTGGTCCATGTCCTTCTTATGTTGGGGGCTCCAGAACTGGACACAGTACTCCAGGTGGGGTCTCACCAGGGCAGAGTAGAGGGGGAGAATCACCTCCCTCGACCTGCTGGCCACGCTCCTCTTGATGCAGCCCAGGATGCGGTTGGCCTTCTGGGCCACAAGAGCACGTTGCCGGCTCACGTTGTGCTTCTCGTCCACCAGCACTCCCAAGTCCTTCTCCTCAGGGCTGCTCTCGATCCATTCTCTGCCCAGCCTGTGTTTGTGCCTGGGATTGCCACGACCCAGGTGCAGGACCTTGCACTTGGCCAGGGTGAACTTCATGAGGTTTGCCTTGGCCCACCTCTCCAGCCTGTCCAGGTCCCTCTGGATGACATCCCTCCCTTCCAGCATGTCGATGGCACCACACAGCTTGGTGTCATCGGCGAACTTGCTGAGGGTGCACTCTGACAAAGATGTTGAACAGGGCCGGGTCCAACACGGACCCCTGAGGGACGCCACTTGTGACCAGTCTCCACTTGGACATCGAGCCGTTGACCACCACTCTCTGAGTTCCGCTATCCAGCCAACTCCTTATCCACCGAGTGGTCCATCCATCAAAGCCATGTCCCTTTAGTTTAGAGAGAAGGATGTTGTCCGGGACAGCGTCAAAAGCTTTGCACAAGTCCAGGTAGATGATATCCGTTGCTCATCCCTTGTCCACCGATGCTGTCACCCCATCATAGAAGGCCACCAAATTGGTCAGGTACGATCTGCCCTTGGTAAAGCCATGTTGGCTGTCACCAACTGCCTCCTGTTCTCCATGTGCATTAGCAAGGTTTCCAGGAGAATCTGCTCCATGACCTTGCCAGGCACAGAGGTGGGGCTGACCGGCTTGTAGTTGCCTGGGTCCTCCTTGTTCCCCTTTTTAAAAATGGGGGTTATGTTCCCTCTCTTTCAGTCACCAGGGACAGCACCAGACCGCCATGACTTCTCAAATACAATGGCCAGTGGCTTGGCAACTTCATCTGCCAGTTCCCTCAGGACCCGCAGATGGATCTCATCAGGTCCCATGGACTTGTGCACCTTCAAGTTCCTCAGATGTTCCCGAACCTGCTCTTCCAGTACAGTGGGCGGTTCTTCATCCTCGCAGTCCCTGCTTGTGCCTTCCACAGCTTGGGTGGTGAGACAAGAGCCCTTATCGGTGAAGACTAAGGCAAAAAAGTAATTGAGTACCTCAGCCTTCTCCATGTCCTGGGTAACTAGGACACCGGTTTCCTTCCGGAGGGGGCCTGCATTCTCCTTGGACTTTCTTTTGTCCCCTACATACCTATAGAAACTTTTCTTGTTGCTTTTTATATCCCTGGCCAGATTCAATTCTATCAGGGCTTTATCCTTCCTCACCCGATCCCTGGCCAGTTGCACAGCCTCTTTGTAGGCCTCCCAGGCTACCTGTCTCTGATTCCACCCTCTATAAGCTTTCCTCTTCACTTTTGGTTGGTCCAGGAGCTCCTTGCTCATCCACGCGGGCCTCCTGGCCTTTTTGCCTGACTTGCTCTTCATCGGGATGCACCTCTGCTGAGCTTGGAGGAGGTGCTCCTTGAATATGGACTAACTTTCCTGGGCCCCTCTTCCCTGCAGGGCCGCCTCCCATGGCACTTTGCCCATCAGGTGCCCACCTTCTTGAAGTCTAGGACAGAGAGCTTGCCGTGTAGTTTCCTCGCTGCCCCGTGGATCTTGAACTCCACTGTGTTGTGGTCGCTGCAGCCAAGGCTGTCCTTTATTTTCACATCCCCCACCAGTCCCTCCCTGTTGGTGAGCACAAGGTCGAGCATGGCACCCCTCCTTGTCGGCTCCTCTATCGCCTGCAGGAGGAAGTTATTGTCCACACATTCCAGGAACCTCCTGGACTGCCTGTGCCCTGCCGTGTTGTCTCTCCAACAGATGTCAGGGTGGTTGAAGTCCCCCATGAGGACCAGGGCTTGTAACTGTGAGGCTGCTCCTATCTGGCTATAGAGCGCCTTGTCTGCTTTGTCCTCCTGGCCAGGCGGCCTGTAACAGACCCCCACTGTAACATGCCCTGTCCGTCCCTGTCCTCTAATCTTGACCCATAAGCTCTCTGTCAGCTCCTCCTCCATCCCCAGGCAGAGCTCCACGCACCCCAGCCGGTTGCTGACGTAGAGAGCGACATCCCCTCCTCGTCTCCCCTTCCTGTCCTTTCTGAAAAGCCTATACCTCTCCATATTGACGCTCCAGTCATACACGTCGTCCCACCACGTCTCTGTGATGCCAGCAAGCTCATAGCCCTGCTCGTGTAGCTCCAACAGATTTCATTACTTGGTACACCTGTGGATTTAGTGATGTGCGCTGTGCATGACAGGAGGCTTCGGGTGAGTTACAGCAGCATCTGGCATTTGCCATAACAAGATGTGCGAAGAAAGAAAGAAATCATAGTCCTGTTGAAATCAGTGACAACGCTCACTGCGCTCCAGTGAGGACAGGACTTCAGGCCATGTGTGTTGGTAAGTGCGTGTCTCTGGCTTCTCTTAAAAGGGTCTGCCTACAGGGATTTTATCTTATGCTGTATGTGGAGACGATCTTAAATATAGTTTTGGTTTATTATTACTCAGTGGTCTGCTGAGGAGTGAATCTAACAACGCTTGTATAACGATGAAGTTCCAAGCTCCAAAGATGATCAGAGCACTGTCTTTGAAAAATTAAAGGAAAGAAAAGTTTTCCAACAAAAAGTGAGTGTCTAGGAGGTTCAGCGATACAAGTGCTTTTCCTGAGAAAAGTTTCATACATCTTCATCAGTGTCAGAATCACAGCTTTTGCCCTTCACTGTTTTAAAGACTTGTAAATAGCCTCACGTTTTTTCCATTTCTCTCATCACAGCCCCATTCTCCAGTTCCTCAGCAGGAATTTTCCCTGACCTGTCCGGCTGTTCATGAAGTCGCGTGTTTAAAATTGTCTAAAGGCTCGTTCTTCAGCAGGGTCTGGCTATAGGTAGCACAACTCTCTCCGGGCAGTTTGGGGAGTGCCTGTTTCTCCCTTCTGCCTTCCACAGCTGGCACTAGATGGTGCTACCTTACTGAGCTTTGCCTCCAAAAACCGCCTTCGATCTTAGCCTGCTTTTCTCTCCCACGCATGGGAAAGAGCAGGGCTTCTCTGCTCACATTGGAGACATGGGTACCGTGAAAAGACCTTTTTCTAGTCCTAAAAGTAAGCTTTTGTCAGTGCAGGGTCGGTTCCAAACCTGAACATCGTTCCAATCCAATCTGCTTGTTTCCTTTTTTCTAAAAATTGTGCTGCCATTGCTGTATTTCCTTGGTCCACGTGGAGTATGCAATGCTCATCAGACACGAGAGGTTACTGCTGATGACAATATCCCATCTGTCCCATCTATCTCTTTAATCTGTTCCTGTAATTCCTCGTCTCTCTCCCTCCTCCTTACATGCTCCCATTTCTTAACTCACTTCTTCAAATGTTGTTTAAGAATATGAAGAAAAAAACCCCAACGGATGTGTTTAAAACAATTCGCTGCATTTTTCAACAATAAAAATATAAAATTAGAAATGAAGTGGCTAGATTCAAAAGAAAAAATCAATATCGTCTAGTGCAAAAGACGGTACAGGCAGACTTTTCAGTAGGATGCATACAGTGCCATACAAGGACCGTGCAGACAGGCTTTTCAAGCATCTCCCATTTTGCTGCCTCAGTAATTGAGCTTTGTCTTGAAACACCTCAGTGCTTCTCCTCCTGAGCCTGCCTGGAGCCAACTTGGCTGATCGCACAAGTGAGAGTAGAGGGTTTTAACTGGACCTGGTCTATTCCCTGCTTCCCCTGCCATGGTTTTCACTGGTTTGAAATAGCAGGCTTTGCTGTTGTAGTGAGATGCTGTTGCAGGACAGATGCTGATTTGTGTTTGGCTCAGACCAATGCCAGCACAGAGGCTTTCCTCGTGCAGGTGGATGTGGCCCTGCATCCAGCTGATGAAGGAGGAGGGGAAGATGAAGAGTTTATCTGGTGCTGTCGTGAACCTTCTGCTGGGAGCGTGGCCGAACCTCTCCCTGTTGATGGCTGACTCCTGGTCCGGCTGTGGGGATGGGGATGTGGGGCAGCCCAGGCAGCCCGTCCTTCTCCAGGAGATGCCTGGAAATAGGCAGTGGGAACCTGTGGGGTGAGCATAGAGGCAGATGCAGAGGAGAGCTTATCAGCTGGGTAGGAAGGGCTGTCTGAGGTCTGGCGGGATCTCTGCATCTATACCTCAATAGACTTTCTGCAGTTGTGGAAGAAGTAAAGGACAATGCTGCAGAATGGAGACAGGGAAGACCGTTCTCTGATCCCATTCAATCTAAGGATAAGGTTGAACCTTGAAGAAGGGGCTGAAAAATCCAATGTGCATAAGAATCTAAACCTGTGGATGAACAAGCCTGATCTTGGCTGTCCACTTGGGTTTCTTCAAGGTTTTGCTTTTGTGTATGCAATCTGAACTTGGCTACATGTCCAGCAAAGCAGCACAAAGAATGAGATACGGGTCTCAAATGTAGAGTTTGGAGGGCTTGAATAATCTGTCTCTACTCCAGATCCAGAGGAAATGTGAAAGCTCAGCTGGAGATGTGAGAGATGCTTCCTCGGTCTTTCTTCAAATTCTTACCTCCATTTAGGGTGAATCTTTGCAAGACGTAGTGTAAGTGTCTGCTGCTGAAATTACACCAAAGATCTAAAATATCAATCAAAGTGAGAGTATTTTCTCATTACTGCTGACCAAGGTTCCACACAATGTTTGTTAAAATGGATGGAAAAAAGCTACTGAAATGGTCTCAGCACAGAAGTTTCGTAAAATGCATTGCAATATGACCATTAATATAATGGAGGAGGAAGAAGACAGGAAATTTTCTGTGACAGGGGCTGTGTGTGAGCTTGAGGTGCCCTCAGAATTACACAGGCAAAATTCAGCTGAACCGTATATTTCAAGACCTGAGACAGGAGAAAGAGCCACACATATTAGTCCCTCATCTGCAGGAAAATAGTTAAAATGACAACAAAGACAAGAAAACCTACATTTCAATTTCAATACATCTGTTTGAATTATGGCTATTTGGTACTTTTGAGAATAAATTGCATTTGAAACGGAATCTTTCTAATGACTTATCTTTCAGAAAGGTATTGTGCACACCTTTTTAATGCATTTTACATGTTTGGAGGGGGGAAGAAAAAAGATGAATTATGAAGAAGTTAAGAGGAAAATAATTTCAGGAGGTAATGGATGAGCTCTGTCTGGAAGATTAATCAAGGCAGTTGCAAGAGAGTGCCAAAAGCATAACTGAAGTAGAACTAAATATCTGATTGTAATTAAAACTTTAGCCTTCTAATGGCTCCATGAAAGATATTTTAATAAACGTGAAATGCACTTTCTAAATGGCATGCTAACTTTTAATGACTTGGGTGTTTTGTTTGATTAGTAACCTGGACTGTTAAATTAAAGCCAACTGCAAATGCATGATAAAATATTGATGGTTTCAGGCAAATGAATTGGGGGAGTTATGCTTGACAGATTTTTGGTATCATTAAGGATTTTAACTGGTGGAAAATATATATTGCTGGTGCTTAAAGATAGTTAAAGAGGATCTCGTCATTTATATGCCCTAGTTTTAATTTTACAGTAATAATGGGAAAAAAATCTGAATTATTCACAGATGGTTGGTCAAGAGAGGTCACTTAATTTAAAAAGTGTTATTTTAATTACACCTGTTTCTCATTTCCGGCATAGAAAATTAAATATTTGGTGGTGTTTGGTTATTTCTTTTCTTAGAATGCCTAGAGCTTTCTTGAGGCTTCTGTGTGTTTTGTGTGTGTGTTAAAGAAGGAAGAGTGACATGGTAGAAAGAGTTTTATTGTTTCCAGCATAAGCAGTTTTATTGGAAGTTAATTAAATTAAAAAAAAAAAACATAATGATGTCTGCAGGTTCAGAAATAATACATGGGATTTCCAAAGGAAATGTGGATGGTCCCAGAACTCAGCCTCTTTTTAAGGCAGATTTATTATATTATCAAAATCCAGCAGCCTTTCTGATGTCTTCGCATGATTGAAAAAGAGAGTTGAAGGCCTGTGGGGAAACAGGTAAAAGTTGATGTGGTTTCTATTAGTTCACATCAGCTTAAAACTCATTCTTACACCTAAGGTGTGCTCTGGTTTTATTATAATATCTTAACCTCCCCCTCCTTTCCCCCTCCTTTCCCCCTCCTTTCCCCCTCCTTTCCCCCTCCTTTCCCCCTCCTTTCCCCCTCCTTTCCCCCTCCTTTCCCCCTCCTTTCCCCCTCCTTTCCCCCTCCTTTCCCCCTCCTTTCCCCCTCCTTTCCCCCTCCTTTCCCCCTCCTTTCCCCCTCCTTTCCCCCTCCTTTCCCCCTCCTTTCCCCCTCCTTTCCCCCTCCTTTCCCTCTCCTTTCCCCCTTCAAAGAACAGAACCCAGAGTGGGGTAGTAGAGCAGTACTTTAGAGTAGTTATAATATATGAAACTTGACTGGAGAGGAAGGGAGCAGAATATCATTTGCACACATGTACCAGAGCAACAATTGGAGTGAAATAATGCTTCCACTGAAGTCAAAAGATGCTTTGCTAGGGTTTTTCATAGGACTAGGTGTTTCCTAAAGCTACTCCACCACCATTACATCTTTCTGTATCCTTCTCTCGTTCTAGTTTCTGCTCCCTGTGTCCAGGCAGCTGCTGGCATGCTCTGGCTGTGGTGCTCCCCCAGCCCCAGGAACCCACCTTCTCCTTGCAGGCTCTGCGGCAGCACCTCTGCCTCATATTGTGCCTCTGATTTTCCTCCTAGACGCAGGGGCCAGCCTACAGCAAAGGAGCAGGAGGTAAAAGGCAAGTCCTTGGCTGGCTGAAAGTGGCCCTAAAGTCAAGAAAATATTAAGGGAGGGATTTGGGGAGACTTTGGCCAAAGCCACATGCAAGTACCTCACTGAGGTCTTATGGAAGAGTAACTGTCCCCTTGGCTTCCCAGGAGTCCTAGACCTGGGTTAGGACCAAATTCAGTCCCTCATGAGAGGGAAGCTGGGAACACAGCCTGTACTGGCCTCTTCTGAGGATGCCTGAGGCAGAAGTTCGGGAAGACATCCAAAGAGAAATTGTGTAAGCAAAGGCAAAGTAGGGAGCTACTGTCTAAACTAAAATCTGCAGTCATGGGAATATTTGAGCTCTCTTATAATGCCACCTGGAAGTAGTGAGGAAGTACCACAGCTGAGAAACTACTTAGAGGGAACCTCCAGGGCCAAGACCAGTTTGAACCTACACAGGGGAAGCCAGAACTTGCCACAGTTTTTAGGTAATGTCTAATGGCCACATAGTCCTAGAAGAGGGCTGCGTGGCTCAGTAGGCTGTGAACTGGTTAGCTGATGCTTGTTTCCTTTACCATTAGAGAAACCTCCAGACTGTGTAACTACGATGGTAGTTCTTCTGTATTTCATGTTATGTTCCACTTGCTTTGTTTCTCCATGGACAATAGACACCACTTGATCCACCAGACACTTCGGGTTAATTTTGTGGATGTGAATATTTCAACCAGAGCATTTGCAAAACCCAGTGCCTTGGATAGCAAACTTTAGGGCCACCTTCTCATTGAGTCATGTGCAATACTGAGCACACTGCTGGTGCACAATCGATAAATTATAACTCCCTGGAGACCCCCATTTGTCAAAGAAAAATGCATCCATGTTCAATAAAAGATTCTGTCACTCTATTGCTGTCTGCAGCTCTTTCAGATTTATATATTCAGCTGATGATGAGGCATTCAGTATGATGGGTGTGATGTGTCTTTCCAGTTGGACAGGATGACCACAAATGTTATTAAATTCCACCAGTCTGCTGATGGAAGACAAAATCTGTTCCCACACAATATCAGTACCAGCATAGGAGATAATGCAATATTTATTTATGTACAGGAGGCCGTAGATAAATTTCCCATATTGTGAGCCTTGTGGAATCCTGAACGCTCATAAATGATGTACCAACTTTATCCTGGCAGGACTGGCAGATATAAACATGATGATGTTCCTGACTGGCTCAGTTTTACTGTCATCCAAATGGCTTAGTATATAATGTAAAAGCACGTCTGAGTCAGTGAATGCCCATTTTTGAGTGCAGCCAGATGGATTTCTACCATGCAGGCCCTTGTTTGATGTCTAAATTTGCCTCCCACGTGCTCTTGGTATCAGCATGCTTGGAAGAAAACCTTAGTTTAAGCCATTTATGGAAGTTCCGTGTTCCCGTTCCCAAATCATCTGATGTTCAGCCAAAAGGCTGGCTTTATTCCTCACCAAGCAGAGATAAACACACTTTTAAAATTATTTCCCTAAAAAAACCACAGTGGGAAGTGGAGTTTGTGATTGTTGGTTTCAGCTGGGGTGGTGTAGGCAGTGTGACCTTCTCTTATTTTTTCCCCTGGGGAAGTGGGTTTCTCTGGCTCTTCCCTTGGAATAGCCCATCTGGATATTTTAAAACTGCCCATGCAACTTTTTTTTTTTTGTCGCTAGGTATGTATTCACCTCCCTGGCAAGGATGGTGGATATCCTTAGAGCCAGTTGGGAGGAAGCTGAGCCATGCCAGGATCAGAGCAACCTTTGTCTGAGGAAGTTTTGACACCTCTCAAGCTAAGGGAAATAAAATTCATGGGTGTGATTGTTAAACTCAGCCTTTTTTTTTTTTCCAAAGTGTGTTATTGAAATGCTGGTAGGATTTAAAATCCACAATGCTCAGTTGCATGCTCAGTACTTCTTGCCCTGTTCTTTTAGCCATATTTTTCTTCTCCATTCTTTTTCTAGATTCCCTCTGCCTTTTCTTTTAACCTTATTGTATTTTCTTTATTTTTTCCTTTGTTGTGGTCAGTCTATTTGTTCCAGATCAGAACACTAAAATGGTAAGTCTTGCAAGTCACGGCTTATCCTCTAACCACTGGGTTTTCTCTTATGCATGGGCACGAGTATCTAGCCGTGCCATCACATATTGTTCTCAATTTCTGGAAAAGCAAAAGGAAAGAAGCCATCATCTAGTCACGTCATAACACATCTAAAATGGTTACAGCAAATGGTGCCAGTCTTATTAATATTTTGCTTATTGAGCTTTTAATTCAGTCTCTCTCTTTGCTATTTAATTTGTATGAATTTCTAATTGTGACCTTTTATCCATTTTTTTCCTATCTTCCCCACCTGTTCCTAACATACGTATCTTTCCAGCTAGATTCCTCATCATTTTCAAACTGCTGAATATTTTCCTTTTTAATTCTAATACTTTTTTCTCTTCTCCTTCTCATCCTCCTCAATTTCTCTTCCTTTTGTTTACGATGTCCTGACCACTCTTTGCTGATGTATTTCATCAGCTTGGCCTTGCTTGTTATCTCCTGGATGCTGCAGCTCACTCTTCATATTCTCCAAAGTCCTTCCATGTTTAGCTTGCTGCTAAGTGCCGTATTTTCATCCCCTCTGCATCCTTGACAGGCTTTGGTCAGGCCCTGCAGCCTTCATCTCAAAGATAAAAAAAGACGGGGGAGGTGAAGGTGGATCCACGGTCCAATCTGAGCTTGGGGGAGGTTTGGGCAGTGCTAGTTTCTGTGGGCAGAAACCCACAAGAAGCAATGCCAGGATTTATTGGACTGGTTATGATGTGGGGAGCTGTATCCCCTGTCTTCCTTTAGCCCTTACTGTCTAGGTATGCCAAAGTGTGCCAAAATGGGGCACGGGTGCTGTAGTTGAATATAATCATAGAATAATAGAATGGTTAGGGTTGGAAGTGACCTTCGAAGGTCATCTAGTCCAACCCCCCTGTGCAACCCCCCTGCGAGGAGCAGGGACATCTCCAACTGGATCAGGTTGCTCAGAGCCTCATCCAACCTGGCCTTGAATGTTTCCAGGGATGAAGCATCCACCACCTCTCTGGGCAACCTGTGCCAGTGTTCTACCACCCTCAGTGTAAAAGATGTTTTCCTAATATCCAATCTAAATCTACCTCCCTCTATTCTGAAACCGTGACCCCTCATCCTATCACAACAGGTCCTACTGAACAGCCTCTCTCCATCTTTCTTGTAGGCCCCCTTGAGGTACTGGAAGACCGCTATAAGGTCTCCCCAGAGCCTCCTCTTCTCCAGGCTGAACAGCCCCAACTCTCTCAGCCTGTCCTCATAGGAGAGGTGCTCCAGCCCTCTGGGCATTTTGTATTGCCCAGCCTAGAAATCCTGCCAGGACTTAGAGCCAGGGACCAAGGCCTAGGTAGTGATGGGGTCTTCACTATTTGTAGCTACAATGACAGCTAATGAAGTCAGAAAGAGACTTTTGCAAAGAGGCACAGCTAGAATCTCCTGTCACTTGGGTCCATGCTACATGACTGGAACCAGAAAATACACTTTGGTATCTTGTCAAAACTCCTCTGTAGCGCTGTGATTGAAGTTGCTTTGAAAGTCTGATCCTTTGCAGGATTTTTTTTAAAGTAGAATGAAAAATGTTCTGTCACGTTCCAGGTTACAAACTGTAGCTGGAGTAATAAAAGGTCACTTTGTCATTCAGCACCCATTTCCTATTCCTTTGAAGTCCAGCATTTACTAGCAAGTAAACCAAGATACTTCAAAAGTTTTACAGCAGTGTGGCAAGGCAGAGGCATAAGTACATGAGTAAAATAACTGATTAGCTGGTACTGCCTTTGCTGCTAAACAAAATGAGGCCCACCCTTGTTCCCTCTGTGCTTGTGCTCTGTGCTCTCTTCAGAGTTGTCTCTGCCTGGCCTTCTGCGCCGTATCTTTTATACAAGGGTACATCTCTTTGAAGTGTGTGGAGGGGGAAAAAAAAAGTGCCTTTTCTTGACATCTCCTTTGTTATGCTGCTTTCCTTTGCTTGGGAGGATTAGAAAATATTTCATCACCTATTCCCTGTCCCTTTCCTCTCTCCCCTTCTCTCTCTCCAACTTGTTGAATCGTGAAAAGAGAGGAAATACCTAGAAAAAGATGTTTTCCGTCCACAAGCCGAAGAATAGAATAAGGCAGGCTGCAGTGTTTCTTAAAAGGTAATTTATTTTGCCAAGCTGCCCTTGTAATCACATAGGAACATCTGGAAACAAACAAGCAAACCAGGTTTCTCTGGTTTTGACTAGGAAGGAAAATGTTATTAAAATCATTGCAGAGCCTTTTCTCAGGGATGGGTGCTTTCAAGTGTTCCGATTTCATGCCGTGATGTGAGAGGCCAGCCCTGTGCTGGGGACGATGCGACCTTTCGGCTGCAGGGGGCAATCCAGCACAAGGCAAGCTGTTTTGTCAGACCTTGAAATAATCCCGCTATTTCTGACAACAAAGGCTAAAATTGTCCTCATGGTTTGAGGAATGCAAGACTGCATTCTAGCGAAAGGATCAGTCTCCTTTGTGCTGTGATTATGTATTGTGCGAAAACCCCTTCATCGGCTGCTGCCGTGTGTCCGCTGGATGGGACAGAGGTGTCTGTTTTCTTGCCGATAGGTTGGTTTATTTGGGTGGAAAACTTCTGCTAAAGCTGAAGTGCTGCTCTAGAGTCCTGCCAGGCTCCCTGTGGATGCTCCCGTGCTGTGCCATCAGTAGTAGGTGCTAGTGACAAAGGAAGGCTTGGGAAACTGGTGTGTTGTTTCCTCCTTCAAACACAAGTCCAGTCACAGCCAAACTGAATGGTAATTGGCTTACACTTATAGTAAGCACAATTGCTGGATATGGCCACACTGGATCCCAAAAAATGGTCAAAGCCTATGGGTACAGTGGGACAACAGGGGCAGGGGCAGCGAGGTGAGAGCTGGTGAGGAGGGGAAGGTAGGGAGCTGGGCTCTGGCCGCATTTGTTTTCTCCATTTAGACCCTGACACACTTGATGTGAGACATCCCTGCTGTCAGAGCACGTTTTTTATCACAGGGCTTGGCTTACCCACTTGGTTAACGCGCTGTGCCATGCAGTGGGGGCACTGCCAGTGGCGAAGTGTGGTGGCCGTGCAGCTGCTTCATCCCCCTCGCCAGAGGCAAGGTGCAGCCAGTTAGTGGGTTTAGTGCTCAGCAGAACACGTAGGAAAGTCAGAAGCAGCTTGGGGAGAGAGGGGAAGCTAATGGGGGGACTTTGGACATGGCGGTGGGAAGTGTAGCACTGGCCATGAGCGGATGGATTATCTGCAGGTTAATGTCCGTAGAGCAAAGGCATTCAGAGAGGCTCACATCGCCTGCTGGCTCTCACTCCTCTGCCTCTGTGGTGTAAGCCATCCTGGGCCATGCTGCGGAGAGGCTAGCTGGGCTCTGGTCCTGAGCTGTGGGTCACCTCCCACCAAAGGACCACGCACTCCTGCAGCTGGCCTGTGTGATTTCCCCAAGTGGCACGATGCTAGGGTAATTCTTCTTGGTGGCCTTTGCTCCTGAGTGCTGTAGACATTTCTTACATGTGCCCGGACATCCAGGCTCGTGAGAGAGAGTGCTGGGAGGCCAGCTCACCATCACTCCTGCTGGTGAGCAAGACTGAGCAAAAGTGGTCAAATTTTAATGTCTGTAAAAGTCCCCGTCTGGTCTTCAGCATGAGTATTTTGTAACAGTGTCACTTGAAAAGCCCTACATGAGACTGAAGATCCTTTCTGATGGCAATGGGGAGGATGTTGATACAAAAGGTCTTCTGACCCTGCGCAGGTTGGATGGTGAGATGAGGAGGACTCGGTGCCTCCTGGGCACTTCCCTCCTGCACAGGGGAGTGAAGTGGGACTCTTTTGCAGCTCCTGTGCTGTGAGCCCAGTAAGCAGTGGATTTTATTGCACTTCATTTGCTACGGATTTGCATCTCATGGTGAGGTTCTCTCTTGCCAAACAAGTGTAAAGATTGACCAAAGCTTGTCTGGTGGTCATGGCATGTATAAAGTATCTCCAATGGAGATTTCCTGGACTCTAATGATGCAGTTTTGTTCCTACTAGAAACTTGTTTTAGCTGAAACGGTACACTTGTGCCAGATTTGGTTAAAACTGGACAGCAGGTTCAAAATTACCGCAGGAGGCAGAAC
Organism: Chlamydotis macqueenii; assembly: GCF_036417535.1. NCBI lineage: Eukaryota > Metazoa > Chordata > Aves > Otidiformes > Otididae > Chlamydotis > Chlamydotis macqueenii. The sequence goes on from NC_141560.1 coordinate 28,876,203, forward strand.
TGGTAGATACAGACAGCACAGTCATATCAACATCATCACCTCAGAAAGCTGGATTAAAAATTAACAGCTGATGTTCTTATTAGGACTCTTAACATGCAATGCAACCCAAAATATCAGCAAAGATGAAATCTAATCTTCGAGGAGGTTGGAGGCTAGCAGGATTTTGTCTGGTTATTTGCAATAATCAAGCAATGTGTAAAAGTTAAGATTTGTGGAGCTTTGTATGATGTAGAGCTTGTCTAATGAATAACAAACACTTTTTGAATTTTTAAATATCAGGAAGTGGGTTTATTTGTTTCTTCTTGTGTGTGGGGAGGGAAAAAAATAAACAGAACTAGAATAACTTTGGATTTCCTATCAGCTTTTTTTGTAATATTCACAGGCAAGCCTGGTTGCACTGACAAAATTTGTGAGGAACCCACTGCTTGCATCTAAACTTTTCTCAAGTCTTTGGAAGCACTTATAAAGGAGAAAGGATTAAATTTCCAAAGTTAGATTCAGCAATTAAACAGTGATGTTACTGTAAAACCTCAAAGTTAAAAAGAAAAAAAAAAGAAAATAAAAATACTTTTAAAAAGATTCTGTAATTTAAAATTCCTTGCTTTTGGAAGTTTGGGACATCTCACCCGACTAAGATGTCTCTTCGCCCACCATCAGTGAGTGGCTCCTCTCCTCTCCTGTCCCAGGACGGGGTCCCTGGTGTGGAGGGCAGCCGGTGGTGCCTCTGCCTCCCCTGTTTCTGCTTCAGGTTTTATAAATTGCTGACCTCCCTGCAGAGGGCTGGCAAAGTGGGGCTTTTTGTTTGTAAAGCTGCTCTAGATAAATTTTGTTATTAATCACATCAAAGGAGGCTCAGAGATTTTTAGGGCTAGAAGAGACCATTACTGTATTGGTATGTATCTAATTTGGAAAATTCCTTCCACGGTGTTTTTGGGTTTTGTCAAAAAGGAATATAGTATTTGTTTTCCTTTGCCCTTAGGCCTTAAGTTTTAATTTAACTTTCTCATAAACCAAACAGAATCAGGGAATAATCATTATCATAGAATTTTAAAAAGTTTCTTTCATTTATTAGAGAAATTTCTGAAAATTGTGTTTGCATTGTAAAATAAAAATCTACCCTATTTTCAAATGGCAAAGAAGCCCACCCTTTCTAGCAAAAATGCAGACAAACTCTTTAACTGCCATGCCATAGGAAAGTCCAAAGATGGGGATATGGACACAGCACAGCAGGATCAGCCCCGTGAAGTTCAGGGGAGTTTTGACTGTATCGGAATAACAAACTGAAAGGGATCATAGAGGAATTCTGCTCACATTTCTGAAAGAAGCAAAACTTTCAGCTGTTCTTGATGTTCAGCTCTCAGGACTTGCTTAATATTCAACGCTGGTTTCATCATCAAAGAAATTGAGGCAAAATTAAAAATTCTTTTCCTGGGTCTGTTATTTCACAGCTTCTACTTCCTTTCAATTTTGATACTGCCATCCATTTTGATAGAAGAAAATGATGTGTGAGGAACAAGGCAGGCAGGAAGGAGATGGAATGAGAAGTGCTTTCCAGCACTGACTGCACCTCTGCAGAAGTTTATAATAAGGTGTCTGCAGATCACTCCCCACTGAAAGCTCTCATAAATAACACTCTTGCTCACGGAAAGTGAATTAAACCAGTCCTGCAGCGCGCAGCTGCTGGCGAGCACCGCGGCATGCTCTGATCTCCAAGCGGTCAGACTCTTGTCTAGTGCTGCACAATTTCTTTCTACTCTCTTCTGTTGAGTACGTGTGACTTCTGTGTTGGTTTTGTGTGTGTCATGTCTCCTCCCTCCCTGAAAGATTTTTGTTAGAAGGAAGTGCTTCCAAAAGCTTGTTACACTTCTTTATCTGGATCGGCTCCGGGGGCTGGCTCTTAGGATCCAGAAGAGAGCTCTTTTCAAGGAGTCCAGTTTGCAAAAACTTCCCCTTTGCCATTTGTTCCCAAAAAATTGGTGAAGAAGGAGCCTGGCCCACATGGGCACTGTAAAGGGCAGCATGACCGTGGTCTAGAGCTTTGGAGGGACCCACTGAAGCTATGTCACCAGTTCCCAAGGTGACCTTGAGCAAGTCTCTTGGGCTATTCCCATGTGCAGTGGTCAGGAGCTGCACAAAGGATGTAATCAACAATAACTTAGGATGTGAGAAGGTTTTTGCACTGCAGTCACAGGGGAAATGCCTCTGTCAGACTAACCTGGCTGTTGCAAACCCTGGTAGCAACCCAGTTGCAGCGTGACGGCATTCCATGTGCGTGGATTTCCCTTGCAGAACAAGCAGTGCAGTGGTGATGGCTACATAGGTGGAGCTGTTAGAAGGGAATGAAAATGGGAGGTTTTCTGTGACCAAAGGAAAACAGAATGAATTCATGACAGTGCTCTAGACTTCGGTAGGTTGTTAAGTACAAAAATCAATGTTAATGTAACATTATGGCTGAGCTTTTAAACCTGCTAGTTAACCTGTGGAGCTCAGCCTGTAATCTTACAACCTCTTTTTGAACTGTGCATAGGCCAGTATCTAAAACATTACTTACACAGAAAAATGGCGAGGTATTTTGCTTTTCTGTAGCTCCAAAAGAGCTTTGTAAAACACTTAAGTAAAATTTGCCTAGGAAAAAATCAAATATATGGGAAATTGCACTTTAGAGACTGAAATTCAAGAAGTTCCCACATGTTTTCCAGAATACAGAAAGCAAGCCATCTCTTGTCTGTAAGTGTTCATTTCCCTGCTCCTTGCAGGGGCGTTGGACTAGATGACCTTTGAAGGTCCCTTCCAACCGAAACCATTCTATGATTCTATGATTTGCACTCTAATACTTTTCAAAGCCCTTCAGCAGAATAAGGTAAATCTTTGAATGTATCTTTGGATGAGGTGCTCTTCAGGTTAAGAATGTACTTCTGTGGTCAAACACTAATTGGTACAGTGGGATGCCTGTCCCTGCCAGGCATCATTGCGTTTGCTGGTGTTGCTACTGGAGTCACTCTTGATGCTGGCAGTTAAAAGTTGGTCTTGTAATTGTAATGCATATTCATACTCTGTATGACTATCAGCAGTTTTGCAAATACTGTTCTTTACATGGTGCTGCTCTTTGCATAAGAAAAAATGCTTTCATTTACATAGTCTCTGGGGGGAGGGCAAACAAAACCTGTAGCCTGATTGTTTTTCCTGTCATTACCTATTTTTCTGATAACTTCTTGCATGTCACTTTGGCGGTATAACCTGATCATTTCTTGCAATTAATAGACACAAATTTACTAGCAGCAGAACATAGGGGGCATTTGCTGTTCTAGTGACCCTTGTCTTCTGTTCTGCTAATAGCTCATGCAGCTCATATGGTCCTGGCTGAAGCTTTGGATCCTCCAAGGCTGCAGAGAGAAAAGGCTGTGCAGCAGCCCAGAAGGTTGTGGTATGTTCCCTTTCACGTGATCCATTGTGGGGATGGGCCCAGACACACTTGCCTGTGGTTAAAAAAAGGAAATATTTTTAAAGCTCTGTAGACATTATCATAGCTCATATGCATGGAAGAGTCAAGCTAAGGTTGTGATGGGGATTGCATCTGAAATCCTGGTGCCATTGAAGTCTGCCAGAGCTTTGACAGCCCCATTAATTGCGTTTCTGTGGTTGGTAAGCCTTCTTTCTAATGTCATTTTTAGTGCCACACAGAGAAATCTGAATGCAACGGAGTTCCTGGAAAGGGGCTGAAATGTTGATGCCTCTGTGCCATTCAAACGAACTGTGATGGGGTGGGCAGAGAGGGTGAGCGCAGACCCTCTATCCTGGCTCTTTGCTGACATGGGTTTGGAGGCTGCTAGCATTGCCTGGACCTGCATGGTGCTGTTGGGGAAGCTGCTGTGTGGGAGCTGGAGGCCCACACTGGAGGTCGTGGTTCCCTTCCTCCCCTCACCGGGATGCACAGAGATGCTGAGCCCCGAGGGACTGAACCAGTCCTTCCCGCCTGGATGGCTCTGTTTGGGGTGCTGCCGTTTGGACTTTGGTATGTGGATGGGTCGTGCAGCCCTCGGGGCTAAGGACTGGTTTAACTGGCCGGGTACCCAAGGGGAGGCTCCGTCTCTGAAGGGGATGCTGTACAGTGGCTTCTTGTTTCTTTCTTCCTTATTGAAACTCCTTAAAAGCAAATCCTTTTTGCTCCCCAAATAAGCTCTTTACTTCTGCCTTTCAGCTCTAAATAGCTTAGCATATAAGTAGCTTCTTTTGGAAAAAAAACACTGTCTGTGTTTCTGTGATCAGACACTCGGAGTGAATTTCAGTCTAATCCTAGTTTTGAAATTGATTCAGCTCAATGACCTTGGGCAAGTTACTTAACCTCTCAGTACCCCGGTTTTTCCATTTGTAAAAGAGAGAACTGAATACCCTTTTGAGCTGGGTAAATATGTCCTGAAGCTTAATTCAGATATGCCTGTTTTTAGAGGGCTTTTGAGTTCTACGGTTGGAAGCATGATGGAAGAACAAAGCTTACTTCTTGGTAGGGAGTTTCATCTTCCAGCCCACTCTGTGGGTCTGGTGCACACAGCAACCCAACCAGAGCCTTCCCATAGCCATTAAACACAACACCAACAGGAGCTTCGTACTTGTTAGGACTGGTGATAGGGTGTCTTGATCCCACCTCTGCTTGGAGACACAGTGGAACGGGCTCGCCTTGCCTCAGCTAGGTGTTACGCTAAGGAGGAACATGGGAAGATGAGATGACAGCCGTACTTGACCCTCCTGATTTCCAGCCCTATTTGGCTTGAAACGTGACATGTGTGGGCTGGAGGAATTCTGGAAGCAATGTGGAAGTGTTGGCATGCCCGTTTGCATACTAATACGCCCCGAATGCCATTATTTTTCCAGCTTCCACAGCTGTGTTATGACTGTACTAGAGCTGAATTCTAACAAACCAGCCAAAAGGTTTGTTTGCATGTATATGTGCACTGAGGTTTTGCAAGCAAAACTGGAAAGCTTTCTAGTTGTCGCAGTTGTTGTGTTGTGGTTTTGTTTTTTTTTTAAACCCAGTACACTTTTGTGCTTACATTAAAAATTATGGATCAGCTGTATTTTAACAAATGTCTGTTCCCTGAATTTATGCAGTTGATGGCCTCAGAGCTCAGTTTGAAAGGTTTCCCCCTCTGTATTGCAACTGGGATTTCTTCCATAGATTTCTTTTTTTTTTTTTTTTTTTTAATAGAAACAGTGTTTTATCTTTGTATCTTTGTCTTGTATAAAAGATAAAAATCTATAGTAATTCTTTCCTATGTAGACTGCTCTATTTTTCCCGTAAAACACACTTGCAAATAAGTCTGCAGATCTTTCAGCACAATGCCTGAAGCATCACACATGATAAATCCTTCCCTAGTTTCAGCTTTCTGTAACCTTCCCCATTCCTCACAATGACACACACTTTCTCTCATTCATCTTTTATTACAATTCAATATTGTGCTTGAATATAATTAGTTTGTATGCAGTGTTCCCTCCCTGCTCCCCTCCCTTGTTTTTTGTTTGTTTTTTTTTTTTTTTTCTTGAAAAAGGACAAACTACTTGTTCCCATGCACATTTCATCTGGAAATTGACTTCAGTGTTATAGGTTCCAATATATTTACACAACAAGTATTGGGAAAAGAAGAAATATTTTTAACATTGTAAACCTCTAGCAAAAATATGTATGTAATAGAATCTGGTACTGTGGTATTACACACATTACAACTGTCACTGTGACTTACAGCCTTAGTTTAGCTGAAAGAAAATCTATAACCCTAGAAATGCAACAATGTTCGAGTCACAGTTCAGAGTAATAAATGTTTTTCACAGAATACTGTAATCCATATTTCCAAAGCTGATACAACAAAGGCATTTCTACTAGAAATCTTTCAATTTCATGGGCAGAGGCTCAGAGAGGGAGAGAGAATGGTTAGGAGAAATGATAAGCAATAAAATGCCTGTGTTCAGAAATATTAGCCCTTTGGCTAGTGCCGTTGGTTGATCGTTCTTGCCCTCGAATTACATCTTAATAAAGTATCATCTGTTTTTTGGTACCGGTATGAAAAAATCAACTTTTAAAGTCCGTGTCTCATTTGAGGGTGGTGAGGGTATTGGGTTGCAGGGAGATGTCCGAGTGCCTCGGTGTTCCCTGCATCACGGGCACCCTATATGTTGCTCATCGGTCCCTCTGGGGCAGCTGACGGCACTCAGCTGAGGTGAGGTCTACCTTTATGGTGGGTTGACCATGGCTGGACACCAGCTCACCAAAGCCACTCAGTCACTCCCCTCCTCAGCTGGACAGGGGAGAGAAAATATAACGAAAGGCTCAGGGGTTGAGGTAAGGACAGGGAGATCGCTCACCTGTTGTCCTCACAGGCAAAACAGACTCAACTTGGGGAAAATTAATTTAATTTATTACTAATCAAATCAGAGTAGGATAATGAGAAATAAAACCAAATCTTAAAACACCTTCCCCCCACCCCTTCCCTCTTCCCGGCCTTAACTTCATACCCAACTATCTCTACCTTCTCTCTGCAGAGTAGCACAGGGGGACAGGGATTGGAGATTGTGGTCAATTCATCACACGTCATTTCTGCTGCTCCTTCCTCCTCAGAGGAAGAACTCCTCACATGCCTCTCCTGCTCCAGCATGGGGTGCCTCTCACGGGCTACAGTCCTTCACAAGCTGCTCCAGCGTGGGTTCCTTCCATGGGGTGCAGTCCCTCAAGAACAGGCTGCTCCAGCGTGGGTCTCCCATGGGGTCACAAGCCCTGCCAGCAAAGCTGCTCCAGCGTGAGTTCCTCTCTGCACAGGTCCACAGGTCCTGCCAGGAGCCTGCTCCAGCACAGGCTTCCCACAGGGTCACAGCCTCCTTCAGGCATCCGCCTGCCCTGGCGTGGGGTCCTCCACAGGCTGCAGGTGGATCTCTGCTCCACTGTGGGCTTCCATGAGCTGCAGGGGGACAACCTGCCTCACCGGCTGCACCACGGGCTGCAGGGGAATCTCCGCTCTGGCGCCCTGAGCACCTCCTACCCCTCCTTCCTCACTGACTTTGGTGTCTGCAGGGCTGTTTAATATATTTTCACTCCTCTCTCTGGCTGCTGCTTCTATTGCCCAGTGTTATTTCCCCTTCTTAAATACGTTATCCCAGAGGCACTACCACAGTCATTGATGGGCTAGCCTTGGCCAGCAGCAGGTCCATCTTGGAGCCAGCTAGCATTGTCTCTATTGGACATGGGGAAGCTTCTGGCAACTTCTCAAAGAAGCCACTCCTGAGGCCCCCCTGCTATCAAAACCTTGCCGCGCAAACCCAATATAACATTAGGGATGATATGGGCAGTTTTTTCTCGTCAGGGCTCTCAAATATGCTCCTCTGTGTGTCAGTGCTGGGAGCTGCCAGCCACTGCGCCTCTTTGGGGTCCCAGTATGCAGCCTCCCCGAGCGCATGCTGCTGAGCCCTTCACCTCTGTGGTGGGATGAACCGATTGCTTGGTGGCTGTCTTCAAATTCTTGGCTTGAGAATCTGAACTGAGAAGCCTTCTCCCAAATGTTCATTTTTTTATGTTCACCAGGAATGGTGTTCTCAGGCCAAAGGCAATGAGAGCCCTGGGGTGTCCTTGTGTCCCTGGCTTTGGTTTGACTTTGTGTACCGGGAGGGAACCTGACCAGGTGCCAGAGCAGTGAGGCTATCCTGGCAGGCCTTCCTGCCGGTGACAGCAAACACATACATCACACCACATATTTCCTTTCTCAGAAGGGTGCAGTTTGAGCAGCTAAGTAGCTTGTGTGGTGGGCTCCCAAGACCTTCATTTGTCTCTGCCTTCAAACTTCCTGGCAAGCTTGCTCATGTCTATTAATTTTCTAAAATCCATGAAAGAAAAAAAAGAGCAAATTGCATTAAAGTAATCTGTAATCATTTGAGTTACAGTATGAGTGAAATACTCTCATAGCTGAGCAGTTAAAATGGAAATGCAGTGTTGAGAAGCTGCATGTGCCATAGTTTATTGCCCACTATACACATTGCAGAGTATCAGGTTCATTCCAGTCAAGGTTAGTCAGAGGTTTGTCTTTGGTTTTATATTTAAAAAAAAAAAAAAAGAAAAGAAGGAAAATAGAGACACTAGTAATAGGAAAAACATCTGCCTTGTTAGGCCCTTCATTTATTGCTTTTGTTTCCTATTGGGGCTGAGCAGATATGCGGGCACCCAGAACCGCTGAGCTGGGTGCGATTCCCAGCAAGCGTGCAGGTGGTATGGAAAGGCCAGTCAGTGGGTCTGTGCTGAATAATAAAGCTTTTAATCAGAAATGCAGAAGCTCAGCATATCTAGTTGTATTATCATCTTGACGCATTGCAAGCGCTTGGTAGATATAGCACTAACATTGCCCCTACTATGCTGAGACATCATGCTTGCTTTAATGCACAGTACTAAAAATTTCAACTTCACATAAATTAGCTTTATTAGCTACTTTACTTAGTCATCATTCCTATTACTGCTTCATTAGATATCTGATTCATAATCATTGACTTATGAAGAACAGATTGAAAAGAGTTTCCCCCTCCCATCTGCTCTCTCACCTTCCCATGCTTCAGTGTACGTTCAGATAAATCCAATGGTACAACAGATAACACCGATCCCTTTTGAATCTTGATGTGGGACGGCCTCACATGCTCTGTCCTTGTAAGGCTGCGTTTCCCTCTCAGACGTACTGTAGGAGGCTCTATCGTTCTTGATTGGAGTGTCTGACTCACAAGGATGAGCTAATTTCATTGGCAAGATCCCGCTTTCCTGAGCCAGGACAATCATATTTTTTCTGGTGCTCGGGTGGCTGTGATAGGAGTCTGAAATATTGCATGCGTATGAAATAGGCAAGGCATAAAAATATACTCACAAAGTGGTGAGGCTATGAACAGTTTACTTGCCCTTGGTACACAGGAGAGTAGACATTGCAGGGGCATTTTTCCATCTTACCAATGAGAATAAGCAGTTCATCATCTGGTCTTTGTGTCAGGAGACTATGTGGCTCTGAAACTGGTTTCTACATCCAGCTAGGCATGACTTTAAAGGCAGGTGCAGGATGTGGCCCTTCTGCTGAAGCACACTTATCAAGCAACTAGGGTCTCAAAAAAGTCTAGGTGATGCCCAGGGTTTATCACACCTGTTCCTTTGGGTGGCTTTGGGAGCACTCAAAGCATGATGTTGGAAGTTTTGAAAGGAGAATGTAGGAATGCCTTCATAAAAGAACTGACCTTTCTTTAGGCTGTCTTTATTCGCTGTTATCCTTTGGTTTTTGATTGTTCTGTCAGCATTGTCTTCAAGTATCACGGAGTTTCTCCAGTGACTCATAATTGAGTGGCAGTATATGTGTCTTGAGAGCAGTCCATGTGTTTCTTGTTTGGAAAGAGGTGGCTCTTGCCAGTGCGTACGAGAAAAGTTGTGCTTTTCCTTCAGATTTCCCGGAAGGAATTCTCTTGTCATCAAGCTATTCTTTCACACGTGAAATGGGAAAGTTCTGCTAAAAGACTCCTGTATGTAGCAGGAAAGGATTCTGCTGCAGGGACGTGCACATCGCATGGCTAGTGCTTGCAACTCATCGTGCCTCAGATGAGAGGCTCTGGCCTCGTGGAAGGGTTTGCACTGGTTTTCCTTGCTACAATGAAGAGAAAATTTGAAAATCCCAAATGCCTTGTAGAATTCCTCTGACCTTTTGGTAACTTTTTAGACACATGCACTTGCTAAGCTCTAATATGCATGTGGTCACTGAACTGGCACTCTTCAAAATTAAATAGACCTAATGCAAATTACTAATAATCTGAGAAAGCTTTGTGCTAAAGAGGCTGTAGTAAAATTTCACAGGAGAATCCTCTTCTGCAGGTTATGTTAAATGGCCTTGTTAGACATTTGAGTATTGAGTGTCATTATGTAGTGATTTGAGAAGAACAGAAAAAAATCGTAAAACTGCTAGTAAGATTCTCACAGCAGATCTATTATGGCTAGTCTCTCTAGTAATAATTTAGAGTTTTAATTTTCTCAAGTGTCCCACAGGTTTACTATATCCAGCCAAATGGTTCACAGAAAAGCTGGCAGAAAGGAAGGTTTTTATGACCTGTCCTCACTGGTGGCTTTTTATAGCGTCACCCTCCCCCACATATGTGTGTGCCACATGCACGCACACGCGTGCATGTCCACACACACACCCCAGGAGTTTCAGGGAGCCGTAGGAGTTTGTCAAGTCCTGCACAGCTCTCAGCTTAATTCACACCATTCAGAAACAAGCAGCATCTTGATGCAGAGTCTTTTTTTCCCCTTGGTTTTAAATATATATCAAAAAACGAAAACCAAAGGCGGATTGATTGATACAGAAGCTCAAAGAGTGATAGCTGCTTCCCAATTTGAATAGCCTTTCTGAAAATAACACACCTCTGCCTCTGGATTTTACTCATCAATCAATATCCATCTGTTTGAAAAGTGAAGCACCTGCTGAGAAGCTGGTAAGACCCCTGGCACAGAGTGTAAATACCCTGAACCTTGGGATTTATATCAGCAGGCAAGGGGAAAAATATATTTTCTACCTAATCAGCACAAGGCAGACAAAGTTATCCATGCTGGGTGCCGGTCTCACGATTCGGAGCCATCTGGCGCTGACAAACAGGGACAGGAGGGGACGTGCCTTGGAGTCTCTGCCGCAGGGATGCGGTTAGCCAGTGCTCTTTGGGGTGCAGAGGGATACTGGGGCTTTCCTGACCCCCACCGGCCACCTCCCACGGGCAGAGCTGGCTGCCGGTGTGGTGGGGTGGGACATCTGAGCTGGGAATTTTTAAACAAAAGTGTTGAAATTAGCTTTAACATCTGCAAAAACTCTTTGACAGAGCCTCTTGCAGCAAAGTCCCCAGAACCTGAATTTTGACAAGGAAAGAGCCCATTATTATCAGTGATGTTTCAACCATTATTTTATGAATATATTCAATGACAAGAACTAGCTTGTTTCCAAGACAACAAAATTCAAACCCCGTCCATGATTGCTCTAAAGGAGGCCTCCTGTCATTTCATTCCTTTGAAGAAACTCACAATTTGATGGGCAAAATGCCAGAAATAATTAGACAGAATAGCACCATAAACCCCAAAGGAAGCAAAATATCTGCTGTAAGAATTTCCCACCAGAAATCCTGAAAATCAAATCAAAGCTTGGATAAAATCTTTTCTGTTGAGTATATGAACCAACAACAAAAAAAAAAAAAAAAAAACACCCAGAAAAGAAAAAGTGGGTGGGAGAAGACTATCCAGTTTTCTCCCTCATCAAAGAGAATACTAACAACTGTCTTCGTGACTTGCTTGTGTCTTCTCGTGAAATAATAAGTGGGCAGGGCAAGCAAATTTAAAGCAGTATTCCCCAAAGCAAGGTCAAAACTGCTAGAAATGTTCATTTCATTTTTATTTGCTTTTCCTGCGAGGTACCCACTGTGGCTATAATTTCCCATTCTTTATGGGGAGATCAAAAGATTTGTGCTGTGCAGTGTAGGAATCAATTCAGTCATCCTGGCAGCACGCCAATCTTTATTACGTTATTTGTTAACCCGAGTTATTGCAGAACAGAATAACTGTTCCGTGGGATAAATGAGGGAGTTTTTCTTGCTTCCTTGACCTTGATTTCCACGCTCGTGCCTTGTCCTCTCTCAGCACCCACATGCAGATAATGATTGTCTGTGTTAGAGTGAATGAAATATCGCTGCAGAGCCTGTGTCGAAGCCAATCGTTGGTTTGGTGGCGTGTGAGCTAACCAGTAGCCTGCATTGTTTGCCTTTGCACTGTGCAGCATTGAGGGTTTCAGGTATTTCTTACAGTGGGTGAGAGTCTCCTCTCTTTACCGACAGTAAAATCGGCCCCGGTGACAAGAGCTGTATTTGCTCTTTTCTTCCTACTAGGCCGTTTCTGTAACACTTAAGAGCTAACATGATCCTCCTTGGAATAGTTGTGTGATTTTTTTAAGGAGTCTTTTTAATTAAGTTTGTGAACAGTGAGGTATTTTGGTAGCTTTGGGGGATGTACATTAGGGGTAAGTTAAAACCAACCTGGAGTTTTGCCGAAGTAAGGATCACAGTTTCACGTTTACTTGTTCCTCACTGGGAAATTTTTACTTATATTTTCTCAACAGAAAAAATGCAGGCTTTGCACAGTCGTATTTTACATAGAGAAAATGGAGGGTAGGTTCTGTTTTGCAATGAAGTGATCTAATTCAAAATACGCTTGATGCCAATCAAATCAGCAAAATGCCAAATGGAATCAGCATTCTTCTGTGTCCCAACGAGCAGCTGCAGTGACCTCTGCTAGGGGAATTTTGTGGGCATTGTGCCCCACTGCTGCTCTGAACCCAGACTCTGTGGCCACGGGCATTTCCCACGCAACACAGAGCTCTCTGATTGCAAATGCCATGCTGGAACCCATTTCCACAGCTTTTTGCGGTCGTGCCCGGGAACAGAATGTAGGAGGGGAGAAGGGACAGCCCGGAGCGAGATGCTTAGGAGTCTAAGACAGACCTAAGGTTTAATTTCACTGAGATGAGGTAGCAGTATGTCGATACATAGCCTGCACTGTGAAATGTCAAAACCAGGTTGAAGCCCTCCCCAGCTGATTTAATTCAGTATAACCAAATTAGAGATTTTAGTAAGGGAGAGAGAAGAGGATCAGAACTTGCAGATTCTTTCAAAATGCTCTCCACTGCTAAAAAACCAGCTTTTTAATCTTGTTTTGAAATAGAAACAATTGTTGAAATCTCTGGACTTTTCGTAGGATGAGTATCCTTCACAAGAACAAATCCCAGTCACTAAGTTGCAGGCCAAAGTTAATGGCATTAGTTAATACCAAAAAAGTGCAACACACCAGAAAATGGAGAGTATGGAGAGAACCAGGGACTGGGGATTTGGTACATGCTTGGAAACAAAGAAGAGGAATTTGCTTTTTGTTGTCCCTCCCCTAAGAGCCCATGGTGGGAAATCCAGGAGATAGCTGCAGGTACAGACAGCAATAGCTGGGCTGCTGCCGCCCAGTGCTGCAAGTCTGGGCAGGGAAGGGTGGATACTATTGTGCATTTTTTAGTGGACATCCACAAAACAGTACACATTCAGGCTTTGCAGTGGACAGGGCAGGGCTGGGGAGAAAAAGGTTCTCTGCCTTCACCAAAAGGCCCAACAGAAGACCCTAAATGCTGCTTTCCAAAGTGTTTTTTCCCATTCTGCTCTTCCATAGTCCGATGCTATAATCTCAAAATACCTCTGCCTCACAATATGTTCAGACAAAGGTGTTTACAAAAGTGCTAAGCCTGAGAATCCAGCCACCTAGCATCAAATGGAAAACTTAAATTCATAAGCTCCCTCCTTTAAACTGATGGAAACGGATCCAAACAAAACAAAGCAAAACAAAAGCAGTAGGTAAACATGTTGGAATGTACAATGGATAATGGATATTGAGGGATGGTCTAGTCATGCATGCTAAACAGATACATCTATGAGTATAAATTTAATTAGCATCTGGAAATTAACAAGGCTAGAAAGAAGGGCAATGTCTTTTTAAGTGAAGGCGATGAATAGGTACTGTTTGGTGCATATAGATAAATGAGGATTTAATTCATAAGACATAATGAGCCAGGTGTCTATAAAATAATTTGTGGAGCTTTTTTTTTCTGTTGGATATCACAGAAGATAATGGTGTAACACTTCAAGGTCAGTCTGTCTCTACCTATTAATCTCTTTTTTGGAGAAAATATTTTAAAAAATAAATAACTGTCGTGGTTTTGTTTAGTGAGGGGGGGCCTAAGGTGGTAGCTTCTGTAGGAAACTGCTAGAAGTCGCTCCCCTTTGCTCAGTGGACTCGGTCGGGCCTAGGGCGGACCTGCTGCTGGCCAAGGCCGAGCCGACTGGTAGCAGAATGTTCTGTGATAATGCCTCTGCGATAACCTATTTAAGAAGGGGAAAACAGAAAAAAAAGAGAGAGAAGAGAAGATGTGAAGAAGCTGAGCAGGGGCAGAGGCGCAGAGGGGGAGGTGCAGGCCTCATGGGCCTTGCAGGCCTCACCCTCTGGCCTCTTGGCAGGCAGCCGACTGGGCCCGACTCGGTCCGGCCTGGCTGCAAGAAGTGGAGAGGAGATGAGAAGTGAATAAGATGTAAAAAAAAAGATCCTGAGAGACATCTACCAGCCTGTTGTGAGGAACGGCTGCAGACACCAAGGTCAGTTCAGAAGTGAGGGGGGGGAGTAATGCAGCTCCTGGCCAAGATTCCCCTGCAGCCTGTGGTGACGACCATGGTGGAGCAGGTTGTCCCCCTGCAGCCCATGGAGGTCCATGGAGGAGCAGAGATCCACTTGGAGCCCATGAAGGACCCCATATCGGGGGAGGTGGATGCCTGAAGGTGGCTGTGGCCCATGGAGGGCCCACTGGGACAGCTGTTCTGAAGGGACTGAACTCCGTGGAAGAGATGACCCACGCCGGAGCAGTTCCACGAAGGACTGTGGCCCTTGGGTGGGACCCCACAACAGAGCAGGAGAGGAATGTGAGGAGTTCTTCCCCCGACCATGAAGCAGTGGCGTGAAACAACATGTGATGAACTGACTGCAACCCCCATTCCCTCTTCCCCCCTGTGCCGCTCGGGAGGGGAAGGTAGTAGAGATAATGTTAAGCTTGGGAAGAGGGAGGGGTGGAGGGAGGTTGTCTTGGTCTCTGTCTCATTATCCTGCTGTTTGTAGTAATAAATGAATAGTTTTCCCCAAGTTGAGTCTGTTTTGCTCGTGACGGTAACTTTAAGGATTTCTCCCTGTCCTTATCTCAAGGCGGGGGGAGTGAGAGAGAGATTCATTTCTCTACAGGCAGGCTTCTGTGGAGAAATGCTAGTCCAAGACTATGTCCCCTGTGTGTGCCCATGTGGGAGTGGGGGTGCATTTCCAGAGAAACTGATATTTCATAATGCTTATATCTGCAAACATTGATTTAAAAACAGAGCATTACTTTAAAAGCCAAAGCATTGGTTTAAAACTAGAACTTTCTGGGTTTCTTTAAAGAAAAAAAATAAACTGGGTACTGTATGATGCTATGAATTGCCCTTTCCCTGTCGCCTATAGGACTTTCATCCATCTCCTTAAGCATTTCAGCAGAGACTACTACTCCTGGACTGAAAAATTAATGATAGCAGGAAATCCTGTTATTCCAGTGATGGATAGGACTGTAAAGGTTACGTGTTGGGTCTTGGTGATGTTCAGTGAAGTGAGAGAAGATTAGGGCAGTCTTTTTTTTTCTGTTTTCCAATATTTCTGGGAGTCCTTCTGCTGTCCCTGGGTATTGGGGTCTCCATATTGCTTTTCTAAGTGCTGCAGCAGCTTCTTGGATTTCCAGCAAAAACTGAGGTGCTTTCTTGTCTGTTCATGCATTTTCTTGTGGAGCTGCTATTCTTCAGAAAAATGGAAACCAGGGAAGAGAGGTTTCTCTTTTCAGCTGCTAGCCAAGCAAAGCATAGGTGAACTTTTATGAGAGAAAGTAAAGGCATTTTTCTTCAAATGTCACTGAGCTACTGTGAGTAATAGCTACATGCAGATTTATTCAAGAAGAAAGACACCCCCCTCCCCGCTCTGTCTTTTAAAAGGAAAGGTGTTAAGGACCTACATAGGCACTGCTCCCAGTGCCTCATGCAAGTAACTGACTTTACCTCACACAGGAATGAAAGGGATTCCACTGAGAGTGCAAAGGACTTGAGGAGGGTGAATATTTTGATCAATTTTTGAACGTATAGCTTTGAATTAACACACCAGCGACAAACAAATCTGCTTTAAATGGCCTTCTGGTGGTGGGGGGAGACTGAACACCCTCTTACTGACAGTTCTTTGCGCTGTGATAAATTTAACGTGGCAGTAAAGAAGGGTTTACATTTGTACAAACGTCTTTTATGAACAACAGTTTCCATCCATTTAATAATGACCCCGCTTTTCTCGGGAGAATAGCACCATTACCAATCTGTTGATATGGTTTCTGCAGGGTGAGACAGCACTTCCTGTGGTACTTAATTGTCTCGCCCATCTGCGGAGCGTGAGGCTCCCTGGAAGACACCTGCTTTCTCAAATGTTGTTTTTAAGGATCAGACCCATTGCGGTTGATTGCACGAGGCCTGTTACGTTGGTTGTGTTTTAGGAGAAAGATGGGTAAAAGCCAGACTTCCTACTAGGCATGCGACTTAGCAAAACCAGCCTCTAATTAAAAAGCCGAAAGGCGCGTGCACAAAAAGCTCATGTGCAAATATCTCTCTCTTTGCATAAAGTATTAAAGTTCAATAAAGGATTTGTCATAAATTGAAGCTAATGGTTAATTTAATATTGCTTTATGCTCTTTTGGATTTTTGTATATGGAGAGTATCACCCAGATTTGCTAGGGTTAACATAAGCAAGGAGGGATTGAGACGTCTGTGATTTAGCCCGGGAACGCTTTGCTTTCTTTTTTCTGGTTGGTTTTTTTTTTTTTGATCTAGGAAAGCCCCAGAGTTTCAAGATGGACATAGGACTGGCAGGTCAGTTTTTGAGTTTGGAAACATTTCATGGCTTAAGCTCTGCCAAATTATTGTTTGGCCAAATCCTACAAGTCGTGGAAGCCTGTACCTTCTTCCTCCCAAGCCCAGGTCAGCCCTCTTGGCACTGCTGGCCTGTGCAAAGGCACCACGGAGCTGCCAGCAGCCCTGAAGATGCCCCAGTCTCCGGTCTCTCTGTCCTCACCTCTCCTGGCAAGTGGCATTTGCAAGGCTGCTGACTCCTCCTCACAGCTAATGAGCTACTTGCTGCATTAGCATAAGATTATTAATTATTGAAAAGGGTGCTTCTGCCTACCTTTGCACTGGGCTGTGCGGCCATAGAGTGGAAAGTTAAAAGGAAAACCCAGAAAGGGTTGGTTGTTGAGTTAATGGATTTTCTATTCACTTTCTGTTGGCTCAGATTGCTGGCAAAGCCTCAGGAACAGTGATGAATGCTCTTTGTAACGTCGGCTCCTAAAGGGAGGCTGTGGCACAGCCCAGTGCTTGCTCTGTGGAAGGCAGGGTAGGAGCAGGCTGGTGGCACTGCCCCTCTGCCAGACCTGGCTGTGATGGAGCCCCTGTCACCCAAAAAGGCTGTAACAAGATAAACAGGTTCATAAATGACCTGCATGTGCAAGCGTGTGGTTAGCTGTGCTGAAAGAAAGTTTAAGGTTGACTTGCTCACAGTCTACAAGGCAAATTCATGTAGGTTGCAGTGGATTTCCCACAGGTGGAAGTTCTTAAAACCTGGAGTGTATATTTCTGAAAAGCTATTATTCAGTTCAAACAGAATCCTGAGAAAAAAAATATAAGACTTGTGTTATTTTAAGAGATCACAAAAAAAGGCCACATCTGTAAATTTTAGCATCTGGGATCTCAGACGAGTTGGTTGCTAGCTTGTCTTTGGCAAGCAGGAGGGACAGGAGCGCTCCGGCTTTTGTCACTGTAGGCGAATACGGAACAAATTACAATAGCTAATAGTTCTGTAGGGAGGAAGAGGGGTGTAAATGGACATGAAGGAAACCAACATTATCTTAGTCTAGGAAAGAAGCACTACAGTAATAGGTAGTAATAGGCTAGTAAACTTGACTTCAGTTGCAGGCAAGTTCCTGGAGATTTTAAGAGCTGAGCTCACAAAATATATGGGGAAATGTGCTCTGATAAAAGTTACCAATGTGCCTTCAGAGGGAATACGCTTTATATGGCAAAGCTAGGAAAGTTATTTTGTGAAGCTCATCGAGGGGAAAAAATGTGGTGAAGGAAAGGAAAAGGAAATAAATGTAAAACACTTGGATTTTGCATTAGGTCAAATAACAGTGGCTAGAATTGAGAAAAGGGACTAATTTCTGAAGATATGAGACCCATGTGATGACCACAGGCAAGTAGAAGAATAAGAGTGGGTAAGATAAGAAGGTATCAAAGAAAATAGAAGGATGATCCTTAAAGAAGTAATTTTCCATTTAGTGTGCTAAGGATGCTAGTTTACCCTCTCCACACTGATGGCAAGTGAAAGTTCATTTTTAAAGGAAACGCTGCCAGATCAACACTGAGCACCTTTGGAAATTCTGTAAATGGTATCTGGATATTTTGAACTGAAAATACATATCACATTGCAAGAACATGACTGTAACCTAGGAAAATACCAAGTGAAGAGGATTTAGATTAGCCTCCCTACGGGCATACTGAATTTGCAGCAGGTGCAACTGTACCTTCAAAAAAAAAATCCATTGCCTACTCTCGCCTCCCCAAAAAGAACACCTCAAATAGAACTGTAGGGCAGAAGGTAATGGGTGGGACAAAATGGAGGGGAATTACGGTTTTATGAGACATTTGTCAGATGCCTGATGGAACAAATTCAAGACTCTTGCTTTCTGCTCAAGATTTACAAATAAACTGTAAAAAGTATGACTGCATAATATTATACTAAAGACATATCAGAGTATTTTGTGCCCTACATGAGAACTGATCTATGGAAAGCAACAGAACTCACATGAATCCCCCTCCAAAATATTGTGTCCTAGTACTAAATCCATCAGGTTCCAATAATTCCAATGATTGTGAATTTCTAGTTTTACAGACCAGTCCAGAAGCTATTTGAAACCAGGCATATTGCTGCAGCTATCAACCACCAAAATTACAAGCTGAGTCAAATTACTGATGGACTTCAGATCTTATTTCTACCCATTCTATTTCTTTGTTCCTATCTCCATCTTCAGATCATGTTTGTAATTTTTAGTCAACAAATTAAAATTAAGACAGGCACGAGAAGAAATTCTACCATGTGTTTTTATTTAATCTAGTGCTTTTTCCATGTGAAAGAAATACCAAGATGAACGTGAAATGCATTATCCTAATAGTGAGGTTAGTTCTAGGTGCCAGTTTCTCATCCTAGCGAGACTTACTATGCAGCTGAACCACTAAGACCTGTTAGAAAGAATTGCAGAGGGAACTAGAAGGGAGCTGGAGATGAGAGATTGACTGGTAAATTAATTGCAGTTCTGGACTGTGGATGTTTAGAGGTAGACAGATTAATTGCATGTTTCCTGCAAACAACCTACTTACCACTCTTCATGTTCTCGTTCCTACAAGGGCATTGCTGTGGAGAGGGAAACTTCCCATCCCACCAGTGGCCAGCAGCTACCGATCTCTCCCTGGCTTCTTGAGGCTGTTGATAGACAGCATGAGCAACGCAGGAGTGGTGGTAGGGAGACATTAATTCAAACCAAATCACCGCTCTGATTTAGTACACTGAAATGGTTGTATACTACACACAGTCCCTGGAGCAATTATTCAGGATCCTTGTCATCTGCAGTGAGTATGTTAAACCTTTCTGAATTTTATTTGGGCCGTGTTTTACGAAGTGGAAGCTCTCCATCACCGCTTTGATTGCCGGTGCCTTACAGTGGCCATGAATTGCACGTCAGTCATCTGCGCTCTCTGAAACCGGGGTGGTTTTCAAAGCATGCTTGTACTCTGGCTGCATCTGTGTGAACAGGAGAGCTATGTGAAGTATCACCTACCTTACCAAGTCACTAAAAAGAAATAAGTATGGTCTCAGCTGTAACATAAAAAATCTGACCAGAAAAGAGAGGATTAGTGGTGACATAGCAACTATTATGGCTCTGCAACCAGGTGAATGGTATAGGAGGACAGTATATATGACCCCCTCTGTTGTGGCTCTGTATCTTGTATCTGTGCAGCAACCTTCAACACAAGCATCGCTGAAACCCAGTGGACTATAACGCTTGGCATAGCTACCCAGCTGGGGAAGAGCAATGAGTAATACAGACTCTGTATTGGCATAAACACCACAGACTTTGTTTCAAATTTAAATAATATTTTGACCTTCTCACCACAGAGGCTTCACTTTCTGATTTCCTTTTTAGCTTTTTCTCTTATTTTTGTTACTTGAGTTAGGTCTGTTGCGAGAAGATCAGAGCAGCACTCATTATAATGATTTGAACTGGAAATTAAAAAGTTTTGACTGATAAACATTTAAGTTGAATATGTAAATTGATTTTGCAAGCTGAGACATTCATATCCCTGCTAATTCTTTAGAAGATCAGAAAACCAGGGTAATTTCATAGTTATATTTATGGCTATGTAATGGGTTACACACTTTCCCAATATGTCTAAAACATAATTATAAAAGTCAACATTTTGTAGAGAAATATGAATGAGAAAGGAAATGTTTGGGTAATTCAGGTTATGTGTTTATATTGGGCTTGCTTTTTGATAGCTGCTAAGAGCTTGTGGAGCTGTTTGAAGCCGATGGGAGATGGAAGTGCTCAGCAGTGCCGTAGCTTCATTTGAGTAATCTGTGAACTTTTCAGGCAGGAAATAAAAGAAAATTCTTGTTTTGAGTTCCTAATTGACTTGTGGATTTGTTGTTTTTTTTTTTTTTTAACCTGGGTGGAGATCAAGAGTTTAAATGGGCTCAAAAAAGGATTAGACACTCTTTTATAGGGGTAGGTCAATTGGTGGCTGTCAAGTGTGGTGAGACTAACACAGCTTCTCAGCGAAGAAGTTCCTAACTACCCATCCCCAGGAGCAGTGATGGTGGTTGGGGAGCCAGCAGCTGTCTGCCTCTGCCCCGTCAGAGCCCTCCCTGTCCGAGGACCTGCTGTCGATGGTGTTCGTGTCTGCCTGCATGCTTCCTCTGCAGCTGTGCTGAACAGGTCATGGGTTACATGGATAAGGAGTGGCTATCTGTCCCCATCATTCATCATGAAGTTCACCGTGTAAAGGGCAGAGCTCTGTCAAGAAGCAAAAGCAGGCACTTTCAGATTACTTCTTTATGCACTGTTGTAATAAATGCTGCAAACGACTGTAAAGTTGGGTTCTGCTGCTTGACCCAACGTTACTGTCAACTCTGTCAAAAAAACCTGTTGCTCAGTTTTCTTGTACTTGGTAATTAGTTCCTCTAAATGCTTTTAAAAAACAATTTTATATTAAAATAGCTATGGATATATGTTGGAAATTTACCTGATAATTTTGTTGAGGGGGAAAAAAAAAAGAAGGATAAATGCTGGGCAAAGCCATGGAGAATATCTGTGCGTAGGCATAGGTACTGCAAGTACAGAAAAATTAAACCTTGGTCTTTATCATTATCAGGGTTTTAAAATCTTTATGAAGGCTTTAACTGAAGTGTATTCTTTCTAGACAAGTGATTGCCCCTCAAGTTCAGTCTATAGGAAAAAAAATTTTTTTTGGAAATCACTGTTTTTTGTCATTGCTATAAAATTCTATATAACCATATTATTTTTTAATTTTTATTGACCGGTGACTTGATGTGATGTAAAACCTCAAAGTGGAAGATACTTTCTGGAGTTTGGTGTCTGAGGTGAGTTTATTGTAAAAATTGGATGAGTATCTACAGTATCTACATCGAGCCAGAGTATCTTTGATAATATGCACATGCCCACACTTCATACATTCTTCAAATTGTTTTGAATGCTGTCCACCAAAGCATACACCCAGTCCACCAGACATTTGCTCCTCAGTACAGAAAAGTGGGATTTCAGTGGCACCCAAGCTGGTTTTAAGTTTGCTGGCTAGTTTGGAGGGACACGAGGCTAGAATAACGCAGCTGCCCTGACTCTAAAAAGCTGTGAAGCTGCAACAGAGTGTGCAGGACCAGAGGCAGCGCTACCCCAAAGGAGTCAAGTTTACTGTGGGACAATTGTGTCTCAGTTATCTCATGCCTGCGCACGGCAGCCTGTTAGTGCACATTCCCGTCCTCTGAGAGACGCAGCCTGCTCATGCGTGAGCAGCTGCGATGGTGTATTTTTCTCCAAGTTTCTCTCTCAAACCTTACCTCCTCTGTTCATAAATCCATGGGCTTCAGAAACCAGCCAGTTTCTTCAGAAACCAACTGACCCTTTTCTTGTAGCAGCAAGCTCTGCTCCCTCTCCTGGGATCTCTTTTGGCTGCAAATTCAACCAATTTGAGTCTGCCTTGCAGCAGGGATGTTTTCTAGCTCTATGGGGGCTTGTTTGTCTTTAGCTTTTTGCTTTCTCTGGCATTCAGAAATAGTTAACAAGTAATGAAGAGAAAATAAAAGGTCCTTGAACAGCACAGCAGACACAGTAGGCTACAGCACTTCTGTTCCTAGTTCTTCCTTTATTTTGTGATCATGGGGGAGTTGCACTGCCTCCTTCCCTCACAGCTTTTATCTGCCTTATTTGTTCAGACATTGAATACCCCATGTTAGGAGCTGTCTCTGATGTATCTGTATGGTGCCTAGATCAAATGAGCTCCAATTTTTAATGCAGATTCCAGGTGCTACTGTTGAATATACTGGATTCACAGGCTAATTCTGCATATCCTGAGAGACTGATCTTGATGGAGGATGATCTTGGCAGAAGCTGGCTGAGATCACAGGCATGTTTCTGGCATGCTGGTTGATGTGG
Organism: Chlamydotis macqueenii; assembly: GCF_036417535.1. Taxonomy (NCBI): domain Eukaryota; kingdom Metazoa; phylum Chordata; class Aves; order Otidiformes; family Otididae; genus Chlamydotis; species Chlamydotis macqueenii. The sequence continues at coordinate 28,898,642 of NC_141560.1, forward strand.
AGGAGAGGTCTGGCTTTCTGGCTTGCTTAGTAGCTGACTTACTATCCCCTGTGCCAACTCTGAAAATCAGTTGATGACAAAGAGCCAAACACCGGTGTCTTATTATGGATCTTCTTGTTCAGGAAAGAGTAACTAATGTGGGATGCTGTTAAATGTGGATGATCAACTGGTTGATGATAACATGAGTCCATCTACCTGAAAGGTACTGATCTGTCTGAGAACATCCTGAAAGGATGTTTCAGATACAAATTTTTACTGTTTTTGCAGCAGAGTGAGCTGCTGGGTGTCGTGATGAGCATTAGATCTCCAAAAGGCAAAGTTGGTTTTAGTCACACTTAGCTTTAACTTGGAGGAGAAGCCAAAAGCAAATATCTTAACTGCATTTCTCAACACAAGTGGAAGCACCTGTGCAAGCAGGTCACTCTGCTTCCGTTGCCTGAACTCCTATCTTGAAGGCTTAATCCTGCAACCCTAATACGTTTAACTTTCTTTCTGTATTGTGGGATCATCACATGCAGAGGATTTGCAGATGCAGAGCCTCTGTTCACACTTACAGCACTGGGAGAACCCCAGACTTTTGATAGCACTGGTGACAACAAGATTGCTTGGATTCACTTATCACTAGGTATGAGGTAGGCTCAAACATGTCGTTCCACAGGAGCCGCAATTCCACAGCACGTGGTCTTTCTCCTTATTGTGCTTAATTTTTTTTTTCACTTACTCCCTCTTCATCAATCTGTCTGTTTCACTCTCTTACCATCCACTGGAAAGATTTCTCCCTTATAGTTTATTGGTACCTAAATGTATAAGACTTTCTCTTGAGCTGCATGCAATTTATTTTTAATAAGGAGTAACATATACTGAAAGCACTTATGAATGTTCTGAGCCTGTGCTTCTTAATTGTGCTGTGTGTATTTTGTGAAATACTGCCATCCCTCACACCGTTTTTACTTGCAGACTTACCATGTGTGATGTAGTAACAATAATGTTAAATAACCTGCTCACCACCCAGCCCCACTTTGTGGTGCTTGTATAATTACAGAGGCTTTCGGAAATCGCGTTGCGAGACTCTGATTTGACAGCAACATGCTAGGGTTTCACTGTAAACACTCTTTCATTACAGGAGATTTCATAACTAGAGGTTTCTGCTCTAATATCCTCTTTCCTTTGAGAATCAGGGCCAACATTAGAGTAACCACATTGTTAGCAAGAGCAACATGAGATTAAGAATGTGGACTCCATTGATCTGAGAGCTTCAGAGTGAGGGTGCTAAATATTCTTTAATAAGTGGGAGCTCAACTTGGCTCTCTGCATAATGACTGCACAGAAGCATTTGAATTATGTTGCCTTGAGCATGGGAAAAAAAAAAAAAAGAAAAGAAGAGCAGAGTAAGATTGATATCAGATTCTTCACCATTTATTTATCCCTGTTAGACGTGGATAAGCTACTAATCTCACGTGGATGCCTTCCTCGCAGAGGCTGTGTATAGTAGCTGCTGCTCTTTATGGGCATGGGGCTACGACTCCCCGGCACCTCAGCAGGCTGAGTTTTACACTTACAGCCAGTACTAAGACTGGAAAACAAACACTTTTTATGGCTTAAACCACACAGATACATGTCAAAGACCAGGTGTGTGACCAATAAGTATGTGAAAAACCGCGGACCCCTGTGTCTCCCTGCGCACAGCGCAGGCAGTTTTACCAGCTGTGCAATGCAGAAAGTGCTGAGTGCTGACGCTGGATCCATGTGGGCTTTAACAAAACACCTTTTGCACCAGCCCAGTGCTGGGACCACTGGGCTCTGGCTCTCTTACAAAGCTACTGAAAATGGTTCTCTTGTCTCCTAATAAAACTCTATTAACATCCTTGTTACTCAAACATGTGCACCTTTGTAGTTAACGGCTCACAGATGCTGTATTTTCTTCCTTGATGTTTCCCTCCTCTCTCTTTTTGCCTTGTTTCCTTCAGTGAGTTGGAGAGGCAGTGCTGAGCTTGGTACTAGCTTCCCTTGACAGTAAGCATTAAGCTGTTGCAAGCGTCTCCCTCAGACTGTTAATTATCTTGGAATAATTCATTAGTGAATACACTTGCTTTATGCAGCTACATTTCATTGGTGAAACCCAGGCTGAGCTTGTGCCCTCCCTTCCAGCCATGGCCCGTGTCCATGGCGCCAACCTTTCCATTTGGCGGAAGAGGTTGTTTTCCAGTTCATGCATTGTAGAAAGACCCAATGGTGTCAGTGCAGAGCGGGGACGGCTGCTGCTACCCTGAGCGGTGGGTGCCAAGCCGGTGTCGACTGGCATGGCGTTTTGAAGGTAGGCTGGGAAGCACTAATTGGGTTTCTCTGTAGTCAGGTGTCTCAGGCATGCTGGGCATTGTGAGTCACATAGCCACTGCATGTTAGTTTCTGTGCTTTAGCTGCTTTAGTAAAACCACTTATTTGGCTTGTCAATGGTTAATGCAACACTGATTTTTTGAATAGAGTCGAGTGAAAGCTGCTGCTAACTCGGGATCAAGGCAGGCTGGAGTGCAGATTCTCCTGACAGGGCATCCAACTTTTTGGGGCTGACCCCCTGGGTTTTGATCAACAGCACCATCTGTAGCCCTAAATCCATTTAATAGTTTTCCATCTTTTTGTTTTTGCTTGAGATCCTGATTCCACTTCTCTGCAAGATACTACACTGGCATTGCCTGGAGTTAATTTCAGACCTGTCCCGTGACAGCCACTCTAGAGACTTGCTTGAGTCACCTAGAGCAGGAAAAGCCATGGCAGGTGGCCTTGCATAAAAAGATTGTGAGAAAAAATCAGGAGAGATTGTGACTCAGCCTCTGCAGACAGCCCCACACAGAGCTCTGCAGTCCCTATCCTTCTGGAAACATATTTTGATTGTGTGAGGCTGTGAGTGCAGCCTTCCTGCCTCCTCCTCCTCTTCCTCCTTCCAAGACACTGCCACTGATTCAGCCTGGTTCCTGCAGCAGAGCTGCTTTCCTGGAAGTCAGAGGTGGCCGCACAATCTGTTTCACAGATGCCATATTGGCTTTTCAGGGAGCCTCTTTCTTTGTCAAACTCCTCATGATCAGATGTGGTAAGTACAACAGCCCTTTGCGATGCCTTGGGACCTCTCCCCTTCCTTCACCTCAGAGCCACCCAACCTTTGCGCAGCCTCATATCAAACTGCTGCATTACAAAGCAGAGCAAAGCATGGGATGTATTGTACACACAACAATCACAGCTCAGATTTTATCCCAAATATATATATATATTGGTTTTGGGTCCACGTGCATGAGGAAGTTCTAATGAAACCTAAAAATACAAGTAGCATTGACCTTCAGGAGATGTTTCCTATCCCAGCAACTCAACTCAGTCTGCGGCTGCCGCTGCTTTTCCTGGCTGCAGACACAGAGAGAGGCTGAAATGAGCAATCAGCCTGTTTATGGCAGGTTTTAGTGCTTCACTACTGTAATAAAAGAGACTTTTGCAGAAGGGATTTGGTTCTCATGTACTTCAGTGTTTTCTGCTCTGTTTTGCTCCATAAAACCCAGGCTCTTGTTTACAAGAATTAGCAGTTTCCCAAGGTTTCTGCTGATTTTGAGGAATCAACCCCTTGCAGCTATGTGACACCACCATGCAGCTCCCACTCCACCCGGTGCTTGCAGAATGACTGTTCCCTACGTGCGGTTGAGCACTTGGATTAAACACCTGCACAAAACAATTGGCAGAACCCAAAGGGCTGTTAGAGGCTCCGTATCCTGTTTGGGAATCACTTCAAGTGAAATTAATGATTCTTCTCTGCACGCAGACTTTTTAAAAAGAAATCTGTTTTTGTATGTGCAATTAATCCAAAGCGGTCGGTGTGCACTCTATGCTGTTACACATCAGTAAAACAGCAACTTTATGTCTTTTAATTCCATAGGGTGTGTAGTGTTTAAGACAACAGCATTTAAGAGAACAAAATCCTCACATAGATGGTAACTGTGACACATGCATATCCCCTTGTCCACTTGTACTTTCTCCATTTTGGAATGAAGAGGAGAATGTCTTCTTTGAAAGGCATTTGTATAGAGCTAAATTATTTTCATGGCAGAGATTCAAATAAAGAAAATTTCCAGTACACTTTGCGTGCTGATTCACACAGTGCTGCCAGCTCGTGTGATATTATCACATGTCTTGTGATATTTGACATTCTCTCTTAAAGCTCCAGGCTCTCTCATCATGTGATTGTTTGAATCTCAGCTCTTGTTTAAAAAAAAAAAAAAAAGGACTCATCGCTTTCTTAGCTGCAGAGAAAAGCTTGAAATAAGATTTCACATCCTAAGAGCCAAAAGAAGGCAGGTAAAGTTTTCCATGTGTTTTCTTCCAATCTCTGGATTTTTTGAAGCCCATCTAACCCTTCTTTTTTTGGAGTTTGATTTTGGATTTTGAGTGACTGGGTTTGGTGTCAGGAATGCCCAACCTACATTATGTTTGTGGTTTGATGCTTCAGATGAAGGCAGAATCACTTTATTATAGCAGGTAAATACATTGAATTGCTGTACTGTAGGTTGCTTCACCGCAGCCCTCTTCACACTGAACCAGTGCTTATCCCAGGATCTTCTAAATGCATGGGAGCAATTAAGTTTCTTTTGGTCTGGCAAGTAATTTAGCAAGTCATAGAATGTTTTGGGTTGGAAGGGACCTTTAAAGGTCATCTAGTCCAACCCCCACGTAATAGTCTCCATACAGAGATGACCTGGGCTTTGTGTTGTAGGGAGTTCTCATATCTTTGTCAACCAGCTAAGGATAAGTATAATGAATCCTGGTGGATCAACAGTTCTTACTGCTTCTGCATATGTAGTCCAACACGAACAATAGTATTTTAAGCCTATACTACAGCAGTAAAAGTCTATTGTTCAGTTTTTACCTGAAGCATATTTTCTGCATTTTTACTTTTCTCTCTTGCAGTTGTGCTAAAAACTGTGCTAAAAAGAACTGCGTAGCAGAAATGCAATTTTACTTGAATATTTAAAATAAAACTGAATTGATTGACATCCTAACACTGTGTTTTCGAATCAAGCTATTAAAAGCCAAGGGCACTCACAAATTTACCCTTTCTTGTGAAGAAGCAAACCTGTCTGTCGTATGTTACCAGATGTCGTATGTTATTTTCTCAGCCGAGTCTAAAGGCATTTTGCCCTGTTTACACTAAGCTGGTCTGTGCAGTCTGTCATTGCACTAGACATGCTGCTGAAGCCACAAAATATTTATACACAGATAGTGGAATAACCTCTCTTGATACAGGTTTTAAATCGAGAAGGGCCTGTAGATGGTGCTCTAATCTAACTGTAAAAAACAGATTTACCATGAGACTGGATGGAGTTTTCTTAGTTGCTCTCAGAAGTCGAACTCAGATCTGCTTTGTCTAATTTCATACCTAAAGGATTCTGAGCAGCGTGGCAAACTCGGTTCACTCGAGATGAATAGGTATAGAAACCTGCAGACAGGCTCGGGTGCCCTGGTGCACCACTTTCACCATCTTCTCCATACTTTGAGCTTGAGCCTCCCTTCACCAGACTGGCACCACAAAGATTTCAGAGAAAATGGTGCCATTGACTCGTCTACATATTTTAGTCTCAGAAAGGGTCCAATGCCCTAAAAATTCTGGGCTCTTGCATAAGGATAGACTTTCTCCAGGAAAAGAAAATGGGCAAAAAGCCATAGGCAAATGGGTAAAATAATGCAAATGAAATTATTTGGTTTTCCACCAGCCTCATTTTTCGCTGACCCAGCCCTCCCAAGAAGCCTGCCAGCAATAAGACACAGCTTTCATCACAGCGGGCTCAGCTGTGGGTGTCCTGCCTGTAGGAGCTGTGGAGTGCCAACTTTACCAGTTAAGCAGCTTTTAGGAGAAATAATTTTGCCAAAGAGTTGGGTCTGTCTAATTATGAGCCTCCCTCAGTAACTGTGGGCTCGGTGTCTCCCTCCCCGACTGTGAGTTATTATTGGATTCTTTACTCTCTTTCATAAACTGCTGATTGGTGGCAGATTGTTTAGCAGCTGCCACCTGCTATAGTGCTTGTTGAATAAATTTCCCTTTTAGTTCTAGAATAGCCCTGGTCTGCTAACAGCTCTGGAGGCATTTAAGTAGGGAAAGGGGCAGAGATAATGTTATTTTTGGCAGGGTTCAGTACTGGTCCAGTGCAATTCTTCTGTGAGTCTTGGGTGTCAAAACAGTAAAGCATGTAAATATGCATTTTAAGTGTGAATAATCTCATCTCTATTCAGAGAGGACTTAGACGTATGCCTAAATTCTACCCATTTTTCCAGGATGTAAGTGTTCTCCTGACCTGCAGGGTTTTTTTTGACTGTCTGGAGCCAGGCTTGAGTGCTCCACTGAAATGGGGCTTTTGTGAATCCTAAATGACTGTTAGAGGTTTTTCTGTGATTGAGATGATACTTGAATCCCAGAGAGACCGTGTAATGCCTAGTAATTCAAGGAGAAACTGTAGGGAGAACAATTGTCTTTTGAGGATATTTATTTTGGGACAGTAAATTGGTGGAAGATGCTGATATTGGAGGGAGAACACTGCTCTGCAGTCCCATCTCTGTACAGGGAGTGTTCCTGTGAGCTCCTGTCTTCATGCTGACCTCAGTGGGCACAGAGCTAGTTACCATCTGTATCTGCAAAATCCCTTCCTCAGGAAAGATCCTGGTGATTTTGAGTACAAAGGGAGATGGTGAAGATGTAGCAGCAATCATAAAAATATCATGCATACAATAGGATGGCAGGGGGTAAGGGACAGTTGAGGAGACACCCATTTTTATCCCTGCATCTCTCAGTATGTCTTGGCTAATAGGGTAAATCCTCCCAGCAGGTTCACCCCACTCAAAGCAGCTTCTTCCAGAAAAAAGTAAAGCATCTGTTTGAGTAGGAAATTTTAGTTTTTCCAACAGAAAATTCAAGAGGAAGGAAAAAAGTAGCATGCAGCTTTCCACATGTAAGTGACTGGCCAGTGTCTTCCTTTCCGCTGTCGGTCTGTGGTAGGAATCGAGGCTGTTTAAATCAAGTAGGTGGGTGGTGCGAGCAACTGATGAATTTCTCTCTTCTAACAGCTGCTGTCACTTTTGCTGGGGAACTTTCTTGAAAACAAGAATAGGAGGGGGTAGTGCCCATTGTTCTGGCAAGAATCCAATTTGGATAATTGCATTCTGCCTACCTAAAATTGTAATGGCATGTTTATGCTTCCCATCTCCGTAATGCCTGAGGATCCTTTGCTTGAAACTTGGTGTTTAAATATGAAGTGATTAGTCAAGTCATCAACATTAATTTTATTCTGTATTTCAATCAACAAACAATGGTTCTTATTTAGGTAGTGCAGACCCTTCATAATAGTATTATTTTAGTGCATCCACAGTAATAATATATTTTAATATATTATTAATATAATTTCGATGAAAATGTCTCTTATGGCCTGCGTTTCAAAGGTGTGAACACCCACTGATTTAACTTGCCACTATTACTACACAGCAATCTGAAAATCAGGCCATTCACTTCTAGTAGATCGAAAACATCATGGACTATCTTGGATTAGTGTGTTACAGCTGTCCCACATCTTCAGTTAACCTGCTTCTTAAATCAGGTATGTTTCAATTTACTGAGAAAGTGGCACTTAACTGATTAAATTCCATTTAGATCTTTGTTTATTTAATACCTTGATCAAGATCGCTGATTTTAAATGTCTCTGGACTTCCAGGAAGGTGTATGGAGCCAAGATCAGACTCATAGATTGGTTATTTTGTATCTGATGAGAAAAGAAATCTTCATTTTAATGTGGGTGTATGGAGGGAAACACAAATGCAGATGTGGAGTTTGAAGGTTTGCAGACAACCCCAAATTACAGACCAATATGTGGATCAATTTTAACGTGTCTCTCCAACGCATCCAGCTTAGGGAGTTGTTGGATGAACCATGCCTAGACTCATCCTCAAGGAGTAGGTTCAGGTTGGGAACCTCAAAACGCGCTCTTCCAAATAGCTTCTGTGGGAAGACCGTTTTCACACCCGCTGAGGTCTCCACTGATTTGGGAAGTCTCTGCTGGGCATCAGACCTATCTCAAAAAGCCTGACAGACTTTGTGCTATGTCCTGGGCAGGGACCTTGCTCCTGTGGGTGAAGCTTGGCTGGTGCATGGCATGGTCCCTCTCTTGGCACCTGGAGAGACCCTCCTCTCGCATCTTCTGCCCCATGGGGTTGGCACTAGGCAGAGGCAGAGGTTTGCATCCCTCTCCAAGGGCAGGTGGGCTGCGGGGTGGGCACTGCTCTTCCTGCTCCCTTTCCAGACTTTCAGCCTTCTTATGCTGGCTGAGATTCAGGCAGTTGGAAAAGCAATCTGCATAAAAGAGCGAGGAAGCCTTTTTAAACCTGTCATCCTTGTTCATCTATCAAAGATTATGATCCTACTTTCTCATTGTTTTATGGAGAGCATTTGTTTGTTTACTACTTTGGCAGCTATCCGTACATAAGCAATGCATATACTATAAATATACCCATTATCTGAAGGTCTAGATCTGCAAGCACTGCCAGGCACAGCACTTGCTGCCATGAAGTTGACAGAAGTACTCCAAACAATAAACACTGCGCTCAATAGAGTATTCATATTTCCATCTTTCTTTGGCGTGAAAGACAAAAAGATGAAACCTGTCCTATCCAGACACCTAAGAGAGGGGCCAGCCATCCGCTGCTGAAACATTTTGGTGGAGGAAGTGTCAAGCAAGGGCATGGAGATGCAGCTCAAGCACGGACATTGATGCAATGTGGTGGGTGGCATAGGAAGGGGCCATGGGAGAAGTCTGTGCCCTGCATCAGAAAATGGCTTGTGAGGAACATGCAAGCAGCTGAAACAAAACTCAGAAAGGAGGCAAGAAAGAGAGAAAAGAGATTGCCAAGGAGATGCCTGCGGGGTCAGGTAAAAAAGGATGTTAGAGCTGGCCAAAGCAGGGGGGCATTGTGGTGAGTGAGAGAGGAGATGATGGGAGAAGGAAATTAATGTCCAGTTTTTTCACCATTGCAGGGCTGTGCTCCGTGCTGGGCAGTGTGGAGTCAGGGGTCCTTGCTAGGCTGGGGGCACAGCAGTGATGTTTCACAGCCCCCCTCCACTGCCAAGCCCAGTGCTGAATCGTTTGACACCATTAAAAACTCAGAAAAACTTAGTTCTTTTTCACGCTTTAAGTACTTTGTCAGAGGGATTTTTCAGATGGAGATTTTGTTGTTGCATGAAGGAATAAAACTGTGCATTGTGGCCACAAAGATTAGTAGTTAGACCTGTTTATGCACACAGCCATCCAACCGCCGTTATTTGCATCCATATAAACAGAAGCTATGCTAAGGTCTGGCTGAAAATCAAATCCATTGTGAGCTGCCTAGAAGGCTTCAGCAGATGGGAGCCATATAAATAAAATGTGGTGTTGTTATTAACTGGCCTAGCAGTTCAGTGTGTTTCTAACAATGATTATTTGCAATGACATGATGACTGTCCCGTCTTGAAGGATGAGTTTATCTTATCTATTCGACTGAGACATTTAAAAACAAAATGCACAGTCCTTCCTCTTCAGGGGCAATGATGCTTTGTGCCCCATTGTTTCCTGCATGTATGAAAAAGGAAACTGCTGCACAGGTTGGATTAACTTCAGTGCCAATTACATTAGCAAATTCATGTTACGACTCTGTAGAGCTGCTTTAATTTACCTCCATCCTAGTTTGGCACCTACTGTATCACTCCTAGCCCCAATAACGATAGACTGTGCTTTGATTTTGAGATAAAGATATAACTCATTTTAAACAAAGGGAACTTTATTTGACAATGTTCTGTCTGACTCTTACAGCAACACTATGTCCTATATCAAAACAAGAGAAAGATTTGTACACACAGTGCACTGGCATTTGGTTTTGGAAAAACAAGGCTGCTCATATACATGTGAGCCCAGTAAGCAGAGAAAAATAATTCAGTTTCCTCAGCGTGATCCATGTTTCCTGGCCAGCTCTAAAATCCCCAATTAGGAAATACCTCACAGGCTCTTCCTGGAGTAGTGACCAGCCCTTTAAATTGTGGAGAGACAACTACCCATGCCTCCCAAATGGCTGTTTTCCATTCTTTCGTGTATGACAATCTCCTCTCCTTCAACCCTCATAAATTTTCCCCAGGCTTTCTCCTTCTTACCCATGAGGTGGTTGTTGCTCTTCACAGTCCCCTCTCCATCCCACTAGCAGGAATGAAAGCTGCTTTCTAGATTTTTAGCCTGTTTTATTGCCTGGGCATGTTTGCTTTCTGTGTTCTGTTTCCATTTTTTACCAAAGGCCATGCTTCCCAGTGCTGATGAGAGTCTGTTTGTGCCCCGTGGCTGCCACATAGCTCTAACATTTCAGAAGCTGAATTGCCTTTCTGGAACATTTCACAGTTCACTTTTGTTGAGAGAATCGCCGTGTCAAAATACAGATGGAGAAAGTGAGATATGAAGTCTAACAGCAATGGCGGGCTGCAGAAGGAGGCTGGCATTGGATCTGAGTTACTCTTACCTTGGTGCTGCTGATTCTTAGAGATGGCTGTTGCTGTGGCTGGAAGTGTGGCACTTCCATGTTTACAAAGGACTTATTTTGGTGGGTAGAGTTAGACAACAACTGAGTAATACAGGTGTGTTCCCACATGATTACTGTGAAGTAAATGATGGCAACACATGAGCTCAGGGAGAAGATGCTGCTGGAGGTGGGCAAGGAAAGTATAATCTCTGGGAGAGCCGTCTTGGGCTCTGATGTCTTCTTCTAGAATGAATATCAGCTGGATGGAAAAAACCTACCACCTTTTGAAACACTGCCATATCAGTCCAGTACTGAATTTCATGCAGTCATCTCTGTGTACTCCCCTTTTATTTACATGTGCCTTTCTCACGGAGCTTGGTGTGTAGAGGTTAAATGCTGGGGGAGCTGGTGTATAGGGACTGCAGAGCAGGACTCAACCTTGGCCAAGGCTGTGTATTGCTTAAATTGTCATACCCTTTAGCCTGCAGGTTGATTGGGTTTTGTCTTTTATCCAACAGTGCCTCAGAAATATAACCAAAAAAACTAGTGCTTCACTGCTAATAAGAAAGCGGAGATGACTCAGTACTACTAAAGGTGAGTTATATAGAGTAATTAGATTTTAGTGGATCTATTTATGAGTTACTTTCCCAGACACAGAGATATTAAAGCTCATCTCACAGCTCTGCCTGCCTGCCTGCCATCTCCTCCAAGGCTGCAGAAGCCCAGCCTGCCACACTGTTAGCACTGCCACAGGCCTTGGCACGCACGTAGCATCCTGTGTGCGGGCACGCACAGGCATGCGCACGCACGGCCTACAAAGGTGAAGAATATTTTTATGACATTATTTTTATGATAATCTATTTCAATGGTTAATTTAGTTTAGGGCATTGATTTATAACAAGTTTATAGATCTTTTTTACTATTCTTTGGTGAGTTATAGAGGTGGCATGTGTGAAATGGAAGTACTTGGCCTATTGTTCTGCTTCTCACGCAACCAGTATAGTTGAGACAATAAAAAGATCTATAAAATTAATATATACAGAGAGAAAGGGACAGAGACAGAGAAAATATGTAATGCTCTAGAGTCTGATATCACATTTATCTCTCCCAGAGAGGTTAAAACTCAGAATTTACATGTGGAAATACCAAAAAAGATCTTACTCTCATGCGTGCAGAGAAATGACTTCTAAGCATCCAGGCTATCATCTCCTTTATTTAGAAATCAAATTTTCACTGTAGAATTTTTTGGTATTTTTTTTTAGGCTAGTAGCATATTGCTTTGCTAACAGGTTGGAACTAGGCCATCTATTTTAGGAAGCTGTAGAAAGTTTTTAGTTTTTAGGAAGTTTTTAGGAAGACTATTATGGAGAAATAACTGCACTAAGATTTCAACTCCCATTTTTTTTAATATCAGTACATTATATGAAAATATACCTGCATGTGAACACATGCATGTTGTAACAGACAAATATTTATACATGTCTCAAGAAACCCAGTATCACACATCTTAAATATGATAATAGCATTTTTATCTTACCTGTGCTAAACTGGCTTCAGTGTATATTAACTACATAGATGCACTCAGCTCCCTCCACTGAGAATTTTTCTGCTATTTCAGACCATCGGGAAGGGATCTATCTAAGGTCTGATATCTCAGGCTATCTTAAGACTTACTGGGTTTCCCTTCATATTTATAATAAAGCAGAATTTGCTAGTAGCCTTTCTTCTATAGTTAACCATGCGACTAGGGAATAGGGGAATTTTTACCTAATTTTTCCTTAGAATTTGCTTTAGTTATTAACCTGTATGAGATGCTAAGGGAATGAAAGCAAGTATAAAACACACACAAAACAGTACAAGTCCTGTGGTTTTTTTTATAATTAATGCAGTTCCTTTGAGTGACAATTGGTTTGCTCTTACACCAACAGCAGTGCTCTTTTTCTTCCTTGGTCAGAGGTATACTAAGATAATTCTTAATCAAAGGTTTAACAGAACCTTGCAATGAAACATGAGCAAGGCAATTAATCCATGTTAGGATGGTGGAGTCACTTCAGAGCCATGGTATCTTGTCCAAGATGTACAAATCTCTCAGCTTGGCAAAGATGTATTTGTAAACTGCTTCTATTTTAAACTCTCCTCTTTCCCCAGTCTCTCTTCTCTGATTAGTTCTCTGTATGTTAAATTGGATAAACAAAGAGGTAGGGGGTAGATAATTGTGAAGCTGCTTGATGCCTTCTCCTCTCACGTGCACAAAGGACAGCAACCTTCTTTAATAAACCTATTCATGTACCATCATTTCTTCTGCAGAGTATAAATATATGGTAATAGGAGGTCTGTCTTCTTGTCACAACGTGTCACCACTTCTATTTGTACAAAACAGAATAAAACCACCAAATATAATATTGCAGTCAAATGGAAAGAAAATTCCCAGTTTCTACTGTCAGACAGAAAAGGTAGAACAATGACTTGAATAGAAATGCAGTTTATCTCGTTAGGTGTTAAAGGAAACCAATTTATTTCATAAACTGAGAGTCATTTAAGGGTTTCAACAGTTTTAATGAATTTTAACAATTCCATGTAAGATGGATATTGTTTTCTCCATTTGGCATATCCATCATGCTGTGCAACAGAAACTAGGGTAGTCTACACAGCAGAGTAGTCTAGGTTGAAGGTTACAGACACTGACAAATTATCAAAGTGCTGATTTTCTTTTTCCTTTTAATAAACAAACTCCTGGAGTTTTTTCTCTCCAGAAACACAGATAATAAACCTGCAAGATCTGGCAAAGCCAAACAGTTGGAGAAAAAGACCAAATAACAGAATCTGGCTTACTGCCCAGCAAATTATTGAAGAAGATTATTTGGTAATAAAAAAGGAAATACGCTCAGGCTCTACATCATTCAAAGATACAAATTGGAACAGCCAAGTATGTCTTTTTTTTTTCGGGGAGTTAATTTACTAACTAAAATCTCTGTGAAGATATTCACCATAGTGAGTGCTGATGCAGACAACTGAAGCTAATGGTGGTACCTTAGAACTTCCAAATACTTTTTTCGTCCAAGTCAGATAATTATTTCCATTGAACATTGGACTACAGACCCAAGTAAGGCACTATTCAGGTATACAAAGCTTTGTCAGAGGGTAAATGGCAGCAGGTAGCATCATACTGGGACAAAAAGACTTAGACTGGGTTTGCTTGGATGTTTTATTTTACTTGCAAATATCTGCTAACAGAATAGTTGTGGTTTGCTTTCTGAACACGTGTCCCACCACTTCAAGAATTTTTTTTTTTTTATTTTAAAAGCTGCTAGTTGTTACAATGCAAAAAAAGAAGAGCTGTACTCACATCACCTAAGGATATGGTTTCCCCTATATTCTGCATCTGAACCTAATGTCAGCAACAGCTTTATAGCCAACTCCTATCAAATGACAGCCTCTGGTAAGGCTTGTAACGTCTGCCAGTTGATAGAAATTAAAGGATAGAGAACCAATTAGTTAAATACCCTATCCAATGATTAGGTTTGTTGGCCTTTCATCAGGGCATTATAGTGGTGCAAATGGATGGAAGCTGTGCAGGATCTCTCAGTTGTCAGGACAGTCTCCCTGCCCTGGGGCTTGTAGTATGCAACATGAGGACGTTCTGGTCAGAGAAAGGACAGACTTTGAGCCTTCTGCATCCTGGATGAAGTGGAGAGGGACTCTTACAAGTTTGTGAATCATGAACGTAAGCTAAACTTTCAGGAGTACCCTAGCTGTAATAGGCATGCCTCAAATGGTAATGAGGATCTACAGTCTGTATGGGGAATGTTTGTGTATCCACTGAACCTACTCACAAAAGGAATGAAACTTTCAACTGTGACTTGAATCAACTGTTGGAGGGAGCCATCAGGGAAGATGGATAGGCTCCATGTCAGCTGAGATCCTCAAACTAAGGTGAGTCTTTCCAAATGGTACGTATTTGTCTTCCCCTCTTGCTTTTGTACATTTTTCCTTCTGAAAGTGGCAAAAACTATTATTTTTCCCTCTGTAGCAAAAGTTTTTGTATGTGCGGTAGGAGAAAGATGGCAAAAGATGAATCATTTTTGCTCAGTTAAGGAAAATTGATTAAAAATACCTATTAGGACTGAAGAGCACTTATCTGAGTCCCTTTTTAGCCAGTTCATCTTGTAAAGAGCTTGATCTGCAGGGAAGCAGACAAGTCTTAATCAACTGTCTTCTGCAAACCCTTTATAGAGGAGCAGGCAGGCAAAGGTTATAGTTATTTTCACTTTGCTTCTGGCATCTTTCTTTTTCTGTCTTTGATGTGGTGTCCAAGATAGTGGCCTATCCCACCTGGGCCCTGGGCCTTACCCAGCCATGATAAGATCTACCAAAAGCCTTGCCTCTGGCTAGGTCAGGAGCTTATTTCACTTGGAGTCTGTCAACTGCATGATGCCTAATTGTACTATGATAACAAACACTGTGAGCTAATCACTGTCCACTTATGTAGAAAACCACATATTGTTCATACTTATCTGAATTACATTGGAGGTTTCCTGTTCTTACCTATTGCAACTTCTCTTTCTGGTAACAGATATGAATGTCTTAGGGTGAGTAAATGGTGGCCACAACATGTTTCTGCCACACAGACATTCTTTGCAAATGAAATTCATGCCCATCGTTTGAAATTTCTCCACGCTCTTCTCTGTAGAATTCCTTGCAGGAGCCTTTAGACAACAACTTTGGGTCTGTAAGGGGCAAATAACGTGAAACATGTTTCTAATGAGCAATAATTACAGGTTTAAATAGCTGGCACAATCAGTGTTCAGTGATTTCATTATTAGATGGCACCGTAATTTATGCTAATCCTGATAACGGTTCCGGATGAGAGAGGTCCAGACACAGGCGATTGCACTGCAATTATTTACACCCTGTACTTCTGAAACAATAGATATGGTAATTTGTAAATCAGATGACTATGATTTCATTTATTCTGGTAGGAAACACATGTAGCAAGTTGTGTCAACAACTATAAAATTAAATAGAATTATTTGATTTCCAGTTCTAGATTTATTCCTTGTTAGCTTTTTCAGCCCTAAAAGACCCATTAATAGAAGAAAGTCACCACAGGGGGAAAGGGAGCTTTTTTTTTTTTTTTTTTTTTCAGTGGAGACCTGGAATTTTTAATTTTTCTGCCCTTTTTGTCTATAGATTCTTAATGCAAGCAAAATTTGGGGGTGGATCTCAAGAATCTGATTTCATCTAGCTACTAGCTTTGTAATTACTGCAAGCAAAGCCAAACCTCTCAGTTCTCCAACCACCCCTAAGTGCCTGGGGAACCCTCTTGTGCTTCTTAGCTCCACTGTAAACTATCAGTAAACTGTGAGTTTTCAAATTAAAACACTGTGGTTCAGTGGGTGGCAGGGCATTCCACTAGCTCTGTTCAAGGAGTTTGTTGTGGCAGACTGCAGTGCTTTGGGGGAGCATTCAAAGATAGTCCTGTCTGCAGTGGCTAGTGTTTCCTGACGACTTTCAGCTGGGCACTTGCCTTGAGTGAGCTGCATTATTCCCATCTGGAGGTGACACTTGTGACAAGACATACCCCTGACTGCAAAGTTGCATCCCTCCATGCAAATATAGAGCTGAAAAGATAACTTAGTGCTAAACAGCCAAGATATCCATAGAAATCTTAGGTGGTGAACAATTAACAAATAATAGGCAATCTTCTAGAACCAAAGTGCCAGGGCTTATCTCCATAACCTTCTCTGAGTGTCTTTCCTCTTTCTTACAAGCTGCTGCCAAGGGGAGCTACCTCTCTGTTCTTTAGATTAATCCTGTCACTAAGCATTCCCACAGGCCCATAGTTCAGCTAGACCCAAATCAAGGAATATACCACAGAGGTTTAGGGGAAAAAGAAATGGAGGCTGGCGTGCTTTCAGTATGCAGAAAACTGGAAAAGCTTTTAGCGGAAGAACCTGCACTTGAGTCTCAGGTTCATTCCTCAGCACCTCAGTCATGCCAAACAAGTCAATTGGACTGCTCCTGTGTTTAAAGTTAAGCCCATCCTACGTGCTTTGCTGAACTGGAAGATCAGGTCTCTGGTGTGACTAAGTGAGGTAATAGTCTGTTGATTGTTAGAAGTTCCTGGAACAATCAGGACTCTAGTCACTCTGCCAAAATATTATTCACTGTAATTAGGACAATGAACATCACTTAAATCCCATTCACTGCACCTCTCATCCATTCCTCCTCTGGTGAACTTGTACAGTCTTTCATAAGTAGACATTTCAAGTCTGGAAATTGCTGTTAATGGGAATAGATGTGAATGTTCTAGGAAGGAATTTTTTTTCCAAAACATGATCTGGACACTATACACCGATGTGTATATATTGTCCTTCCTTTCTTTGATTGCTAGGAGTTTCCTGCAGTGTCTATGCTGCAGGGGTAAAAGAAGGCATGCAAATACTGTAGCTATTCATGAAAGGGAAGCAACGTGCTGAAGAGCTCATCAGCTTGCAAAAATTAATCATAGAATCGTTTAGGTTGGGAAAGACCTTTAAGATCATTAAGTCCAGCTGTTAACTTAGCACTGAAAAAGCCACCACTAAACCATGCTCCTGAGCTCCGCATCTATACATCTTTTAAACACCTCCAGGGATGGTGACTCTGCCACCTGCATGGGCAGCCTGTTCCAATGCTTAATGACACTTTCATTGAGGAATTTTTTCCTCATATCCAGTCTAAACCTCCTCTAGTGCAACTTGAAGCCATTTCCTCTCGTCCTATCACTTCTTACTTGAGAAAAGAGACAAACACCCACCTCCCTACAGCCTCCAGATCCAGGGCTGTTCAGGCCTTCTGCCACTGCCCTCCCCAACCTCCCTGGGCAAGGAGCATGGTGAGGCTGGCCTGTGGGCGAGATTTAGGAGGCATGGTTACTCCTGGGAAGCTCCTGGGGAGGTAAGAGCTGGCTTTATGAAAATCGGCCATCCATGTAACTGCCAACTCTCAGCAGAAAGGATAGGGAATGAATGCTGAACAAGCTCGTGTAGTGCACGTATTTCACAGCGGACAGCCTTGGAGGCTTAGAAAATCATATTCAGAGGCTTCAGTAAAACTTATCTGGAGGGCCCAAGTTGTTCAAGCTGACCGACCTCATGCAAGAGAGGCTCTTGCTGTGATTTTTGGTACTTGCTGCTTTCAGCATAGCTGGGATTTCTGAGAATAGTCATTCTTATTCTGAGAATGGTGGTATTTCATTTTCTATTTCTGATCATAGCCTGACCTGTAATGACACAAGCAGAGAAACTAAAAACAGGAGAAGGAAAAAAAAAAAAAGTGAAGTAATTGCCCGTTTAGATCTGCCAACTTTATTCTTTTAAAGTTTTGAACAGGTGAAGTTCTGGGTTAATTCTCTCTTTATCCAAAGATATTTGCCTATGTATTTAGTAGAAATATAATTAGCTGAAAGGGGAGAGGAAACCTGAGTCTATAGTGTACAGTGTGTTGTCACTGTTAGGATGGTAGCCGTCAAAAGCGGACTTCGATGTAATCAGCTTGTCTTTGGCTTCATATACAACCCATTAATACACCAGCTCATTCTGTTTAGAAAAGAAACACTCCAGTGTCTTGATGTCTTCCAGGAAAATCGCTTCATTTACAAGCTTATTTTATAAATACAGAAGTTAATTCCACAGAGCTGCATCTTCGCTTCATAGGAAAATATTCTGTGTTTATCTTCTGAAACCAGTGGGCATAAAACACTCTGTGTCAGAAACCTACAGCACGCAACTTTGAGTAAAGGAGTCTGCTTTCATCATGGTTAGGATAAACAAAGATCTAACTGGAGGAAACATCTCATCTGGATGGAGTCCATTCTTGAGTTGTTTTCTGTGGAAGTTACAAATTGCTTTGTTGCTGCGTAATATAAACAATTTTTCAGAATGCTAGTGTTGAGCTATTGATATTTACGATCACCTCATTAATCATCTTGGGGAGTAACAAAGTTATCTAAGTTCATGGACTGTCTTCCTAAAGTGGATAATAGTAAATAACAGAGAAGAAATAACACTTAAAAATACAAAACATTAGTGAACCTTTGGATGTGAGTAAAGATTGATTTGAAAGGACTAGGTACATCATAAAAAGGTTTCATAAAGTTGGGGAAATGATCTGGTCAAGGCTCAGGTGTACAGTGTGGGGAACAGAAAGGAAACTGCGTGCAAGTGGTGGTGAGTATCACGGAGAAAAATACTCTATGGTAAAACACCAGTAGTAGATTGTTTTATTTCTGTATGCATTTGGAAAACCAAGAACAAAAGTAGGATTAGGTTGGCTTCTTGCAGTTGTGAGTAAAAAATATGAAAAGCAAACTGTTTTCTTAGAAGCAGAGGTACAAATCTGACCCTTGCTGTCTCTGTGATTTATGTGAACTCTGGCAGGAAAGAGCTGCAAAAAAACCCCAGAACCAGCTCAAGGAGATCTAAGCTTGCTCAAGCTGGAGGAGACAGGGTAGTTGCCAGGATTAGAAAGAGGAGCTGATCTCACCCGCAGGGAAGCACAGGAGGCTGTGGAAGCATACAGAGATGTGGCAGTGGGGAGCAGTCATTTTTCAGTATTTGCCTTTGTCCCTTTTGTCACAGCTGTAAAAAAAAAAAAACAGCTGAGGAACTGGGAGTAAATGTGGATATTCAGAGGTGGTCAAGAGCCTGTGGGAAGGAGAAAAATAAGGACTACATCAAGTAGAGTACAAGTTGTTTGCTTTTGACCCTGAACACCTGTGCAATCCAGGAAGTTAGTAATATTGCATGATAATCTCATTTATGCGGTTTCCTCAAAGATAAAACAATGTAGGTTCCCAACAACCTGACGGTGCCTTCAGAAATGAATGACATTCAGTTGAAGATAAAAGGCTTTCTTAAACCACCATAGCAATGTTTTGTAGTGTATTCCTGCCTGTTCTGAGTGACAAGAAGAATCCCTGTTCGCTCTCACTGTTTTTGGAAGTGACTCAGGAAAAAGCGTAATATGATCATTTAAATGACTGCTCAGCTGTCAGTCAGCAAAACTGCATGTTTACATTTTTCTAGGGTGAACTTTCTCTGTTAAAAAGAAGGAAGACAGAGCTTTTCGCGCAGGTGGCATCTCAAACGGCTGTGATGGGTGGAAAAAAGTGAAAATAAATGTTTTGTCTCTTTTTCTTTTTTTTTTTTTTTTTTTCCTGATCATTTTCCAAGAGAAGAGCTACTTAGTCTCCATGTCTAAGATGCACATCAGGACCTGACCTACTCCTGCTGTGGGCAGCCTGGGGACTAGTTGTATTCATCTCTGTTGATTCTCTAGGACTTGGATGCCAGGTTTGGCACTGGAAGCCATTGGACAGCATGGTTCGGGGAAGCTCCGGCAGAAAAGCTCTGCAATACCGTATGTGGGTCTGCTTTTCATATCACTTAACCTGGCACTGCTTCAGTTTACTTTCACTGCTGTCAGCTGCTGTTTTTTCCTCATACACAACTTATGCAAGAACAGGTTTGAGCTTTATGTTCAAATTGGTCTGTTGCCCAAATCTGCTTAGGTGAAATGCAGACTGGCCTATTGGGAGGAGAAAAAACTCCCACCCTACTGCTTCGACCTTTCTGCGGACAGCATTTTCAGGACTGCCGTTTACTGTCATAAAATCAAGGAGCAGCTCTACTCCTCACATATTGTCCATCTAACTAGATGTGCAAAAGCCTTTCCAACAGCTGAACAGATTGATGAAAGATAAGCAGCTTCCATATGGAGACTTTTAAAATCTTTTGTATGCATCAGTAGTATCTTTTCTTCTCTCAGGCTGTCATCTCATTCCACTACATCCTTTACCACTTCCATGGCTTTCTTGAGGTGTCTCAGATGCCTGTAGAGCGGCAATGTATTTTTCGATACACATTAATAAGATGGTATATGAGCATGCTATTTTGTAAAGGTTACGTTTGTTAAATGCAATGTGATAAATATTATATGACCACCACTGCTTCTTTGTCTGATGCAGATATCTGGATATCCATTCTGCAATCAGAAGTGAGATATTTTCTGAGCGCTAATGTTCTGGTTTTGTTAGTGAGGGGGGGCTAAGGTGGTAGCTTCTGTAGGAAACTGCTAGAAGTCGCTCCCCTTTGTTCAGTGGACTCGGCCCGGCCTAGGGCGGACCCGCTGCTGGCCAAGGCCAAGCCAATTGGTAGCAGAATGTCCTGTGATAACGCCTCTGCGATAACGTATTTAAGTAGGGGAAAACAGGAAAAAAAGGAGGAGAAGATGTGAAGCAGCTGAGTGGGGGGCAGAGAGGGGGAGGCGCAGGCCTCATGGGCCTTGCAGGCCTCACCCTCTGGCCTCCCGCCGGGCAGCCGACTGGGCCCAACTCGGCCCGGCCTGGCTGCAAGAAGTGGAGAGGAGATGAGAAGTGAATAAGATGTAAAAAGGATCCTGAGAGACGTCTGCCAGCCTGTTGTGAGGAACGGCTGCAGACACCAAGGTCAGTTCAGAAGTGAGGGGGAGGAGTAACATGGCTCCTGGCCAAGATTCCTCTGCAGCCTGTGGTGACGACCATGGTGGAGCAGGTTGTCCCCCTGCAGCCCATGGAGGTCCACGGAGGGGCAGAGATCCACCTGCAGCCCGTGGAGGACCCCACGCTAGAGCAGGTGGAGGCCTGAAGGAGGCTGTGGCCCGTGGAGGGCCCGCTGGGACAGCTGTTCTAGAGGGACTGCACCCCGTGGAAGAGATGACCCACGCTGGAGCAGTTTCATGAAGGACTGTGGCCCGTGGGAGGGACCCCACGCTGGAGCAGAGGAGGAATGTGAGGAGTTCTTCCCCTGACAATGATACAGCAGCGTAAAACAACGCGTGATGAACTGACCGCGACCCCCATTCCCTTTTCCCCCCCTGTGCTGCTCGGGAGGGGAAGGTAGTAGAGATAATGTTAAGCCCGGGAAGAGGGAGGGGTGGGGGGAGGTTATCTTGTTCCCTGTCTCATTCTCCTGCTAATTTTAGAAATAAATGAATAGTTTTCCCCAAGTTGAGTCTGTTTTGCCCATGACGGTAACTTTAAGGATTTCTCCCCGTCCTTATCTTAAACCTTGAGCTGTTTTTCTTATATCATCTCCTCCTATTCTCTCGGAGGGTGGGGGGAGCGAGAGACAGACTGCGTAGTCTCGTCCTGATCGGGGCTGAACTACGACAGCTAAAAATAGGGGTTTCTGTCTATTGTGGAATTACTTCTTGTCACTAGGCAGGTACGCTTTTCTTTGATACCTAAGCTAAATTTAAAACTGGCTGCCTCTAAAACACACTGAAAACTTTCCTGAGGTGCTTCTGAAAGCTGTACTAGAGCTCCAGTTTAGTATGACTAAAAGAATAGATAATACTTACTCAGGTATCTGTCTTCACCTATCTTAGCATGTGGCACACTGATTTCCTCCATCAATGGTAAAAGTACTGCATTTAAAAATGGGGTTCCTATCCCAGGTAGGTAGCTCTGATCTCATTAGGGGATTTGATTTGTTTTGATATCAAGCTATTTTTTCCAGAGTAGATTTTTAAGCCTAGAATGGCCCATAAATTAACTGCCTTTTTCTTAAGTAATGCTTATTTAGCAGCAAAGAAAAGTGAGTAAGCCTAATTGTTTAAATGGTGAGTGTTTGTGCCTGTAAGTTTGCCAAAGGGGGAGAGGCAAAAGAAGCACAAGGGTGTGAAAACTCGTACTTGCCTTCAGGCAATTTTTGACTCTAACTGCATAGGTTTCAGACGGTCTTGATTTTCATCTTACTATTTTTGGTCATTCCAGTAAGTGAAAATTGTTCTGTTTTGCTCGTGGAGAAGTGAATGTACTAATTGTGCTAGATACACTCAGCACAGGGAAGTGAAACGTAACTGGAAATAGGAATTATCATGCTGTTAGTCCCAGCTTTACTTGATAAAACTGGTTCTGAAGCTGGTATGATGCAGTAACAGATTCTATGTGTTCTGCCAAGGGAAGCTGATGGGGATGTTGCTCTGCCATACTAAGGCTGCTTCTTAAGCTCATCCTCGACTTTTTGAAGGTACCACGTCATCTGAACAGAGGGTTGTGTAATAAAAGGAGTGTGGTCATGGTCTTGAGCTGATGCCAAGCCAAACTGTCAGAGTAGATGGTCTTCTGGAACCCAGTATCAGGTGAGGCTGCAGTGTTGATGAGGAAGTGAGGAACAACGGGGTACTGCCAAGATGAATGCAGGCTCTCTTTGTGTAATACATTATTTGTTACATACTTTTCACCTAGCTAAATCTGCCTTTGAAATTTCTCCAGCTGAATGCCTGTGTGGGTCTCCTGATTAGGTCTTTCACTCTGGTCTATGTTGTAACAGCACCAGTGAGTTCTGACAGAGTTTTAGAGGTCCTAGCAAATTCAGCCCTCTAGATGAATCAGTCATCAGCCTGTTGGTGAAGTTTCCATTGAGATATGGAGTTAGCTAACTTAAATTGTCACATCTATGTTCATGTCATGGCCTTCATAAGAGCCTCAGAGTGACTGCTGGATCTGAATCATTCACTTTTCTACTTCACACCTCACAGAACAGCTTAGATATGTTTCCCTTTGAATAGATTTTCATCTTATTCACGTAGAAGAAGGGAGTTTCTTAAAGATTGGTCTTGTGTTGTGGCATGGAAGTTGAATTTGTAAATGTTTCAACAGACACTTATCTCCTTTGATGCTGTATTTGTGGGTGTTGCAAAGTTGGCCTATGGTTGCTATTTATGAAGCCTGGGGGAGGAAATCTTGTTTCTCAGGAAGAGTGAGAATGAAATTAGATTAGGTGTGACTCCAGGTGAATGTAATAGCTTTTTGTAAGGGGAACACTAGTATAAAATGTTCATCTAGATTAAGTTCAGATACATAGGAAAAGCAGTGACGTAATTAACGTGGTTTGTGTCAGAGTTTTGTATAAGTACACAATGAACCTAATTATGTACAGGATATCACCTTTGTCTGTCAGTTTCTTGCTGGTTATTCTGGACACAGTTTATCTGTACGACTATGCCAAAGGGCTAAATCCTGCAGTACCAGAAAGGATGCCATAGTTCAACGTTATGTGTTTCTGAAGCAACCACAAATGGCATTAAGTGACCTAAAAGCCATTTTGTGATATCTGTCAGGATGCAGAATGTGTTTTGGGTTGCTTTTTCACTCCAGTGTTGTGCCTGGAGGTTCTGCCAGTCAGTATTTTGGCAGTCCTATGCATAAACCAAAAGGCCAGATTGTAAATCTCCAAGTGAAGATATTGCCTATCTCAAGGAGACAGAAAAGGATTTCACAGTTGTCAGAATAGCTGGCTTGCAGAGCTACGCATCCTAGATGACTCTCTGGTCAAGCCATGAAATCCCGTTTTCAAAATACTGACTTCGCCTTCTATAGCTCCTTTGAAGTATAAACTGTTGTGGGAAGTTTGAGGGGGGCCTTTTTTGGCGTGGAATTAAACACAGCCACCATAATGAAGTGGTTGTTGGTAGTGGATGCTAAAGGCAGCAGATTATGGCCTGAAGCTGGTGCTTACTTTACTTTTAAAACTGTCTCTTTTGGTCTTCCAACTGCGTCCTGTGCAACTCCACTTCTCAGGATACTTCAGGATCCAAGAACCCACCAGTAGAACAAGGTTGACTTTCCTCCTTCATGACATGACATCAAAAATTTCAGATTATTTAATTTCAATATTTGTATTTTAGCCTTTTT
Source organism: Chlamydotis macqueenii (assembly GCF_036417535.1). NCBI lineage: Eukaryota > Metazoa > Chordata > Aves > Otidiformes > Otididae > Chlamydotis > Chlamydotis macqueenii. The sequence continues at coordinate 28,922,910 of NC_141560.1, forward strand.
GAAAGAAATAAGCAGTTGGGCAAGAGGTCAGTTGCTGAAATTAGTTCATTAATTTCCATCTAAAGATTAAATGGAAGTGAATGTCCATATTTCCTGAGAGCATGAGATAATTTGTTCTGTGGCCAGAGGGTTTGGCTAATAACTGAGCTTGTGGTAAACAGAAATAAACTATTGCAAGATGCCTTAGAGCTATGGAAGCTATTAAGCCAAAATTTCTATTAGGTATTCCTGCTGGATCATCAAATCACCTTGAACAGAAAACCCTCTCTCTCGAGGCCCAGGAGAAGAAGTGTGAATTAAGGTCTGTATTTACTGCATGGTTCTGATGCAGTATCTTGGGAAATGGACAGTATTAGTATTGTATTCATTTATACAATAGGAAAAAAAGTGAAAATATTCAGACAAAGCATCAAAAAAACCACAGGAGAAACTTGGTCTCTGGCATGGGGTTTCGGGAGTTAGTCATGGGTGATAATAAGTTCTTTAGCATATCAAACTGAATACTCAGCAATTGCTGGTCTTGAGCAATTCTGAATTTTCAAATAGTGCTGGAGATACATCTGAGACTAACATTTCCTTTGAAGAGTCTCTGCTTCCTGTGACTACTGGAAAAAACCCAAATATTTGGTCTTAGTAGCTTTAGTGTACTTTCTTCTGTGTGGGCCAAAAAAAGTCCCAGGTCCACTGAGCTGTAATTTGCTGGCAGCAAAACCTTGATGATTTTTCAGAAGAGGTGAGGAAGATTCTGCCTAAAACTCAGTTTTGTTCCTGGCAGACATCAATGAAAGTCTGAGTATTTTACTTTTTTTTTTTTTTTTTTTTTCCAAAAAATATGGACTGAATTGTCATCCTCCTGGAATAAATAAGGTCTCTATATGGCCTCATAAAAAGAACTGCAGGAATTTTTGGTTCCTGGGACAAAGCCATGCAAAAGGTGCCTAAGTCTTTCTTTTGGTTTTACTACACTAATTCCAGAGCATTTGCCGAATATAAACTCCCCATTTTTGCTATTGGCCAAAAGCCTATAATTTGATTTTTCAAATATTTGATTTGTTGCCAAGCTCGTCTATTTATCTTTCAGTCTTTTATTTTCTTCAGCTATGCAGTAAACATCTCATTACAACCATCACTGAAAATTTGCAGCTTGACTTTTGTCCTGGGTATCTATGAGGAAAAATCTTAGACAAATATTTTATGTAGTGTCTAACATCTGGTGCATTATCCCATGTTATGTACTGTGCTTTACTCATTCTAAAAGGCCCACCTCTTCATCTTATTGAAAACTACATTATCTAACACACATTTTGGATACGTTTTTTTTTATTAGCAGTTTCTTGGTTATTTTCTTTTGTCTGCAGTTACAATGGCCATTGCCAAACGGGTCTGCAAAACAAATAAACAGAAATCTGCAGGCCAGAAACTACCAAAAGCAATTATTAAATCCACCATAGAACTCCTTAACTTCCTAAGTGTGCAGTTAGCTTGACTTGTCTTCTAAGGTTATTCTCTGTTCACCTCTATCTGTTTGAAGGTGGAAAAGAACAACCACCTCAGAACCTGGCTGTTAGCTAGACTACTTGTTTTCTTAGTTGTAAATGTAATTCTCCCAATTGCTTTGGATATCTCTAGGATGTTTTAGACGGTATCAGTGTGGACTCAGAAACACCGATTATAATGAAGTCCAAATCTAATGTACTGTAGAAAATATTTTCATTACATTTATGTAAATTTTCATCCTTTGATTCCACACTGTTGTCTCCTGGAGTTTTGAGATAACTTCCTGTTCTTCCCCTCCATTCCCCTCAATGTATCTTGATTTTAGATAAATATATTTTTTAGCTTTATTTGTTTTGTAAACTTTTGCCTATCAATTGTCTAAATATGCTTCTGCCCCCCGCCCCGCTACTTTTAAGGTAATATTCTAAAACTTAACTACTTTTTTTCCCCTTTAAGTTAACTGATGTCGTAAGGAATCTTATTCTTGCTACTATTGGTTACATCAACTCCAGCTCCGTACACCTGTGTGTGCATCTGTCCCAACTTGCACAAGTTTTCTGCAATGTATTTTGCATAATTGGTACTGTAAATCAGCACACCTACATCTTAAGTCTGGGAGACAGGAGTGCCATTAGGTTAGAGCATTCAAGCCTACAGCCCAAAATGATGTAATGATTTCCAGAAAGCTGTTGAAAGTGATACTGGGACTGTGTCCTCTATGATTTATTTTTATTTCCCGAAGTTTTGACCTTAATATTACAAAATGCAGCTTTTTGTGATAAAGGACATACTGCCAGGAATGCAGATAAATAAGCCATTTGAGGGTGGGGTGTGGGCTGCTGGTCAGTTGACTAGGCAAGTTGCAATGCCTTGTTTACGTTTGTTGGCATAACCTGGACCTAGGATACAGTATAGTTTTCCCATCAAAGCTTTGACATTATGAAACTTCAAGGGCTCACTGTGTGATATATATTGGCATAGGTGCAGGTGCAGAGCAGGATTTTTTTTTTTATGTCAATGTCCCTTTACTTTTAGGAGATGAGACAACAGAAGTAGTAATAATGTGTGGAAGAAGGCCAGGTGAAAATAATAAAAGTTAGGGTCATGACAGAGCGGGAGCTAAACGTGATGTTTGGGAGTAAACTACCCACTTAACACTCTGGAAAGGAGCAACGAACCCGATGAGAAAAAGACATGTTTTTTGAACCCTTCTACCCTAGCTGGCTCTTAGCTGGGTTACACAAATCATCAGTTTCAGAAAATGCATATTAACTTGATATCAGTGCCTGTTTTTCAGGCTCCTAGCCAAACTGGAGAGAGACTACATGTGGGAACCAAAGATTTTCTGCTAGCCTGGGAACTTCTGAGGATTTGAATTTAACTGCCCTTTCTGCCCTTCGAAGGAAAGGCTCCCTCATTCAGAGGGAAAACAGTCCCCAGCACAGGGAGAGGAGATGGCCAAGCAGAGAAAAAACTGTTGTGCTTCTGTGTGGACATCTCCGAAGACTGACTATGTTTTAAATAAGTAAATAAATCATAGGCTGGATCCACATTTAGTTTTTCCTCAGCTTAATTTGAGAAAGTAGAGTTGGTAGGGGGGTGGTCTATGCCCTCAAAGCTATAGTGCTGGCATGATCTCTTCATGAATTCTAACCAGTTAAAGTTCTCCTGTTGGCTCTGTGTGTCCTCATCAGTGTGAACCATTATTTGTTTGGCAGCAGTTAGAAGTTATTGAACAGGTAATTTTTCCTATACGTGTATTCTTCTGAGCCTTTGCACTTGCATTCATTCTTCTACTGTTTTTGTCTGATTAAATCAGACCTATTCAAACTCTGAAACAGAGAGCAAAGGTCAAAAAATGTCAGACACCCTTAACAACCTCTATTAAGTCTTGTTAAACTGAAAGTGCTCTTGCTTCTGCTCCAGAAATGGCACCATAGACTACAATAATTGATTTGACATCCAAATAGCTACTTACTACCAAAAACTCCTCTGAGCAAAACGAGAAAGAACGGGATAAACTAACTTAACAGAAACTCTACACCTTAGCCCAAGCCCCTGTACAACACTGGGAAGAGGCATGGTTATTTTATCACAGTACGGAGATTTGAATGAAAACAGTGATAGAAATGAAGCCCACCAAACTCACTGCATCTTCTGTAGGATTTATGTTTAAGCTGGGGAGAGAGTGAAAAGCGCTGTGCTGTGTTCAGTCAACATATCAGCCATCCTGTCTGCCTTTCAAAATTGTGTGCTGTATGCGCAAAGTGGTTTAGTACTGTGTGAGGGGATGCAAGCTGCTTGGACCTGAAAAGCAACTACTAGCATATGCTGTGAGACCTTATTTAATTATGATTGGCACAGGCTGTCCTGTGTGTGGAAAATAGCACGTTAGGCAAATTGAAGGCTCCTGCACAACCATTCAGTATGGATGCTTTTCAGGAAAGTCTGAGATTCAGGATTCAAGATGCTTTAGATTCTTGTAGTGAGAGACGGAGAGATCTTGCATCTGGAAGTGATGCCTGTGCCTGTGAAGGACATAGGAGAATGTCTTCTAAAGGCTGGATCCTGAGGATATGCTTCAGTCAGAAGTGGGGTAAATAACCTGGTTCTCTCCCCATCCACTCTCATTTTCCCAAGTCTTAAAGTATTTAGTCAGTTGGAGTAGAGCAGCCTTTGTGCCTGCTGCTCTGTGACTGGGAGCTTTTCCAGCTTCCCTGGCAGAGCTCCCATTGCTGGATGGCACTAGAAGCAGCAGGATTTGCAGCAGGGTCGAAATAGGTCTTCAAAACCAAACAAGGTGATTGCCATGTATACTGAGCAGAGGCTCCAAGGGCCAGTGGCAGCTGAATGAGTGAGAGCATGAGAACTCCTCCTTCCTTTGAGAGCACAAGAGCTTGTTCTATTTCCAAAACACAGTGGTAACAAACCCATTTTTTTCTTTGTTTAAAGTGGTAGTGAATGTGATGAGAACATGGGAATGGCATGAGCAACAGTGTGCTTGGCAAGCTTTAGTCTACAGACCCAAGATCAAACATGAATTATGGATTGTCCAATATCTTCATCAATGACTCAGGCAGTGGGATTGAGTGCACCCTCAGCAAGCTTCCAGACAACACCAAGCTGTGTGGTGCAGTTGACATGCCTGAGGTATGGGATGCCATTCAGAGGGACCTGGACAAGCTTGAGAAGTGGGTCCATGTGAACCTCATGAGGTTCAATAAGACCAAATGCAAGGTCCTGCACCTGAGTCAGGGCAACCCCTGGTATCAATACAGGCTGGGGCATGAAGGGATTGACTGCAGCCCTGCAGAGGAGGACTTGGGGGTACTGGACATGAACCGTCAATGTGTACTTGCAGCCCAGAAGGTCAACTGTATCTTGGCCAACATCAAAAGAAGCATGGCCAACAGGAGATGATTCTGTCCCTCTACTCCAGGTGAGATCTCATGAGAGAGGAGTACTGTGTCCAGCTCTGGAGCCCTCAGCACAGGAAAGACATGGACCTGTTGGAGCAGGTCCAGAGGAGGGCCACAAAGATGATCAGAGGGCTGGAGCACCTCTCCTATGAAGAAAGGCTGAGAGAGCTGGGGCTGTTCAGCTTGGAGAAGGCTCTGGGGAGACCTTATTGTAGCCTTCCAGTGCTTAAAAGGGGCCTATAAGAAAGATGGTATAAACATTTTAGCAAGGCCTGTAGCAATAGGATAAGGGGTAATGGTTTTAAACTAAAAAAGGGTAGGTTTAGACTAGACACAAGGAAAAAAGAGGCATTTCAAGGCCAGGATGGATGGGGCTCTGTGAAATCTGATCCAGTTGGAAATGTCCCTGCTCACTGCAGGGAGTTTGGACTAGATGACATTTAAAGGTCCCTTCCAACCCAAACTATTCTATGATTTTATAAGAAAATGCTGCAACACCATTCTGAATATTTAGTATTTTTGGTGGTTTTTGTGTTAGATGTAAATCATTACATGTCAAAAATTTTACTTAAAAATCCTACTGAATAAGATGTGGAGTTAGAAATAGATCTGGACCTTCAAAACGGGCTTTTTCCACCTTGAATTTGATTACTAGAAACTTTTATGGAGTTATTATTATATTTCAGTGACACCAGTAATGAAAAACCTGAACTTAGATCATTCAGGCTTCAGAAAACAGGGGAACACATTTTTCTGAAACACGAAGTTACTTTTCAGATCTTTGAAGCTGCAACACAGCACTAAGGCAATAAATTCTCTGTGATTCTCAAGACTAGCAGCAACGGCAAAAACATTGCTAGTGAATCAGGAAGAGGAGTGATAAATTCTGAAGGTCTATGGTGCTTCTATTACCACCCTCCTTGGTGTTTCTACTAGATGTCAGTGAGCTGGAGGAATCCCTGGGAATGTGCTAAATTACCTAGGTGCTGGAATCCTTTTCCACTTGAAGTAGTGACAGCAGAGAAAGGAAAGACTGAATACATCTAAGGAAATAATTTTTAGTCCAAGCAGCCAGTGAGGTGTGAGAATGACTGGAGCAAAATAAAAATGTTTTCTGATGGATAAGGAATGGATTGTTTATGTGCAGATGTAAATCGACTGCATAGAAGTTGAGTATATGGTGAGAATCAGTTAGGCGCAAAGTAGCGCTCCCCAAATGACCTTTAGATCCTCATAGCTAAAGGTTCATTAGTTTAAAATTACTGTCTTGGATGAAAATGGCAAACCTAGCATGCATCTCTGAAAATGTAAGAGTATTTAAAAGTAGCTTTCCGAGCACTGGGATAAAGAGGTGTTTGTAAAGAGGAAACCAGCTTGATAAATGAGAAATGAAGCTGCCTCATCCAAGCATGTATAATAGCTATTGCCATTCAATACGGCTGAAAGGCTTTTCCTGCAGCTAATGGAAAATGCCGCTTCTAGGGTGTCACTTATTTTGACGGAGATCTCAATGTCTTCAGTTAAGTCTCACACTTAAATGGGATGTGCAAATATTCTTTCGCGGTCTCTTTTGTTTTTTTGGGTGTTAAATGCAAAATTACTGGCTCTTGGTGCTAAGACCACATTACTGATAGTTGCTTGAAAGGTTTCCTATGCTTAACCTAGTTTCTGTCTTGACTTTAAACAATCCTATCACGTGATGTAATGTCTTTTCTTCCCAGCCACATTCTTGGCAAAAGTAATCTTCATTGTGAAACCCTATTTTTTTTTTTTAATTTCAAATGAAACCTATTTCCTTTTCTGTTCTTCCCATCATGCATTATATGTAACATTTCCCTACATTACCTTTGATCATAAGTGGAATTGCAGGGGCCGCAGAGTAGTGGCTGACTAAGGTTCACACATGATTTCAACCCTGGTGGAAAGGGTCCACAGGAATCAGTAAAAAGTCAGGCATTTCAGTAGATTTAGGAGCCTTAATAATTTTAAGCGGGCTCTAAGTGTTCATGAGTTATGAAGGACAATAAAGGCCAAATATTTATAATAAAGTGTCAAAATGTGAATATTGTGTGGTGCTTTGAATCAGTGTAAGCTCTTTGAAGCCACTGCTGTGATGCTAACTTTCATGGGATGGACCTGGCTCATCACCTGATAACGAGAGGGTCATGGCAACAAACTTGAGATTGTTCTCAATCCTTCTATTCAAACTCTGTGCTCTGGAGAAGTGTGTTTATTTTGTTTCATTTTTAACTCAATTATCTATTGTTTGTACAGTTCAGATATATCATTATGAATACAGCATTAATATGTAACACTTGCTACTTCATGCGTGCTGAGCACGTGATGTTAAATTATTTCATGCATTGTAAAGTGACAAGTTTAGTATTATTGAGAGGCTCTGCTTCACTTGGTTTTTTTACTTTAGTCAAAAAGCAAAGCTATCTCAATCAAAACATGTCTCTTAAATTTAAAAATACAGTGTACAAGATTCTTCTGTCTTTCTCTGAAGCCTGGGATTGTTTTCTTGGAAATCTTAGACCAACTATTTCTAAGCAGCTTAAGAAAAGGAGCCATGTGCAGGGTAAGAGCATGAGTGTAGAGAACCAGCAGAGGTTATGTGTATTCCAGAGTGCAATGATTAAAGTTTTAGTTAGACATGTAACTGCTAAGAGTAGGAACAAGAAGTGTTTGTGGTTTTTTTTGTTTTTTTTTTTTTTTTTAACCTGCTGCTAAGTAGAGGGTCTTTGCATAAGGGCAGCTGAGGGAGAACCAGAGAAGCTCAGAAAAAATTTGAAGTGTCACTTGCATTGGAATATCTTATGAGGACCCTTCTTGCAAAGCAAATTTAATGTCAGTCGCTGCTGCAGTGTGATGTAAGAAGTGGCAGAGTGACTTAATTGCCCCAGTTTTGTTGAAACATTCATTACCTGTTTCTAAACAAGACCTAGCTACTTTTCTGCATTTTCCTCTGCCTCTCATTTTCTTTGCCTGCCTTTCTAGAGCAGGACACAGGTTGGTTTTCTGTTTTACACACTGCAGGGCACAGTGCTGCCACTGTCACTTGTTGGTAAGTGTATCGTCCATAATTCTCTTGTTGACTGTTTTCTTTGTTTGGGGTCTGAATGGAAGGTAAGCCTAATTTAGGAGATGAATGTAAACTTCCTGTGTGATGTAGCAAGGATCCGGTACCCTCATCTGGAAGGATTATGAGGTCACCAAGGAATACTGTTTTCCCTGCTTCGTCCTTCTGACGTGACAGGCATCTTGTGTTACAGCAAAGTATGTTTTGGTGCTTGCATGTGTTGCCTGCCTGCATGAGTTTTTAAATATAAACTTAATCTGCACATTAAATATTAAAGTTCTTCATAGCAGCTGGGTTACTGGGTTTTAAAATGCACATGTCTCAACACCACAAACTGGTTCTTTCAGTGACTGCATTTTTATTGTCTTGTTATGCAAAGAAAGAGACAGAGAGCTCTGTTACAGCCCCTGACTGTCTAGGAAATCTGTGACTTGATAGGTCTGATATCCCAGGTTTTGTTCAGGGAGTGCTCTTGCAATTCAAATAATTACATTGCCCAAAAAAACCGGAGAGAAAAACAATTTTCCGAAACAACAATCTGAGTTGGCCAGAGGGTAACTACTTTTACTATACACAGAGGAAACATGAAACTTGCTTGTACTTCAGGAGAAGAAAGGGATCAGAGTATTCTGTCATATAGGTGTAAGTAAGACTAAGAAGATAAACTTGGCGTCAGTTTTCTTAGAAGTCAGCATAGGATTTTTTTTTCTCCATAAATGTAATGGATGGGGGTCTACACAGTCACAAAAAATGTTTTACTGTTTGTCAGTATGTTCTAGAGGCAAGCAGAGAAAATCTCTTAGAACTGAGACTGGTGAAATATGCTTTCTGGGTTAAATCTGTTCATCCTGTGTTATACTCGGATGAATGCAATCCAGCTGACTGCAAAGGCGTTTGAGAAGTAGTGTTACAGCTTTGGCAATGGAGTAAGACTTCTGTCTTCTACAGTCTAGAGCCAAAGTCACCTGGGTTTAATTTGTCCATAGACTTAACCCACTCTACCTCTGGAAACAGGCTTCTCAAAAGTTTTGGTTGTCACGATGAAAGGTTGGCCTTTTCATGCAAAGTAACACCTGAAAAAAATGCCAAACTTGTTCACAGCAGATCTAACAAATGTCTGTTCTTAAGTGAACTAGTCGTGAAAGGTGACCTTAGGAAATCAGGAGAAATTATAATTCGTCGTCAGCATGATCACCATTGTGTCAGTAATCATTCTCGGAAATATCTAGCAGGGCTGGACGCTGACCACTATGGTGCAGCTCTTGCTTCAAAGAGGTTACAGTTCTGGTTAGTGACATCGATGCACGGGTTTGGGAAGGGAGAAAGTTGTGTGACTGTATGAGCATGTTTTCTTCCGTTATAAGTGTATGCATAAAGTAGCTTTTCATCTTCCTGGCTGCTTTGAGTAGAAATATGACATGCTTACAGCTGAAGATGCATTGAGGAAGAGAACCAATAGCAGTACTTAAAGAAATGAGGTTGGAGATGACATAATAGATACAACGATGAAGGGAAATTATTTTAGCAGCTGGTATTTCCAGCAGCATTGACAAGGGAGTGCAAAGTTACAATGACAATGTGGTTTAATATCTTGGCAACAGCTCTGGTAGCCTAGCCTAAAAGGATGTGCAGAAAGGAGTCACTTAAAGAAAAGAAAAGGGGGGGGGGATTTCTACCATTTGACTAGAAGGATCCTTTCAATTTCAGCTATCCCTGGACATCCATGTAGAGATGTCGGAAAAGACAGATGAAGAAATGGGAATAGATGGAGAGAGAGAAATAGGTCAGTAGAAGTGAGGTACATTTGCAACTCGTTGGCAGGCAGGGCACAATGGCAGCAGAGGGACTCGGACAACAAACTTAGAGGGAGGTATCTTGCAGAGGGGGAGAGGCAGGAGGCTGATGGCATACTCAGAGGAGGCACTCTGGACAACCTGGATTTGAGTGATCTGAACCACAAAAGGAGCCAAACTTTCCAATGTTGCAGATTCTCTCCTTGATTTTTTTTAATTTTTTTTAAAATTATTTTTTAAGTGAAATTACAAGCATTGAGCTTGGCAGCTGAAAAGCCTGCTGAAGGAGTTTCTCTGTAGACAGAAGGGAAAATCTGTAGTCAGAGAAAAATATTACATATGACAACTTTGACAGAGGGCTCACGAAATCCCAGGGAACATGCATAGAATTTAGCACTTGCGTTATCCTGTCTGCCCACCTTCATTTTGCTACCACTAACTGCCTCACTCTTAGCTGACTAATACTTAGAATCACAAAAAAAAATATGATCATATAAACATTTTCTGCTAGGTGAACTTTGTATAGAAAAGCCCAGAAATATCACAATTACATGAAGCTGCTTATGCTGCCTGAAGCTCAAGAGAGTGATTCAGGGTTGGGTTAGATCTGCTGTAGATAAGCAGCTGGTGAACTGACCACAATTCTGTAGAACGAGGGTGTCACAATGGCGTGCTGCCACGCGCTTGGCGCTGCTGGACGGCGATAATAGATCTTCCCGGAATACAGTCGTGTTGTGGTTAGGTAGATTTCCTCAGAAGGAAACCAAACAGAGGGTGAGAGTAACGGAAAACTGCCTTTAAATAACTTCTGACAGTCTCCAGGTTTCTGTGACTTCTTAATGTTCACATTGCACAATAAAGGGAGCAGATTATAGCTATTAATTTGGGCGGAACTATTGTTAAGGTTTTTAGCTCCCGCTCTGTGATGGAGCGGATGCTTAAGCTGCAGGTATCTGATCTGTATATTGTTGTTTGTTCCTGCTTCTCTGGCATGGGGAAGTGCTGGGAACACGTGCTCCTAGGGAGAGCTGGGCCCAGGGGACGGGAGCTACAGAGGAACAGGAACTCTCAACTATGGCCAGAGCCCAACTGGAATCCCTCGCTGGAGAGGGTCCAGCACACGTGCAAGGCACCGTTGTCCTGTGGCGTTTCTGATCGCTGTATGCTGAGGACTCTCTCCTGCAGAATTTTGCCTGCATCAGGCATCTTTAATATTTCTGCAAAGCGTCTTAGGTGGCAGAGGGGAATGCTTCTTGCTTCAGGCTCTCTGAGATGAGGCGATGAAAGAACGATGTGCCCAAGATACTACCATCCTTCTTTTAAATGTAAATCAAGGTGGTTAATGAATTTACATAACAGATGTCCATCTAGTAAATCAAGCATCAAGGTGTTGTTCAAGTGAAGCAATTTTTAACGATCTGGCTTTGAGATTAAATTAATAGTTGTAGCTATACTTGCATGCAGAAAAAAAATGGCAACGCTCTCCAGGTCAGTGGTATTGGTCTCCTTTTATGAATCAAGAAGCAGCCTTGAGTTATTACGAAGATGATGGACTTGACTAACAATTAATCAATGCATTCCTTCAGTTAGAGGCATCTGTAAGACTCTGAGGGGAAGCATTGGCAATTTGCTGCCATTTGCTATTACTTCTACTTCGCATTACCTAATAGTAATCTGACCAGTTCTCCTTAGGTTCCCCATTGGATATGTACACAGGAGTCATAAGCTGTGTGCTTTTGGACAGATAGGTTACGATGGAGATGTACCAAATCAGGTGTAGTGACAAGAACACCCATTAGTGGATTTTTACCATTGATTCATGCATAGACTTCTGCATGGGAAATCCCAGCAGAAGAAAGCCTTTGGTGCAAAAAAATGATTTGCACAGAATAACTCTCAGATTTTACTTGAATTTGAAAACTGAATCTCCTAGGAAACACTAGGGCCAGCAACTGGTTGGAAATATGTCAGTGATGCTTCTCAGTCAAGAGTGCAGTAGCTTTGAATCTGCTTAAGGAGCACAGGCAAGCCAAATGAGATATCGGTATTTTCAAGTAGATACTGGATTCAGCGTTTCTTTACTAGGGTCACTCATTGGGAGGAATATGCACTGAACTCAGAAGTTATTGACATGAGGAGCATCTAGCATTTTCATAATAGTAGCTGTAGACAACATAAGAAAGCCTTGTTTAATGTTTTTGAAATATTAGTCTCTCTCCTTGGAAACATATCTGATAATATCTAAAATATATTTTAACAAAATAATATGAATAATTTTAACTGGAAGAAAAATCCAGTACAGTAAATCCCTGCATGTGAGACTTAGTGAATGATCTCACAGAGGAGAAAACCCACTTGTTTTCAGCTCTGCACTGCATGAGTTTTCAAAAAACCTTTATATTCAAGTCAGCCAAATTCAACTGTGTATGTCTGTCCATATTTAGTCCTGGCCATCTCTTCTCTTATTTCATTACCTCCTGGGCTCCATAAACCACAGTCTTTACAGCAACAGCTAGTGATAAGGGCAGTTAGAGATGTCTGGTCAGTTATGAAGAACAAGAGACTTTTAGATGACCTGCCAAACACAATGCTTAGTTAATTCTTTTTTTTTTTTTTTTTTTTTTTTTTGCCTCCCCCCAAGGCTACCTGGGAGCTTACATATCTCTCTTACTTCATAAGTCATCCAATGAAAACAAGGCTTTCCTCACCAGAATAGAAAAATCCGTACCTAATAATCCAGATACCCCAGATATAGAAAGAGTCCTGTCAGCCCCTGTGCCGTTATGTGTAGGTATGCTAAGGGGATGAATATAGTATAAAAAAGTCCACTTTTGTGGAACCCTGCATAATATTCTGCTTTAAGTCAAAATTCAGAGAAATCTGACAGGCTATAAAGTACAATTAAAACTGAGCACATTGGTAATAAGAAGCCACAAAGCACACATAATCATGAGATAAATGACCTCAATGGACAGATGATGATGAGCCAAGGAGAAGCCAAGGTCAATTATCAAACTTCTAATTTTAATGCTATAATTAATAATGAATATTTCAAGAAATAATGCTTAAAGAATAATTGTATTCTGGTATTAAAACCTGTTAAATGTTAAACTTATGCAATTTATGCAAATTAATCTGATAAGACGAGACAATTAAGGTTTATAATTAACAGATAAATACAAATGATCCAGTGATGAAGGTCTTGGTTTCTCCTCTGTCTTATGAGACAATGTAATTGATTTTTATAAATGTTAATTTATATGCACTGCTAACCATTAATACATTGAAGAGATCATTTATTAAATTAGAGATGAATAGTGGTGTATGCAAAGATAGTACCTGAGTTTTCAACATCTTAAAGATGAAAAGGAAGCAGGAAGAAACCAAAGCTTTGAATGTGATTTTGCTTTTTTTTTTTTTTTCCCCCCCCCCAACAACTTTTGACATGCCAAGTACGAGGTATAGGAAAAAAGTTTAGTGAAGACAAACAGTCTTTGTTCACTAAGTCTTTACGTGACAGCAAGAGGGATTTTTGGCACAGCCCTTGCCTTTTAACATTTGTTCTCATGGACTAGAAGTAATGTGCATTCTTATTTTGCTTTGCCGTGCTGTGCTTTTTCTTTGTGTTCTCCTACGAGAAGATGGCACGTTCACCCTGGAACGAAGCTGCTTGTAGCAGGGCAGGGGGAGGTTTTCAGGAGTGCGCTTGCTTGGCATTCTCTTGCAAACAGCCACCTCCTTACTTTCTGACATGTTATGTTGATTGTGTGCTTTTTAAAGAGTTACCAACTTATTTTAAAAATATGCGATGGCATTTTGCCAGCTTTTGTACTTACAAGAAAGTATAGTAAATCTCTTCTCCTTTCTTATGTTTAAAGGTCAGTATTAGCGGGAGTTTTGAAGCGGCTATAAAAAGGGATGGATTCCACGTTATTTTTTTTTTTTATATCCACACCCAGAACTGTAACACTATCTGGCTTTTCAAATTCAGCTGTAAACATTAGTCACAATTAATTATGTGTAGCTTTATCTTTCATAGCTCTTCCCCTGCTCCTCCTCTCTTTTCCAAGGGTGAGGTTGTTGGCTGAACTGCAGCAAAGCAGGTGCTTGCAAGGCAGCTCCAGGAAAGTGGCTTCCAGTGGCCCAAAGAAAGCCCTAAAGGATGAAGGAAGGGCGAATGAAGCAACCACACTGTAGCAGATTTTATTACCTCTAAGATTAAATTTCAAACAAAAACATGAGATATCTTTGCAACATCTAAATATAATTACAGTTTATTTTCAAAGCATACTTAGTAATTTCCCTCCCCTCCATTTTTTTCCTGACTTCTGTCCTTGGCATCGTGGTCTGCACTGAGTTGCACACTGTGGAACTGACTCAGGAGGTCAGCGCTACAGGAGCTTCAAAAAATACAGATTTTTGCAGGCATAGGCAAAATTTGCACCTACTGATGTAATCAGTGGAAAATCTGTGGTCTTCCATCAAAGAGTGATGTGGTCTGCTGACTTCAGTGGGGTTTCTTGATCTAAATCCATGCAGAATTTGACTTAAAAGACGTGCATTCGTTTTTTGCCCCCAGCAGGTATGATACAGCCCAGGGAGTTCTTCTGAACGCTTTTCCTGTGCTGTCACAGCCAAGTAAGGAATAGCACACTTATCTTCTTGTCTTCTCACACAGTTCATCTTCTAACACAGATTAGCTGGAGATATTCACCATAAATCAGAATTATGGCCCTCTGCTTCTAGGTGTCAGTACGATCTGCTTCTCCAGTTCCTGATTTCCTCAAGTGAAAAGCACTGTTGACAATTTGTGATAATTCCCCAGTATCCAGCATGCTACTGATATAGGCATTACAAAATAAGTGTGCTCACTTTCAGTGGTACGTTAAGAAATGTCAGTTCCCTAATTATGTGTTGGACAATGAGCCCAAGTGGTGAGGCAGAGCTTGTTCAGTCAGATGCTGATTTGCCCTCCCCTGGGAGTTTCACAGTTTAGTCAGGACCCCTCTGCAAAGTGCAGTGATGGCAAAAAGCAGGCTCTCATGTCTGTATGTTTGCCTGCTCGTCAAGTACATCAATGTTCACAATAACAGAATGGCAAGCTACTTTTAATACTTTTTTTTCAGAGGCCTTTTGCTTTGCCTTTCAATTCTAAGTAGCCAAATGTGCAGACAGAAAGCATGAGGCTCTCAGGGCTTCCTAACCCCTTGATTTGGCTGGAGCTAGCTGGAGCAAGAGTGTAAAATGGTGGGGTTCTCTGCGCTCGTGGCAGTGCTGGGGCAGCCTGGCAGGTGATGGGCTGCAGCCTTTCAGGCTCTGTCAGGGTTTCAGCATAGCTTTTGTTGCTTGCAGTGATTCAGCATTTTGCAACAAAACTCCCATTCACTGGGAAGTTGGAGATCGATTCTAGTGACAAGTCTCTGTAAAGGTCTAGTAAGTAAGTCTCTTGGCAGTTTTGAGTGTAAAGCCTTTTTTATTGCAAGTCTTTAATGAGCCTTAATGTAATTAATAGATTTGTAGTGAAAAAACTCATTACCTTTGATTCTGGAGATGAAAGTCCAGACATTCCTGAAACGTTTAACTACGTAACAGATGCTGCCCTTGTACTAAGATGCAAAAATATCACTTTGATAAAAAAAAAAAAAGGCAACTTCAGGACACTTTTTAAAAGTGATCTACTATGTTTTCTGTTCCTTCCTGCCTGCCCCCACCCTTAAAAGGTACCAGAGTTTTATATCTATCCACATTCCACTATGATAACTTTTAAAAACAGCATCTAAATCACATAACCTCTTCTGGAGGCTGAGTATTCCCTGCAAACCATCAATCAAAGACCAAGCTGTGGCCCCTACCCTGTCCTAACGTGGCAGATCGCAGCCACCCTGAGGATGTCTTTTCCATTTCTACTCTTACGGTAATCACATTGTAAGGACTGCTTTTAAAATTATTCTTCCTGTAAAAAAAATGCTACAACATTAAGTTCCCGACAAATGTACAGCCTGTTGAGTTCACAGAGCGGGTTCTTGGCTGCTTCAGAAGCCTGGAAATGTTTGTCCTTTGCTGCTCAGAAATCTGCTGGGTGAAATGATACTGCAGGATGCAGTTCAGTGTAAGCATGGATGTGGAGGTCTGCTAGAAAGGAATAACATCTCTGGAGACGTTTTTGCCTATACTCAAACTTCTTTATGAAGTGTGAGAGGTTCTAAACTGTGTGTTTATTTTTCCTGTGTCAAGTTTTTGCATTAGTATTGCCTAATAGATTACTTGGTAGAATCGGTAGGTAAGGAAGACTACTCCCAAAACTCTTGATTTTTTTTGTACATGCTGGAAAGAGTTTAGGGCTGCCAACTGCACAAAGTATTTATTTAAGGAGAGAATTATAAAACATTTTTATGGAAATAAGACCAAAACCAAATCTTTGTGATGAGCTACAAACAGGAGAGCAAGGTCCTCATGATGGAAAGGGCTGTTCAACTTTGTGGCAGTGGCACAACATAATGAGACATAGTGGGGCTGTCAGTTGGTACAGGTGAAGGAATTCAGGGGTGTGAAGCTGGCTTACCTCAGCTGAGCATCTGCCTGTCTCTGGACTACAACCTACAAGCTGGGGAGAGGCAATGAGTAGGTCTGAGCATGGGCAAACACAGTGAATACCAATGGGTATTTCCTAGGAGTCTGGAAGAGTATGCCAGACTCTTAAAGCAAGGAGAAATTTCTAATATGTAATACCTGGAGTATATTTAGACAGGAAATAGATAAGGGACTTTTTCACTAATTAAGTGCTAACCATTTTTATTTCTCTGAACCACTATACAACAACTTATGATTATATGACAATAGTCATAATGAAAACATTCTAATAATTTGAAAGCTATGTTCTGGACCTGTTGATTTCTTTATATATTTTGCACCTTATCAGTCCTTTACATGCTTTGTCGTAGTTCTTAGTTACACTACAAGAATTAAAATTAGAGGTTTTTAAATTCGAAAAGCATTGACACTTTGGAATTTATTTTTGTTATGTGAAACCAATATTTCAGAAATTTCCTATGAAATTAGAAAACTATTCAAATGTTGTGAGAAAAATTTGTTTGAAATTTCATGAACATACTGGCAATTGTTCATGTCTTTTCAGTTTTATAGTTTATATAATCCATTTTGAGAAAACATCAGCCTTCTTCATTTTAGCCACCAGGAGACACTTGCTGTACAGAAGTGATAAGGTGCTTTAGTTACTATAGAACAAAAGCTGCCCAGAATGATTTGAAGAATAAAGTACAGCTGACAGCACTGCAGTTGTTATAATGGGCCGTATTTCAGTCACAGTGTAAGCTGGAGGGAACTTGTGGAGGTCATTTAAGTCCGACTCACTGCCTAAAGCAGGGCTAACATCATGGGTAGCTCAGGTTGCTCTGCCTGTGCTGGTCAAACACAAATGTCTCCGTAGAGGGAGATCCCACAGCCTCTCCAGGCAGCCTTTTCCAATGTGTTACTGTTCCTATTGACTTTTTTTTCCACCCTTGTACCCACTGGCATTTCTCTTGTTGCAGCTTGTGGTCCTTGCCTCAAGTCTGTCACTGTGCCTCTTTGTGGAGCACCTGGCTTTGGCTTCTTGAGCTGCTGTAGGTGATGGAAGCAGCTTGAGTGCTGCTTTAACATGCTGGGAAGAAATGTCAACTAGTAATCCTTAAGTGCAACGAGCAGGAGGGCTTCCTTAGGGTAACATTCTGAATGAGATTTTCAATTTCCAAAATGACTTTTACTTTTAAATTCTGTTTTTAAAAACATTTATGAAGTTAAGCCTCAGCATTTCTGAAATTGTCCATGGATTAACAATAAGAATTTAGACATTTTTAAAGCTTCTCATTCACATGCCTGAAAAAAAACCAGTATTTTTTCAGGTTAGTGCACATTGTTTTTCTGCTAAGGGTAGTAAATGAGCATAAGGCATATTATTGTGCCTATTTTTAATTCCTCTTCACCTCCTTACCAAGGGCATCTGCAGCTACTCCACAGAGCTTAGACCAGTGCTAGCTCTGGGATCAAAGCAGGATGGCTATGCCCCAACAGAGCAGTGCTTGGCCAAAGTATTCCTCCTTTGAGGCAGGGCTGATGATTCCAGTTATCAGTCAGGGCTAATTAGCTGGATCCAACCCCACGTTAAGGTGGCTGTAGTGTCTCTGCATGGCAGCATGCTTGGGGGTGCAGATGGCCTGTTCATAGGGAGCAGAGGTGTTTGTGAAATGAGGACACCTGAAGCACTGTTGGAAGCTCTGTGTGTCCTGTGCCAGGGATTCAGCTTTTTGGGGAAAGAGACTGCTGCTCCTGTAGAGCACAGTAGGGCTGAGGCTGGCTGGCAGTGCTGTAGGGAGGGGTGCTTTCACTCCCAAATTCCTGCTGCAGAGCCAGGAATCACCTTTTTTTTTTTTTCCCCAGACAGTGGCTGGGCCTCATTCTTCTTCTCATCTCTCCACCGGCTGGAGACACAGGCTGCTCTTCTGCTTCTCACACCAGACTTGTGCGAGGGAACATGCTGGGGTGAAAGTGTTGGGCTTCTGTGCGAGGGGTATCAGGGCTGTCTGCGAGCGGCTGTCTCCAAAGGAAGGAGGTTGAGGGGTCTGAGCCCAGACCAGAAGCTGTAGCAGAAATGTAGAGAGGAGGAAAATGTAAAATCTTTACCCCAGAGACTGCTCTTGCTCAGACAGATATTGATGCAAGTTTTACTGGTGTTTTCAGTGAACTTCAGAAAGGCCTTTTGGCTTTCTTAATAAACAGCTGGCCAGTCATTGTAAACTAACAATTGAAAAAGTAATATTGAGAGATGTTCTCTGTGTGATACAGAAAAGTGAAAATAAGTCTACTTTCAAAGCAATAACAGTTATTACCACACTGAACGCTTCACTCTGGTTAGGGGAGGGTCTTCAGAGCACATTTACATTCGTGTTTCTGTCCAAGCATTGTGGTTTTGCCTGCAAAGAGATTTTGTTCTTTTTGGCATGAACACACCAGTTTATTCAGCTTCAAGCAATTTTGTTGAGCTGCAGCACAGGTTTGACTGACTCTTCGCTGCTGCAGCACGGCTGTAAATCACTGAGATGCTACCAAAGGCACGTCAGCCACGCAGAGAGCAAGTTCTGTGCGGAGGCAGTGAGAGGGGTTCCCTTTGATCAGCCTGGCCCTGAAATCTGAACAGTACTTCAGCTGGGAGGCCACAGCCATGCAAGGGTGGAAGTTCAATTCCCTCCTTCCAGGGTATTGCTCGTGTAGCTGGTTCACAGATGTTCAGTGTTCACTTGTTAAAAATTTTACCTGCTGCAGCACAGCATAACTTGGGATTACACCAGAGATCCTAAATGTTCTGTTAATTCATGTAAGAGTGAACTCAGTGCTATTATGTTACCTCAGAATGAAAACATGAGTGGAAACATAAACTCTTGAGATCAGCCCGAGTCAGATGGGCAGTAAAAAGAGTATTTGATTTGTTCCAAG
Organism: Chlamydotis macqueenii; assembly: GCF_036417535.1. Taxonomy (NCBI): domain Eukaryota; kingdom Metazoa; phylum Chordata; class Aves; order Otidiformes; family Otididae; genus Chlamydotis; species Chlamydotis macqueenii. Next base: position 28,942,190 of record NC_141560.1, read on the forward strand.
ACTTTTTATGAATTGGACTACATCTGGCACTGATGATATGATGCAAGGCTTTACTAGTTTTGCCAGTGAATTAAAGAGCCAGTGTTAAAGACATGAACGTCTAAAGAGGAAAAACTACTTGACAAGTGATTGATACCTAAGTGAACATACTAGTAACTTAGTAGGGCTTTGACATGTTATATTCTTGCATTTAGCTGGTGAGGGAAATAAGGCCAAATTCTCACACAATCTTCAACACAGTTACAACAGTTGTATGGTTTTTTTGTTTGGTTGGTTTTTTTTTTTTTTACTTAAAATTCCAGGTGATGCTTTCATGTACTGGTTGTTTACTGTTTGCTTTCAGCCATTCAACACTCAGGTGTATTGATTGTATTTTAGCAGGCAAGAAACATCACAGTGGTGAGGCAGATGAGGCGGAACTCTTGACAAATGTTTGAAACAGCATCCTTCTAAGTTTTAAAATATAACACATTGAAAACACTAGTTTTCCTTTTCTCTTCTACAATTAGATGACCAGCAGAGCTGCAGAGATGTACAGCAGGAATGCTGTCACTCCAGTCACCTCTCACTGTCACCCTCCCTGTTGTCATTCAAACAACACCTTTGCAGTGGACCAGGAAAGACAATAAGGACAGAAGATGTGGAAGTGCAAATTTTTATTTGTGTGAGGAGATTGGGAAACGTGAAATGAATTTGACATTCAAAGACAGTTTTTGGACAAAACTCTGCCTTGTTTATGCATAGAGGCAGATGCCTTCCCCTTTGTTCCAGCCCCACCTTCCCCCTGTCATATGCAGGTCTCTGAATCCACAGCACTGTGCCGTGTGCTTTTACAGGCAGTGTCTAAACGCCAGCACTTAATACCTTAAAATGATTGACCTACGCATATTCTGTTCCTGGTTTCCACAAGATGTGCATTCCTTAGTGATACGTTTTTTCCCTTGATACACAACCTATTGACTTTCTTCCAGGTAGGTTTTAATTAGGTTGTTTGATAGCCAGGACTATTTAGCTTCAAGTACTTGAGCAGATGATTGAATTCTTTAACCTTTAAAGAATCCTATTTGTTCTCTTCAACAACAGATTTAAATCTTTAGTCTTCTTTATATAACCAAGAGATGTTTTTTCTAAAAGGCAGTCTGTGGAAAGCATTAGTAATACTCAGCAGATGTGGAGCATGTGGTGAGGGCTTGGTTCTGTTAGATATTTGTAGATTTTTACATGATTCATAAATTAAAGAATCAGTATCGGCCTTTAAGTTTCCAGCCTGTCATTTTAGAATATCTAAAATAAAGAAAACAAGACAAGGAAACCTCTTAGTGGGAGAAGTTAGAGACCTATCTTATTTCTGGCTCAGCAGTTGTGAAGATTTCTTTTCAACAAAGAAATGGACTCCCCTGCATTTCTTCTTGGGCTTTTCACAAGGAGAGAAATTGTGTTTGAGTGCTGTTAGGCCGGTGGCTTGATGTTGATATCTGTGGCAGCATGTATTTTGCATTTTCTGCAGTCTTTAAAGCACAGAGTTCCTGAAGGAATCCTACATACCCCTTCTGTGCTTCTCTGCAGGAGGTCAGAATGAAAGCAGACATTTAGGAGCCGTAAGACAACCATATGAAGCTCATCGGTTAGTCAGGTCTAGATACTTTAATATACAGGAAAGAAATTAAATTAGAGATGGGGGAAAAGATTGTCTTTTAGCAAACTGTTTCTACTCCTTTAGAGCAAAGGGAGTGGTGTTCATTTTGCTGTTCTGCTTTTTTTTTTTCCCAGAAGATAAGTAATTTGTGCATAGGGCTGGTACTTGAGGGGAATTTTTGTCATGATAACTCGTTAATTCTTATCTAAAAATCAAACTGCTATACTTGATTATGTGTGTAATGCCCTACTCTTGATATTGTAATGTATGGTTTCATTGTCCCAAATAAAACGAAAAGAGAGAGAGCAGGAGTGAGGAGGTGGTAAGAACACAGCTGTGTGAGTGCCTCCGGGAACGTGTGGAGGGGGGAGCTCAGACAGAATTGGGGTGTTGTCTTATTGCCTATGGGATGTATGGATCTGCTCTGGAGCTTGCTATTCTTATTTATTTATTTATGAAGAAACACCCTGGAAGACCAAACTCAGCCCCCTTGACAAGAGTGGGAATGGGCTGGAGCCAGGTTTGGTATAGGGACAGGTTTTGACAACCAAATCTGATTTTGCAATTAATTTACACGGAACTGAGATGTTTTTGCTGCATCCCGGTGCTGGCACCACTGTGTGTAGGTACAGACTGCAGGTCTGTTTTCGTAGTCCCTGGGAGCTGCCAGCTGCTGTCCCAAGGACTTTTGTATTGGAAAAGTTTGCAAATCGTTTGAACTGGCTGAGATGCCATTTTCCTCGGGTGCCAAGCAGTACAATGACATGGTTTACACATTGGATCATAACTAAAAGGAGAAAGACATCTCTCATTAATGACCTTATAACAATACTGTATCTCTGTTTTAGCACAGAAAAATATTAAAAATTTATGTGAGGATATAGTACTAACAAAAGAGTCAATATGAGGAATTCCTTTTGCCAAAAAATTTCAGTTTTAAAGATGCCCATAGTATTCCAAATACTACTCACTGTGTTGTACAGTGTTTAACAAGAAGCAGGGGGCTTTAAAGTGTACTGAGCAGCAGAAACACTTCCTTACCTGTGTGCTATATGCAACAGTTTTGAATTCTAACTTGAGGGAAAACACCCCAAGTTATTCTGGAAAGCCAGAACTTTGCCCGTACTGCGACTGGGAGGCACATGAAAAAGTGGTCATATTTACACAATATTATTCAATATCCAGTTATGTAAAGTCTATTTATCAGCTCTCAGATTCTCCTCCACTATTTCTGAACTGATCTGGACAGTTCTGTTATGCTTAACTAGACTTGTTTGGCTCCCTTCGTTGGCTCTAGATTTCTAGCCATCCTAATCTGCTGAGCCCCCTTTTTTTTTTTGCTGGAGCATTGTTCATGCTGAGTTGTCACTTAAGGAGATTTGGGAAAGATTTCAAAAGTTTGCATTGTAAGTGCTGCTTCTAGATACAGCTTATATTTGTAAGTGATGTTACCCTCATGCTGTGGCACTACCTGCTGTAGTCCTATGTATGTCTGTAGAAGGACTATGCCTTGTAGGAAGCTAGAGGTGCTAAATGAGAACTGCACCCCAAGCACGAAGTGAACACAACTCCTATGGCTTTGATCCTGGAAGAAATATGCTTGAGGTGCTTATAACTGTCACAAATTCCTGAGGCAGATCTTCAAGAAAAAAAAAGGTAAGTGGAAAACTGAGACATGAAAGAGACAAGTGACACCTCCTAAGAGCAGGAGTTAGGGATGCCAAAGTCCCATTTTGGGTCTCAGACTGAAAAGCCCTTTTCCTGTATTCAGTTTACAAAGCCTGGGAAGCACTGTGCTGCACGAAGCATCAAATCTGCTGAGCTAACTGTTGGAAGAGATATAGTAGACACATCTTACAGCGTTCTTGCATCTTCTGTGGGGGTATTAATGCTGTTTGCAACAAGCTGTTCAACCAGTCACCACTGCCATTTTATCAGTTTGTTTTCTTCTGGTAAGTTGCTAGAAGAGACCCAGAACAAATGGCTGTTGTGAGGGGAGCGACACAATGGATGGGGGAAACAAATCTGCTTAGCCATTCCTGTAAATGCTAATGAGTTCAGCTAGATAATACCTTAGTTTTTAATTCAGATGTACTGTTATATGCTGGTTCCCTGACCACTACTTGTACAAATTTTATCTGTCTCGGTAATAAAACAGTCAGTAAAACAAGTGTTCTACTTGCTAAATTGCTACAACTGCTGCTGTAACAACTGAATTGCAGCAGGTACAAACAATGCTGTGTGCTGGCATGGCTGCCCAAGCTTTATAATTCTCTCAGACACAGAGGCAAGGTGCCAGAAAGCCAGTGGTTGCACCTAGTTCTACAGACTGTACATAAAATACCAGATACCCGCTTGTTATCTTAAAATAGAAGTACAATAATGTAATTAAATGGATTATTGAAATTTGGCAGTGAAATCATCCAGGTTGGAAAATCTTTATTCATCCCTCCATGTACATAATTTAAAATGGAACCTGGATTGTGCAATGCTTTTCACGTGAATCTCGGAAATGTCATCCTCCCCCTTGATCAGCCCCCAGTGCTGCAAAACCTCAACATTAGAAACAAGTCAGGGTAAAGAGGATGAGAACACAATTCCCAAGTCTGTCTTAATATAGGCAAATTGTTTAGGTCAATGTTCCTGCTAGCTGTGGATATTTTGAAGCTTAATTATGGAGCCAGAGTTGTCTACACTCTTGCTGACAGCAATAGGGTTGTAGAACGAGCAGGACTTTGAGATTTTAGTCTTCTTCCCTCTCCTGAAAGAAAAGATTGAGGTGACTTAAATTAGCTAATTTTTTTTTTTTTTGTGAAAGTTTATTCCTGAAAGACAATGTCTTTGTCATTATAGATCCAGGCTGAAGTTGCCGAATTTCAAGTCCAATTTAATTAATTTTTTTCTGGAAGGGGAAGATGTGAGGTGAGAGAAATGAATTTTAACTTTCAGCTGTTGGGCAGTTTCAGCCTTTGGGCGGTAAGGGAAGCCCGAGGCTCCATTCCTGGCCCAGCCACTAAATCTGCTTGGGCGTGATGGGAGGAGGATACACCATGGCGGGCCTCTCCCATGAGGTGGGCACAAGGCCTTTTTTCCCAAAGAAAAAGCTGGCAGATGTCATGGCTGGCAGCGGCTTCAGTAAGGGGCAGCCCTGGCCCTGCGGACTGCTGCTCCTCAGGGCCACTTGAATGTGTGGCCATTGAAATACACGCCTGCATGTTTGACCAGAGGTGACAAGATCCCTCTGCATGTGGCCGTGTGTGCGCAGAGGCTCGCAGGCTAAGTCAGGCATCTGCAGAGGAGGAGAGCTCAGGGGAGCGAGAAGGTGTGGGGCCATGGTTAGGGAAGGGGGTCATCTCCACCCATGTCAGTCAAAGCATGCAGGATGTTGGTGGAGGGAGAAGTAGCCGCGTGTCTTCTTCACAGCCCTGCTGACCTGCTCTCTTCCCTTCCTGTCCGAATGTAGCTATCCATTTCTGTTGCATTATTTCAAGTGCATCTAGTATTCTCCATTTTGAACTGAATGGAAGATTAATTTAACCCCCAAATATTATTTTTGTTATTTCAGCAAGAAAAGAGAGGGGGTTTTCTGTGTTGTTTGTTTTTGTGGCTTAATACATAGCAATTCCTCCCCTGCTCTCCCTCTCTCACACTTACTTGATGAACTTACGAAATAATTCTCTGTACGTAAATGCGAAGCATCTGCAGCTCTGTTTGCTTTCAGCTGGAGTGGTCCACATCTCTGGCGTGCTGGTGTGTAGGTATCCCAGACTGTAGTGCTTTTCAGACTATTAGTGAATGCAACTCACAGTGAGCCTTCACAGCTGTTCCTCGGTTTCCCTACACTTACAATGGAGATAAAATATCACAGAGACAGAAAAGCATTTTTGACAGCTTTGGATAGAAAGCACTGATAAATGACAACGTTTCCTCTTTCTTTTTTTTTTCTCTCTCTTTTTTTTTTTTTTTTTTTTTGTTCTAACTAAATCAGAGGGATTTCTTCTTAAATTTATCTGATTTTTTCCAGCCTGAGACATTTCTCGTCCATTTTAGTCTGAGGCTGGAAGAGGCAGGTATAACATCCTGTTTAAAGCACTTCCATAAACATATGAGAAAAAATGTTGAAAATGATTAAAATGAAGGACACACATTGTATATCCAACTGCCAGGTCAGGGCCAGAGCTACTGGAAACTTTAGCATAAATATTAATATAGCAGGCACTTTAATTAGCTGTGCCTTTCAATCACTAGTTCTTTGGCCCCTTGGTCTCCATCTTCAGCCTTCATAGAATAGGATGACCCCTGCTTGTCAAGCCAGATTTCATTCAATTTATCTAATTACTTTTGGGACCATTTTAATACATGCTCCACAGAGTGCTGAGATTGCCCAGCTCTAGCTCCATTCCTGGATTCAAATCTGTAATACAGGATGCAAAATGCACATCAGAACTTCATCTTAACATACACGCAGCCCACTTCAAGCTGCAGCTCTTACAAATGATTCCTCCCTTCCAGACAATGGAAACAGCTGGGACCAACTGGACTTGATTTTTCTCATGTTAATGCTTTGTCTTTTTATTTCTGTCTCCGTCCCTCCAAGGCTGCTTTTGCTCCAAAGTTAATGGAAGGAGAACTGAAAAAACCGTCTGAGAGTGTATCACTGAAGTGTAACCTTTAGGGAGGTGCTGGTTATTACTGGTGCAAAATAACTTCTGCAGATCTGCTGTGGCCACGTGGCAATGATTCCCAAACGGGTAACCTGCAGTTACAGTCCCATTGGTGGTCTTTCCCAGCTGTGGATGTCTCGCTGCTCTCTAGTAGCAGTGCATGTTTCAACTTAAAAGAAAAGAAGGCTCTTTTTGTTACCTATTGTGCAAATTCCTTAGTAGTAGTCCAGAGACCTCAAGCTCTCTGGAAATCGTGTTAAGAGTCTGACCTCCTACAAAGTTAAACACTAGGACTCTATGCAACCTTCAGATTTAAAACACCATTCTCTGATTTAGTCTTGGATGAAAACCGGTTGGTATAATATGCTGAGTTGTAACAGTACATCCCGACACCCCTGACTTTAATACCGTTGTCAGACCCACCTTTGTCTATTTTCTAATCTTCCTTCTTACACAAGGTTTGAGCTGGTTTTGGAGACAGGCCTAGTGTGACCAAAGTAGTGGATGAGAGATGAAAGGGAGAGAGGAAGATAGTGGAAAGGTAAATGAGTCAAGTTCACAACTAGAGTTAAAAAAAACAAACCTTGAGAGCGAAGAGTGATGTCTTGTGATATGCAATATATCCTTTTTTTAATCCAAAAGCTCTTGTTTCTAAAAATAACTAGTTTTGGAAGGAGAACAATTTGCTTGCTATGAGGGGAAACAGGCCAGCTGCTTAACAGGACATGGCAATTCTAAACAGTCCTAATCAGGAGGGGAAGCAGAACATGCTGCTCAGCTGAAGTTCAAGGGCAATTTAGAGAGGGAGAAAATAATATCTATTGCTCCAAACAGAACATGGCTAAATCGTAAGGGATTATACCTTGAGCGTGTGAAAAAAATCCCATAGAGTTACAGGGACATGGCTATAAGTAGTTGGAGGTTCATAGCTTTTGTTCTGGATCCTTTTGTTTAGTTTAGTCTTTTAAATAGGTCATGTGAAATTTGAGGCTTTCACCTGCACTGGACAGTACCCATTGGGATGCTGGGCTTGCTTGGACCAAAACAATAACCAAAGTCACTTCCTGCAGGTTTCTGCAACCTGTTACAAGCTTGTGGAATTACTGAGATTGGATGTCTTCACATCTCTGTGTATTGTGATTGCAGTCTTATTATTCACAGTAGTTAAGAGGAAACAGCGATGTTTTAATATATTTATTGCTCCCTTCCTCTCTGAAAAGTTTTGCTTTTTTGCCTCCTTCCCCCTCTTCTCCCAGTCCCCTGCCCCGGTTACACACACAGAGCATAACCTCAAATCTCTGAACTTATTTTCTTAACAGAATATAGCTTTGGGAAGTGGTTGAACAGGCATCTGCAAAACGTATGAACTGTGATCTAAGAAACCTCTGGCAACAGAGCCAGTGCACATCTCTTAAACATGGTATTGCTTCCTGTTTCTTTTGATACTTTCTAGTATTCTCGTGCTTTTTAAAAAATACATTAATGGAATAGAAGAAACTGAGGGTAACATCAAGGGAGGAGTCTATAAACTGTCTTCAAGAGTCTTTTAAATTCCTAGTTATACAAGATGTGTTTCTGCTGTGATGCTGCTATTTATATATTGTGATGTTTAGGTTGGTTTTGTAAGTATGAATATTTTTATATGCATTTACTGAATACAGTGCATAGAGCATACTTGAATGTATGCATAGTTTTGCATTAACTTCATATTTATTAAGACATGTCAACATTTGCTGAAGTAGTTCTGATACTACATTCTACATCCAGACAGTCCTGCAGATCTTTTTAAGGGCAAAAAGAGAGGAAAAAAGGCATTATGTTGTGGCCCCTATAGAGAAATTATTGGCTAGATGCATCATTTCTTCAGCTGAAATTTCTTGAGATATACAAGAACTGAGTAAAGTTGGTCAAATGTTCAATCAGAGAGTCTTAAGGTTGGAAGAGACCTCCAAGATCATCAAATCCAACTGTTAACCTAACACCACCATGCCTACTAAACCATGTCCTGAAGTGCCCATCTACACGTTCTTTGAACACCTCCGGGAATGGTGACTCCACCACTTCCTTGGGCAGCCTGTTCCAGTGCCTGATTGCTCTTTCAGTAAAGAAGTGTTTCCTAATATCCAACCTAAACATCCCCTGCCACAACTTGAGGACATTTCCTCTTGTCCTATCACAGGTTATTTGGGAGAAGAGACCAACGCCCACCTCCCTACAACCTCCTTTCAGGTAGTGGTAGAGAGCAATGAGGTCTCCCCTCAGCCCTCCTATTCTTCAGACTGAACAATCCCAGTCCCCTCAGCCCCTTCTCATGAGACTTGTTTTCCAGACCCCTCACCCTTTGTTCTTTTAAACAAAAAGAGAGAAGCTCAGGTCTGCTTTAAAAAAAAAACACCAACTGAACAAAAAACAACAGGGTTTTGTTTTCTGTTTTTTCTTTTCCCTTCAGAAAACTGGAAATATTACTGTGTTGTCTTATGAAGTACCTGAACTTATGTGTTGTCCTTCTCTGTAAGTCAGTGCCTCCTCTTTTGTTTGCAGTTCATGATGTACTGTGGTGTGAGTCTCCAAGTGGAAGGTGCTATCTGCTCAGTTAACAGGGAAGACCACAAAACCCAGACTTGTCAGTGAATTCAGTGCCTAAAAGATGAAGGAAACAAAGAAATACTTGAAGGGATGACTGAGGCAGTGTTTCCACACCACCTTTTTAAAGTTTGTAGGTGTTAATTTTCAGCCTACCGCTGAGAGTATTTTCTGAAAGATGGAAGCCGAATGTCCAAATGCTCAGTGGTAGACTCACTTATGCCCCTGTGAGAGCTGTGGTGAAACCTTTGGACCTTACTGAGAGCAGATTTGGTAGGGTCTGATTCAGTTTATTTAGAAGGAGCTAATTAGGCCCTTAATTAAAAGCTTTGAGCCTTTTCAGTGCTAAGGAGACCAGTTGCCTGTGAAGAGCCTGTGATTACGTCATGAGTGCATCCCACACAAAGGCAAGCTTTGCCTTTCCTTCAAAGCTGCAAGTGAAACCATCAAATTCCAAGCACAAAAAGTTTCAAAATTATCCATCCTCCTTTGCCGTTTTATGGAGTGCTGCTAATAACGATGGAACGGGCACAGGGAGACTTTCCTCTGCCAACTTGAACACAAAGGTTTTGGCTGCCTTTCAGGCTGAAAATAGTAGATGCTTACATTTTTAATCACAGAATGAGCAAGAGCTCACGTACACACATACACATGCACACAACGCACACACACACACTGACGTGTGAATGCGGGTCTGGAGGTTTGTTGTTGACAGCAGGAACACGTTCAACAGTGGCTGTCAGATTAAACAAAAGTAGGCTACAGCATGGCAAACAAGTTGTGCTCTGAGTTTCTGATCTATTAGCAGCCTTGCCAAAACGCCAGCTAGCTGGAAAGGAGATTTCATTGTTTCTAATGAAACATGCTGTGCTTGCTTGTCTAGTGCGTGCTTTAGGAAGCGAATGCAACCGGACCCCTTTCGTTTGCACTGTTCCCTCTGCACTGCTACCGCCACCACCGCCGCCTCCTCCTCGCAGGTTAAACAACTGCATCAGATGCTTTCCCAGCAGCTTTATGTATAGTTTAATCTCTAAGTGTGGGGAAGTAACTGTTCTATCCTACAGATAAGATGTGCTGATTTCTGTGCAATTTGTGGTTACAGAAATGCTAATTTCTTGGGAAGGGAGAAATCTAAAAAGAAGCATTGTGTCCTCCTAAGTAGCCTGCATTATTATCTTAAAACCAATTCCTTGTGACCATAGACATAAATCTATGTGTATGGGCTTAATGTCTTAAGATTCCTGAGTAGCATAGGATGAGTACAGCAAATTATTGTTGGAATTTTTTTTTGTTGCCTAGATGCAAATGAGATGGTGGCATTTTATGCTACCATAACGTACGGCTCCCTGGAAAGAGACCTGTTGTAGACCGAGACTCTTATGCTTAATACAGTAGAAAAGAATCACTTCAATTAACAAGATTCTCATTTAACTGTGCAGGATATCAGATACCAGAGAAAAGGCACGATCAGATCTCTCTCTGGCCTCCAGACTCAGACGATTCATTTCTAAACCCTGGAAATTCTAGATGGGGAAGCAGATAAGGAACAAGCATGCATGACCAGTGGATGATACCAGAAGATCTTGCAAGCAGAGTCTGTCCCTGTGTATGCTGAATTTGGGTGGGATGATCAACAGTGACTAAAGAAGGACAGCAAGAACTTTCAGAAGCTTGGAAACTGTGATCTGTGTGGAAAGCCTGGAAGAACTGAGGCTGTCCAATCTAGAGAAATGAGTAAGAGCCTTCAGGTAGACTTAACATGCTACAAGTGTGGAGGGGAAGGGCTAGCACGTGTCCAAGTCTGCTGCAGCAGACTGGCTAAAGCACAGCAAGGGGTTCTTGTACTAGATATTAAAGCTATTTTTCAAACTGAGATAGTTGATTATTGGAATGGATTCTGTGTGGTCCCCAGAGGTTTTACAAACAGCTTTAGAGTCCCATAGAGAGATGGACGGATCATACTGGAATGGAGGAAAGGGTGTGGACTAAGTGCTCTTGAGAATCTCCTGGTTGGGAATGGGGTTGTGATTTATACCTTGTGTTCATGTGATCGCCACAGCTGTTGCTACCACTGCAAAAGGATCACAGTCAATTTGCTTTCCCAGTTGTACCATAGATGTGCTTCCAAATCCAAAGACCATCTTTAATATTTTTCTTCAGAAGAATAACGCATGCTGCTCAAAGTGACAGCCTGTGGCAGATGGTTGGTTTCTAGAGGTGACTGCAGCAAAGATCAATCTCTGCTTTTACTGGAGGGGCTCTAAGAATTGCAAAAAAAAAATCAATTGCTAGTAAATGTTAGTGACATGGAAAATGTACGTATTCATGGGAAACCTTTTAGAAATTTTTTCTTCCAGCAGGTGGGCATCTTTTTAAGAAACCTTCTGGTGCCTAGCTAAATTCACAGTGACAGTAAAGTAGAGCACTTCTCTAGCTGTTCACTTCTGTGGCTGATGCTGGCTTCAGCTGATGCTGTTGAAGAGTTTTCCTGTGGTTTGTTATATGACCAGATAGGACTTATCAGGATATCTTTAGAGCACTGTGCTATTTTGTCGAATGTAATGTATTCTTCACAAGTGTATTAGTTTTAATAAGATTGGAGAGATGGAAACTTTCACTTTTTTCCTAGTGTTTTACAGTTGAGTAATGAAGTCACTGCCCTGAGATGTGAGAGCCATTTATGAGAAATCAACTGCTGAGAGACATCAACTTGGCTCAGCAAATTTACAGGCCAGACCCCTAAGAAAATATCTCCTCTGGGGTTTTCCTCTGGGTGAAAAAGGACATCAAAATACTTTCTGTTTCTCTATTTCTGCAAAAGACTGACTGTTGGGTTTTGTTTTTTTTTTTTTTGGTTTTTTTTTTTTTTTTTTTTTTTTTCCCTGGGGCGGAGGAAAGGGGGTGGGGGGAAAGCTTCTTACTGCAAAAGAGAGGACATTTTCTGCTAGCAATTTGTGAAGTACCTGAGATGCTTGCTGCTTTCCCATGACGCTGTATTGCATTGTTGCCTATGCTGTGTTAGTGTGTTTCTTTATAATTTTCCTTTACTCAGGTCTGGATAGAAATGCTGTTTTAACTTTCAGGGTTGTGCAAAGCATATAAATTTACTGTTATTTTCACAGTTTGCAAGTCAGATAGACTCTCTTGGCTGATAACTATATTTAATATAAATTAGCATTTCACTGTAAGGAGAAGCTGGTCATTCCTCTAGTAATTCATATTAGACCATTGTCCCATCTTAAACCCACATCTTAACCTTTTGTAGACTCTCCCATTTGTACCCTCTAGTCCCTGCTTTTCTATTACTGTTCTTGGGTTATAAACTCTTTAGAGTTCTCTTGTTTATGCAGTAGGTGTGATGACCCACTTGTTTGCAGCACGATTATATCAGCTTCCACATTTCAACTTGGCTTAAAGCCTGTGGGGATGGGAAAAGGACAGGCGTACTTCTCCGCCCTCACCTCCCATCCCTCAGGTGACATATGTAGCAGGCTGTCAGAGTACCTGTTTCTAGTGCTCCCATGCCTGGACTGAGTTGTAATCTGGACTACATACTCCACGACACACTTTTATCAACACATCATAGACTCATGTTTAATTAGGATATGTATTTTAATATAGTTTCTTCTTCTGTCTTTATCTAAGAGATACTTGGTGGCTGTACAATTGGGATGTCACTGTGGCACCTGCCACATCTCAACAGTATACCTGGAACTGGAGGTGAGAAGGAATAACAATCATGCCACACTTTGGCACAAAGGGCTTTCTAAACTCTCTCCTAGGCAAGAGTTTAGAGCCCTACCCTTCCACCTACATCAAGTAGAAATGTGCCTGGTTCTTACCTTTGTTCTCTGCTCACTTTGTTTCTAAGATGTGTCTGTTATGAAAAACCAGAAACCTCTTTGAAATGTAGAATGCCCAGACATTATATATTATACTTTTCTTGTGTAAAACTATTCAACCGTGTTGTAGCTTAGGACCCTGAATAATATTCCTTCATTTATGGTTTAGAGAGATGGTGTTCCACACTGTGTTTGTAGTGTACTGTCACAGGAAGGGTTTTTATTATTTATTGAATTTCCTACTTACTGAATAAACATTAAAATCCAACAAAGGAAGTATTACTGTAGAGATAGGCAAGTGATGTTAACAATAAATGTATTGCCTGCAGATCACCATTCAGGTTACAATTTTAATGTTAGTTTTTTTACTGACTTTAGGAATAAAATATTATTTCAAGAAGCTTTTAAATTCATTTTTTTTTTCATTTCTTTCTCCTATCACGTAGGACTAGTCTACACGCAAGCTGATACCAAGAGTATTAAATGTGTTTTGGTGTTAAGTCTACTTATAGATTGGTCTTCCCTCTTAGCTTTGAAGTCTTGCCTATACAAAGAAAATCACTGCTGATGGCCTGTGAGCAATGTATGCAGTTGAGGTGATAATGAACATAACTTGTCCGCAAGTATCAACCAGGATAAAATGTTTTCTACTCCTTATGGGAATTGTGGCTGAAATAAAATTAAAACCAGAGATTTCTTAGTATAGACTGCACAAGCTTTGTTTTCTAACTGCAGACATTTGAGGATGGTCTGCTTTTCCTGTGAGAGCTTGCCTTCTACTTCGTCTCATGCTATTTGAGAAGTGTAATGGTCTCCAAAGCCCTTGGGCCTTCCCAGTGCTGCAAACACTACTGCACAGGCTGGGATGGGAGGTGATGTTCCTGGTTCTGCAAGCAGACATCCCACAGCAGGTGAGAACTGTGTTCCCCTGAGACTGCACACACACTGCTTGGGTGATCCATTTTCTAAGGTTGCTCTGGCAGCCCAGGTATGTGTGAACAAAAAAATAGGGTTCTTTCTCATTATACGTATTTGGTTACCTTGGTAACCAGAGAATAATTTGTCTGAAATGCAACTGGACAGGATAATTTATATATTTTGAGGAATACCTACAGGCAACAATAGGGATTTGTTTTCCACCAACTGTTCCAGGCTTCAGAAAAAATAAGGTTAGGCTCTGAAACAGGAACAAGTCTGGATGTAAAGGTAATGCTGTCCTTCCTTGTACTTGTGAGGAATCCTTGATGGACTTCTCTGTAATTTCAGTACAGATCAAACTGCACCTATGATTTCTTTCGGATGTTTATTTTAGACAATCCAAAGAGTTTAGAAAACTTCTGATGTAATGAGTTCCCACTGTTGTTTTGTTTCTTTGTTCTATGAATGAAATGACATGCAGCAATCTTGGAGGCTCCTGTACAGGAAATTCGCATTGATGCTGATGACCCGTTATTAGAGATACTAATGACTGACTATCAGGCATTAGGGCTCCTGGTTGATAAGCTGGCTCACTGTACTCCAGTCTCCATGGAGAGTTTATGAATCCTGATCATCCAGTACCTGACATTTACTTAAACCACCTCCATGTTTTCAACACCTCATTAGCTTTCCTCCAACCCCTGTGCAGGACACAGTGTAAGACCTACTTCCCAGTGAATGAGAGGTTAAAATCTGATCTGCTTTCATCTCCCTCTGCACAGAGGCTGACAGGAAGGGGTGCAAGAATGGCATGGGAAAACAGATGGGGAGAGTGCCTGTGGGAAGATTGAACAGATGACCCCAGGGTCCTGAGACTTGCTGGGTACATACTGGAGCACAGCTCTATCTGCTGTCATAGCTAGCTAATTTTCTTCTTGTAACACTAACCTCTTGAGACCAACGCTTTTCCTGCTAAGCTGTTCTCCCAGTGGACTTTGTTCTTTTACCTGGCTCAGAATCTATCCCTCCGTGACTGGTGTGAGACCTCTTGCTGGACAGTGTAGGAATGTCGTATGGCTTCTCCCAGTAGCTTCTTCTGCTCCCAAACAAGAAATAAAGCTGGCATCTAACTTAAATGAGGAATTTTCAGCCTGGTTTTCAGTCTGTTTATGTGAATTTTTGAGAAGCTTGACAGTTCAATAACATTTCTGGGATATAATATCAATTATCCCTGACATTTTATTAATTTCATGTTTTTTGTTCTTGATACGGAATCTGATACAAAGAAAAGTCTCCATTCATTTTAAACTAGCTCTGAATCAGGTAGAGCTCAGAAAGATATCTGTATTCCTGGAGAGGGAAACTATAACTTCTCAGAGTTTCTCAGGAATATAAATTCCAGTGGTGATAGATCACAAGGTCAATAAGATTAGAAAAAGAAAATATTTACTTTATTATAGCAAGGCACCAAATGGTGTCTGCTTTCACCTTGAGAACCCTACAACGAAAACGTTTCCAGAAAAAGAAAAGTTAGAGCCCTAATGAAAGCAGAAATATTTTTCATTCCCTCAAGACACTGTTTATTGTGTTAGTATACAATCCATCAACAGCAGTAAATAGACTCAATAAATAAGGTAGTCGTCTAACACACTTGGAGATTTTGTGCTAAGGGAAATATGATTCTCTCTCTAGCACAAGACAAGATCTTTCTTTAGTCACAGAGGAGGACAGACTGAATGGACAATGTCTGTTCTTGAATTGTTATAAGAAAATTTCCAGCTGGTTAGCCATTGCAAATCCTCCTAATTTATCTGTGCAGGGCTACAAACCACATAAGCCTGAAAATTCATGACTTGTAGAAATCACAAGTAACTTTTCAAGCCATACCAATAGCTTACATTCATTTCTTTATCAGGCAAAATGTTCAATTCACTCTGGTTGGACAATTATGAGTTTATCAGTAAAATACAGTAAGAAAAAAGTATCTCAGTTGAGGAATTCTAATACCAGAAAAATCTCCCAGCCTAGTACAGAGGTGATAAAAATGCATAAGTAATCTAACCAGTATGAAAACAGAAAGGCTTATTCTGCACATTAATTTTTAATTTGCTTATTTTTGTTCACATTTTCCCTTTACCATCAGTCAGCCAGCTTTCAGTAAAGAGAATAATAAGAGAGAAGTGGAAGAAGAACTAATAATAATAATAATAAAAAATCAGGGCTGGATCTAGACACTATTAAAATAATCAAAGAGAAGGTAACTCAATGATTGTGTATACATATTTTTGCTAAGAAAAGATGTCTGGAGCTTTTTAACCTTGCTGACAGAAGTAACAAGATCTGGTGGCTGGAAGTTGAAGTTAAACAGATTCAGACTTTAAATTAGGTGTACTTCTTTAGCTGGGAAGGTAACAAAACAGTTGAACTGCTGTGCAAAGGGAGTCTGGAATCACCAGACCTTACGACTTTTTAAAAGGACTACACAGGTTTTAACTCAGGTTCTGGCAGTCTACAGCCTCTTTGCAGGGAGGTGAGCTGAACACCCGCATAGGCAAAGTTGTCCACTCTGGCTTGAGAGTCTCTGAAATTGTCTTTCTAGCACTCTGACAAGGAGATGAGGGGGAAATGCACTTCTCTCAACATCATTCGACCCTTGTAGCTTTACAGTACAACTATCATCAAATCTCATCATTCAGACTTTCACATATTGCCTGCCTAGATCCAGAGAAAGGGAAAGGAGATCGGCTTGCTCTTGCTCTTTCTCCTCATGTGCGATTGCCATGTACTCTGGAGTTAAGTTTCTTTCTTTGTTTGAATTACTAGAGATTGCCTGGACTGTGATGTGCACCAATGCAGTAGATGGTGGCAGTGGGGCCTTGCGACTGCCTGCCTTTTCTTGTTCACACGTTCAGAGTCATGCTGAGTGTCAGACTTAGGGAATTTTTGCACAAGCTAAATCTGTGGCTTTGGATTTTTTCCATATTCTGCTACATGTTGGATGATTTACCTGTCAGATCATTGACTATGTGTTACCTAAACAATTCCTTGCAGGTTGCCACATATTTTTTAGAGCTAGGTTTGTTTTTCTTCCTTTTCCTGTAACACACAAGAGCTAAGCTGAAGAGGAGCAAAATGATTAGGTTTAACTAAAGTTTTGGGGTTTAGTACAGGGTATGTGTGTGAAATATTTAGCTGTGTGGGGAACAAGAGGCCAGATTAGATAGTCTAATTGTTCTCTACTGACTTAGACTTCAGTAAGCTCTAAAGTATCTGTACAATATGCTTGCATGAGCTGAGGTGCCAAGTAGGAAAAATACCTGGGGGTTGTTGGTCAACAGCCGCTTGAATATGAGCTGGCAGTGTGCCCAGGTGGCCAAGAAGGCAAATAGCATCCTGGCTTGTATCAGAAATAGTGTGGCCAGCAGAAGTAGGAAAGTGATTATCCCCCTGTGCGTGGCACTGGTGAGGCCTTACCTCAAATCTTGTGTTCAGTTTTGGGCTCCTCACTGCAATAAAGGTATTGAGGCACTGGAGTGTGTCCAAAGAAGAGCAACAAAGATGGTGAAGGGCCTGGAGCACAAGTCTTAAGAGGAGTGGCTGGGGGAACTGGAGCCGTTTAGTCTGGACACGAGAAGGCTGAGGGGAGACCTTATGGCTCTCTAAAACTATCTGAAAGGAGGTTGTAGTGAGGTGGGTGCTATAACTTGTCCCAAGTAACAAGTGATAGGACAAGAGGACATGACCTGAAGTTGCACCAGGGGAGGTTTAGATTTGGTATGAGGAAAAATTTCTTCACTGAAAGGGTTGTCAAGTATTGGAACAGACTGCCCAGGGAAGTGATTGAGTCACCATCACTGGAGGTATTTAAAAGATGTGTAGGTGTGAAGCTCAGGGGCATTGTTTATTGGTGGCCTTGACACTGTTAAGCTAATGGTTGGACTTGATGAACTTAAAGGCCTTTTCCAACTGAAACGATTGTATGATTCTATACCATTGTGCAACATCCTGAGGTGGGACAGACAATCCTCTCAATACCTGGCTGGCTCACGTGTTTCAGATAATACTTCTTGTTTGACTTGGGGTTTCCCCTAAATTCAGATAATAATGACATCTGTGTGATCTTACTTCCTCATTAGAGTGAAGTGCATTTCTGCACTGCTGCAATCAGACCATATTTTATCTAATCTGACATGACAGATGACTCTGCAGCCATCTTGTTCTCACTTGCAGTCAGAACTGCTCCTCACGCAGACTTATCGTGTTTTCGATCATGTTTATTTTTCTTTCAGTTGATAAGTGGTAAAAGCATCCCAAAATAGTGGGATAGCAACTTACTGCTCACGTATTTTGTTCTCTGTTAGCTCTTATTCTGAGAAGTGCACACCCCTTGTTCTTGCAATTACTTGCCCTCCTGTGGGAGTGGTGACTGCAATTGCAGCTGAGAGAAGAATGTGAGGCTACACCAGGAACACTTCAGCCACGATCCTTTTGCTGTGGTTAAAGGGGAAAAGATTGTCTAAGGTTGTATTGATGATACAGGTAATTAAGAAAACAACTATGGCATATTCCAGCATAAATCAGTAGTTTAATTCATACTGAGACTGCAATTAAAGAAGTAAGGTGAATTAACTTGGAATGAGATATTGAAACCTGATATAATGAGTCCTTTCTGAGGTCTGGGAAAAGAAGCCTGAGGAATGGCAGGTAGAGAACTGGGCAATTGGCAAGTTACCTCCAAATATCTTACAGCCCAATAGCATGGTCAGGAAATAAAGCCTTGCATTACAATTTCCTTTTCTCTTGAGATTTGAATTCTCTATTCTACTCCCACTCATTCTAAAAGTTGTCTCATTTTATTAGATATTTTGTAGCATCTATTCCATGAGGAAAACCTCACCTCTGTTTTCACAGGTATTCTGACAAGTACATTATGCATGCCTATTTGTAAACCTTCACCTCTCTGCAAGAAGGTAGCAACAGTCCACTTGTCCAATATGATTACTGAAGTTCAGTTCAGTTATATGTGCTCCTCTCCCTGAGCTGCCTCCTGCCTTACAAGCAGTAACGGAAACTCCCACGGGCTACTACACATCTGGGCAGCTTATACCCAGGTTCTTGGTTACTGTTCTCCAAATAGTGGAGGTTTCAGACTCAGAAGAAATGCTGAGTGTAAGTCTAGAAGTGAAGTTGGTGGTCTTCATCCTAGAATGAGGACAACCTGTTACAGAACTGTCCACAGCTCAGCAGCTCACTTATGCAGGGTTCCCAACCAGGCATTACAGCTGCCGAGCCTGAGATAGATCAGATCATTTCAAGAAGGATTATAAGAGCAGGCCTGAGGGAAGTCAGATAATGGGTCTCCTCCACTCATTAACAGAACAGCAGATCCCTTATAAGGAGTATTCTCTACCTCGGACCTAAGACAGAAAATGTTGCTGGCCTCACAAGGACCTTGTTAGCAGTTGCAACCCTTTAGCTCTTGTTAAGATCTCTATTATTTTATCTGATCTATTGCAATATATTTTTTTCTGCAGTAAATAAGCATCTTAGACTACAGTTTTCCTGAAGAAAAACTGTACTTTCTATTTTCTGTTTTGTTGTTGTTGTTGTTTATTTTGGGTTGGTGGTTTTTTGTTGTTGTTGTTGTTGTTTTTTTTTTTTTTTTTACATTGATATAATAATCTCAACATAAAATCTCACAGAATACAAAAATACTCAGTGTTTTCTGTGTTTTATTTGGCCATGGACAATTCCTACTGAAGTTTACCTTGACCACCTGCATGGGAATGAAAACTGGAGCATCTTGTTATACAGAAATCTTACCCTGAGAAACTCCCTCATGCTTGCCTGTTGCATAGTTGAAGAGTATTCTTCCTTCCTCCTTTGGTAATTTCAGAAGAGTTCTTGACATCCAAACATCTTTCCAGCTGCCACAGGATGGAAAGATTTCAAGCTAAATAGCAGGGCACTCAGTTTCAGTTATATCAGGAAACATTTGACATATTGTCACAGGCTTTTTTATAGTCTCCTTAAGTGCACGTTTGACAAATATTAATTTGTGAATGGACAGTTTTACCACTACTTTCAATTTATTCTTCCTCTAAAGGAGCACATTATTGATAGTGCTGGGATGTATGGTATGCTAAGTTATAACAACATTCCTATTATTTTCTCATTACCTTCTCCTTCCAATACATTTGAAGCTGATTGTCCATTTCCATAACAGCCTTTTAAATAGTATGGAGTTTCCTGGGAATTTGGTAGGACTGAAGCTTACAGAAACTTACACCTTCTTCAAAGATTAATAGTAAATGAGTTATTTAGAAATCTGGTTGTGCTGTCTGCCTTGCTTATCTCTCGCAGTGAAAAAAAGCCCCTGACCCTCTATGGGGATCCTCTTCAAAGAAAGTGGAACATGAACCACACACAAAATGGTAGCCTCCATTGAATTATTAAAATAGTCTGCTGCTCTCTGGAAGCAGTGTCAGAAGTCTTCATTCCTACTCTATATTTTATCTTTCCAGGCTTTCTGTCCCTTACTACAAAAATCTGTAGCTGACAGAATTCAATATAACCTCTGAAAGGACTCCTGAGCACTGTTGTTACAGTTGTATTGTGTTCTTTGATTGCTTTGGAGATGCTATAAAAGGAGGAGCAGGGATAATATTTGAAAAAAATACTAAAACAAAGTCAAAGGTGGCAATTTGAAATGAGAGAGTCCTTGCCTCTTTTCCAAACTGCTTTCAGTGTTCCCATCTTCCCTCTATAGTTTCCCACTGTGCAGATGTACTGTTCTTTAGGATCAAGAGAATGGTCTCCATTTTATTTAATGGGAAATATTTTTTGTGTGTTAGATGTAGAAGGAATTCACTTGCACTACAAGGATTTCTGCAACACTGCAGAGCAGGAGCTGTAGAAAACATCTTGCTCATGGACTACCTACTTCTGGAAGTCCAGCTCTGTTTAAAAAGAATTTAGTGTGGTAAAATTAGACAAATACTAACCTTATATAGCTCTGAAGGAATATAGCTCTGAAGAGGAATTCCTGGGTCACTGAAAGTGCTACAGCCAGACAACCAGATCACGTAAACTCCTCCAACAGCTGCTTGAGCTCTGTTTGAATCTAGGTTTTCTTTGTAGTTTTCATTCCTACTGGAAGGCTACACCAGGGTCTTACTGCTTTCAAGGCTAGAAGGATGATCCTCTGTCCTCCCTGCCCTCTCTTATGTGTTCTTTTGAAATTTATTGCTAGTTTGCAGCTTGTTCTTGTGCTAATAATTTCTTTTTTGACACTCCTTTTCCTTTATCTTTTCCCTTTTCCCAATGCTCACTGGCTATGTTTTTGTAGACAGTGTACCTCTCAGTCATCAAGCTGTTAGGCAAAAAAAAAAAATTGTATTGCTTATGCAGTATGTATACTGCTCCATGGGATATCTGCTGCGTTTCCCTCCTCTGTTCAAATTGGGGAACCTGTTGCAGTATGTCATGGCTTCCTTTTGTCCCTGATATCTAAGTTGCCTTCCCACGGAAACTAGGAAGTAGGGAAAAAGAGAGAAGCAAGGCGCAACGTGGCCTTGTCTTGATGTAGAACTGAGACATGATGGGGAACAGCTCACAAGCTGAAGACATGGAGCATGATTTAAGATCCTGCAGTACAGATATAAGTTAAGTTTATTTTAATAGATTGAATGATAAGGGGATGAAGAGACTAATAAATCGCACCTACTCTATCTGTAGTTTATGTTCTTCAGACATGGGATGAATCTGCTAGATCGTACTAGTGCTTTGTAAGTAATTTTAATAGCTTTTTGCATTTCCTTGAAACATCTTGCCTGATAAAATACTGCTGTACAACCTGACTCTTTCATATCTGAATTGTATTGGTAGCTCATCTTCATCCAGGAGTCTCCATCCCTCTCAGGTTTTCTCACTCTTTGATTATTCCCAATAGATACATTCATAGCAAGAGTGCTTGACCTGCATGCATGACCTTGTGCTTGGTACAAATTACTTTTATCCCATATGTCTCACTCCAGTTTTCAAGGTCATTCAACTCTTTTTCAATAACAATATGATCTTCCTTTGTATTGATGCCTTTACATTCTGGGACAACAGCAAATTTCAATGGTGCAATCACATTTTTGCACCAGATTCATTAAAGAAAATACGAGTCAAACTTATTCTAAGACATAGTCCTAAGAAAATGCCTATTAATTATCCTGTATCTCCAGGCTTCTAATTTCCCTGTAATCTCCCCTGTAGCCAGTGCTTCTCCTAATTTATAATCTAATATTACATTAATCTCTAGTTTCTGACTTAGATTCCTCTGTCATGCCACATCATACTAAGTATTGTACCAGAGTCCAGGTAGATTGAATCAGCTGCCTCTCATCAGCCTTAATAATTACTTACTTGTTTAGTATTGCATGTTCTACTTTCAGTAAACCTGTGCAGCATTTTTTTCCACTTCCTTCCGTGTCTTTAATTATGCTTTCCATCAAAGTATGTTCTGAAAAGTTGGGTACAGTTGTGGTCAGTCTAATGATCCTCTATTAAACTACATTACTTCCTCCTTTGCTGTCCTCTGGCTGTATGACCTTTTGGAAGATTTGACAATGAATTCTATGGAGTGGACCTGCAACTTCAGAAGACATTTCTTTTTAGGATTTGGAGGTAACCCAGCCTCATGCAAGTTGGAATGCATGGACTTCTTCAGCCTCTTTCTGCTCTAACACAATATGTTCGGTTCCTATTTTTGTTCTGTTTAGCCATACTTCCTTTACATCCCCACTCACTATTTCCATCTTACTTGATATAACTGACATAAAAGCACTTGGGTTTTGGTCTAAACTGTGGTTATCTTTAATCTCTATTTTACTGCATCACAATTTCAATGCCTGCCTGTACTTTCTTTTTATTTATATGTCTGAGCACTACATTGCTACCTTTTAGAATGTCCATGTACAGTCTAATTCTGTTTGACCTCTAAAAAAATTGCTAACAAAATTATTCCCATAAGGTTTTCACTTCTGTAACTTTCAGATTTTACCTTTTAAAATGCCTGTCAAAAGAAAGACCATGGCATCAAAGCAGTTGTTTGTTTCTGGTTAAAAAGATGCCACATCAATTTACTGAGTTTTATCTGCTTGAATGTTGTGTTGGAAGTGGTAACCTCTTGAGGGTATACCTTCCCTCCACTTAGTTTTTGGAGGATTCTTTGCATGGCTCATAGATATTTTGAGAGTGTTCTCCAATATTTTGTTGAAGGGATAGAGAGGAGGAAAGCATATTAAACAGGATTTTTTTTTCCCCTAGTATTAAACATAGACCCAAATCCTCAAACTCTTAAACAATAAGAAAAAAAAAAAGTTGTTCTTCTTAAACAACTTGATTTCCTTGGTGGATTTATTACTATTTATATTCTGGTTCAGCATACATTCAAATAACTTCCAAGGTATCTGAATCCCGAATTTTAATATAAAACCAGCTATAGAAAAGGAGAAGAAAAAAAAAAAAAAGGGCATTATTTTTACTTAAATCTCACCTAAAGCAAGCTTGATGGAGTAGTCATTGTGGGGATGGAGAGAACAGGAGGAAGAAAGACAGGACAGTCCTAGGCTGCCTGATCAAGTTTGAGTACAAAAGATTTTAATCGGCCTTGATCCGTCTTGCTCTGATTAGGGACCTCAAAGGCTTTATGAAATGGTGAAGTTTTCCCAGGATAAGACAATTTGCTGCTCAGTTCCAATTAGCTTAGTTGCACCCCTATCCAAGCCTCATAATTGACAGCAAGTTAATTTTGAGTCTATGATCCTTGTTTATTATGTCTATTGCCTGAGAGCACTTGGCATAGACCGGGAGGACATATGAAGATACAGGAGAAAAAATAAGAAATCCTTAAAGATTTCTCAGGAGTCATCAGGGGAAGGTTTCTTAAATAATGTGCTGAAATGTAGTTTTGACATATATGTTGGTGTGGTGCATAAATTTTCACAAAGGCCTTCTTTCTACAAAAGGACAGATCTTATCTTACATAAATAAACCCTTAGTCCAATACTCAGTAAAATGAATATCAAGGTTTTTTGAGCTAAGTAGGCCTGAAATGATATAACAAAGTCAGGGTGCTGGGGGGCCAGGAGTGGCAGGGGCTCACCATGGAGGGGTGGCAGAACAGGGCCTGGCAGCCAGGGCCTGTCCCACTGCCTCAGCTGGGAGTGGGCCAGCCCCAGTCCCAGGCATTGGGCACATCCATGGGGACAGGCCCAGGCCAAACTGGGACATGGGCTAGGCCTGGCTTGGATGGGCCCATGGCCAGGCATGGCAGGGCTGTGGGGAGCTGGAGACCAGCCCTGCTGCAGCATTGCTGGTGTAGGGGCTGACAGCCCTGGGGGCTGACATGGGGTCCTGGGACCAGGGCAGGGTGCGGGGAGCCCCGAGGGGCTGGATAGGGACAGTCAGGCCCGTTAGTGCCCTCAAGGCTGTGGCCGACATTCAGCCTGCTTGTGTGATCTTTCTAGGCACACTTATTTGATTACAGCATTCAGATAGATACTCTATATTTGAAATAGAAAGTAAAAATGGGCCAATTGAGTCCTGTAAATGTGATTTCTGTAGTTTAGCCATTAGAATTTGTGTATTTTCCTGAGCTCAGAGTGATACAACAATAAGACTCATCTAGGTTCAGAAACTCACATATAAAGACTCTAATCTGTGGTAAAGCTATTAACAATTTAAATGAAATACAATCAGGATTTGGACCTGATCTCAGTGAGACAGAAGCTCCAATTACAGAAACCTGTATTAAATGTTGTAAGGGACTTAGAAGTATGTTATTCTAAAACTGAACATGAGCCATAAAGTTCAAACAAAATTATTTCCCTAGCTTATACAGATCCAAATTTCATGAAATTCAGGCCTATCTTATTATAGTTTTTGATCTTTCAAGAAAAAAATTTAAGAGAATGATAATTCTTTTGCTTCCTCTTCTTTTCTTGATATTCTTTATCTTGCTTGCCTTTGAGTTACTACTGTGACATTCAATTAGGTGCTGAAAATGTAGTAGTTGATTTGACACCTAAAGAAAAAATATGAATAATTCGTCATAAAAATACAATTCCTTCAGGATTTCAAGTCCCTACTTAATAATATAAAGTAGATTTTTTTTCCTTTTTTTTTTTTTTTGTTTCTCCTGCAAAGATTTTGATGGGAATGTATAGGTATTAAACATAGCCAGAGGAGGGAGCCTCTATTTGTCCTATGAATGCAAAGAAAACCTGTTGGGAATTAGAACAAAGTGAGAAACTTTTCAATTAAAGAAAAAAGCAAGCAAGCAGAGGCCTTTGCTGATTCCAAAAGATTTTAATGAAAATGCTCTCCATCTAAGCATGTTTATTGTAGTATCTTTTTTCAGTGACTCAGTGCAATGCCTCCATGAAATCCAGTCCATAAAATACTCACATTTGGTACTGCAAATGCTGCCCAAAGTGCCAAAAACATCCTCCTGCCTTCAAAGCTGAGCCTCTCTCCTTCCCCTGTCACAGCAGAGCAGCAGTGGTCCTTCTCAGCTCAGCTTCACTCCCCTTCTCCCCTCTGTTTGTCTTCCTTTTTGCCCTTTTCCTTCTTTCAGGCCTGTCCTGATCATGACTCCTGCTGCCTGCTTTCTATGGCAGTAGGTTGGGATGGGGAGCCTGACAATGGCTGATACTCAAGGGAGAGAGGCGAGATGGAGGTAGCATTTGTATCAGCCCAGATAAGCGTGTGCGGAAGCAATCCATGGGAGAGTTGTGGTCATCTAAGTCAGTTCACTCAGCTTTGAAGAGTGCAGACAGCGTTCTCTTCACATCCTTAAAATGATCTAATCTATAGCTGCCAATTAGTCATTGCAGCTGTTGATTCCTTTTTGATGCTTTAACCACTCTCCTTGTATGCAGCTAAACATAATATTTGAGCAAAATTTTATTTAATATTACAAACTTCAGAGGAATTCTCTGTGTCTGTGTGTCTTTTCTGACTATTGTAGCATTCTGAATCTTCAAACTCCTATACTTATATAATCTTACGATGTGCTCGTGTTCCTTTCTCATTCAGCCTCCTGAGTCTAGGTAGAAAAATTCATTAAAGGATATAGAATCAAAAGTTAGAAAAGTCTGAAATTGAGTTGTCTATAGGATTGATACTGTTCATTTTCTGTATATGCATATGGCTTAGTCTTTAACTGCATGGTACATACCTTTTTTTTTTTTTTCTTCCTCCTATAAAACCCTGCTTGCCTGCTGTACAGTGTGGACTTGCTCTGTGGCTGAACTGACAGTTTGGACAGAATTGGGTGTTGGGATACAGAGTTCCCTTGAAGAGATACAGTGTAGTTCTATGGTTAAGATAACTGGAGGATGTCCTGAATATGTTAGCCTCTTCTTCCTGCTACTGCTACGTGATGTTATGGAAGGTGACATGAGCAAAACTTTCCATAAGTGACCACTCCCTCTCTTTTCCTAATTTTCTCTGTGCCTTCTGTTAGGCTTTTTTCCCAATGCACATATGTGCTGACATTTACAACTTTATCTCAAGACAGTGGGACCAGTGCTTTCTGAATAGGTGAAGTCCTGTATGATGGTAAGCTCTCTGGAAAGCATTGCTGCTAGGATGTCTGCTTGGTCACAAAAATCATTAGATTCTTTTCAGAATCTCTATGCCCTCATTTGCCATATGTGAGATGAGGCTTACCTTGCCCCTCACTCATGTTGTAAAACTGAATCTAGAACACGTACGAAAATACCCAACTAGTGAACAGCATGGATTGGAGCCTGTCCCCTTGGAACTGCACTGCTGTAATTCTCTTTGTAGATGAGACTGCTCTTTAAAACAGTTTATTAATTATTCTTGAAGTGGTTAAATGCATCTGCTTAAGGGACAGGTCTTCAGGTGAGTAGTACTTTCCACAGTAAACAGCCCCATTGCACTGACAGCACTTTCACTTCTATAATGCATTGAAGTTCGTGAGGATTTCTTCAATGGCAGTGCTTGAATACATCAGCTGGGTATATTTTCCCCATTGGTTTTTATCTTCAACATCTGTACTCTTTGATGATATTTCCAAAGCATTATGAGCTCGCGCTTATGAGTCTTACTGCAAGCTTTCTTTTTGCTTGCCAAAAATGCAGGACACACAGAGATAGAAAATAGATATAGGGGAAACAAAGCTTGGTGGACTTCTGATTTTAGAGCTTTCAGCACTGGTTTAATGCTTAAAAAACCCATATTTCTTGTTTTATTAAACAAAACACTCATAATTAACATACATAATCATGGTTCACTGAGCAGCAATTAAACAGAAGCCTTCTACAAACTGGATCAGTGGTATAAAAGGATTCTTTCAGCCCTTCCTCGCTGGCACATGGGTGACTTCCAGCAAGAATGAGTAGTTACAGCTGAAGCTAAAGGGTTAAGACACTGTGATCAAAAGCAGTAACAATTACTATTATTAATGGACTGGCATTGAAAGGGGATTATAAACTTTACCAGTGAGGTCACTTTTTTGCCTTCATTTTGCTCTACAGTTATCACACTGATAAGTTGTTTTAATAGCAACTTGTATTCCTTTACTGCCTGGTTGTGATCAAAGCCTTAACGTGCAATGAAAATGTTCCGCAAAGATCCCCTCCACCTGGTGCTGAACATTTTCCATTTCCTATTTAACTGGAAATCTTTTTCAGGACTTCTTCCAGCATGCAAGAGACACGTAACAGAAAAACTGCTTCCAAAACTTCTAGAGGAAATATTCATTTGACACTTGTTCACTCTGAGATTACAGGTGCCTCTTTAATTTCCACCACATGTGCTTTTAGTTTCCTTTTGTTTATCTGTTTTAAGGGATGTATCCAAGACACGATGTTCAAATCCAGATCTTGGATCTTTCCAGATCTTGCAACTCAATATCTTGCTATATTCCATTGCTGAAATGGAGTTTTATTTGTGTGAGTAACAAGCGAATAAGGACCCTAAGGATTAGGCGTCAAAACCTTTGTTTCAAAAGTATGCAGTACAACTAAGTGGTAGTTTCACTTCATAATAACATTTTTTGTTTGCTTTTATTTTTTAGCTTTATATCTTCGAAGAATCAGGTATGAACTAGGTCTTAAATGCAAATCTCTTCTAGCTGCTGTAGATAATCAGGTTTCGGACAAAAAGCATAACACTTTTCGTGTTTACCCTCTGAATCTGTCATCCAATCCTGATATGCTTGAAATCGGAAATTCAGCTCCTTCCAAAGGTCTAGTTGGATGTTCTCAGTCTGTTGCAAGTGTTGCAAGCTTTTCACTTTAGGTTGATCACAACAGTTTTGCCCAGCTTGTGGCAAGTATCAATTAGTGCTCAGCTTTTGCTAGCTGATACACCTTTTGAATGTAAAAGTAAGTAAGAAAATGAGCTTGAAAATGTTGCCTTTTCCTTCTCTGAAAGCATGATATGAACATGTCTTTGTTACACAAGAGTGAACTGCCACTGTCTGAGTTTCTCAAAACTCACTAAAATAATCTTAGCATGCTGTACTACAGACAAAGCTTTTCAGTGTTCAGTTCTTCTCACTGAAGTGTTTTCCTTCCTTGGCTCTCAGCCACAGATTAATAGTCTGTAACAAAGCTCACTCTCAAAAATGTCAAATTTAATTGAAAAAGGAAAATCGGAAAATAAAAAGTTATCTGGCATGACTCCTCTGGGTCCCACTCTTACAAGCTTTGCAGGTTCCTCTGCTTCATTAACCAACCCTGTGTTGGAAGGCTAAGCCCTCACTGTCCCCACTGCAGCTTCTGCTTGAAGTCCCTGAGGCATGGTCCAGCCCCGGTGGCACTGGAGGAACCCAACTAGGTTCTGTTCACAGTAACAAAGGCCTTTTGTCTCCTCCCTCCCTCCCTCCCCTCTCTGCTTTGCCAATAAGCTGAAGAGAAGCAATAACATGGGCTGTCACATGGCTAAGGACTTAGCCTGCCATCTGCACTCTGTTGTTTCTAGGTCCTGACACTGTGCGTCCCAAGGGAGGTTGGAATGGAAGGTGCCAAGTACAGAGATACAAGCAGCAGAGTTCTTAGAGGAGACTGTGGATAGAGTGGGCCAAAAGCTCCCAGGAAGCAAAGGATTGAGCAGGAAGCATTTGCTTCAGAGCCTTCTGCTTTGCTCTGCTTCGGGTGAATCAAAGTGAGAGTTGTGGGAGAGCTGGATGTCTGTCATGGTGAGCTGGGAATCCGATAAAGTGCTAACCTCAGCGCACCACGTAACCCTAGAACTGAGAGCTGGGAGCTGCCAGTCCCCACTGGTCTACAGAATTGCCTGCCTGGTCAGTTTTACTACATGCACAACCTCTGAAACCAGTACGAATGCCTAAACCATAATCCCATTCTTGTGTGAATTTACTGAAGAGCAGAACACTTGAGTTTTTGGCTCAAATTCATTCTGGGAAAAACTGTCAAAGCAGAGAAGTCTGTCTAG
Source organism: Chlamydotis macqueenii (assembly GCF_036417535.1). Lineage (NCBI taxonomy): Eukaryota > Metazoa > Chordata > Aves > Otidiformes > Otididae > Chlamydotis > Chlamydotis macqueenii. Next base: position 28,971,313 of record NC_141560.1, read on the forward strand.
TAAGCAGCTGTTTATAGCTGTTGTGACTGCTGCACCAGTCCCAAGTTCTGTTTGATAGACAACATATGCCCTCAGTTGTCAAAGCTTTCCAATGCTTTTCTCTGATTTTAAGTCCAGCAGACTTAAGAAGTCTTGTATCTTACAGCAAGGAAATTTGCTGTTATAGGAACCTGGTGTTATAGCAATAGTGTCTTGACAGGAGAGAGGCTGTCACAGTGTGCTGTGCTGCCCTGCCCTCCAAGAGCCTCTTCAGGTGGGCATTCATCTGGCTGCTGTATTTGGATGCCAGCAGAATCCAAATGATCCTCATTTCTGGCCTGCAGGTAGAAAGTGTTTCGATCTAGAAAGCAGCATAGTGTTGATGGTTATCCATCCAGAGGGAGCCCACACAAGGTGTTTCAGTGTTGTGTTTTTTAAGTTATTATTTTGCCTATGACATCTGGAAAAATTCTTACCATTCCTCTTCTGTGTTTTATCTCGGAGGGAGGTAAAATGCAGCAGAGAAAAAGCTGAAGCCAAGTTACAAAATTGAGTTCTCAGTCCAATGCAGGTGTGCAGTGAGTCCTCAGTATTCATGTATGTCATAGACTTTTTCCTGCCTTCCACAGTGCTACAAAAATGCAGAAGAGAAATTTATAGCAGGAGCCATTATTAGAACTTATTACTTGCCTGTTTACTGTTGTACTGTGCAGTACAGATAAAATTTTAAGGCACTAAGATTTGTGCGTGTGGGAAATTCATTAAGAAATGTGTTAGTTTCCTCAGAATTATCTTTTTTTTTAAAAAAAAAATATTTTTTTTGCAGCTTCCTACTCTCATAGCTATTCTCTGTAAAGAGATGAGAACACTTCATGCAGACACAGGAGGTCACTCTTAGGTAATACATTCAGAAATGCAGCCTACATTTTCTTGGTCATTTCAATGATTTGGCTCTGTTGTTCCCCTTGGACTCTTCCCCAGACAGTCCTGTTGGAGAGTGGAAGACTGTATTTCTGTTGGGAACCAAAATTGGAGAGGTAAAGAGGGTCCTCAGTAAGGAGCCTTAGGGCTTTCTCCTGTGCTGCCTAAAGCAAGGAGACCTGCCTTGGTGGGAACTAGGGCTTGTAGGATGTTTTTAGCAGATAAGAGTGCCAGAACAGAGATAAGGCCCTCACCCATGTTCTGTATTCTCTGGCTGTATGAGGGAGTACTAGGCTGTTGCTGCCAAAATATCCTCTTCCTTGAGGACTGGAGGCTGTGCTGATTAGTGGTGAGACTACGAGTCGGGTAATGAAGGTCTCTTCACAACTCTGTTATTGGTTTGCCTTGGGCCAATTACCTCACTTTCCTTATTCCTAAATTTCCTAAGCTGTAAACTGTGAATAAACATATCTGTGTTTTTGCAAAGTCCTTTCGAGAAGTTAAGCAATAGAAACTGAGTATTATCCATGAGACTAGTCTAGGACTGCCTTCCTGTAGGCGGGCAGTGTTTTTTCCCAGCACGCCAAACAGCTGCAGCCTGTAATGGATTGCTTTTTTGTTCATTTCCGCGTGTTACATCTGTTCTTCTAGAAGAAGTAGGTTTGCAATGTTCACTTTTGCTTAGCTCTGAACGTTCTAGCCAGTGTAGGTGTTACTTGATCTCCTCTCTTACTCTGAGGGTGATAAGCCTGAGTGTTGCTATTAAAATCAGGCTTCCACTTTTTATCTTTGTCACAACAGTTGAAGGCAGTTGATCTCAAGGTTCCTTTTGTGAGAAACGAAAACAGCCTGCACTGGCAACCGTTGTGATGCAACGCTTTTTCATAGATGTAGAGAGCCCGCTGCAGAGTCCCAGGCAGTCCTCATATGCATGGAGAGCTTTGCGTTTTCAGCTACCTCTAAGAAATGCTGTATTCCCATAAAAGCGAACAATTCAGCCAACACTCAGCCTGAGTCTTCTCGTATCAGGGGGGCAGCTCAAGTTTACATTAACGAAATTAGGAGCACTTTTAGGGAGGTTTGTTGGAAGAGGTGAGTAAACTATTTTCAGTAGCATAATCACCTATCTTAAAGTAGTGCTAGATAGAAGCTGGAAAACAGAACACAAATACTACAAAAGACAAATAAAAGCCAGGCTCCTGTAGAATATAATGTATTTTCAAAGTTACACTGAAGGGCATTTACTGCCTACAGATATTTTTAAATTTGGACAACTTCATAAGGCCCATGAGAACAGTCTTCAGGCATTTATAGAGAAACACCAATACGCAATCTTTTCAAAGACTGGGAGAACAACTAAATAAAATTCATTTATATGGCTACCTACCTTCCACACCTCACAGTAGGGATTGAAAGAAATGAAAGTAGTTACCCGAAAGTAATAATGGTTTCCCAATGAATGAGGACTGCAGCTGAGACAATGGGGCATCTCCCTAGGGACAACCAGGTGACAGAAGCCAGAGAAACAGGTGTATTTTCAAGAGATAGTATGGTTATGAGTCAAGGTAATAGTTTGCGGTCTGCAAGTGCACTATTACATCTGTATTTTGGGGTTATGGGACAGTGTCAAATCCAGCTCTGAAGAAGCAGGTTTGAGTCATTAGACGTTGCTGAGAATATAAGAGTTATAAGGAGCATCTTACTTCAAGCACTCTCAATTATCCAAGCAGAAATCTCATAACAGATTGTTGTTTTTTTTTTTTTTCCTCAAGTTGCAATTAATGTTCTTTTTTATCAGTATGTTGGACACACATAAAGATTTGAAATCTCATTCAAAATTGCTGGTTAGAGTAATAGCTAATGTCTTTATTAATTATTGGAACAATAACAAATTCACTTCTCTTGCAGCTTTTTAATAAGGAAGTACAAGCTGTCTTTGAAGTACTAGCAACCCAGTTATTCCTGTGTTATTCTAACACAACATATATTCATCTTCCTTCAAGGCTTTAAGCTGTTCTGTTTATCAAGCAAATCAGCAAGTAAGTCAAAGCACAACTCTAAAACTGAAGCAGCCTTATCTGCAATACAGGAAATAGAATTCTGCTGCTGGTTTATGGCACACAGGGCCATCAAAGAACAGTGTTTATCCAAATCAAGTAAGTTTTGCCAATAGATCAACTAATCGTAAATAGTAGAGAAAGGTAAATGTACATGAAGGTGGAGGAAAAAATCCCAGATTTCAAATCTAATATGCTTCTGCTGTGATGTCACAGTTTCAAAAAGAAATGTGCAAAAAGAACTGAATGAAAAAAAAAATCTACAACATTCCTCTACAACCCAAATGGAAACAATGTTTACAAATCTTCAGATATTAATAGGAGAGAAAGTATTCTTCTTATTAAAGTGGAATAATGAAAGAAAACAAGGATAAATAATGCTCTTCAAGAAAATTCTGAAGCCTTGTCTACATGGAATTGTGTTGGTTTTGCTTGGGTTTTTTTTATTTATTTATTTTACCCCATTTATTCCTGTGATGATCCTAGCAGGTTTAGAGAGTCAGTCTACTCTGTTTACATTAGGTTAGTTCCAAATGAGTAAGACAGAGATCCATAGAGTTCTGGACTTTCTCAAAGTAATTGCATGCCATCCTGGGTGCAATGTCATTCAGATTTTGCATTCTGGGACTTTTTTCATTGCTGGTAGTCTACTAGAATCTGCTGTATTTGTCAATCTTGTGGTCAAATTCAAAAGATCCTGTGATTCCTCTGGTACTGTCTCATTGTGTGATTTTAATGTTTTCACCAGCATTTTAATGTTGCCTGACCAGTGCAAATCAGATAGTTATTACTATAGACAGGGTGAAGAATGTATATTCTTGCAGCATAGATGATTTTGGATAAAACTGAAACTGCTTTTACAGTAGTCAGTAGTGTGCCATGTGAATACCAAAAGAGATTAAGTGGAAGGAAAGCTATAGTGGGTCAGATCAAAGATCCTTCTAACAAAGTATCCTGTTCCCAGCAGTGACTTGGTAGTTGTGCCAAGGGGAGAGAATAAGAACAGGGAAAAAATACAATGACAGTTTTTCAGCATGTTCTTCCAGATTACTTTGTGCATTGTGAAGCTTTTTCATACTGATATTCTTTCTTCTTTTGGGCAAGTAATACAGATGACTAACACAGGCAGAGAATTGCCTGCAAAATTACAGTAACCAGCAGTGGCTGTGGAACAGTAGGATCTGGAAGGCCCTTCTGCTTGAGTGTAAGTCATCCAAGAGCGTCTGTGGCACAAGACCCACTCAGGTTCCCTTTCAGCAGAGGGAGGTGTCTGCCATCTGTCTTCCTCATACTTTTTGTTCCTCAGAGGTACTTGCTGGTTGCAGACCAGTTTAGTGCTATTTTTTGAGGTGTTAGGACTGTAGTCACTGATGATAATGCCATTTAAAAGAGTACTCTGCCCTATTTTTTGTAACACCCGATACTACAAAGGAGATGAAATGATAGATTTGCAGGATTCTAGTGAAACACAGAGGTCAATGATGGGACCTGGCTACCAAACCCTCCAATGTATTCAAGTGCTTAACTCCCACTGAAGTTGCCTGCTTATTTGTTCATATGAAATTCCAAAGCATAATCTAAAATTAAACTTCTGATTTCGTCTGTAGTGGAAGCTAATTAGCACATCTCAACTTGCCCACCAATATCACTTTCATTTGGTGTTAAGAGCAAGTTTAGCACTCAAGTCTCTTTTTTTTTTCATAGCAAACAGCCTGTGCTTATTATCATATTAAAGGAATGCCACTGGTTAAATCAGGCAATGAATATAAATAGCTGTATTACTGCCATCAGGCATCAGTGTTTATTTAGTGGATGTGAATCATGCGTGCTTCTTTGATCTGGCTTTGACTAAGCCATTACTGTTTTCATACAAAAAAGGTTATTTGCAAACACTGCAAGAGTATCGTATACATTAAACAAGGAACTAATCAATATGGAAGGCTCTGTGCTACTTTGACAACCCTGTGTGCTGCCACAGTGTCTTTGAGTGTTTTGAATTTCTCTGTGAGTACCTGGGTCCCTGAAGACACTCTCAGCTCTTTCCTTTGGATTGGAAAAGATCAAGATTGAAATCTGAGCCCCACTGAAATCGGTGGCCATGTCACACTTAGGTCCCTGTGAAGGGTCCACATCTGGCAGTGGAGAGGACAAAAACAATCAAGGACAATACTGACTTACTTGTGGACTGGTTTGATTACAGTGCATGCAGGAGAGTATTTAAAAATCTGTTTGTGCATAATCAGATAAGCAGATAGACTCAGACCTACTTGTGCTCGTTACCACCCTGAACTTTTAATTACTTTTTGCTAAAACAAAGCTCCTGTGTTGAATGTTAAAACTGAACCCACATGCCTCCCCTTCAACAAACTATATGCAGACTGTTGTGTGCCTTGGAAAAGCAAATGATAACCCATAGGTACTGCCAAAGTAATGTTATCACAGTCACTGTGATAAACAACTTAGAATGGGACTCATTCTGATGCCAAACATTAACCTGGGCAAAATAGCTGACAGGAATGGTGTTTATTCAACCACGAGACATGATTGACCTCAAATGCTCTCCAATGAGGGAAATGGAGATGGCAAAGAAGTGGAAAAATTGTAGAAATACCCAAACAATTAGGTGATTTCTGAGTCTAAAGTGTGTATCCATCCCTCCCTCCCTCACTTTCTGTTACTTCTACTATAATACAAGGTTATACAAAAGTTTTAGGATTCAAAAGAAAGCTGGGTCTCAAGGTTTTGGGCAAATTTGGTCTTCACTCCTACGTTTGTGTCAAAGTCTGATTAGTTTTCCGTCATTTGGGATTTCTTTGTTATCATTTAATGTCATTTTAATATTGATCTACCCTATATTTATCTCCAGGTGCTGCAGAAAAGGAGTTTTAAAATAATTTGGAATGATTAGTGTACTGGGAAAGCGTAGTGGACCAGTGAACTATTTCTTTTCCAGTTTCTGATGTTTTGTAATGGACTGGATTACACTGTAACTTTGTCCAACCTAAGAAAAGCGACGAGAATTGTTAGGATGAAAGTGAAATGGTGATCATTTCAAAAAATGAAAAAGAAGAGAGTTCTGTTGTGTTCTTTAGTAAAGATCACATGCTCTTCATGTTGATGTTATGTTCTCTTGCCTGACTGTGTATTATTATATCAAAGATTTTGTCAAAGAAACCCAGCCACAAAGGCTAAACAGTGACCCGTAGAAGAGTCCATGAGTGAGCAGCAGAGATGCAGTTATGGGGGAATATCTTCCAGCTGGCTTCCTTCCAGATTGGAATGATTTGTTCTTCACAGGGGCTAAATCTAGAACCCCAGAGGTGTCTGAGTCTTTGAGATTCTGATAAGTCCTGATACAGTTACTGTGAAGGGAACAGATTTTACAAGTTTTCAGAGCTTAAACTGGGAAACAAACCAAACTGTTTTTCTTCTATCCCTGAAATGAGAAATACTGAGAGGAATAGAGTGACCAGGTCTCACTTATTTTAAGGGATATTCCTCATTTCATTCAATGTTACAGGAATAAAGGGAAGGTGAGCCAATCAATCAACCCTTTGTTTGATTGACCCAATCAAAGCAATGTAACTATTGATTGAAGCTGTTTTTCTCCGCGCAATTCAGCCTGAAGAAATGTAATCTTTTAACACAAGCTAAGACAAAGCTTTAAGGTATGCATGGAACTGCATACCTTAAATGAGAATCATGGCTGTGACTTCATGGTGGGAATTTAGCCTATTAAAACACGACATTACCTCAGGCTTCTGCTTCTTGCACCTTTATCTAGGTAAGGAAAAGGCAAGCATGGAAGAATGTTTCTAAAAATGATGAATTAATAGTTATGTAGTTTGTTGTGCGTGTTACTGAACTGTTTCACTGACTGTAGAAATGGTAATGTCTCAGATTGTGAGTACCTCCTTATGCTAACAGTAGACAACGGTTGTGCCTTCCAATTGGATGTGCAGTCGGACTTTGCCATAGTATATGTAGGAAACAGCTGCTACAAACTCAGTCCATTTCTCAAGATATTTTGCCATCAAAATATGTATCTCCAGTTCACTCATTTATTCAAAAACTCTTTCTGATGGAGAAAAAAAGAATCAGTTTTGAGTATTTGTTTCATTCCTCCTTATAGTGTATTCCTTCCAGAGCTCCCCACTATGGTACTGAAGTTCAGGTTACAGTTCTAATGAATGCTGTAACAAGTGAAGCTGTTACAAAAGGTACCTTAAGAAACAGTCTTTTCTCTGCATTATTCTTGATGAACAAACTGGTGATATTGTGAAAGGTATCTTCAAACTTTACCCTCAGCACTGCTGCCAACCTCTCCATGTACTTTGGCAGCAGCTTCAGTGGGATCTCAACTCAAATGGAGGAGAATTGTGGGGTATGTGATTCAACTGAGAGCATGTTAGTGCTTAGGCAGTGAGGCTGCTCACCTCACTCCAATTCAGGTGCAGAGCCAAGTATTCTATAGCATCATAAAACAAACAGCAGAAACTGTTGGTCACAAAGATAAGTATTTGCTATGTTACAGAATCTTATCAGAGGGAATGTGTTCTTGCTGTTTGTTGGTGGGACTTTCCAGGAACTGGAGATACACGGGGTCAGAAATTCCTGTCAGCTCAATTTCCACTCCCAGTGTCTACTATTTGAGACTACAGCTTGTGTGCTCTCTTGCTCTCTCTCTCTAACCATTCTGTTTCACTTCTCTATCAACTCTAAGCTGTGGAGGAGGCATAAAAATTTAATTTCCATCCATGCCTAATGTTTGAGAGCAGGTTTTGGCAATGCTGTTTTAAAATACATGGTGCCTTCTCTCTGGACAGTAGAAGCCATCCCGGCCCTTTTGAAATTTAGATCCTCTTTACAAAACATTTCTCAAGAAAACTGGATTATTTAGATGGGGATATAGGTAATATGGATTGTCAGGGCCCTTACTCTGCAATATAATATGTGTAAGGAAATAGCTATCTCTAATACTGCCTTAGAATCCACAGAGAGAAATCCCTTCAGGAATTAACAGTTTAGTTTGACAAGTTTTTAAGTAAAGTTAACCTAGTTTTCTAACAGGAGAGTACTCACAGTAGGTTTTGAACTGGCTAGGCAGTTTGAATGGAGGAGTGCAGAACTCTAAGATTATTAAAGTCCAGGTGAGTTTATCAATAACACTCCAGAAGAAAAGGTTGCAGTGTGAGCTTAATGCTATTATACACCAAATAATCCATCTCTATGGAGGATTTGATGAGTACTCAGCTAGAGCAAAAACTGAAGGCCAAGGCTGCACAACATTAGACACAAGAAACTCCAGCCAGAAGCATCTGCACCACAGGGAGCCAAAGTCAACCTGTGGTGATGCTTGTAGAGCTTCATGTAGAAATATAATAGGAAGCTTGTGTATCGGAGAGGTGGGCCAGTGCCGACTTCATGAAGTTCAACCAGGCCAAGTGCAAGGTCCTGCACCTGGGTCGTGGCAATCCCAGGCACAAATACAGGCTGGGCAGAGAATGGATCTAGAGCAGTTCTGAGGAGAAGGACTTGGGAGTGCTGGTGGACGAGAAGCTCAACATGAGCTGGCAATGCGCCCTTGCGGCCCAGAAGGCCAACCGCATCTTGGGCTGCATCAAGAGGAGCATGGCCAGCAGGTCGAGGGAGACCCCTGGTGAGACCCCACTTGGAGTAATGTATCCAGTTCTGGAGCCCCCAACATCAGAAGGACATGGACCAGCTGGAGAAGGTCCAGAGGAGGGCCATGAAGATAAGAGGGCTGGAGCACCTCCCCTATGAGGACAGGCTGAGAGAGTTGGGGCTGTTCAGCCTGGAGAAGACAGGCTCCAGGGAGACCTGATAGCAGTCTTCCAGTACCTCAAGGGGGCCTACAAGAAAGATGGGGAGAGGCTGTTCAGTAGGGCCTGTTATGATAGGACAAGGGGTAATAGTTTTAAAATAGAGGGAGGTAGATTTAGATTGGATATTAGGAAACATTTTTTACAATGAGGGTTGTAGAACACTGGAACGGGTTGCCCAGAGAGGTGGTGGATGCCCCATCCCTGGAAACGTTCAAGGCCAGGCTGGATGAGGCTCTGAGCAACGTGATCTAGTTGGGGATGTCCCTGGTCCTTGCAGGGGGGTTGGACTAGATGACCTTTGAAGGTCCCTTCCAACTCTAACCATTCTAAGTTTCTGTAATTCTATGATTGTATTACCTATGTGTTATGTCCCCTCATTATCATGGCATTTCATTTCCTGATGAGTCAACTGCCTGGTTAAAGAAGTGTTAAAAAAAAAAAAAATCTTTCAAGCTGAAGAACACATCACAATCATGAAATCATCACTCAGGCCCAATCCCATTAAAAATTTCATTGCATGGAGTCTTTCTGAAGTCTATGGGTCTCTACTCACATGCATAGCTCTGCCTTACCATATTTTATTGAAGAATTACAGTCTAACCAGTTAACTAGGCCCTGTCCCATGAGCTTATTGAGCCAGTGAGAGTTTCCAGATAATACAATAATGTTGTATTGTATTTAGCTGAATGTGTGATCAGTCAGTATTGTGCAGGGCAGTTCTGTAAGAAGGGTTTCTATCACTAAACCACTACTGTTTGGGCCTTCCCCTGGCATTGAGTTAATTATCCTTAGTAACCAATGTTTTTGTGATTTATTTCTGAGTGCTCTAAACACAGATCCCAAGAATAAGTCTGATAGAAATGGCTTGTTGTAGGTATTTCATAAAAAAAAAACAAGGAAAGAAGATTTCTCATTTGATTTTTTTTAACAAGTACATCTTTCCTTTTTTACTTTGCAACTGTAAGTTAAGTTCTTTGTGCTTTCAGTGTTTAACATGTGTTTGTTCATGGCTTCTCAAACTGAGAAACAGTCAGAAATCTCATCATGTCTCCCACTAGCGGTTAATCTCCTGTAGTGGATATGGTTCCAATATTGTTCTGGTTTCTGCTCCAGTGAAGGTAGACTAGTCTTTATTTTGAGAAACTATTCAGATGGCGAGTAGTTAGCCTCAGTTTGAGGTTATTTAAACTTTCCTGGAGTGCTTTGCTAACATTGTGTGGAAGAAAGTGCTGTGATGCTACTGACTGTGTAAGCCAACTTGCTGGTGTGGGTTTTAGCACAATACTCTGATACAAAATCAGACCTTCTTTTACCTTAATGCTGTCACCTGGGCACTGCTCAAAATACAAACCCTATTCTTATGGGATGTTCTTACTGCAGCTAAGTAGAGGCATCCCAAAAGCCTGGTCTGCTTCTGGCCACACTCCCTGCAGAAACAAAGCAGAGACAGGCTCTGCCTTCGTAATTGTGAGGCTCCCTGTCCCCCAGGGTCCTTTGTCGATCTGGAACTTTCCACAATCTCCCCAACAAGTGCAGTCTCTAACCCGAAGAATTTGACAATTATCAGAGTTTTCAAGTCACAATTATTCAGCTGAGGACAATTTACATGTTTTAATCTTGCAGGTGGATCTCATGTTCATAAGCTTGAAGCCCGACCCTTCAGCTCTTGTTTCTGAGTTTTTAGCAACAGTTGGATATGTTATATAGATGCATCTGGGTTTTTTAACATTGAAAATATGGATGGTGATTATAGTAGTGAGAATTATCCTGCCATGAGGTGTGAGAGGGAGAGAGATGCAGATGGATTGCCTATTTACCACCAACTGCTTCCTGGTTTTGTCACATATTGTAAGTGTCTCCTGATGTTGCAATGAGAAAAAAAAAAAACAAACCACAAAGTGGTTTTCAGTTCTGTAGAATCATTATGTGAAATCTAAAGGGAATGCTGGGAATAAATGAATTTGCTGGATTTATTACTCTGAAGAGCTGAACTGTACTTTGTGGTTTGAGATACCTACAGGTATAAACCTGTCTAGATCAGAGTCTGCATGGTGAATATTTACTGGAAATGAATGGTCAATTGTGGGGATGGGGACTGGACAAGGGTGCTGGACATAACACTTTTTCTTTTTTAAATAGCTGTTTTCCCTGGGAAATAAAATTGCATTCATTTCACCATGAGATATTCTGGAAGACATACAGGAGGAAAAAAAAAAGTAACAGATAAAATGTTTTATCTACTTCTAATTCCTTTTTTTCTTCTGTTCATTACCTTTTTTTTCTGTTTCTTTCCCTCGCTCCTTTTTTTTTTTTTTTTGTCAGACCCGGTTTTTTGATTTCCATTCATTTCCTTTCATTGATTTTTATCTTTCTTATTGAAGTTACTTCTCAATTACTCAAACAGTAGAACATTTTCTTCCAGGCTGTGGGCTCCCTGCCTTCCATCTCATTCTACTTTCTCTCTGTTTCTTGCTGTCTTCTTTATTACTGCTCCATCTTTTGATTGCATTTCCTGTTCTAGCCAACACCTCCCTTTCATGCTCTTACTCTAACACCCCTCCAGTGCTCATTTTTCCTCTTTCCCCATTCTTTCTTTAATCTCTGTTTCTTCAAAGCAGTGTCTTCCTTTCCTCTTGCCTTTGCATCCAGGAAAAAAAAGTACTTACATGCAGATGTCAATGGGCTTCTTGGCTATACACTTCTTCCTACCTGCCTTGAGATTTCACACCAAGGCTGAAAGGTGAGACAGGGACCTAGGTGGTCCCCCGAGAGAATCAGAGATGGGAGTAGCCCATCCTACTTGTGGACCTCATATTAAAACACCAAAGAAATTTTAGGCTTGTTTTAAATACACTGTTCTGGTTGAGAACTTACTTAGCTTTTTCATAAACCATTTGCTGTGAAGTCAACTCAGTTCTGTGTCCAGCATTACTCAGCTGGAACAGCAATTCAGCATCTCTGTAATAAACTTCCTTCCTGAGCAATTGCCCTAAAAGGGCTTTTAATAAGAGTGGTATGATAACTTTGGGAGGTATAGTTCTAAGTGAATAAACATGCTCCTGAGAGAGGGGAGAGGAGGCAGATACTTATTTTCTCATGTCTCACGAAGGCTCTGAAGGGAGGTGAATATCTCATGATAACCACACCCCTTGTCATCCTCTATTAGTCACATCACATGCTTCCTGAACACAACACTTCTTTATATTCCCCTGACATTTTGCACGTCTCACAAGAGTAGTGGCAAGTTATCATCCTCAGGGCTAACACCAGCTCAAAATACAGTTCAGTGAGCCTTTATAGGAACCTCTAATTGTCTATGTACAGTATGCTGGGCTTCACAGAGGCTGTATTTACTCTTTCCAGAGAGAAAATGCAAATGGGTAAGACGTGATTGGTATGTTTTGAACTTAAGCTTCTGCCATATCAGTCAAAAGGGAGCTGGAAACTTTCTGCTTTTTATGATGTAACCTTGAGTGTCACATGCTATGGCTCTGCCAAGCGGCACTTGAAGCAAGTCTGCAGGGTAGCATCAAGGTGGCCTTCTGCTAACTGCTGCTCCTCCCATGCCTTGGGTTCATGGGATGTTGGTCCAGCCAGATCCCAGGACAGGGGCTTCCAAGTGGCATGTTCATGTACTGAGGTAATAGGGGAGCAGTTGACTGGAGGAAAGTTCTGGTTATGTATATCCTGTCTGCAAATGACAATGGTAGCCTGTACAATTTTACAGTAACTTTGATAACCAGGAGCTACTTTAGCTAAGTCATCCTATCTCTTCTCCTTTAAAGCCATCGTAGATAGAGGAACCAAAGAGTATTAGGCACTGAAATCCCTTTCGTTTGCAGTGTTAGTTAGCAAGATTCAGTAGCCATGATGCCCAACTGCTTCTTTGTCCTTGGGATTTGTATATCTGGTATGACAGCACTATATTGGGATGTTGTTGCATCAACTGGGCTAAAAAAAGATATGACACAAACTACTTTCAGTGTGAACAGTAAAGTCTTCCCACTTCATGCCTGACTTGGAAAGTTTTTCTTCTTTTTTTTTTTTTTACTGCCACATTATGGGTGAAGACACACAGAGAAACTGGGCTAGATAAGGAGCTCAGAGCACTATGGCTTCAGTCCTTATTTCGTATAAATCTAGATAAACTACTGCAATCCTCCTCAAAAATTGCTCTTCCTACTTTGATGGGCTTGAGTTAAAAATAGTAAGTTAGATCTGGGCAATTGCTGCATATGAGAAACACAACCAAATGCAGTTGTGGTTCAAGACCTGAACAAAAACATTATGTCCATGCACAAGCCAAATACCTTTTCCTGGAATATAGGATGCTTCCTTTTGTGTGTCAGGCTCTGGCCACTGAGTCACTTCCCGTGGGTTTGCATTGTGTAGATTAGCAGGTGCAATTCTAGGCACGTATAGAAACTTCCTTTCTTACTGCTCTCACAAGATTTATCCTTGACTTCCTCTGAAGTTCAAACTTCTCTACTTCCTTACCCACAATACATCTCTCTTCATCTCTGTCTCTGGCCTTGCCTGTCCCTGCTATCTGCCCAGGCTTTCTTCCTGACAACTTCTTTAATTTATTTTTTTTCTTTGGCCAGCAGTCTTAGAGAAATTAGCCAAGCTACTCTGTTGATTAGCAAAGCTAACTCTTTACGAGGAAGTCTTTATTCTGTATTTTAACAAATACAGCCATGAGTGCATAATCTGGAATTCCGCTGGAATCACATTTGGTAGGTAGCTTTTTACAAAGGAAAGAATATCGGTGGAATAAGTTGTTGAAGATAATACAGTCATAGAACTACAATGGTTCAGGTTTCCTACTCCTTCCAAATCTCTTACTGAATTTATGGACTGCACATCTTGGTACCAGAGTAACTATTTCAGTGGAAGCATTGAGGTTTTTATCAAAACATCTAAGCCAGTAAAATTGACTGTGCATTCACGTGCCCTATATCATTCTTGTTCTACTGCCTGCATGGGAGTAGCTACACTGGGGTGTTGTTTTAACTATCCCAGAATAGATAGCATAATTTAACATTTGTGTGTAGATGACGTATCTGTCTTATGTTTACTTACTTTGTGAACAAGTATGAGTGTCCTTTGTCTGGGTTGTTTGTCAGAAAAGAAAAACAAAAGTAAGGGAGCATACATAATTCTTTAGACACAAATGCGTTCCTTCTTTGTTTCTTTTCTCTGTTAAATTCCGTAGCTTAACCATAGGCAGCTCTTTCTAAGTGTCTCTGACACCTATTTCCTTTCTGTCTACTTCCCACTAGTTTGGAGGGACTCTTCTACATTTAAAAAATCAAGCATATAGTCCAAAAAGAAGGCTGTGGAAAAAAAAGAAAGAATTTTCTATTTTGAAGACACGTGTTATTCATAAGGACTGAACACCTAATAATCTGCCAGATAAATACGAGAACATGGTGATGAGTTTGGTGAATGAAAGCATGTAAAAATCTGAGGCAGGAACCTATTGCAAAGAATGGTGCTGAGATTTTGCTGGTGTTCTGGAACTACAGTACAATGTACAGTACAGTGGCAGAAGCAAATGGTTTCAAACTTTGCCAATATGATGAATACAGAGTAGAAGCCGAGAACAATTGTGCCTATGTTCTTCATGTTTTCCAGAGCTTGCCTCTGGCCAGGGATGGGTGAGGGATGGGAAGAGGGGAAGGACCTAGACTCAGAAGTGTGCTGAATGTTTGTTTGTTTTTTCAGAGGAAAAGGAGAAGTCATTGAGATGATGGTGCTTCATATCCCAGAGGGAGTTTCGCTTTACAGATAAGCACCCTGAGTCATGAGCTGAATACGTGCCTAAACCTTTCAGTAGTTGAAGGAAATCCTATCAAAGTTTGCTGTTGTGGTTGAACGTGCTGACTCAAAGTTCTTACTATGTGAGCTACCAGGGAGAAAATGTGGCCGGCAGTAAATCGCACAGTGAGCCACATGAAAATCAGAAGACAGAAATTATGCTTTACATGAAGGAGAAGCAATCTTGGTATGTGAAAATGCAAGCTGTTTGTTTCAATGAAGAGGTTGGGTTTGGCTTTACTCCATATAGTTATTTGAAGGCTATTGAGAAATGCAAATACTGATTTATTTTTACTGTGCTATGTGATGACACTCATACTTTAAAGGCAGAGAGACAAGTTTCTGGACTGTTGTCCAGAAACTAGCAAAAACGAAAAAAAAGCACCAACAATCACAATTGATCCAGTTTGTTTAAAATTATTATGAATACCTGAAAAATATTAAAAGGTGATTTACAAAGGACAAAAGCAGATGATTGTCCTGGGAGCTTGCTGCAGAAGGAGGTATGTTTTGATCTGGTGTCCAAACAATATAAGTCTTCTGGGGGCTTTAGATTGTTTTTAATGAAATGAATTTGTCCCACTGTAGATATTTTAAGTTCTTCCTCTCTTGCATTTTCTTATATAGGTAAAGCATGCTTAACACACATATGTTTTACTCTTAGTTACCAGAGACCTCATATTGTATTCTGACTGTGAAAGTGATTATCACAATTTTTGAGAGACAGCATAAAAAGTTTTTGTAGATTACTTTTAGAATATAGGTTACTAACTATATCCTGGTCTATGGAGAAATGCTTTTAATTTATCCTAAACCCTTTATTCTGATGAGACAAAGAGAGTGGGACTTAGCTAACGAATTAAAACATTCTTTTCCTTAGTAAGAGAGAATAAGACAAACATATTGATAAAATCACCCTGCCGATTTCCTTCCTTTTTAGTCCAGTGATCATGAATGGTTGAGACTTGTGAGAAACTGGTTCAAAAATACAGTTCACAGAATTACAGAAAAGTTGGGTCAGTTATCTGGTCCAATCTCCTCCTTAAAGCAGGTCAACTTTAAACAGAAATACTTTAAACTCTCATCATGCCTTCCATATTGACCCACCTGCCTTTTTTTCTTTGCAGTTTCAAAGACCTTAAGCACAAATGTCAATGAGACTGTTCATTGAAAAGTGATCGGCATAAATATTCTTGCCTGAGTGCAGCAGGAAATTGAAATGGTGTGATGCCAGAAGCTGGAGAAGGCACGTGCTTGCACAGTACTGGGAAATGCAGGGGCTTTGCTTGCAAACATTCCCTTCGGGATTCTGCCTCCTACTTTCTCTCAGCAAGGGCAGACACCCAGTTCTGAGTTTCAGTCCAACACTGCCTGTGAGAACAAACCACAGTTTTCAGAATAGAAACAGAGTTGGAGCTATCAGACCACCCCTGAGTTGGCCTCCTCAACAACATGGGGCTGTCGGTACAAGGTTGGCTGCTTCTGGGACCTTGCCGTTACTTGCTTATATGTGGAAATGCCCATGTTTTCCAAGAAGAATAGACAACTAGCAATTTTTCACTTTTAACATTGGCATTAAGCAGTTGGTATGAGTCTGTGTAAGTCTGCAGGAAATAAATGTTGCCACTTTATACCAGCTGCACCAGTGGTCCTATTTCCCTAAAGCCTTTTTCCAAGGAAGATTCCATGGTGAAGGAGCAGGATTGCAAATAGAGATCTACGAAATTGCCTATGCAAGTGTCATGATCAGTAGTGCTGGCCTTCTTCCAAAATTCGGAGTTCTTCATGCAAATTAGAAAGCACCACTAATAATCAAGCGAGAGTTCCTAAAGTCAAGGGGGAGAAGGCAGAGGCTCAAACAGCTTATTGGTATGTGACCCTTAATTGTATCCGAGCACCTAGATGTTCTCATTAGAGGTGAACTAGGAATGCTTAAACAGATTAGCAAGATCATTTACTGTTCACTAGTCATGGTGATCTCCTTTATTCTCTGGGAAAGCCAGTAATGAGCCGTTCAGACGCTGTGTGGGGCAGCAAGACCACTCAGTGGAGACTGTAGACACATTCAATTTAGCAGTGAGCTGGCAGCTGGCTGGCGCACACCACAAAATATGCTGTATTTCTTTATCAAATCAACAATAAGTGTTCGTGTTTGTTCTGGTCTGTGTGCAAGAGCTCACGTATGCCTGCATACCTCATAACTCTGCCTGAGCAATTACATCCCGTACTTCCCTTTTCTGTGTTGCTGTATTAAGGGTTACAACATTACATAGCTATACAGAGAATAAGCCTATCGAAACACATACCAATATACAGCATTTCTTTTCCCACTTATTTATTGCTTTGAAGCTCCAGCATTTCTTCCTACTTCTCTTTACTTTTTTTTTTTTTTTTTTTAATCATCTGTATAGCATCTTCTTCGGTCTTTACAATTGTGCTTTTGCCCTGTCTGTTTTCATTCTGGCACTGGGCTTTGGACAACTCTTGTTGTGAGTCTAACAATTAATGATGGAGAGTTAAAAGGTCTCTTATAATAAAAAAAACGAGGCAGAGGAAAGGGGTGGACAGAGGCAAGAGAAAAGACTACCTGATGAACCTGGCATGTGTGTTAGGGTTATTACTGGAGTGTCTGAAAGTCGGTTCTCATGGTTACTGTCAGGGGCCTTGGAAAACAGGGCCAGAAATATTGCTTTTACTGGTTCTAATGATATCTTAATTTTAAACAGAGACTATAATTTGTTCAGCTCCATCTCATCATCCTTGCAATACTACTTTTTGTTTGTTGCACTCTTTTAAAAAGTCAGTTGACATGTCATTTCTGTTATTGTCCACCTTTCTGTTCTTGCACCAGAAGAGATCTTGTCTCAGTAGTTGTCCTTGTTAGCAATATAACTTTTCAAATTTGTCTGCTACTCTGTGGGAATTTTCTGTAACCCTATAATTATCCCTGTTTACGTGATGGAAGTCTTTCTGCATGTCCTATTTAGCATTTGGTAACTGCTGTTTGTGCTTGCCTCTCCCTGCTAACAATGGACTTTGGATTTCTTTTTTTTTTTTTTTTTTTCTTTCTGTATGATTAGGACTTTGTTTTTAACTCTTGCATAGTTGGGCTGAACTACTTAGCAAGCACTGAATGTGATACTTGAAAAACAGTTCTTTGCAAATCACCTCTTCCTGAGCTCTATTTGAAAGCATCAGCTAAAATTGACCTTGAGATTATAGGCAAGATTGAAATCTCAGGCTAATTGTATGTGATATGAAACCACACTGTGAAAAACTTTTCTCTCCTTTATATCCATGCAGATGGTAAATTGATTGGCTACTCCTTGCCCAAATCACGCCAAACTTGTTTGCAACTCAAGATGCTGTTGTTACGGCAGTGCTGGATGCAACTTCAGTATTGCTGACATGGCTGTACAGTGATGAATATGTTTCCCTACCAACTGATAAGGGATATTTTTAACACCAGATAGGTGATTTAGGAGGTGAAGGTGACAGAAAAGGAAATCACATCTTGCTGAAGTCCAGTGCTGGAGTATGGAGAAAACAAAGATATGAAACACCCTAGGAAGATGAGTGCTTAGGCAGAGTAGTAATAAATATTGTCAGATCTTCATGGCCCCAAACATGACAATTAATCTTAAATATGTTCTATAACATGTTCTGGGTTATTGTGATTAATTAACATTGAAAGGAACTGACTGAAATACAGTTGGTGAAAACAAGTGAGCAGTTCACATGGGGACTAATCAATGTGATTTTTTTCTCCTTTCTTATTTGGCCACTGAGAAGAATCAATGTAGCTGTGAATAGTCTAGAATGCGCCTGTAAGTTTAGCTCCAGCCAACGGGGAACTTCACGTGTGGGAACTGAAGTGGGATGACAGGCTGTACTGGTCTGGCCCAGCTGTGGCCGCACTAGGTCCTTGTTGCTTTCTCTTCCGGACTGTTGAATCCATGGGTACCTGAGGGTACTCTAGAGATTCCTGTTGCCTTAGGATATGGTTTTCAGTTCGGAGGGACAGGATTTGGGGAGATTTCAGTGGCTAGGAACAGCAGGGGTAGGGCTAGGTGGTGCTGTCAGTGACATTTATCCACATTTACATTAAAACAGGGTGGTTGGCTGGAGCAAGTCTTATCTAAACAGTGCTTAGCAAGCACGCACAGGGCTCAGAGCACTTCTGTGTGCTGCTGCAAGGTATTTTATGAGCATGCTAGAAGGAATGGTTGTTAAAAAGATAAATTCCTCTGAAGTAAAGAAAGTTTCCCCAGCTCTTTCTGAAACTGCATGAAAAACATTTTAGGGGGTTTTCTGTGTCCTTGAGCCACTTTCAGTACCTGTTTGAGAAAACGTTCTCAAACTCAGCTCCATTGCTTCCTGTAGGCCAGGCTACAAAGTGAACATTCTTGTTTTTAGATCTCCAAATTGGATGGTGCAATGACTCAGCACGAAAACCGGTCGCAGGCAGCAAACATTCCTCCTCTGAGATGAGCGTTTCTAGCAAGCAGTCAAAATGAAGGTACATAAGGAAGGAGAAGACATGAATCAGCCCCTCACTCTGTATAGATTGGGATTGTTCCTCCTTTAGTATTCTTGTTATTATTCTTGTATTCTTTACTTGATAAATGTAAAAGGAAGTTAGCCCTTTTTTCTTTCTCTAAAACCAGGATAGAAGACACTTTAAAGTTTCTTTTTTTTTTTCAAGGAGGACAAATATTTTGTCTATCTTAAAAAGGCCACCCTTACAGATTCTTAAATATAAGACTTATTTTCTACTTCCAATGAACCATTAAGTAACTGAGATCTCTGCAGAGGTATTGGGTTAGCTGAAAAAAAACTTTCCCATAGCAACCTGCTGAATAGTTCTTGATTATATCAATAGTCACAGATTTCTTTTTTTGAAAAAAAAAGGAAAAAAAAAAAAAACAAAAACCCTGAACATTTGCAAATGAATGACCAGAGTTCTGAAGTTTGATTAAGGTTGAATTGCCTTGAACCGCAGCAGAACATTAGAGAATATGCTGTGTGTTATATTTTTTTAAAAATGCATTCATGATTTTCCCACTATGGTGCTTTCATATTAAATAAGAGATGAGAGCATAGTCTTGTGTTCCTACTTCTCATTTAAGTTAACATCCTTCTTTTATGTGCTAGCAAATGGAATGCATTCAGATATATTCTGTTGAATACAATGCTGGGAGACTGCAAATGTGATTTGGGTCAGCAGTGGTGTTGCTACTACTTGTTACTGTGACAACACAGCTACAGTGCTTTCTGAATGGTTCTAAATCTCCTAATTTTAAGTATTTAGAAATTGGATACCCTCTTGGGTTCTTTGCTAGTTGTATCAAGTGTCCAGGTGAATGTTTTCTCTGTGTGCATCTTTTCACAATTGAATGTCGTGGTAATACAATGTCGTCGTGCAACTATATGGAGCCTTTCATCCCACTGAGTTGCAAGTGAAATCTTCAAGTTATATTGTCAGCCACTGAGGTTCAGTGTATGCTTCAGGATTTGGGAAGGACTGTACTGCTGTAATTTCATGGTAGGCGATAGAAGCAGTAGGTAGTAAGGAACAGCACACGTTGAAGCGTAGGTTTACAAGTATAATGAAATGAACAGGAAATAGCTCAGACTCCAAGGGCTAACAAAAGCACATTGATTGGAAGAAGGATATATGAGAGTTTTCACACCCATGTGGACTTAAACTCCCTTTCAGCAGCAGAGAGCCCCCTTAACTTCAGAGTTATGAGGGACAATGATTAGTTACTCTGACTCTGGTTTAGGATGGAAGGAACTGCTCATTATCTTTCTTGAAAAAGACAATGCCAGTGATTAATCATCCTCTTTCTGATTTATGAAATATGTAAGATCTAAAGATAGATCTTCATATACATGGAAGTCACTCAGAAAGGGCAAAGTGTTACATAGTTTTTATATGTCTCAGCCTTTTTCCTAGTAGTGTGCATATAGTTCAGCATATTTTTTTGGCACAAAGCAGCTTTTAAATTTAGTAGCACAGCTTTCTGTGACAATGTGAATTTCTTATATTTTTTTCCCTGCCTTTATGTGCTACTTTAATTACACCTTTTGAATGCAGGAATCATTTACTTCAAAATGGGAAACAGATTGTTGCCATTGATGACCATCTCTGGTGTCCACCCCCTAAGGCAGCAGCACTGTACAAGCTCCCAGTACAGATAAGGAAACATTAGATCCAGCTTTTAAAACTGGAGCAAATGCTTCTAGGTCAACTGGTGGCCCTACTTCTAAGCCAAAAGCAAAATACCAGTTTACCTCTGTTAGCAGCTTTTAATCCAGAGGTCAACTTTTTCATGTAAAGATGTTAAAGGGTTGTTTCTGTTTCTTATACCACTTTTCTTGTTTTAGCATGGAAGGTACCAATGTGGGTTGTCTAGGCAGGAAATGTAAGACAATATTGGACTTAGGGGTTTTAAAAAGAGCGCTTCAGTCTGTTCTGAAAGCCGAAAGCAGGACCTAGTCCAACAATACTGATACATTGCTGTAGTTTCAGTCAGAATTCAAAGTAAAGAGAAACACCTCACACATTACTTTTCTAAAGACACTGGCACTCTTTTTATGTTAAAGACTCCAGTGTTTAGCATTTGTAAACTTGATAACAAACACGCCTACGTTAACTACATGTAATGAAAAATGTTCTCTAAACCCATATGCCCTTCAACTAGACCACGTACAGCAGTAGACATATGAAGACTCCTAACTTCAGAGATGTTTTAACTTGGATGAACAAAATGCTGGTTAGCGTGGATATTCCTCCACACGTGAAGTGCATTAGAAGGAGCAGATTATAGAAGGACCGCTTTTAAACTCAAATTTCCATCTGCTTGATATAGTTTCCTGCTGCTCTACTTACAATGATCTGGAATATAAAATAAGTTTGATCAAAGCCATGCTCAAATGCAATTTCCACTTCAGTCAGTGGGAATTTTTGCTTGAACAAGAGCTACAGGATTTAGTACACAGAATTTCATAGAAATTGTTTGTTTTAGTGGGAAGTTTAATAGTAAGTGTAATGGCAAACAAAGGGGAAATAAGTTTGGATAGGGGATTTGTAAGAAAGTGCCAGTATTTGCATTTAAAAATTACCCCAGTTATTTTTTAACTTTTTTTTTCTTCGTGTAGCACCTGTGTTGTAATAAAAACAATGTTGCATTTTAAAGTTAGCTGCTTTAAATTTTTTCTTCTTCCCATATTACTCACATTTCTTTTCCGGTTTTTATTATCCTGCCCCAATGGGGATTTTCTTTTAACTTTGTTATAATATAATTGTTAGTGCGTGTACGTGAAAAGACCACTGACCTTTTACTGACTTGTGAGTCAGAGGATTAATAGCTCTGCATACGACCTTCTGAAAATAGTGGAAAAATTTCCCTTAACCTGCTTTTCAGGTCAACGAATGATTAAAATCCTAATCAATATTTTTTTCATCATTTAATAGAATAGATTACTTCTCTAGTATAATTGTCTCGGATTTTCAAGTTGTGTATTTTGATTACTAATCTATAGAGTTATACTGAAAATAATACAGGTAATAATATAGTTATATGTTCTATATTGGTTTTTAAATGCAGACATTTAGTGCATTTTGGAAGATGCAGGCTACATAATTTGAATTATTTTGAATTGGTTGGTTAGGGTCAGTCTCTGAACTCATTAATATCTTCGCTCATGTGAATAGTTCCAGCAAAACACAATAGGAAATCCAAAGCCAGTCGTTCCAGTAGTGACACTGGTGGGAGCATAACACAGTGAGGGAGAGAATCTTGCAGTTATGGGCACAAAATAGGTAAGCATATATTTAAGCACATGTGGAGGAAAAAGGAGGTTATGGCTTTCCTCTGTAATCTATCCAGCAAATGCCAAAACCAGCATCAGGACTTTGAATTTGCCTCCCACAGCGACCTTTAAAGCAGATTAGTGAAAATTTTCAGAAGTAATTCCTAATTTTAGAAGTTCTGACCACCAATAGCTTTCTCTGAACTTCATGGGAACTAAAAACTACACCGCTAAGATGTCACTGCTTTCAGACACCCCATATGGAGACATCCTAAAGTGGAAGTCACTTGGGTAAGTTCTGGCCTTAACCTCTGTGTCTCTGAAACCATTCCATGTAACAAGTAGAGGTTATGAAAAGTGAGAGGGACGGGGAGATATCGTGGGAGAGAGAGATATTTGGCAGTGGCATTTGCTGCAGGGGAAAAGAAAATAAGAGAAAAAGGGACACAAATAGCAAGGAGCTGTTTGAGCTCAGTAGAAGGAGGAGCAGAGTGGTAAAAACATTCTTTTCCAAATGGAACAACAACATCCAGTCTGTCTCAACATCCATTTTCCAGGTGCATTATGCAGCCTACAGACAGAACTTCAGTAGTAAAGCACCCTGCCTAGTGCCTGGAACTGCATGTCTAAAGTAATATTTCATTTGCGTGTTATTTGATTTTGTTTTGTTTTAACCATTCTTACATTGTTCTCAGCAGTGTAGGGCTTTCATTATTTACTGAAAGCCAGACTTCTTGTGAGTCAGCCTTGCTGAGAGCATGGGGGTAGACCAAGGAAGTGTATCCCTTAGCAACAGAAAGCAAGTTGGGGTTCTTCAAAACTTCTCTATTCATGATTTCTCTCATTGTTAATAGGTCTTTTACAGAGAAATTGGCTCACACTTCATTGGGAGTGCTTTGGACCCAAATGTTAGTCAGGTTTAATGACAATTTTGTGAATTTCATTTGTCACCAAGACAGTTACTGAAAATCATGTACAGGGTTATAGCAGTTGTGCCAAAGGTATATAGCTCCTTAGGAAAAAGGTACGGGGAAAGAGTTATGTCACTATTTTTGTAGGCATGAGGTAATCTACTTACTAACACATAAATTGTACACAGGGTACACTGTAGTTTAACTGATTTTCATATGGTTTGCATTAGTCAGGCTTTAGGCATTAAGAAACAGATTGACCTGTTGGATGTATCAGTTAAATTATTTCAGCCAGAAAGTATTTTAGCACTACAGCAGTTACTCCTACATCAACAGGGCATATTACCTTTCTGTTTCAGCGACTGTTTTACTTCAAGCATATGGTGACACACGCATGGCAGTTAAAAGCAGACATGCCATGGGCTGTCACGTTCTTACATCCTGAGATACTGTGTGCCTTTCTTTAAGTGACCGTGCCCACTTGAGTCCCCATGCTTGTCACCTCCACCATCCCACCCTTCCTACAGCCTCCCTTGTACTTCTTGCTTGAATTCTGACAAAGCCGATAGATCCTAAGAGCAAAGGACAAGAAACCTGGTTTCCACTGGTGCCCATCTCCCAGAAGGTGGCCCAAAGCAAGTCAGTCTTGGAGTATTCCCATATGTTTCCCACGCAATGCAGCATTTGTTAGCACTCAGAGCTTGCACCTCAAGCTGCCTGGCTTTTGAGACTGTGTTTCCTCCACATTGATGATGGCTGACAAACCCCAAACCATTGCCTCCTGTTCGTATTTATTGCACCCAGAACCCAGACTCTTAGGTACGTGTTTAAGGAAAAAAACCCAGACAGCGAAAAAGTAATGACCAACTTCATTGTCCCTTGTGTATAATAAATCATGTGGCAAAGTCACTGAAGGCTAAACTGGCCTAGTAACACTGATAAGAAAGGGAGAAATTGGAGAAGAAAATATTTATTGTAAATGAAAATAAAAAGATTATTTTGAGTGTCTTTTCTTGTTAGTGGCAAAATTCACTGCACTATTTAACTGTTTTCATTCTAAATAAATCTGTTAAATTTTAAATGGTAAAAAGCAATCTCAGTGAGCTAAAGAAAAACAAGTCTTTCTCTAACTATATTGCTTAGTAAAATGAAGCGTGTTGCGTATTCTGACTTCAGACCTTTCTTCAAGTGTCTTTTCTGGGTTGTTGATTCAGTGAATACTTCATTTATTTTCTGGCAGTTTTCCTGAAAGGAAAGCCAAGGAACATCATCTGAATAAATAATTATGGTTTATTTTGGCAATATCTTGTAACAGCTCAAGTGGTCAGGTATTTTGTTTTTTTAACTGAAGCACCCTATCATCTTGGAGCCTGACCAACGGTTTTCTGCCACTTCATGTAACTTAGTTGTTTCACTCTACCACCTGACTAGATTTTTGACGTGCATGCAGAGGACTGTTAGCTAAATGTTGTTGTTTCTAGTTTAAGATGTCTATCTTAAAATCCTTAGGCCTAGCATTAGGAACAGTAATGTCTTTGTGATTTACTGAGAGATGTGGCCGATACACTCATTATGTTTATGGCAAATTTTAAAATGATTTCTGTTGAAAACCTTTTTAAAAAATAGGAAAAAGAAAGGAGCCTTTGCAGTATAATTTTTTTAATTGAGAAAAGTTTTAACTAAAAAAAAAGTATGCAGGCTTTTTGGTTTATTGTTGTGTAAGTGCATTTGTAAACGTAATTACAATGACACTTAAGTAAGCGATTGCATGTGAACAAATAAATGTAGGCTGAAAATCTGTCCAGCTGCAGCCCAATGCTGAAGATACTCTTGAAGAAGACAGTTGTTCTGAGTTCCAGTTCTGGCTTCTAACACATTTTTTGTGAGTTTTGCCTGGAACCATGTTAGGTGAAATGCATCAGCCATCTCTGGGCCTGTGTGTGGGCTGCGGAGAAACATTTTGCATGGGAACTCTTGGCTATACCAGGTCTAAGAAATGGGACCTTTGAGCTGTAGGAATATTCTTGTTGTAATCTTCCCATAATCTTGCCATAAACCAAGAATTGTGCTAGGACTTCTTGGCAGAACCATTTTTTTAAAGGAAGAGTCTGCAGATGCACTACTTCCACTATCCATGTCCTCCCTTTGCTTCTATTTCTATGGATAGCCTGGCAGAAAACTCATGGCATAGGAGAATTTAATGATTCCTTGGGCCATATTTGTTTCCTCTTCCCATCTCTATTTTTTCTCTGCCTTTTCAAACAGAGAGCTGTAAAAGATGAAACTGAAACTGTGTGCTTTCAGAGATTCATTAAGGAAATCAAACATTAATTATTGGTGAGTTCCACCCTGGCATAACATGAAATGTGACTGCCTGCTTAATGCTTTACAGGTTTGTTTGGTTTTGCTGAGAAAAGAGTTCCTGCTTAATAAAACCAGACATTTTCATAAACAGAAGCAGTAAAATGATCTATAATGCAACAGGCTAAGCTCAGTGGGTGAGAAGACCAGCTGGTCTGACCTTGGCAGTCAAGGGAGTTGAACTCCAGGTCTTTGACCCTTGGCAGGCTGTTTTGCAGAAGCATGTCTGTGCTGACGATGCTCACACATGGGATGAATTTGGGTTGAGTTTACTTCATCCTTTACTTAAGTGGTGAGATGCAGCTCCTCTAAGTTGGTGCAGTGCTATTCAGAGATCCAGGAGGTGATACTTCGGTACAAAGCATGCTTCCTGAACCTCCCCTCCCCACCTCTGACAAGAAGTGGCTGCAAGTTGGACGCAAACACCTGCAGGCAAGAGTTGGGTGGGAAAGTACTAGGTAGGTTGTACTGGCCTAGCTGACAGGGTAATGAATCATAGAATCATAGAAATGTTAGGGTTGGAAGGGACCTTCAAAGGTCATCTAGTCCAACCCCCCTGCAAGGAGCAGGGACATCCCCGACTAGATCAGGTTGCTCAGAGCCTCATCCAACCTGGCCTTGAACATTTCCAGGGATGGGGCATCCACCACCTCTCCACCTCTCTGGGCAACCTGTTCCAGTGTTCTACCACCGTCAGTGTAAAAAATTTTTTCCTAATATCCGATCTAAATCTACCTCCCTCTATTTTAAAACCATTACTCCTTGTCCTATCTCTTATCCTATGAAATATGAGTCTTGGGCTCTGGTTCCAGGTCAAGTAGAAATCTCCTATGTGAACTCAGGCAAAATGCTGAGGCTTTGCCTCTAGAATAGACATCACTGTCTTTGCTGGGTTTGTTACTGGTGGTGGGTGTTTTGTTTTTTTTTTTTGTTTTTGTTTTTGTTTTTAATAAAAGCCTGGGATGTATTTGGATGTAAAGGCCTTTGTGAGAATAAAGAATATTTATTTTGGACGCTGGGGCTGGGCTGCATTTTTAATTTTTTTTTTTTTCTAATCCTCTGAGTTGGGAAATTGAATCTTATTTTTCTTGGAAGACAGGGGGAGGATGGCAACAAGAATCAATGTGTTAAGCCATTAGTCACCAGCTGCTGGAGTACAAATATTGACAAGTACAAAGGTTTGGTGGTCTTGCTTTTCTGCATGAATATCAGCAATCTATCACACAAAGCCTGCCTGTACTTCCAGGAGGCCTGTCCCTGGGTAACATGATTATTGCAGCGTAATAGAGAGGTAAATGGTTAGATGTGGGAAGCACAGCTTCCACTAAACCTCTATTACCCAGTGTCCGATTATGCAGAGCTTTGCCTTGAACACAAATATCATAAGTGTTAAGGTTCTAAAATCAGCAAATTGCTTCCTGCATCATGCTTCCTCCTAAGGACAATCTTGTAAGTTCACATCTGATCATTTGATTACGGTTCTCAGGTCTCCATCTTTGCTTAAAAACACCATATGCTCTGAGGGACATCCCCCAGGAAGAATGCTGTAGCTGTTGTTCACATGCTAGGAATAGAATTACTGTGGGAACAGAGCAGTTTTTAAAACTGAAGCACTCTGCAGTGGGATCTGTGAAATGGATGCTCAGTGGGCTCTGAACAGGGATCTGTGAGTAGAGGGGCAGATGGTAGTCTCAAAAATCTTCTCTGTAAAAGCAAAACAAAAAGAAAAGAAATGGAAAACTTTCCACTGTTGCTAAGTCTGGCTAAGCTCCATCAGCTTGCAACACTGAGTCATTATAAAAGATGAGTCACTGAATGCCATAGGCAGTTTCAAATCCTTATTGATCAGACCTGCTCAGAGCAAGGCTAGAAGCCTGGTGTCGGAGATGTCTGAAACCTAAGAGACAGGTACAGCCAAGGAAGAAAGTTTGATCTTGGTCCATCACACTGTATACCCTCAGCCAAACTGCATACTCATAGTCCCTTCTGCCCCTGTTGTTCCAAAGCTGAGCATCCTCTGCAAATATTGTGCTGTCACCTCCTTTCTTTCTGAAAATCACAAATCCCTTTCTGTACAAATCTGTTTTAACCAGACTCTGTAACGCTCTGGACCCACTGCTTTTGTCTCCCTTCCTAAGAGCAGTACTGCTGTGATAGGTATCTACGTATCTGTACATAGGTAAATAGCTGCAGAAGAAGGAAGAACAGCATCGATTTAAGACTTCCACTGGCAGCAGCCAAAATCACAGTTCTGTTCCCAGCCTAACTGTTAAACATTGTCCCAGCAAGTTTCGTTCCCTTTTGGTGTTAGCCTCTCCTGGAAGCCACACTACATGCACTTAGCTGGGCAAATAGCTCCTTGGTATCTCCATCTTCCTAAGCTTGAGACTTGGAAATCCATTATGTGGCCAGATTTCCTGGTTGCCTGTACTTTGATAGTTTATCTAGCTGTTTTAGGTACTCCTTCTTAGGATTGCTATACATAACTCTTCTGGGTCCTTAAAATCTAAGGAGAGCTTTTGGTTCCAGCTGAACTTTTCTAAATAATATAAAATTATCGTTCTTATAAGAAATCCCAATGAAGTTAATTGATCTTGTCTGAGTAATGAAGAATTTAGCTTGTTCTTGTGCAGGTTGTATGTTACATTTTTGTTAGCAGAAGCATTCAGCAATGGAAACATCAATTCTTTAGCAAGTCTCCTGTGCTTTACTGGGTTTTGATCCATAAAGTTAATTCACTCAATTTAATTTCTTTTGCCAAAAAATGTCTTCTTCAATCAGCTGTGTTACATCACCTGTTACCTTTCAGCTCTCTGATAAATGTGTACTTAAGGGCCATGCTCTATCTTTGGGAGCAGTGCAATGACTCTTACAGTTAAGACCTTCCTTGTGAAAGTAGTCACGTTAAAGCAAATGGGAACTTTGCCTGAAAAGGAATTGAACAAACTGAGCGAAGAGTCAGGATTTTGCTGGTGGGATGATTCATACGCATTTGGGTCCTACATTTGCATCCGTTCCTGTTGTATCACTGGAATTTAGGACATTGTCTCACAATCACTTTCTGATGATGAAGAGCTGAAACATGCTCCTCTGCATGTCCTTCTACTAACAGGCGATTAGATATGTGTCTGCCATCTGCGAGTATCCCTGGAAATATTTTCAGCATGACTTAACTTTTTAGAGTTGGAGTGCTGAGAATCAACTGTTTCCAGTACCTCATCCAGTGCATTTTTGTCTTTGACACATCGAGTTCTACAGTTGGTACTAAAAACACAGTGCAACTTTGCTCATAGGAGAAACTTCGTTCATAAATGTGTGAGTCAGTTATTTCGGTGACTGTTCTCGAGAACAAGCCCTAGATTGTTCAGACCCATATGGGAACGAAACTTTTTTTTTCTACAGTGAATCTACTACGCTGTCCTACCCTGGGACATGGGTATGATGTTATAGTACAGCAAATCATAGGGCACCCACCATCCTGAGGTGGGAAAGGACTATAGTTCTGGAATTGTTGTCTGGCACTTACATCTGGAAATGAATATCATGGTCATGGAACCTTTCTAAGTTTCTATTTGTATAGTGTAAACCAGATCCTACTGCTCACTCCTAGATCCTACTGTTCACTCCTAACCTTTGACATTTGTTGTGAGGCATGTTCTGTACAGGACATGCCTGTACAAGTCTGAGGGCACTTAGGTACAAGTTCTGTCAAGGGGGCTATGAGGCTTTCCTTTATAAGCAGGCGGTAGGGTTAGTATGATTTAGTGGTGGACTTGGCAGTGTTCATGGTTGGACTCGGTGATCTTAAAGGTCTTTTCCAACCTTAATGATTCTATGGTTTATTTTTTTCTCACTACACAGTGGGTTGAAGCTCATAATTTCTAACAGGTTAAAAGGCTCCACGTACTTGGAGCACTTGAAATACATCATTACACTTCAAATCTGTGCCATTTCTGGTTATTCTAAATGTGTTCCACACTGTCAGGCTCCTCTCCCTGGGATTATCTTATTTAGGGTTCACTGTCGACTATATCGTGTAAGCACATTGTGTCAGATAACTCCTACCCAGACGGAAAAAAAAAACCAAACACAAAAAAACCCCAAAACCCAACAAGCTCACAAAAAGTTTTAAAGTATAGAATTTGCTAATGCTATTTGGTCAGAAAATGTGCAAGGACAAGGTTTCTGGGCCAATGAGCTGGGGTTATTGCTGAGACCACTCAGCAACTGTGATAGAGCAATTTGCTCATTGTCTGATGTTCCCCTTGGAAGCAAAGCTTGTAATACTTTTCTACTTCATCTGTAACTCTGAAGGGAGGGGCAGTCTCAAGGATGAAATCCCAGACTTGCTGGCGAAATGCCTGCTCAGTGACTAGAATTTTACTCTTCAGCACATTGTGCTGCACATTTTGCTGTGGAGAAATTCTATAGAGTTGCACACAAGTTCCTACAATTACATATATGCCTTTCCATAGCAATTTTAATGATAGCTGGCAGTATGAATCATAGAATCATAAAATAGTTAGGGTCGGAGGGGACCTTTAAAGGTCATCTAGTCCGAACCCCCTGTGAGAAGCAGGAAAGATGAAGATGATGAATGCCTCAGGAAAAAAACCCAGCATATGGATAAGTAATGTATTGCTGGAACACAGACCACCAGCTTTGAGACCACTTCATTATCTACACCACATTGTCCCAGTGGAGTTCCCACTGTGCAAAAGGATTTTTGAGGAAAGGTCTGTGCAGCCTCTGCAAACACTATCATTTTAGAAATGACACTTGTGTCTGAGTGCTGTGCAAATGAAAGAAAGCAGGAAACAAAGTCTCAGATGTTTTGCTTACCTGGTACATTACGGTTAGTTTTGCCCTTTTTCCTGCATTTTTGGTTGAGCAATCAGTTTCTTGGGAAGTTTTGTGGCTTTTTCAAGACCTGATGTCATGCATCTATTTATAACTGCTCAGGGTTGTGAAAGGAGAGGATTTATCAGAGAACACAGAGGCCGGTGTAAACTATTTGCAGATCATAGCGTTGGGTAGAGGGACAGTGGAAATGCCTTTCTTTCTACTGCAATGTGTAGATTTTCAGACCTGCAAAGGACACAGAGCATTGTGAAAGGAGACAGTAAGAGCATGGAATGAAAACAGCTATACATGCAATGCTTGGTATGGACCACATCATCTATTAAAAGTCACAGCATCTATAAATAGATCAGATTTTGAAGCTGAGGTAAACAGCCACTAGTGGCTATTGTGTGAACATCGGTCAGATGTTAACAGCTAGAGAGAACTCAGATCTGTTTGGCTGTGGTTTAGCTCTGCCTTGCAGCAGGGAGAGGAAATGAGTGACCTCCTCATGAAATGAGGTCCTTTCCAGCCCTTATTTCTGTGATTCCAAAAGCTACATGTGAACAATTTGTGTTGAACTCAAAAAGCCATCAGAAGGAAGATAATGGCTGTGACAAGACCATTCATAGCTCAAATACTTGTTTCTGTTAGCATAACTACAGCAAAGCTAAAATAAAGTCACCGATGCAGAGCTCTATTTGAAGGAAAATCTCAGTCTCACAATTATTTCCTGTATTATTAGTGAATGATAATGGAATAAACATGGAAATGGATGCACTTACATGAAAGAGAGGAAATAGAAAGATACTTCAGTGAAATACTGCCATTTTGTCTGTTGCTACTTACCATACCGCTATGAACATGGACTATAAAAGAAGCACTGCTAATTTCTTCATTGCTTGGGTGCCCAGGCTCTACAAAATAAGCTTCTCATGGAGTAGTTATTACCTGCTACGGCTTATGTATCTTTGCAGAAAACAGCAGTCACATTAGACTAACATGGGAGTAGAAGCGCTGGCTACTGTAATGTCCATACAGGAACGGTGTATGACGTAATAAGCACTTCTTGTCATTTGCTAAACTTTATGAGCCACTTAATAAACATTAAGGGAGCTGGCACCCAGTGCTGTGCCCCATAGGATATCTTACAGAAACTGGACACCACAGAAAATACATTGCAAAATAAGGTGTCTTATGATATAAGGCACTCCTCTAAAGCTGAAGAGGGTTTGACTGGACTAGTACCTGCATGGAAAAATATATTAAACTTCCTGTATACAGGAATGTTTAACTAATCTGAATGATGCTCCAAAGCACTGTGGCTGTACAGTATTTATCCTCCTGCATGGCTGCTCTTACTCAGAATGAAAGTAAGTGAATGTAATTTTTTCTCTTAGGGCTAGATTCAAACAGGGATTTAGAAGTGTATAGCCTGAGTTATCACAAGGCCTGTGTCCCTAGTGTAAGGAGCATCACCTGCTAGACAGGGATGTCTTTCATTTGATGCTTAGGACTGAAAAGGTTTGGACTCCATATAATTTGGGCCATTTGCTTTACAAGTACTTGGCCCTGGCTATATTCCATGTAGTGGTAAGAATGTACTTAAGGAAGAGGGGGAAGGAGACTTGAAAGACATGGAGGATGCTCTCTTGTGAAGACTGTAGATATCCAGAATTTAATTCTCTGCTTAAGCATAGCTTTCCTTCATCACCTTGACACATCAGAATTTCCATCTACTTTCCTTGGAGTTTAAAGAAAAGAGAAGGATTGGTGACTGGGGGTTGGGGAATAAGTGTACTTTTCAGAGAGTGATCCTATGAAGGCATCTTCAAGATTGTGAGGTGTTCAGAGGTTCTGTTTGGAGAGAAAAATAAGGATCTGAGAGAGCTGAGAGGCTGGGCTGTGTGAGAGATGGTAGTGCAGAGATGATAGTGGAAGTGGAAAGAAAAAAAAGACTAACGCAACAGTGTGGCTAGACAAGTATATTAGGGATGGAGAGAAAAAGTCTGCAGAGGAGAAGAGACTATAGAAGTTGGCAGATGACTGCTTGAGATCCTAAATTATATTACAGTTCTTCCAGCGGGTGTGCTGGATTTGTCTCTCCCTCTGCCTTTTGTAGCTCCGGAACTAATTTTACAGATTAAATAAAGTACTTTGGCGACTCAGTGTGTCTGGCACTGAATTTGTAAATCCATCCTTTCTATTTCAGTCAGGCATGACTGGGTGAACAACCTCTATAAGTAAAAGAAGTGACATGAATAATTCTTCCTTGAAATAAGGTCAACGTTAGCCTCATGTGACTTGAGCTGTGTGGAAGGAACAAAGACCTACATCAAACCTGGTACTATTAGCAACACTGAGTGCAGACACATTTTGTCATAAGTCTCAGCTAATAATTAAAGAGTCATTACAGCTATCTCAGTTTTAACAAGAACCACAGTATTCTTTACAGAAATGTACTTCAGCATCAAATTCATCTTGAGGTGAAAAAAATTTTGTCATTACAAAGCAACTTTTGTGTCATGCCCAAAGCTCTGCAGTCATAGTGCACATTTACTAAAAAAGGTGCTAGTATTCACATTCTGCTCGGTCTTTGTCATCGTAAAACCTAATCTTTTCTTATCACATTGGAATGCACTTTATATATATTTTTTTTTGTTTTCTGTTCCTTTATGTACTTCTGAATTTCCATTTCAGTCTGGAACATAACTGATTTAAAGTACTGTTGTCAACTACCTTGGCTATAAATATGTTATTTTAAATATAAAAAAAAAATTGTAATTGTTGGTGCAGGCTGCTGCTGTTTTCAGATAGCATCAAAGGGAATGTTTTAAAAAAATATACAATCTCAATTTCATGTGGAAAGCTTATTTTGTCCTTACCACAAAAAGAAATTGACAATTCTGTACATTATTTTTGTACAGAATGATAGAATAGCACCAGTGGCCATAAAATAGCAGTATACAGTATGTCTTGCTACTAGAAAATAATATCTTTAGCAAAATGAACTTGCATGGATTTCTCTTAAATTGCTAAAAGTATCCTACATTAAATAGTAGGAAATCTCCTTAGAAATGCTTAAGTTACCAGTTTCACTGCCATATTATACTTCTGCTTATCTGTCAATACAAGTTCACATTCTGCACAGCATCTATCTAAATCTACTTAGAGAAAGGAATTATAAGGCAGGTGTTTCTAAATTGGAAGACCTACGTTATTTGCTTCTCATCTTGCTTACTTATCTGTAACCATTCTCAGCAAAAATTAAACAACATAGGAAAACTTGTCTTTCTCATATATACTCATTTTTCAGTTCCATGTATAATACTAAATCCATGCTATACAACTTTTACAAACATACCACCCACTTAAAAAACATAGGACTTTAAAGGTAGCTTCATAGAATCATAGAATGGTTTGGGTTGGACCAAAAGGATGACCTTTAAAGGTCATCTAGTCCAATTCTCCAACCCCCCTGCAAGGAGCAGTGACATCTCCAACCAGATCAGGTTGCTCAGAGCCCTGTCCAACCTAGCCTTGAATGTTTCCAGCGATGAGATATCTACCACCTCTCTGGGCAACCTGTTCCAGTGTTTCACTGCCCTCAGTGTAAAACATTTTTTCCTTATATCCAGTCTGAATCTACCTCCCTCTATTTTAAAACCATTACCCCTCATCCTATCACAAGAGGCCGTCCTAAAGAGTATCTCCCTATCTGTCCTATCAGCCCCCTTTAGGTACTGGAAGGCCACTATAAGGTCTCCCTGGAGCCTCCTCTTCTCCAGGCTGAACAGCCCCAACTCTCTCAGCCTGTCCTCATAGCAGAGGTATTCCAACCCTCTGATCATTCTTGTGGCCCTCCTCTGGACCTTCTCCATCTGGTCCATGTCCTTCTTGTGTTGGGGGCTCCAGAACTGGACACAGTACTCCAGGTGGGGTCTCCAGGGGTCTCTCTCCAGGGCAGAGTAGAGGGGCAGAATCACCTCCCTCGACCTGCTAGCCATGCTTCTTTTGATGCAGCCCAAGATGTGGTTGGCCTTCTGGGCCGCAAGGGCGCATTGCCGGCTCATGTTGAGCTGCTTATCCACCAGCACTCCCAAGTCCTTCTTCTCAGGGCTGCTCTCCATTTACTCTCCACCCAGTCTGTATTTGTGCCTGGGATTGCCCTGACCCATGTGCAGGACTTCGCAGTTGTGGAAAGCTTATGATCTACTATTGAATCACCATGAAAATTCTCTCTACCATGCAGTCCCATTTGTTTGGCATGGAGAAATATAATGTAAGAGTTTTTTAGTCAGTGACTGTTTTCTTCAACTCTTTTAAAATCTGTTGTTATTAATGGTATCTCAGCCCTGTTCTTAACCCTGACTGAATGTTCAGTGCAGAACTTGGGATATGGGAGTAAAATCCCTTCTCTGTTTACTGCCCAATCCAGCTGGATGGTGAGTTGATCTGGATCCCAGCTCTGGCCTCGATTGCAGGGTCTATGTCAGGACCTGATGAGAGTGATGGAGCAGGTGAGTAAAGAGTATGCTTTCCATTGCCCAAAATAACATTGGGCGTCTCCCAAAAGCAAAATCACAAATAACTTACGGGAATCACAAAGTCTGCCTCAGTTTTCCTATCACAAAATGTCACTATTGACTGTTTTTTGCACAGAGGATATTGTTCCCAGGTAGCAGCCGGCAGGAGAGAGGAGGATGGTATGGATAGAAATCTCTCCAGAGTTCAGAGGACATAATGTTTTTTTTTGAATGTGCTACCCCCTTGCACCAGCATTCGTTAGGATGTTCAAATGTTGTGCTAAGTACATGTAAGACATCATGAGGCCTTTGCAAGAGAGATCAGAAAACAATGTTCTGTACTATAGGTTTAGTGAACCTTCTCAGATTACCTGAGAGAAGACATTTAAAATACCAGCTGGTCTGACAAAGGTGTGGAGTAACTGGTGCTGCTGTATTATGGGAATCAATTTATTTAATTCCCAGATTATCTTCACCTCATCATATTTGACTATTCTGGTGAGTTTATCAAGGTTGGATAAAAGAAAGCAGATGGAGATATGGTTTTATATCTTTTGCTGATTTTACAATATTTGTTTACAAACTTATTTCATTATTGGAATCTGGCACAAGTTTTAGAAGACTGTATTTGAGTATTCTTTTTACTTTATTATTGATTTAATTTTCTTTTGCCCTGGTTGCATAAATATAGATAAAAATAATTATTTTTACATTTTGTTTCCAGTGCTGGCCAGCTATTTCCAGTGATAGTAATTGCTTTTTTTTTTTTTTTTCAAGTCTAGCAGATTGCACAACTCTGGTTTTACTTCACAGTCTTTCTAGGCATAGTCGTACCCATTAACAGCGATTTCAGCTCTTGTATTCTAAAGGCACGGAAATCTGGCCAAATTCATCAGTCACTTCAGTGATGTGGGAATATGACCAAAAGGCAATTTCTTATCCATGGAAAATAGGTCAGGAGATTAAAAAGGGTTGAATAAAGGCTGGTTGGAAAGTAAATTCTAGACATAACAATTTATAAAACTAAATTAAAGCGGGTCACATTTGATTTTAGGGAACTACAGTGATCTAGATCCTTTGCAACTTTTGATTTATATAAGCCAGTTTTCGTAAGCTGGGTCCTTTGAAGATGTGGGAATTAAATTTATATGTAAGTTCTGGTTTTCTGAAAAATTCGGTGAATGTACTTTTCTGTAAAGCCAGTGTCCTTTTTAACACTGCTCCTTCTTCTGATGACATAATATTTTAGTGATTGGAGAATTAGAAATGAAAAACTGAGTTAACGCATTTTTCTTTCTTACCCAAGCTACTGCTCTGCTAAACAAATTGTTCTCCAGTTTCCAGGGTCCTGCCTCCAGGGTCCAACGCAGGGCAGTCAAAAATGGAATTTGCACACCCTAACTGTATTTAGACTGGTTTTCCAGAAAAGAAACTGAATCTGATCTCTGAATTTAACCTCACATCTAAACAATGCAACATACTGAAGCCATCAGCTCTTTAGTGCTAAAGTTAGTGATGAAGAATTCCCTAGATGATTTTTACATTCCAGGGCTGCTACCACACAAGATTAATGGAGATGTGAGGAAGATCCAAGATGCTTAACAAACATATATATATATATATATATATAATTACATTATTCCCCAAACTGGCTGGTGAACTAACATTTACTTCTAACATCACTAATTAGGTCTTCAAAAATTCTGTGGTGTCACAGATGTTGCTGCAGAGGAAACCACACTGGCAAGCAAGGAGGAAATAGTAACAGCACTTTTGTTAATTTAACAGAATAGAAGGCTTAACCCTTTTAGTGTTAGAACAGGGTCTGATGTTTTACGTTAAATGTTTTCATGCATTTGAAGGTCTTAATACTTTTCCCCTAGAAAGAAGTTTGGCAGAGACTGGCTAGACATTTCACATAGGCTCCATTTCATTCTGTTCCCAGGGCCAAAGGCCACCATATCAAAAGGTGGATCTTTGATTAGTGGAAGAACACTAGATCACAGGTTCTTTGGAGTGATCTGTCTTCAGGCTCCACTGATAAAACTCAGAGGGAAGTCTAGCTCCACAGACCAGAGGGGAAAAAACATCTGTTCTACAAGTGAAAAAATACCCATGCAATATCATTTTCAAAAATGTATACAAGCAGTGCTGGTGGCTACCACAAGTTTGTTCCACCACTTCATGACCCACTCAGTCTTGTCTGTTCTCAGAATCACAAATCCACAGAATGATTGAGGTTGAAAGGGACCTCAGGAGGTCATCTGGTCCAACCCCCTGCTCAAGCAGGGCCACCTAGAGCAGGTTGCCCAGGACCGTATCCAAATGGGTTTTGAATATCTCCAAGGATGGAGACTCCACAACCTCTCTGGGCAACCTGTGCCAGTGCTTGGTCACCTTCACAGTGAAAAACTGTTTTCTGATGTTCAGATGGACCCTCCTGTGTTTCAGTTTGTGCCCATTGCCTCTTGTCTTGTCACTGGGCACCACTGAAAAGAGCCTGGCTCTGTCCTCTTTCACCCTCCCTTGAGATATCTGTATACATTGATAAGATCCTCCCTGATCTTTCTCTTCTCCAGGCTAAACAGCCCCAGATCTCTCAGCCTTTCCTCACAGGAGAGATGCTCCAGTCCCTTCACCATCTTTGTGGCCCTTGTGACTGCCTCCAGTACGGCTATGTCTGTCTTGTACTGGGGAACCCAAAACTGGATGCAGTACTCCAGGTGTGGCCTCATCAGTGCTGAGTAGAAGGGAAGGATCACTTCCCATTGCCTTTCTTTTCTGTGTTCTTCCTAAAACTAGAATCAGGGGCATTGTACTTTCTAATATCTATACCCTAATTTGGTAGAAGATATATACTCTTTTTAGAGAATAAAATAACCTTGTCTTGTCAAATACCTGGGGGGAAAAAATGTAATAGCTGTAGATTGGCATCGGGAGCAGCCCATTGAAAGTATCTTCTCTGCCCACGGATGCAGCAGAAACCATTGAATATTCACAGTGGCACTTCAGTTTAGTCCCTAGCTTGAGTCAAGACAGAGGACATTGGAAAGTTTCTAACGTTCATTTATGTACTTCAGATGGTGGAAAATTTGTTTCTGCATTTGGTAAGTTATTCCCCTTGGTGTGCCCCTTATTGTTAATCTGAAATGGCTTCTCGCCATTGGATTGTTTTGTATGTTTGTATACCAAACTAAAGACTTTTCTCCCTGTGAAGTAATGCAGTCTCCTCAGCCTCCCTGTAAAGCAGATTTTCTCTTTAGGAGAATTCTCTTTAGGAACCTTTCAATTTTTTTTTTTTTTTGTTTATCTATGGACACAGGGCCGTAGTATTCCAGTCACGGTCTGTCTACCGTTGCGTGTGGCGGCATCGGGTACACCAGTATTAGCGCGAGCCACACACTAATGCTTCCGTCTTTCTGAATCTACCCAAAAGTTAGCTAAAAATGCAAACTGCTGAGGTACAAGGTAATTGATTTTGCTAATCCAAAAAAATGTTATTGGTGGGGTGGCTGACTCTAAGCTCCCTTGTAGTGTCCCAGCTCTTCTCTCTGCATGGCAGTGTGGAGGTGCACCATAGATGGATAACCAGTGTCCTCCATCTTACTTGCTGTAGCCTCATTAGAAAAGTCATCAGTGTGACCACGCTGTGCATCAGGGTGCTGCAAGCAGTTGGAGCTTCCTGTGAGCAGGGAGGGCAGGGCTTCCCAGACACAACCATCCCACCATCCCCAGCCAGGGTCCAGGGCAAGCTGGGAAGCACTGGGAGAGGGATATGGCCAGGCTGAATTGTCAGGCTGTGGATGGGGGCCAGGATCAGGCCCAGTGAGGGGAATTAGGGTCTCACACAGCCCAGAGATGGTCAAACTCAAGAGTGAGGCAAATGGTAGAGGCTTGGCTCAAAGCACCTCCCATGGGAAGAGGGGTCAGCCCTTGCTGAAGCTCCTGGCAGTGCTGTGGGGCACCCTCTCCCCACAGCCACCAGAGAGACCCCGAACCCTGCAGCCAGACCTCCGGGAGCAGGGATGCTCTTGGCGCCCTGGCAGCATACCAGCTCTCAGCATAATAGTGGGAGCTGAGGTTCAAACACTGACTTTTGCTTTATTTAATCTATTAATTTATTTGGCTGTCTCATTCCTGAGTCTATTATCACCTGCATGGATGAGGACTGAGTAATTAAGCCCTTTCCCATTGTTAGGCTGGGATATGCCCTGCTGCAATGGGAAGGGCACTGGAAGTGCCTGTGCGCAAGGGTGGAGAAGTGCTTGAGAGGAATTAAGTGTAACTGCTTGTGAGTGCTATTTTGCAGGGCAGATGTACAATTTGGTGAATCTGGTTGTTATATTGGCCAGCAGTGAAACTAAAACCTCAAGGCATGCCATGTCCTTGCAGCTGTGGATTTTCATTGAGAAAATGTACAGGGAGACTATAGTCCCCACATGCACTCATTGCAAATTCCTAATTGATTGTGGCTGCTATTTTTTTTTTATCCTCACCCAGCTGCCAGGGAGATAACTGGAAGCCATCAACCCTGGGCTGGAGAAGAGCATTCAGGCAATTCAGGAAACATCTGGCAAAGCTGTTAGTAAGGACTTCTCTCTTCCCCAATCACCTAGTTTGTATTTATGATGTTAATCAAGATACTAGCTGTCCCCACCTGTCTTTTTTTCCCTGTTTTCCAGGCTGATGGAATGCGGTGTTCTCTTCCTGCTAAAGGAGGCAACAAGTGGCAGGCAGTCACAGAGGGTGAGGAGCAGGTCTGTGGAAAGCCGACAGGCAAGTGGAACCATCTCACACTATGGTTTACGCTCAACAGTAAAACTATACCAGACTGCATTTCCTATTTGAATTTTGGTGCGTTAAATTTGTGAAGTTCACTTTTAGCATGTGGGCGTACTGCCATTTTGGGTGGGGATGAAGAATGCAGTACTAACTTATTGTGAGAGTAGGTGATGGTGATATAGGATTTCCTTGTCTGAGTGGTTGTAAGGCTGTGCCCTGGTGCTTATCTTTACTGTCTCTATTGTTCCTCCCCTGTCTATTGTTAGGGTTATCACTTACAATAAAAGGACATTGATTTACAAAACGTTTGAACTTTATTAACAAGGTATTGTTGAGGGATGATGAAGTCGATTGAGAGCTCCATAGGAGGAAGAAGTGACTTGATGGTGCATATGTGGGCTGGTGGCAGTGGCTTGCATGCCTTCTGCTCTGTCACTCAGAGGCTGTATTTCCTGTGGTTGCCAGCTATTCCCTACTATTGTTTCCAGTAGTTCTGTCTTGTGTTTCATTGTCTGGATTGCATCCAGCTGCATGTCTTCCAGTACTTCTTTGCTGTTCCCAGAAGGATGGTGGTACTAGATTGGAGCAGAAGTCCAGTTACTTACCATGCTCCTTGTTGCAGCAAGCAGATCAGGAAAGTCCACAATAATACAGTACTTCTGGATGGAGGCTTTCCCAGGTATACCATCCTAACTTGCCACAGTTGACACCATAGGATTTCCTGCTTCTGTTGGTGTTTTGTTGGCCTCTGGACATAAGCTCACAAAATATAAACTCACCACTCTGTTTTTTTTTTATTTCCCTATGGCTCAAACATTCACCAGAAATTTTGCAGAGGTATAGAAAGATATTGCAGATATTTGCTCCTCGAGGTCACAGGTGAACTGAAAAAACAAAGAACAGATAATTGTTCCTAGTCCTTTTATTTGACCACTTAAAACCATATATTTAAACCTTAATTAAAGTCCTGAAGCAAACACTCAATTTAAGGCCTTGCGTGCTGAGTATTTTTTTCTCTACTGTGCTAGATCAGCATCTTGTAAAACTTCTCCTGGGAATACTGAAGTAAAGGGATAGAGAAGGGTAAGCAGAGAAAGTGTTTAATGAAGGATCTTAAACTATTCCAGACAGAATCCTTGAGGGAATATCTTTCAAGAGGAATCCCTAATTGGCAGGAGACAAGCTGGGAAGCTATGCAGCCATATCTTATACAGCCTTTGGAGCAGGGCCGGTGGAGTAATATGAGCGTTTGCCGTTCTTGCCACATTCAGTTTCTTACTCTGTGCTGTGCTGACAAAGTGTTAAGCATCCTGTAAAATGCTGCCTTTAAATACATGAATGTTAACAGGCTCTATGGCTATAAGCCACGGGACTGAGCGTGGTTTGCTCCAGCAAGTTTTTATAGGTTTCTACCAAGTGATGTCTTTGGCTTCCTCCCCTCCTCTGCCTCTCCTGTGGTGGCTCATCACCGCCTGTCTGCCTTGGAGATCAGAGCGAACCCTCAGCGGCCCTGGCAAGGTCCTTAGAGCACAATAACATTAGAGTGTAGATGTTGCTGCTGCTTCCCATCCCCTAAATGAATACTGCTGTTATACATTCTTCCTCTATCTCATGGCAAGATAGGCAGAGCATAACCTGAAATCTGCATGGCACAATCCTCTACTCAAGTCTGTGTCTGAGCAAAAAAAGGTGGGTTTCTGAGACACACACAGGGCAAGTTTACATATCTGTGACTGAGTCTGTAGCGGGGAAAAAAAACCCCATTCTGTTCTAGTTCAAAACCACATATATTAGCTGGGTAATTTAATTTCTGTGAGCTATCTTGGATGTCTTCTCCCTCAGTTGCTTGTATGTGTGTATTTCGTACCACTCATTCATTCATGTAACATAATCAACAAGTGTGTTTTGTGTCCACCTATCATGTAATTACTCCTCTGCTGGCATTACAGTAAATTAGTTTGGTCATACAAATGCTGCATAATACACTTCATATGGCTTAAATAATTTTCGCTAATGGATTGAATCGCATGCCTTTAAAAGATCAACAAATTATGGTGTACTGTATCACTGAAGTGAAAATGCTGCCATCCCCAAGCACTGTCTTTTGCTTTTGCATTCAGTCTATGCTTTTGGCAGTAATAAAGGTGTCTTTTGGGGTTACGTGATAATACAGGAGGCCATTCATTGGAAATTACTGAAATGTTTTAAAAGAGGATTTTAGTGAGTTTGAGGAACCTTATGATCCATTTTCAGGAAACTGTTTTGAGAGTTTTTTTTTCGTTTGGTTAGGTTTTTTTAGGTAGTGGAGAATCAGAAAAAAAAAGCTTGACAGAAAGGAAATGGAAGATGATTTGGAAGCATATGAATGAGCTGGAGGAAAGACAGGATCCTCACATTTTCACTCGTACCTGTCTTCGTTGGCTGGGAAGGTAGTGTCCAGAGATGCTCACTCAAAATTTAAGTACAGTAAACATTACTTTGAATTCAAGGCTATTGTTCAGGAATTTGACAGAGATTAGTGTGAGTATCAAATCTTTAGCTGAGTTTCCTTTTCTTGTGGAGTAATAAAAGTTCACGCGTCTTAGTGAGATTTTAGGCTGTGTGTCAAAGCTTTTGACACTGTCCTGCATGACATCCTTATCTCCAAACTAGAGAGGCATGGGTTTGATGGACGAACCACTCGGTGGATAAGGAGTTGGCTGGATGGCCGAACTCAGAGTGGTGATCAATGGCTCGATGTCCAAGTGGAGATTGGTCACGAGTGGCGTCCCTCAGGGGTCTGTGTTGGGCTGAGCCCTGTTCAACATCTTTGTCAGGGACATGGACAGTGGGATAGAGTGCACTCTCAGCAAGTTTGCTGATGACACCAAGTTGTGGTGCCGTCAACACGCTGGAAGGGAGGGATGTCATCCAGAGGGA
This sequence comes from Chlamydotis macqueenii, assembly GCF_036417535.1. Classification (NCBI taxonomy): domain Eukaryota; kingdom Metazoa; phylum Chordata; class Aves; order Otidiformes; family Otididae; genus Chlamydotis; species Chlamydotis macqueenii. Next base: position 29,014,095 of record NC_141560.1, read on the forward strand.
TCTTGACAGGCTGGTGGGCTTGTGCCAACCTCATAAAGTTCAACCAGGCCAAGTGCAAGGTCCTGCACCTGGGTCGTGGCAATCCCAGGCACAAATACAGGCTGGGCGGAGAATGGATTGAGAGCAGCTCTGAGGAGAAGGACTTGGGAGTGCTGGTGGACGAGAAGCTCAACAGCAATGTGCCCTTGCAGCCCAGAACACCAACCACATCCTGGGCTGCATCAAGAGTAGCATGGCCAGCAGGTCGAGGGAGGTGATTCTGCCCCTCTACTCTGCCCTGATGAGACCCCACCTGGAGTAATGTATCCAGTTCCGGAGCCCCCCGCATCAGAAGGACATGGACCAGCTGGAGAAGGTCCAGAGGAGGGCCATGAAGATGACAAGAGGGCTGGAGCACCTCCCCTATGAGGACAGGCTGAGAGAGTTGGGGCTGTTCAGCCTGGAGAACAGGAGGCTCTGGGGAGACCTGACAGCGGTCTTCCAGTACCTCAAGGGGGCCTACAAGAAAGATGGGGAGAGGCTGTTCAGTAGGGCCTGTTGTGATAGGATGAGGGGTAATGGTTTTAAAATAGAGGGAGGAAGATTTAGATTGGATATTAGGAAAAAATTTTTTACAATGAGGGTTGTAGAACACTGGAACAGGGTGCCCAGAGAGGTGGTGGATGCTCCATCCCTGGAAATGTTCAAGGCCAGGCTGGATGAGGCTCTGAGCAACCTGATCTGTTCGGGAATGTCCCTGGTCCTTGCAGGGGGGTTGGACTAGATGACTTTTGAAGGTCCCTTCCAACTCTAACCATTCTATGATTCTATGATCATTGGGACTTTGAATTAGGGACAGCATCATTCAAAAAGTTTACCAGACACTTGACTGTTGAATGTGAGGAGATCTGCATTCAGATAGCTGTACCAGTTTAAGTCACCATTTCTGCTGCTCTGATGTAGCCCACTGGGAAGGGTTTGCACTACTAGAAAGGAGTATGCCAAATTATCAGCAGGATGTGTCAGTGCCAGTTAGATATGGGCATGGTGCACACATGTTTCTAATACAGCAAAGTAAATTCTCATGGTAATTCCTGTGCTTAGACCAACAGTTCTGCCATGATTGCATCGCTTTCTCAGCCATGACTCTGAAAGCAAACTTATTTCTCCTGATCTGTAAGGCCTTTTAAAAATAACTGTGGATCCCAAAGCACAAAATAATATATAGTTCAGATATTATACATCTAAATATACATACACACAGAGACCCTGATCTTATCTATGTTCTTTCTTTCTGTACATAAGTTTACTTTCATCTGTACTAAAATGTGTGTTGTTTATATGAGACAGGTTAATTGGATGATCCACTTTTCTCTGTAAACTCAGCCTATCCCGATCATCCATGCTGTAACTACTCCTGGTCACATATTTAATAACACACATACAGTCAGGCAGCTTGTTGCTGAAATAGCAGCTTACTTATGAGATGATATTTAAAATGTTGATTTATCTTTTCTGTCTGTCATGGAAAACGTATGGGAGTTTTTAACAAAAATACTGAGAAAAAAATTGAACATGAATCAATCCACTCTTGTGATCAATATATTATGATACATTGAGATCCTGGCCTCTAGAAGAGCAATAACTCTGTCAGAAGAAATATGCATGTTTTCCCTCATCGAGACTTTACTGAGGTCAGGTGCAAGACTTCAATGGGCTTTTCATCAAGCAGTTTCTTCTTACATTTAAAAGGCAGAGTATCTCCTGGGACATAACATGGCCTTAAGGATAGACTCCTGGGCCCCCAGGACAGACTCATACCTAGCACAAGCCTAAAAAAAAATAAAAAATCAGTGTAATCAACTGTGGTGGGTTGACCCTGGCCTGATGCCAAAACCTTGCCATGCAAACCCAGCACATCAGCCTCTCAGATCACCACGCAATGTGGCACAGGTCTCTTCAGGTGATTCCTCATCCCCGAGCCAGAAGGCATAATCATGTAATAGTTCCTAGTTAAGTAATGGGTGCGGTCATTCGCTAAAGTCCTTCTTTGCAAAACATAAACAAGTTTTTCCTTCTCAGGGAAGAGAGAAAAGGAACGATTTTAAGACTGTTTTTTTCTTATTCAGCTTATAATGTCAGACCATTCAGAGCACAGCAGTGCAGATAAGAGCCCAGATGAAGTTCCCATTCACCACCAATGGGGAGACCAGCTTAGTCATGGGTGTTCTCCCAGAGTTCTTCTCTTCCTTCCATACATGCAGAAAAAACAGGTATTTTTTCTCTGAAAATTACTAAAGAAGGAACCATGTAGAGGCTCACTTATCATAATCATACAGCCTTGAAAATGTGCCTAGCTGCTCCGATTTCTGGATGTGGCAATTACCCAGTATCTACTCAAATTATTTAAAGTCAAGGTAAGTCTTCACTGAGGATATTAGCTGCTCCCATCTGGTCTGGGCACCCGAGCTCCCAGAAGCGATGTTGCTCTGTGATCCTGAGGCTTGACCTCCTTTGAGGTTGCTATTGAACCTCCACTGGGTTTTTGGCAGTAAGTAGCTATTTACTCTCTGACTTGTAAATCCTCAGAAAGGCAATAAAGGAACTGCAAAGTGGCATTGATCTGTTTATTAAGTAAGAATGACATTTTGAACTGAGCCTAATTACTGCAATTTCTGTGCAGGAAAGGCAGTTCAAAAGATCCCTCGTGGAAGATGGGATGTTGTGGGACAAAAATGTCCTGCTTCAAAAGCCGATTATGGTCACTACATCTATGGGTTTTATTTGGACATACCAGCATCCTGACATGCCAACATTTCATAGTGAAACAGATAGTGAAAGAAAGAATACCAAGCCTCTATGGACAGATGATGGAAAACATGAATTAAAGTCAATTAATCCACTATGAGAATTAATTAGAGGTAACTGGAACCTTGCTTTGATCACAAGAGGAGTTGTAGGAGCACTGGCTTGTCTACCAAAAGAATGCTTTAAAAGTATACGAATGAAATAATAAATAAAATCAGCATTTTAAAGAAATGGTGACCTCCTTTGGTTATAATATTTTGAATTATTTTTCCTTTTATAACTACTTAGGCAAGATAGTAATTCCACAAGGTCTTTCTCCATTAAAAAACCCTTACCTAGCAGTTAAATCACAATATTGTGCCTGCAACACACAGATTCCTTTTCAGTTTTTCTATAGGACATTGTAAACCACAATAAAAAAATAATTTCAGCACTTATGAGAAAAGATATTGACAGTATTTTTTTTTCCCACAATACTTTAAAATCCTCTTAAGAGTCTGCTTTTTCTACACGTTACATAAAGTCTTGGATTTTCTTTTCTGTACTGCCTTCTGAAATGTTCACTGGGGAAAGAGAATACTGGTGAGGTGGAAACAGCAAAGTATGTTTGAAAAAGCGGATTTAAATTACAAGTGGTGGGGTTTTTTTTGCTGAGGTACAGGTGGTTTGTGAAATGTGACGTCGTTTGGCCAGCAAAGAGAGTGGGAACCCCACATCAGAGATGGTAAAGCTGTGTCCACCCCATTCAAACACCAAGACAAGGACTTGGAGGTTTAAGAAATGTAGCATTTGCCCAACATGAGCTGAAAGCTGTGCAAGTGTGATTGATAGCTACTGTGAATTCTGCTGTTAACTTTTAACTTCTGATAATCGCCTAATGACATCGATTTTTGTTGCTATTGTGCGGTTGGATAGCTTGCTATTAGCTCTTGAGGCAGAAAAAGACTAAAACAAGAAGAAAATTGCTTATCAGAAAATCATGTGTGAACAAGAGGTAGCCACCAGCAAGAGTCTCAGAAATGCATGAGCGTCAAGGTGTTAATTAAACTTTATTTACAAAGAAAAGCAAGTCATGTTTTATATCGAGCAAAGCCTATGTGTCCTGCCATGAGGGTGTTTGGAACTGTGTACAGGACAAACGGACTGCAGTTTTAAGCCTGGCACTATGACTATTTATACGTGTATTTTATTACTTTTATAACTTGATATGCATGTGAATTTTAGGTTTTATGCAGCCAAAGTAATACTCAGTCAGTACTTGCTCAGAATAACATCTGGCAAGCATCTTACAAAATAAATGAATTTTATTAGCAACATTAATTTAAGAGAGGAAAACAAATCTTTGATATAAGTTTTATTAGCAAGCCATTCAGAAATGAATTTAGGGAACAGTACTTTCATGGTTCTGCGTTAGGAGGAAAAATTGCTTTAATTAGATATGGTAAGTGATCAATTCTGCATGCTATGATTAGGACGCCAGCTCTAGTAATTATGTATACAATAAAATGTCCAAGTCCGTGAACATCTGTTCCTAATCATCAAACTCAGAATATAGAAAAAGCTTACATTTGTATTCACTTTGTATTACAGAAACACAAATCCAAAATATCTTATTGTGATCTTTATGCAAAAATGTCAACTCTATTTTTAATAAAACAAATTTTTAAAATACCAAAATATATGCCATATATTCATTAACACAACTGAAAAAATCTTTATGATAGAGATAATCATTTAGGTAGACAGAGGTCTCACATCATTTATGACCTGGATATACACAACATGTATAATCAGTATTTGTTAGATTTTTTTTTTTTTACAGAATAATTATATTGGTACACCTACTGGTGTGGATATAATTACAGCAATATGAATGTACCTTATATGTTATAGCATTTATTCTCCTCCTGATAGAGGAGACTATACACTACTAGTCTAGCATATATATTAATATGTACACTAGTATAAAGCACCTTTGTGGGTATATAAATGCACCAATACTTGTAGGAGAGAAAAGAAAGGGCAGAAATACACTGCTTTTATTATCTAAAGTAATCTAGAGGAAGGCATTTTGACTTCTCATTCAGGCAGTTAAAAAAAAATCTTGTTTTCTATTTGTTTGTTTAATTTGGAATGTACTGTATTCTATGGAGGACCATAATTCTTGAGAGATAAGGCATGAGAGTTAAAATGTATACTCACGGAGCCCCTCAACATTTTTCCAGCAGTAGTTAGGGACTTCCTAAATAAAAAGGCAAGGAGACTAAATAAGATAATGCACTATCACCACTCAACTATATAGAAGACAAAGGATTTGTAGCTGTATCAATCAGAAAGATGTAAGAAGAACCAGACTTCTGATTTTCTTCCCTTATAAGGTTTTTCATTGTTCTTTATTCCAACAACTGAAAAAAAAAATAAAAAAAACACCAAACCAAAACCACCCAACAACAAACCAACCCAGACAACTCTACTATCTTACTGGCATTTCAGCAAGACTGTCGCTGCTGAAAGCCAACTGTAGTTTCCACTGTCAGCTAGAGATTTCCCAGAAATGAAGTTTGTCTGTACTGACAATTGCACAGTGGAGGCTTTAATTATAAAATCCAGATAATAAACTATTGCTCATTTGTTAACTAATAGAACAGGAAAAGTAGAAAGTCTGATCCCTAAAATTTCTATCCCCTAAAGATCCTCTTTTTTTTTTCTTTTTTTTTTTTTTTTTTTGAGAAAGAGGATTTTTGTTTACAACACATACTTATTTCTTGTTTTCCTTGGAAGCTGTGGGAGAACTAGAAGTGTGAAAACAGAACAACCGCACACCAGCAGGGATAATATTTTAAACACACTATTTCTGGCTTTCTTCTTCTTCTATCTAGGTTGATGTTAAATGACCACTTAATGTCTTTGAGAAAGAAAAGACATTAAGGAAATATTTTGAAGCCTGGTGCTTTCAGTAGAAGCCTCTTTAATGTTAAGAACTTTGATATCTGGTCTGTCAAAATTTATGTTTCTGAGGGCTTTCTGATTTGAAGTCCTTGGCAATGCAGCTACATCAGCTACAGCACCAATCTTCTGATCAGGGCATTATTGCTTTCCTGGGCAGATTCTCTATTTTATTACAATAAAAAAAATTGCCTGCCATTTTGGGCAGACATTTATCTGTCCTTGAGGTTTACTGTTTAATCCCAGAAACGCTGACATTCACTTGAGAGCAAAGGATATGATTTCTGGGGAGGAGTAACTATTTAAAAAGGAAATCAGTTTTAAGGTAATCAGAATGTTATTTATGGTAGTTTTCTATTTCCCTTCAAATTGAAAGGTTTGGAAGTATTCAAGGCCAGGTTGGATGAGGCTCTGAGCAACCTGATCCAGTTGGAGACGTCCCTGCTTCTTGCAGAGGGGTTGGACTAGGTGACTTTTGAAGGTCCCTTCCAACACAAACTATCCTGTGATCCTACTTTAAATGTAAGTACTTGCCCTAGATGTAGTTCTTAACTTATCACTCCAAATCAAAAAGGTAAGACAAGACTCTTTAAAGCACAGAAATATATATATGGACTTCTGTACAGTCAGATTCCTAAAAATATGTTAGTAGTTTAAAAATCATTGGATGTTTGTTTTACAAAAATACACACTGGCGAAGTTTACTGCTTAGATAAAATTTCCCTTGTCCCTATTTACCTAGCACATTGAACTTCTCTGTTTACATAATGTAAGTCTGAACAGCTGCCTTTTTTTTCCTCATAGCCATACTTACTTCCAAGTTATTGACATTGTGACAGTTGATAGCCACAAAATCAACTGCCAAGTGCTATATTATCAGATGGTGCATTAATGGCATTTACTACGCAACTTTGCTCCACTTGCAATCCCCTCTCTTGCTAACTCCCTGCAGGACAGTTCTGAGCACTCCACGGCCCATCAAATGTCCATTCCTCCAGAAGAGTTGCACAACAGGCCAGGAAAAGCCGCAAGTTTAAGGGTTGGCATATCTCAGGGACTGCTGGAACAAGATAGGGGCACTTAATCCCATCAGGAAGCTGGGAATCTCACTTCCCAAAGGGTCATTTTTACACCTAGAAAGCTTTAGAAAAACTTTGAGAAAGCACTCAGTTGTCACTGATGCTAGCTGAGCTACCTGAAGGCTAACAGCATTTATCCCATTGTTTCTTTCCCAAGACTAGGATTTGGAGGATACTGGTGGATCAGTTAACGCGTGTTCACAGCCTGCTACAAACAAGGGAATCCCTAGCAGGAGCCAAAGCCTACCCTGTGGTTTTATGGCAGGTTAACTAACTCTGAACCCCAGTGCAGGCCAAGTGACTGGCAGTGAAGGAAAGACTGAGCTGTCTGAGCAAAGGCTGAGCTGTCGAATCGTTCACCTCTGCCCAAAAGGGTCGGTCTCGATGGTTCCCATCCTTCCAGCTGATCTCATAGGACCTCACTGGAGACAGTTCAACTCCCCAACCTGGCAGACAGTGACATTCTCTTTATTGTTTTCCTCAGGATTGCTTTTTCGCCACCTTACCAAGTGGGATCGGCTGTGGAGGAGTCCGAAGTGTGCCAAAACAAGTGCAAAAAGGGGGTGTGGGGGAAAAAGGCGCTGAGCGAGTTGCTAGATGAGCTCAAGCCGTGACACGTACCTTTGCCCTCACTCCTTCTCTCAGTATGACATAATATGACGGGTGCTGACAAATGAGCTTCAGCAAGTCTCGCTGCTGTAGTCGGAGGAGACAACACACCAAAAGATGTCTGCTCTGCCAGGAGCCTGCACAGCAGGCAGAGAAATGAGACACAGGTGCCGATGTTTCGGCTGCTCTGGTGTAAGACTGAGCCCCCAGTGAAGGTGAGCTCAATGCTTCGCGCTTTCGAAGTGGCTGAGGCAAAACTGCGTGTTCCCTTCCGTCAGCCCCGCCGAGGAGAGGTGGAAACCTCCATCAGAGGGGTGAGGGGGGGCAGGTGGGGTTAGTGACCTCTTATGCAGTCACAGCAAGATTTGCTAGCGCTGGCATGTCACCCCCGCACAAACATTCCCTGCCCCTTGGCGAGAGGGGTTGGTACAGCCATACCAGTGTCGTCAGAAAACCTCCTTCTGTAGGCAGGCCTTCAATTAGCATCTAATTAAATCGTGAGACATCAGCTCCACAGATCACATCGTGAAGTATTAAAAATGCTATTTTTCAGTTTCTCACGGATATAAAGAATACTCTTCCCCTCCTCCCTTTCTTTCTCCGGGGCCTTAGCGATTCAGCTCTTTGCACTAAAGTGGCCTGGCTTTCCAAAAGGAAGAATCTGAAAATAAGACTCAAAATGTTTAAAACTCTCTGCCCTAAAAAAGCATGGAGCAGTTTACCTGTAAACTCTGCTGACAAAAAAAAAAAAAGTGTGTAACAAGGTATCCATGCTTCAGTGATGCTTACCAATTAGTCTCATCGTCTAAAACAAATCTCCTTAAAATCATTTTGTCCACATGCTAACGTCCTGGTTTAGTCTCCTGGACGCTATTAAATACGTACCATGGAGGCAGGTGTAAGCAACAGATACGCAGGACGGAAAACTTTTGAAAATGAGATTCGAGAATGGAAAATAAGAAAATACAGAGTTAATTTTAGAAGGGAAGATAAAAGTTTATACAACGTAAGGATAAACAGAGCTTTACATGGCAGAGGGATAGCTCATATATAATTGAATGATGTAGGATTTTTAATTAAAACGTGGTGACGCCTTTCACGCTTGTGATACACAGCACTGTAAACAAACTTTGTGCATGTCGCAAGGCGCTGGTGACATTGTGAATTCCCTTGTTTCACACCGTCATGCCTTTATTTGTGACCTGTGCACCAGTGTTATATGGTGCCCGCTATGGCTTTGTTTGGGGAGCTGTGGAGAGGTCACAGGAAGTGCTCGGGAAGTGTCAGTGTCTGGTCCTGCCCTGGCTCTGCTGTTCCTCTGGGTGGTCCTTGTGCAGGAGGGTAGACACTCCGGAGGGCTCTGCCTGTCGTATTGGCAAGTTCACGGCTTAGCCTGGGAGTTACTGCAACTGCAGCCCAGCATCCTTCCACTCAGGTTTGGTACCCCTAAGGGGAATGAGAGAGCTCTTGCAGAGAGCCTGTGGGCTAGAGCAGGAATTTGCCCTTCCTTAGTGGTGATGCAGGTGTGTCATAGAGATTGTGATTGCTTGGGTTACAAACCCCTTCCAATATAATGATTTGGCGACTGTCACTGGGTGCAACCTGTATGCATGGGGAAAGAGTTCCCAACTTACGCAATGACAGTCTCTGTCACACACCATCATCATCACGCTTCCCACAAAAGTCAGGGCAAACCTATGAAGTAAAACAGTGCCAGTAAACAAAAATAAAGAAAATCACTACTCTTGGGATTTGTTTCTCCTGGTGTTTTATCTTTACATGGAAAAGTAACACATCTACTGCAAATGCTAGGTGTGAAAAACACACCATGCGTCAAGGCGGCAAGCACACTGTCCACCAGGAAACCTGATTTGCCAACAAAGGGCAGCAGTTGCCTTCCTGAAGAAGACATGACTTGTGGAATAAAAGTGTTTGCAACTCTGTGAACACCACTCTGCAAGTGGGGCTGTGGACTCGGCTTTCTAAGACACAGCTCTAACTCTCTAAGGCAGCTTTTCCTGATTGCAGATCTGCCTGACTCAGAATTTCACTCTCCAAAGGAGAAAAAGGGAGCTGTAACGACCAACTTCAGCTACAGCCAGAAGGTATCCCTCTCAGCACTCGACTTGTCAAAGTGGCAGCGTTACCCCTGATAAAAAGGTTAGATGTTCAGAGTCTACAAATACTTGATTCTGGCACAGGATTGTGCATGTAAATCAGAAAGAGGGAGAAAAATCAAAGGATTTGGGCATATCATAGCTTTTACATGACAAAAATGTGTGAACAGTACAACAATGCAGCAATAATGTTTTCTAATGGATCCAAATTTCGTAACATTGACATTTTGCAGTTTAATTAATCTTGCGTCCCTTGCTGATTATTACAGCTGCTCTCAGCTTACCGTGCCTGACTGATTTTTCAGATAAGCATTAAGGGATTAATAAGATTCAGAATTGTATCTTATTAATTATAACTCCACTTTAATGTGAAGTGTGTACCTAAATCAAATAAAGTCCGTTGACAATCCGTATCTCGCTGCATATGAATGTATCTGATCTAGGAGTCTTGCTTGGCTCTCGCTGGAGCTGCTGGGGAACAACTTTAGGGGCCTAGACCTGTGCTCAGTGTTATGCGTGGGGGGGTAGATGCTGCTGGGCTCAAGGAGAACAAACGTGGGGTATGTGACCCGCTCCTGCGTGTGCCAGGGCCTGGCATTTGCGGCTCAAGCAGCACCAACAGCGCGGGCTGCTCGTAGCCCTCGGAAGAAGATAACCAACGTGGGTTTTGCCTTTTTTGGGGGGTAGGTGAAACGTGCTGGGTTTCAACCAAAACGCCGGTGACGCCTGCGCTGTGCTGCGTGGGGCTCCGCGGGTGCGAGAGTGGCCCCCCCGCGGGGCGCGTCGTCCCCCCCGCCCCGTGTCCCGCGTGGATCCCCGGCGGCGACTGAGGTGCAGGGGGAGGAGACGACACGGGGACTGCGGGGCTTCTGCGGAGGCTTTGTTCGTTCGTTTGTTCAGCAAATCGCGGTCACGTTGCGTGTTGCGAGCGGAGCGGAGTAGTTATTCACTTTGTTTTCGCTTTTCGCGAGGCATCTTTAACCGAGCGGGTGCCGGGGACAGACCGGAGAGCCATCGCGGGATCGTCCCCCGTGGCCGGCCGGCGCGGAAACGGCGCTACCGAAAAACGGTTACGGCGGGGGAAGGCGGGGTTTCGTGTGGAAGCCAGGGACGCCGTTTGCCACGGTTTGACCCAAGCTGGCGCGGGGCGAAGCCGCGGAAAGGCCGGGAGGTGTTTCCCGCCAGCAGAGCCGCACGACCTGGCAGGCCCTTGGGGGTAAATAACTAGGAGAAGCACTATTTATGCTGTAACAGTTAAAGCTAAAAAAAAAAAAAAATCAAATAATTCCTCGCCCAGAAAAACCTCACCTGCCGCCTCGTGAAATACTCCGGTCTGGTGCTGAAAGTGCCGGACGTAAGATGCAGGGGCGGGAGGGGGTGTGCATTTGCAAGCCGCGCCTGGACGAGCCCGGGAGCCCCGGAGGGAGCCCCAGGAGGGCGAGGCTGGGTGCCGGTGCCCCCCGGGACGGCTCGGCGGCGGGGGGACCGCCGACATGCGAAGGGGGAATTCCTCAATGGCGCTGGCCACGCCCACTCCCTGGGAAGGCGGGGCTTGCGGGACCGCGGGTCCCGCCCTCCGCACGCACGTGTGGGAGACCCCCGCCGCTTGTTCCCCGCGGGCTGGCCGCGCCCCGCGGCAGTCGATTGGCTGCCTGGGCTTGCTGCGGGCGGGGAGTGGGCGGGGCGAGCCGCGCGGCGCGGTGCCGCGCCGGGCGGGCTCCACCCACGTGCGGCGGCGCCGCGCGAGCGGGCGGTGGGGGCGAGCACACATCCCGCACGTAGCCGGCGCGTTCATCCGCGCGGGGCCGCCTGCCGCCGCGGCCCATAAATCGGGCGGGAGCTGCTGGGCCTGGTTCCTAGGGCGGGGCTGAGCTAGGGGGATCCCGCACGCTGCTCGGGCGACGGCAACAGTAACAGCAGCGCAGCGCGGGGTTCTGTCAGCACCGCCGAGTCGCGGAGCGCAGCCGCGGCGAAAGTTTTGCCTCGCCTCGCCTGGCCCCGCACCGCGGCGGCGCCCCTGCCCGCCCCGGCCTGGAGCCGGCGGGCATCGCCTCCCAGCAGGGCATCGGCGCGCCCATCCCCGCAGTGCCATGCCGCTGGGGCACATCATGAGGCTGGACCTGGAGAGAATCGCCCAGGAGTACGTGGTGCCCTGCTTGCATGACATCGGCTTCTGCTACCTGGACAACTTCTTGGGGGAGGTGGTGGGGGACTGCGTGCTGGAGCGGGTGAAGCGGATGCACCGCGATGGCGAGCTGGCCGACGGGCAACTAGCCGGCCCCAGCCGCGGCGTCGCCAAGCGGCACCTCCGCGGCGACCAGATCAAGTGGATCGGGGGCACGGAGGAAGGCTGCGAGGCCATCAACTTCCTCCTCACGCTGATCGATCGGCTGGTGATGTACTGCGGCAGCCGGCTCGGCAAGTACTACGTGAAGGAGCGATCCAAGGTAAGGCTCCCGACCCGACCCGCAGCTCTCGGCGGGACCTGCCGGAAAGTTTACACGGGCTGCCTTCCCCCGCACCAGTCCCAGTGTCACGGCCCGCGGGTGTCCGTGGCTCAGGCGGCCCCGCCGGGCTGTCCTCGCAGCTCCGCTCCGGCCGGCGGAGGGGCCGTGCGCTGCCCCGGGAGCGCCGGCAGCGGCCGGGTGCGGGAGGAGGGGGAGTCTCGCTACAAACGCGGGGCTCCCGGTCCCTCGCCCCGCCGGTACAGGCAGCGACCTCCTCGGTTGCCGGACTCCGGCCCTAGCCCGTACCCCCCGCCCCGTGCCACCGGGGATCACCTCGCAGCCGTGCCGGGGTGCTGCAGGCTGCTCCTCGCTTCCCGACGGTGGGGCCGGAGCCCGCTGCACCTGGCGCCCCGGCCGTGGAGAGCGGGCACCACCAACGCGGGGCGCACCCTGCCGAAAAACCTCAGCCTTGACCGTGGCTGTCCTTGGGAAAACCGCCTCAGGTGGAGGGAAAATCTCCCTACCCCCTCCCTGCGCGCGTCAACGACTCAGGCCGATTATTGCGTTGTTGGCTCCCATGTGATAGCGTTATCAAAGGAGTTTCGATGGTCCAGCTCCTGCCAGCTGAAGAGTTCATCCTTTATGCGTTGGGTGTGCGGCACAAAATAAGGGATGCTCTGTTTAGGGTCAGCAAAGTTGTGGGGTTTGGTTTTTGGTTGTTTTTTTTTTTGTTTGTTTGTTTGTTTTGGCTTTTTTTTTTTTTTAAGAGGACAGTTGATTTTTCTAGCCTTTCTCGCTCAGAAATGGAGAGGACGCTTGTGTTACAAGTTTCTTTCCTAATGAAGTTTATCTGCACTTGTGATGCCATTACTTCAGTTTGAGATAACTTGGCTTTTCTTTCCTTGCCTGTTTTGTTGTGGCAGAATGGACTGGCTTGGAATTAAGTTTGCTTCATTGTCCCAAATGCTGAAAGTGCCCCTATTTCCTAATTTCCAACTTGAATTCCATAATATATAGCATATTCTCAAAACATCCACTTCTGTCAGAGCTGTGCCAGAAATAGAAGCGATGAAACTTTTAACAAATTGCAAAAGTGAAAAGTTAGGCATTTCTCTTGGTCCTAGCTCGCACTGAACTAAGGGAACGTGTGAGTGGTGCTGAGGATTTTTTCTTTTTCACAGAAAACGAATAAAACAGTATGGTGATGTTTACCAGTTGCTTGGGAACACCTTAAAACCTGTTCATGCACACCCTCTCCACTTCCACATGATCCTGGGAATAATAAAAGGTTGAAACATTGCTCCTCTGCTTAGCTCTTGACCATCAGTTAGGTTAAAGCTTGGGGAGTTTTGGTTTAAAACGTGAGTAGACTGGATTTCACTTACTCCTGGTGGGAGCCTGGTGTTAGGAGGTATAAATAACCGCTCTGCTTTGGCATGCCTTTAAGGTCATCCTAGTTCTTTCTCCGGGTGACTTCTGTTTGCCTGATTTCTGTGGAAAGTGCATTGCCGGCCACCTGGAGGGGACAAACCAGGGGCTCGTGTTAAAGTTGGACTGGCATGAAAAGAGATTGTCCAGCGTTTCTACAAGGTATTTGGAGAAAGAATCAACTGGATGCCTGAAGGCTGTTGGCACTGGCTGGGGAGAAGGGTCTTTTGAGGAGTGACCTTGGGTTTTAGGGAGGATTTTAAAACTGGGTTGTGGTGTTCTTGCAGTCATTTTTTGTACAAATAGTAATAACAGAGAGGACATAACTTGTTTTATAAATGGATACTGAGCTACTTGCTGTAAAGAGAGAGACTTTCGGCTCTTGTGATTTAGTGTGGAAGGTTTTGGACTCCAAACAGTGCATGGAAGGGCTACACTGCAGGTGAGGGCTGAAAGGACTCAATGTCATTTGTAAAACTAAATGCAGAGGAACTTCCATCAGAAATTAATAGTAACCAATCCCCTTATTATACTAATAAGTACCATGGATCTGTGAGGCCCTGGAATAGCAGCTGCTGTCTGTAACTGAGATGTGGGACGCCTTCAGCAGGAACATCATTCCTGTGAGTAACCAGCTGACTCCTACAGTGCATGTGGGTTCTCACGTCACCTGTAGAATCATAAAATAATTGGAGTTGGAAGGGACCATTAAAGGTCATCTAGTCCAACCCCCCTGCAAGGAGCAGGGACATCTCCAACTGGATCAGGTTGCTCAGAGCCCCGTCCAACCTGACCTTGAACGTTTCCAGGGATGGGGCATCCACCACCTCTCTGGGCAACCTGTTCCAGTGTTCTACCACTGTTATTGTGTTAAAAAAAAAAAAAGTTCATTATATCTAATCTAAATCTATCTCCTTTTAGTTTAAAACTGTTACCCCTCATTTTATTACAACAGGCCTGGAGTTTTTCCCTATCTTTCCTGTAGGCCCCCTTTAGGTATTGGAACTGTAGACGTTTCACTTATACCGTTAAACCTGCCCATTTTGCTTATCTTCTGAAGTCTTGTGAATGCATACAGAAAACCTCCATATTCAAATTCAGTGTATTTTTATTTTGTTTGTTAGATTATACATATAAATGGATGTCCAGAAAATGTCCATGGCTTAACATTTGGAGTTGCATTGGGTTTTCCTGAGCAACTGGACCAGAACATCTTAGCTGGCCATGTACTATTATAGAATCATAGAATGGTTAGAGTTGGAAGGGACCTTCAAAGGTCATCTAGTCCAACCCCCCTGCAAGGACCAGGGACATCCCCAACTAGATCACGTTGCTCAGAGCCTCATCCAACCTGGCCTTGAACGTTTCCAGGGATGGGGCATCCACGACCTCTCTGGGCAACCTGTTCCAGTGCTCTACAACCCTCATTGTAAAAAATTTTTTCCTAATATCCAATCTAAATCTACCTCCCTCTATTCTGAAACCGTGACCCCTCATTCTATCACAACAGGCCCTACTGAACAGCCTCTCCCAATCTTTCTTATAGGCCCCCTTGAGGTACTGGAAGACCGCTATCAGGTCTCCCCGGAGCCTCCTGTTCTCCAGGCTGAACAGCCCCAACTCTCTCAGCCTGTCCTCATAAGAAAGGTGCTCCAGCCCTCTTGTCATCTTCATGGCCCTCCTCTGGACCTTCTTCAGCTGGTCCATGTCCTTCTGATGCTGGGGGCTCCGGAACTGGATACATTACTCCAGGTGGGGTCTCACCAGGGCAGAGTAGAGGGGGAGAATCACCTCCCTCAACCTGCTGGCCATGCTACTCTTGATGCAGCCCAGAATGTGGTTGGTGTTCTGGGCTGCAAGGGCGCATTGCTGTTGAGCTTCTCGTCCACCAGCACTCCCAAGTCCTTCTCCTTAGGACTCCCCTTGATCCATTCTCCGCCCAGCCTGTATTTGTGCCTGGGATTGCCACGACACAGGTGCAGGACCTTGCACTTGGCCTGGTTGAACTTCATGAGGTTGGCATGGGCCCACCTCTCCAGCCTGTCAAGGTCCCTCTGGATGGCATCCCTCCCTTCCAGCGTGTCAACGGCACCACAACTTGGTGTCATCGGTGAACTTGCTGAGGGTGCAGTCTATCCCACTGTCCATGTCCCTGACAAAGGTGTAAAAAAAGATGATAATTTCTTGGTTTGGGATATAGGTATTAGATGGGGCTAGGAGTCCAGACCATTTTTTTTTTTTTTAAATGTAAGCCTTTGGCTGCATGTTAACTCCTTTTCTCATGGAAATGAGCATCATCATTCTTTAGAAGTTTATGCTTTTAAAACAATAGCATGACTTTAATCTCACCAAGGCATCGTTGACCCAGGCGAGTCTTCTCGGTGTGAGAAGATCCATGTCCTTGTGCAGAGGGATGCTCTGGCCTGAGGACAGAGGTCATCCTGGTTTTGAGGACCTATCTCCACTCTGTTGGAGATTTGACGCTTGGTGGAGAGAAGCTGGCGAGTGGTTTTGGCTGGGAAGTGATGCCACAGCTTGATCTCCATGGTCAGTCACCTGGAGTGGCCCTGGGCCAGGTGCTGCTCCAGGGACCGTGGGTGAAAGGGTGATGTGCTGCAGCTGCTGACTGCTCAGGTCCCAAAGCCCCTTTTGAGGTTAACTGGGGTTTGCAGGGGCTTGGGGGGATTGCAGAGATGATACTGTCTGTAGAATGTTTGAGTCCACTTGCAAATGAATATTACTTGGGTGCAAAGGTGGCACAGGTGCCTGCCAGGTATTGTAAAATTTTCTAGGTGGCAATTGCAAAGTTTTGTAGGTGGTGAAATGTCTGCCCTGTAGAAAAAAATAATCCCTATAGTATAAATAAATCAAAGCAACAGCACTTAAAAACAAAACAAAACAAAAACAAGGCAGGAAAATATTTCAGAAGAGAAACTGTTTGAGAAATTTCTCCTTCAAGACATAAGAAAGAAAACTTTTTAAAAGTTAGAAGCTGCAGATGTGACGGGTGCTATGGAGTTTGGGTTATCTGTCTCTTTGGCAGCCACAAATGCTCCAGAGCCTGGGGAGCCCTGGGCCCTGGAAGTCCCACCTGTGGGGCGGCAGGGGCCAGCAGGATCCAGGTCGGCTGGCTGGTGTGCAGAGTTGTAGAAGCTGCATTTGTGGCGAGATGCTTGGGTACGCACCTGCCGCTGCGAGGCTGTGGCTGTTGCCCCCTTTTGTGTTTTGTCTCTGCTGGGGAAGGGGCAGGGCAGCTCTCCCTGTGGTCAGCCAGGGTCCCCGAGCAATGCCATCAGCGCCCGCAGCCTGGGGCCACCTCAGCTGATTCAGCACTTGACATGCTGCCAGTGGGCTGCATTGGTCCTCACGGGCGAGGGGTGGAAGGTACTTTGAACTGGTGTGGCTGCGTTCTGCATGGACTCTGCACCCTTGTCCCGCTCTGCGTCACTGCTACCATCTTGGGTGCCGTCATGGGTTGAAATCCACGTGGAAGTTGCCTTTGGCAACCTCAAGCTCATCTTGTTCTTGCTGGACACCAGTGAGCACTGCTGGTTAGAAAACAAGGCAAGAAGTCATAGTCTGAAGAGCTGACCCATGTTGAAAGAAATCCATGACTGATGTCTTTAGCTCAGAACCCAACTGCTTGCATTCAGTGTCAAGTATATGGCTTGAAGTTAAAAAAAAGTGGTTTTGATATGAGATCAGTTTATTTAAAAGTCCCTGTGGGCTATGAACACTCTTGAAAACTCAGTTCAAATTCTCTATGTGGGCCTTTAACTTTTTTATGGGATGTTTCCTGCATCCTATCTGTGTAGCAACAACACCTCCCTGCACACCCCGCCCTGACTGTCGCAGGAGAAACAAATCTTTTGTGGTGGCACTCCTTGGCTAGCAACTGTTTCCTGAAAACCAGACCAGGTCCTTCTGTCTACCACAGGACCAGGTGTTCTTAGGTAGGTTTTGGAACACGGCCTGTCTAATAGGTTCTTTACAAGAGTTCTGTTCCTGAGGATTGAAGAAATGGATGAAGTCACAGGCTTAAGTTGAGTGGTTTTACCAAATCCCTCATAACTCGGGTGATGAGGTGAGATATTTTTATATTTATATATGAAGAAAGAGAAATTCCACAGCATTCCAGTTCTCTTCTTTACAATTAAAATGCAGAGTGAAATGCTGCATTTTCTGATTTGTGGTGTGGATGTAAGGAGCAGGGTAACGAAAAACTGGCTGTGGAGCTGAAGAGCAATACTGGCTATTGAGATATACTGCTTTATTACACGTTACAAAGGATTTTTGATACTTGCGTAGCAGCATGCCTTGCAATTAACTCACAATGGGAGGTCTGATGAATACTACCATCCAGAAGAAATATGCGTAATTTTTCTTTCTTCTAATCAAATGCACATGTTCTGGCGTAATGGGTAAGTTCAAATCTGTTCTTCTGGCTGGCTGCTGGCAGAGTCCAGACCCATTGGAACTGTAAATACAACAGACAAGTCGTTTTATGATATCAAACTGAGGAATTCAGCATTGGCACAAATCCTAGAGTTGCTTTGGCTCAGTGTCAAAACTGATGTTTATATCTGTGTTTGTCAAGCAAGATTAGTTAGCCTGGTTAATTATACACAGGAATGTATCATTTTTGCTTGACAATCAGAGCATTCAATGAGTATAAGCCTGGGCATATTAGCTCTTATTTTTGTTCTTCATCAAATTATTCTCAATGACTTTTTGAAACTTTCAAAAGATACTACTTCTCTGAAAAAGGCACTTGAAGAACCTTTCAGGTTGCTTCTTCACTCAGCAGGGGCAGGGTATTGGAGAAATTGGTCAATATTCTATGTTCAGCGATGCACATGTCCGTAAGTGAGTTCAGAAATGTGAGTAGCTTCTATGGAATGGTGTTTGAGCTCATATTTGGGTATTGGAAGTTACAAGCAGCCTGAATTTGGTACCTGTTGTGTATCATCACTCTTAAGAACCTGACTGTAGTGCAATGCTAGACTAGTATTGTATGGTGGAAAAAAATGTACTGTCTTCAGTGGGCATGAAACCAGAGCCTTTGGCAGCCATGTGGCTACTATTGGTCCTCCTTTCCCTCTCTTACAGAGGAGAAGTCTGTAGCCACCTAATAACCTTTCTTTTACACTGTGTTAGGAACCGGTCTGCGTGCTTTGCAGTCATAGTCACCAAGGAAGACAGAAGGTGACTAATCCTGTAAGGAAAGGGAAATAAGTTTGAGCTCTGAAGCAATGTAAAGAGCAGAGTGGTCTGCATGTGTTGTGGCATCAGGACAGGTTACTTGCCTTTTTTATAGTGTCTGTAGTTTTGCCATCAGGCAGTGCATAATGAGTCTTATTAGACTCCGGAGTTACACAGCTGATGGCAAAGTGGTGAGATTTTTCAGTCTATCCCACACTGGTAGCACATTTCCCTTAGTGCCTTCTTATCCATTACATTGGTAGCAGTCTTTCCAAGAACCATTACATCAGCTCTCAAACCCAGAGACTTGCAGTGGTAGCCCTACTGGTGTGCCTGCCAATCTCCCGATTACTTGCATGCCCTAAGTAAATATGTGCCTCTCTGTTTTTTTATGAGGGCTCATTGCTCATGAAACGTCATAGAATAGAGTAATAGAATCATAGAATGGTTTGGATTGGAAGGGACCTTTAAAGGTCATCTAGTTCAACCCCCCCTGCAAGAAGCAGGGACATCTTCAACTGGATCAGGTAGTTCAGAGCCCCATCCAATTTGGCCTTAAAGGTTTCCAGGGATGGGGCATCCACCACCTCTCTGGGCAACCTGTTCCAGTGTTGCACCACCCTTATCGTAAAAAAAATTTCTTCATTGTAGCTAGTCTAAATCTACCCCCTTTTTGTTTAAAACCATTACCCCTTGTCCTATTGCTACAGGCCCTGCTAAAGAAGTTTGTCTCTGTCTTTCTGATAGGTCCCCTTGAAGTGCTGAAAGGCTGCAATAAGGTCTCCCTGGAGCTTTCTCTTCTCCAGGCTGAACAGCCCCAACTCTCTCAGCCTGTCCTCACAGCAGAGGTGCTCCAGCCCTCTGAACATCTTCATGGCCCTCCTCTGGACTCACCCCAACAGGTTCATGTCCTTCTTATGTTGAGGGCACCAGAACTGGACACAGTACTCCAGGTGGGGTCTCATGAGAGCAGAGTAGAGAGACAGAATCACCTCCCTTGACCTGCTGGCCACACTTATTTTGATGCAGCCCAGGATGCAGCTGGCTTTCTGGGCAACAAGTATTCCTTGCTGGCTCATGTTGAGCTTCTCATCCACCAAAATGTTAATGTAAATCTTCCACAGCTCTGTGGGGAGGGATGCTGTAATACAGATGGTATTAATGCCTCTGATTACAGGGAGTGTTTGTCCTTTGGACTGGCGGGAGGTGTGTACAGCAGTGCAAGTCAGAGCATCCTTGGGAGAGCCACCTGGGAAAATGGCAAGATTCAGAGTTCAGTGCGTCTTCCTGCTGAGCTGGCATTTTGGGAGGGAGGTCCTTGCTATTAATATTTGTACACAGCCTTTTCCCAAGGTAATTATTAATGAATAATTCAGTTCATTACAGGTCACTGCTAATAACGGTATAAAGTTAAATGGAGATGCATTGATGCAGGGCAGCATGTACACAGTAAAAGTGAACTTGTTTCTTTGCATTAAGAATTCCAGCTGTCTGTGTTAATCCCAGAGTCTTTATTTGATTTCACTGTAAACTCTTATTTCTTTGACTTCCAAACTTATCTGGATGGTGGTTTCACGTAATACAGCCTCACCCTGCATGTTGCTTCCTGAGCAATTTGCTTGGTTTAGTACGTGGAAGCATCTTTCTCCTACGCTGCACAGATTTTATTTTTTCCCTAGAGGAGTGGTGGTGGTGATGTTCAACAGTGTTTGTACTCCCTCAGCGATTCCTTTCTGTATGTGGAAGGGATGGGATAGGGAGAGAAGATAAAACCACAATGACCCGAACATGAATGCGTTTTTCATCAGATGAAATCTTGATGTTTGCTGAACAGACCTGACACACTTTGAAGAGACCGATACTTTTGTCAAATGTTTCAAGATGACTCTTACGAAGTCAAAGTACTTTTTTTTTTTTTTTTTTTTTTTTTTTTTAGATATTAATTTTAAAAAAAGTTTTCTCCTGCTTCTGTTTCAATTGGATTGCCTTTTCCCGTTGTGTAATAGGTCAGGGGCAAGTGGTCCTTCAGCACCAGCAGGCCACATAGCGCTCATCCATCTTGCGATGGATGGCTTGTGAAAATGAGGAGGTCAGGAAGGGGAGCCTGTGAATAAGTGCTGCTGGTTTTAGATTTATGGAGAAGCAGGATGTGTGCATACCAACTCAAGGGAATTTGAAGTGCTGAGTTGGGTTTATCATAACTGTAATCCCTCTGTCACAAAGCTGAAGACTGAAACAATGTTGTTAGAAAGCTGCCAGCAGCACAAGACTCCCTAAGCTTCTGTGAAAAAGTTTTATTGGATTAGTAGAAGAGCTCTTGGGTAGAGGTATTTTGGGAACTGCTGCTGGTACCTCTGCCTAGGGCAGCTGATGGCCCCTTGATGGGCTCCAGGGTGAATTACTGATGCATTGGCGCAGAACATAGGGGAGCTTGACAAAAGATTTTGATTGATGCACAGCATTACATAGCAATTTGGTTTGGACCTTTTGTTGCTTTGAAAAAAGATGACAGGGAGTTGGCCAGAAAAGCAAGAAGGTGTCTCTAGCTGTTCAGGCAATGAAATGGAGGAAGAAAAACAGATGAAGGAGGCTTGTGCCAAGTGATCTATCTCCTACTGTTTAAACTATTCACAGGCATGTCATCCCATCAGCACACCGCTCCTGATGACCGTTCCTGCGAGTGACTTGGAGAAGGCTGTAAGCCCCATTTTCCCCTCCATCACTCACTCACACATATGCATCTCCTATCTCTCCGTGGCAGAAAGGAGCTTTTTCTTACAGTGATTTTTCTCTTGTCATTGTGTTTTGATAAGATTAGTGGACAAAGAAACTTAGTGCCACCATACAAAGCACTTAATGGAAAGCAGTTGATTAAAAAGCTACTTGTTGCTCTGATTTTTCACCGATAAAGTAATGCAAGAGATTTTGCTGATGATAAAGGTTCTGTAGAGGCTTACTTAATGATCATGCCACCAGCCACTCGGTTTAAAATGAATAGTATAAATTGCTGGAGTACAGCAGAGCACACTGTCTGTGCAGAATGGAAGCAGTTTGTCCAGAGCTTTGTCAGCTGGAAATGGCAGGATAGCCATGTCTTTTGCCAAACATGAGGGAATTGCATCCTACTTCGTAGCAAAAAGATAACAATTTTGATTCTTCTATATATCTAGTTCATATGAATCCTTTGGTCACAGTGCTCTCTTCTATGCTTTCTTTTTGGACCTGAAAATCCAAACAAGACATATGTTTGTGTTGTCTGTAAGTCATAATAATTAATCATTGTTTATGTTGTTTTGCACTGTAATTTTTTATACAAATTGATATGGCAAATAGTTTTAAAGTTTTGGCTCCAGTTCAGCAATTCACTTAAGTACTTTTTTTTTTTTTCATAAAGGCTCTTTGAAATCAATTGGACTGAGGCACATCCTTTGGTGCTTGGCTTAGACTATGCTGGAGTATGTTTAGAAGACTTCAGGAACAGTTGCAGTGATTTCTTGTGCCGTCCCTGGTCTTTGTGTACATGTTGTCTTATTTCTGAAATATGGACCATCTTTCACTTGGTGTTTTGGGAGGGAGCAAGGAGCCTTACTTCATGGAAGTTATAGATAGCAGTTGTGATTTTTATCTGACCCTTGCCATTGACTGTCATGCAGCAAACCTGCCTCATACATACAGTAGCAGTTACTCCAGTAATGTGCATAGAATCATAGAATGGTTAGGGTTGGAAGGGACCTTCAAAGGTCATCTAGTCCAACCCCCCTGCAAGGAGCAGGGACATCCCCAACTAGATCAGGTTGCTCAGAGCCTCATCCAACCTGGCCTTGAACATTTCCAGGGATGGGGCATCCACCACCTCTCTGGGCACCCTGTTCCAGTGTTCTATAACCCTCAATGTAAAAATGTTTTTCCTAATATCCAATCTAAATCTACCTCCCTCTATTTTAAAACCATTACCCCTCATTCTATCACAACAGGCCCTACTGAACAGCCTCTCCCCATCTTTCTTGTAGGCCCCCTTGAGGTACTGGAAGACCGCTGTCAGGTCTCCCCAGAGCCTCCTCTTCTCCAGGCTGAACAGCCCCAACTCTCTCAGCCTGTCCTCATAGGAAAGGTGCTCCAGCCCTTTTATCATCTTTGTGGCCCTCCTCTGGACCTTCTCCAACTGGTCCATGTCCTTCTTATGTTGGGGGCTCCAGAACTGGACACAGTACTCCAGGTGGGGTCTCACCAGGGCAGAGCAGAGGGGCAGAATCACCTCCCTCGACCTGCTGGCCACACTTCTCTTGATGCAGCCCAGGATTCGGTTGGCCTTCTGGGCTGCAAGGGCACATTGCTGGCTCACGCTGAGCTTCTCGTCCACGAGCACTCCCAAGTCCTTCTCCTCAGGGCTGCTCTCAATCCATTCTCTGCCCAGCCTGTATTTGTGCCTGGGATTGCCACGACCCAGGTGCAGGACCTTGCACTTGGCCTGGTTGAACTTCATGAGGTTGGCACGGGCCCACCTCTCCAGCCTGTCAAGGTCCCTCTGGATGGCATCCCTCCCTTCCAGTGTGTCAACGGCACCATACAGGGAGATAAATGCTAGTCAGTGCAGGCTGGGGAACGCCACCTGGAATGGGAAAAGCCTGGGGTGCAAGGCACTTTCAGCACTCCTAGGCAGCGGGCTTTGAGGCTGTGGATGCT
The DNA here is from genome assembly GCF_036417535.1 of Chlamydotis macqueenii. Classification (NCBI taxonomy): domain Eukaryota; kingdom Metazoa; phylum Chordata; class Aves; order Otidiformes; family Otididae; genus Chlamydotis; species Chlamydotis macqueenii. The sequence goes on from NC_141560.1 coordinate 29,037,393, forward strand.
GGCATGGAGCCTCCCGACTGCCCTGAGGCTCTGGGGAGTGTTGAAAGTCTCTTTCATGCAGCCCCTTGCTGGACCATGCAGATAGGAAAAAAAAAGGCAGAATTAGGGGAATTTGGGAGAGGAAATATTAAAAAAGAGAGAGGAGGAATGAGGGGCAAGTGTCAGTTAGTTCTTGCCTGTTCCTAGGTTGTTAACAGTCTTAGGGTGTTGTGCTTTCTGCTGAAGACTGTATATGTAACTGCACCTTTCCCTTCTGATTTCCTGTAGGGCATCTGGTAGAAGTGGTTTGAGAAGTGGAAAAAGGAGAAGCTTCATTGTAAATGCTGTAACATGTCCTGCTATTAAGGCATATAAACCATGGCATATGACTAGATGTGTTCTTTATAGTATTATTCACCAGTGCTTCTGCTTCCCTAAATTAAGTTGTCCTCTGTCTTCCATTGTCTGTGGAGCATGTGCATGCTGTCTCTGAAGCAGGCCAAGAGGAAGGGTCACTGCCTGGTTAACTGTTTTACAGACTTCCTCTTCACGGAGGAGCAATGACAGGATTTGCAAATGCCAGTCCTTATTGCCAAATTTACTATAATTCAACATTTGATGGTTGTCAAAGGCTGAAGTGTCAAGGTTGTGCATTTTACTGCTGTATTTCTCAGTACATAACTTGGCATCTAACTGGTGACCTAAGGGCTCAGTGCCAGTCTGATGCTCATAGTGATAATTTCTTGGCAAGGATGAAAATGTAGCTGACATGTTTTTTGTTTGTTTCTTTACACCTATCTAAGATGTCTGCAACTGAAACAAATACAGTTTATTTTCTTTCTTCGTTTACTTTTGGCTTTTGCTGCACTTGGTTAAAAGCCTGTTTCACTGCTTACCATCTGTAGAAGCTGTTGCTGCTGACTAAGAGCTGTGTTAGTGCAATGTCTTGGCTGCCCTTAGGAAAGGCACCAGTTGTGTGACCATAGCTATGGGCAGACATAGTACCTACTTCATCCCCACACCTAAATATGCATATATACCCCTATAGCTCTGACTTGCCACCACATATCGGTACTGCCTTCCCTCTCTGCGTTTCCCACTGCAGAGAAGCACTTGCACCCCACACCTTGAGCAAAGCCAGCTGCAGCCCCTCACCAAGGGGTTTCTTACTCCCACTCTTACCACAGCCTGTCATGCCAGTGCAGCCATCACCTCTTGTCTCCATCCCAGGGAACAGGAGGGACAGGGATGAGGCCTGCTGCTTCTGATTGCCCAACCAGCTGGCATCCTGGGAGAGCAGCCCCTGTCCAACCTCCAGCTTGGTTTGCCGCTAGCCACCCCTGCGGTGACTCCCAGTACGTGCTGCTCTTGTCACACTGTCTGCCAGAGAGGAAAGGTTTTGGAGAGGAAGAGGAAGAAGGAGGGAACAGAGCCAGAAAGACCACTCCAGACTTTCTGCATCCTCAGGAAACATCCTGAACCCACACCAGACTACCTCCCTGTTCAATGGTTGCTGTGCTTCCTGCAGAAGCTACCTTAAATGCCGAAGAACGTTATAACTTTAATTCCCAGTCCTGAACTGGGTTTTGAGAGACCTCCCAAGGGCCATTGCTTCAGTGAGCAGCGGTGGGAATGGCTGGGTAAGGCTACAGAGGGGTGGCAGCAATGCACCAGAGGGCCAGAGGGGAAGCTGAGGAGGACACCCTTCAGGCATGGCTGTATCCCTGTGCATGGCCACTGCCCTGGCTGGCAAGTCGAGGCCCGTGGCAGCGGCCGCAATGCAGCTGCACTGCTGTCTGGCAGTGGTGGCATAAATCCATGGGAGAGACTTGACCACTGGAAAAAGAGAAGTGGGAATTCAGCAGCCCGTGTTGAAATTTGGAGTCTGATGTTGCCTCACAGCTGGATTTAGATCCAGGCTGTCTTGCCTGTAAGCTGAGAGCTTTTGTGAATAGCTCTAAGATGTGCAAATGCAAGGCTGGAGCTCAGTCGGTTGTGTGTGTGCATGTCTGCGTTTCTGCACGCTTTCTTTGTTCTGAGTTGCCTGGTTTCTGTTTACACACATCTTACTGGTGCGAGTACCAACTGTGTAGATGGTACAAGGGACAGGCACTACAACACTTAGAAAGATTTGTGGTGTTTGGTTTGTTGTTTTTACTAATACATTTTTGTTGCCTAACCTTGGAACAGGTATATAGCTATATTATTACAAAATTACTTTGAATCTGAGTAACTTGTTTCCCTTCCTGTGTGGAAAGATGCTGTGTCATTGTGTACACATTCATTCCCTTTAATTGCACCTGCACTAGAGGGATTGTGCTGTTGTAATGTACGTGTGTAGTCAGAGCAGCACAACTTTACGTGATGGCAAAACCTTAGAGGTAATGACTGCATGCATTGTTTAGGCAAAGCAGAGATTATTTCTGGTGGTAACTTATTATAGGTGATTTTAATGAGTTTTATCCATAAATATTAATGTGCACAAAATTTTATACGGGAATAAATGTACTGTTAGCTAGGCAAGGTCCTCTGAAAAGGTGGTGGAGGAGCAAAAGATGGGTGAGGAGTGAGTGAGATGGCCTCCTTCTGAAGTTAACAGAGGAGATAACTGGTCTCATCAATTAGCCTTAATTTGGTGCTACTGCTGTGACAACAAACACTTGAACCATTCCTCTCTCCCTTTACATAGGGTGGTAATGTCTCAGAAGCCCACATGGTTCTAAGTTTTGGAAGGACCCTTGAGGTTTATTTGGGGTGCCTGCCAAGTGTGACAGCACTAGTCTGAACCCTACCTTCCTCTCTGGCCACGGAGAGAGACTTTGACTGAGCCAAAGGGGATGAAGAAAAACATCTCCCTGGTGTGGGGCTACCTCTGCCACAGTGGGAGCTTGCGAGGTCTTGAGGGGTATTGCTGGCAGTGGCCTCAAGGAGGGACTGTGCTGTGCAGCCGGGGCCTCCCTGACCCCTCGGTGTGTCCACGTTGAGGTGCTGGTTTGTCACCTCTGCCTGCGGGCACCCGGGGTGCCCTCTGCAAGCCTCCAAAGGGTAACGCTCCCAGGAAGTATCAAGGGTGCTGCCTACCACGTGTGAGCTGATTAAAGTCTTATGGGCCATGTTACTCACTTGCCCTGGCTCCACGGGCTAAAAATAAATGAATAATAGTAAAAAAGGGATGTTGGCCAGCCTGGGCAACTCTGACACCAGCAAAACGCAGCTTGTCTGTCTTGTGGGCGTCTTCCCTGACCTTTATTAACGCACCCACAAGAGCATCAAAATACATAGAGTTCTTTAAATGTTGTAGGGAAAAAAAGGTGGTCTAATCCTCTGGGTGATTAGTAGCGGAATTGAAAAGGTGTTAAGTGCTGACAAAGAATGAAAGGCTGGAATATTTAAGGAACTATGGAATTATCTTTCTACTACATAGGTGAGGATATCTGTGCTGGTTACCATGCCTTTATTCCCCGCTGAGAACCTGAACATCCAGGGACGGTCCTTACAGATTTCCATAATGAGCCTGCACTTACTCATGAATTTTCTTTTCTGTGGGGGTGGCGCTTGTCACAGTGTCCCCCGGGACTCATTACGGGGGATGCTTTCTCTTTCTGCATTGATTGCTGGCGATACTTTCTTATCCTGGTTTGGGTCTTGGGGGAGAGGAGGAGACTGAAAGAGTTTTCTGGGTGATGAAAGAGGGATTCAAGAACAGGGAAAAGTAATCCTAAAATTTAATTAAACAGTGGTTTTTTTTTAAAGTGCGGGAAATAAGCGTGTGTGCAGCAGGAGGGGGAGGGAGACCAGTAAGAACCAGAACAGAGAAGCGCCTTGAGTGTGTCTGTGCCGCGAGCGTCGGTTTCCCCCTCTTCCCTCCGCAGCCTCGCTGTGAAGCGTACTCTGGAGTAAAGTTTGCGTTTGATCGCCGATTGCCTCACGCTCCGCACGTAGCTCTGTCGTTAAGCCATCATCTCGCTGGCCCAAAGCCAGGGCTTGGCGGCGCAGGGGCGGGCGGTCTTTCTGAACTGAGGCAGCCTTTATTGATACATTGATGCACTGCGCATGTTTACAGCTGCTAATTGGAGACCTAATCTGAATATCCTTGACTGAACTAATTCAGGGGCAATAGCCTTTTAAATTTCAGGTCCTGCCGTGATGGTATGCCTGCTCTTCACAGCGCCCTAATCTCTTCTGGAACTGTATGTGGGCTGTGTGTGTGTGCAAGGCACAACAGCTGGGAAATGTTGCAGCTGAAAATGTGGTTTTGGGTTAGAGGAGGATGTAAAATAAAAATCTTACCTGATTTTACCGTTGCAAAAGATGAGAGAAGCACTGAGGAACTGGAGAAAAGTGTTAATTGACATACATGCAGAAATACGTAGACTAATCAAGCATACAAGGAAGGAGGTTAATCCTTTTAATTATCAGAAAAGACAAAGATGCTCACTGCAAGGACAGTTGTGATCCTATAGCAATTTTAGATTTGTTTCCTTAAATTTCAGTATTCTGTTTTGTCCTAGCCATGGCCAGAGGCTGACCACAGAGAATTTGGGAGATGATCTGAAAGCTAGAGGTGTTATTTTACCTGGCTTAAAAAAAAAAAAAAAGCAGCAATGTAGACAGTATACAGCAGAAGATGAATGTGTGGGACTCTTTCGCCCAGGAAACCACAAGTCAGATGTCTCTCCTTGGAAGCCTGGAGAATGTCCCCCTTGGGCAGGTCCTGTTGCAGTTTCCTGAATTGCCTCTTCACTTTAGGATCCCAGGGAGTATCCAGCAACGGGGACAGCTCGACAAAGCTCACCGCTGTCTCCAAAGCTTGATTCCCAAATGCTCCCTATTCTCTTGGCAGTCGTGGACGGCCACTGCTGACACAAGGCATTGGCTGTTCCATGTGTTCCCACTTCACAGTGCCGCTGCTCTGGCAGCCAGCTTGAACTTGAAGGGTGTCCAGATTTATCTCTAAGTGGGTGTTCTTCTAAGAAAAGAAATAAAAAATAGTCACAAGCTGAAGCTGTTCTTCACATTAATAGGGCTCTTCAGGCCATGAAGAACTAAATTTTGTTGCCAATTTTTAGAAAAGCTTCCTAAGCCCCATCATAGATGCATTTAATAGGGAGCTCATTTTTAAAGCAGCATCAATCTGCCATGTAGCTTCCTAACAGACAGATTCCATAAGACTTGAAAGCTTATTAGGGGATCCTTGAGCTACCACTAGATAACATGCCAGTCATCAACATCTGTGTGGCATGGAGATAATCCATGAACAGAGCTTTCATGGGTGGGTCTTTGTTTCTACCCTTAGTTTTAAAAGAAATTTAATAAGCAGGAACAGTTTTCATCTAATGTTAATTAGAATAATATCAGGTGATAATAGCCTTTTCGTTGGTCAGCAAAGATAATCCAGTATCTCTGCATCTTTTTCCTGCAGATGAGAGCAGTACTCTTTCCCACAATTCCTACTCTCAGGCTGTTCCTCAAAAAATTCTCCAAAATGTACCTCTATGCACCTGGAAACAATAATCAAGCTACAACGGTTTATACAAAAGACCAACTAGAATAAAAAGGGAGAGATGAGGTTTCCAGTTCTTGGAAGATCTGAATCTGATGATTGAGGTCGCATACATGCAGGGATAAGGAAGTACAAGACGACCACCTGGCTAAAATGCTATCCATGGAAATACGATTTTTGTACAGTTTTAAGTACTTTCCCAGCAGCAAGGTATTATTTGAAAAAGAAAAAAAAAAGGTGATGGTGGTGGGCCTCATGAAAAGAGCATTGTGTTCCTGAGATGAGAAATTTTGAGAATGAACATATTCTCACTTGTGCAGCTGCATCTCTGGCCATAGAAATATCTTCTCCTTTCCTCTCAACTTTTCAGGGTTGCTGATATAATACAAGAGCAAGGAGCAAAAGTAGCTGTGATCCTTTTAATCTGTCCAAGATACAGTGCTCCAGAGATAAGTCACTTACTGGTGCAGAGTCCTATCAGTCTTTTGTATCTTGTTTGCCACGGCTTATTTGGCCATTCAGCAGAGACTTGTCACCTGCATCCAAGGAACCTCTGTTGTGTGGGGCTACTTCTGCAAGCTAAGGAAGGACATACTCAGCAAACTATGCTTGTAGCTGAGTTTGTGGAGTTTGATATGCTTTGTGTTTCATGAAAGAAGGTAACTGCCCCAGGATTTTTATTGTTATTTCTGTTGGCTTTTTTGTTTTTTAGATGTCTTCCATATGGCTTCAGTTTAGGCCTCCATATGGACATGAAAGTTGAAGTAAAAAGGTATAGGTGTCTTCCCCTGCCAATTCTAGCCCTTTCCCCAGTGTTTCCTAATTTCTGAAAATAGACTTCTTCCTCACACAAGCTTTCCCTTCTCTTGCCTCCACCTCTGAGCAAGAAGCTGATCAAAGAGGAAGTGGATAGGTTTAGCTCTGTAAATCCAACAGCTGTTTGGCTAAGACTGATAATCAAGTTACGGGTAAGGAAATGAGGTACTGGTTTCTCATGCAGTACTGCCACTGAAGCCCATTTCATGTTTTGCATGACTGAAGTGAGCAGGGTTTCACCCCCTCTTGGAATTGGTGATTCCCTTTCCAGCAGGCACGAAGCTTAATGTCTCTTTTTTTTTTTTGTGTTTTAACATAATTTTCTTCCCTCTGTACCCTCCCATCTCAATACAGTATTAAATTAGACCAATTTTCCTAGTTCATGCTTCAGTATAGCAATTGGAGTGTTTTAACTTTCATAAATTCAAATAAACTAATATTTAATAAAGTTCATGAATATTTTATACTTAGCCATTATAAGCTACATGGTAGAAAACACTTGGGTGCAATTGGGTGCAACAAGAAAGTACTTAAGGAACATCCTGTTGTGCCTATGTCAGACAAGCCTCAACTGAGAATCTCTTGTCTTTGATCATGAAATGTCAGACTACTCATGTTCTTTTAACGTAGAGCATACTGTGTGCCTTTCCCTTTCTGGCTGTACAGACTGCGCGTGCCTACAAACTAAAATCAGGTTGGGTACAATATGCACTCAGACCTAAGTCAATCAAGTGAATCCTGGTAGTCCTGGTCAAGTGATTTTTGTTTGTGCTCGAGTTCAGGACTGAGAACCGCATATTGAACTGAAATTTGGGAAACTTGGAAGCGTGCAGCCAAATAAAAATGTAATCTGAAAGCCGCAGTGGCTATATCCCTGTTAATTCTTATTAATACATTGGTTTTCTAGACAATCGTCATAGTGATATTGTAGATCGGTCTTGCTTTACAAGTTATTTCTGAGTTTAATTATTTGATGTAGAAGCTGTACACAGAGATGATCTACACTAGGGGTCAAAAGTAGCAGCTGTTCAACAATACACAGGACAAATCTGGTATAGAAAGTGGAAATGCGTATTGTGGAGTCTAGCTTAACCTGCAAGGGCGGTTGATGTCAGGAGGATAGAGTTACACAGATCAGAATTTTCTCTGCTGGTTGCGAAGGTCATACTAGTTCTGAGAGGAAAATGTGGGATCAGTATAGGGTTACAATGCCACCTATACAGTCTGCACTAGGAGTACACTGGGCCCCTGGCTTAGTCCTAGCAGGCACGGAGAGCATCTCCTTCTGACCTGCTGTCATCACTGCTTCCTACTGGGCTGGGTTCGTTTCCACTTACAAGCATCTTCTAGCTGAGATATTCTCTGAAGTGTTTTGTTCCAAGCATCAATCTACTCTAGTGCTCCTTATTTTATGAAATGCAGCAGAATGATGCCTCACAGCATGGTCTTGGCTATCAGCTAAGAGAATTTGTTTTTCCTGTTGCTAGAAGCACTGGGGAGGCAGTGAAAAGTCCTCTCTATGGAACTGTTGTTTTTTATCTGCCTCCAAACTTTGCTGGTGTGTTGCAGTTTGACTTGAAGATTTCTCTGGCTGACTTGAGTGTAATACTTAAAAACTGAATGATGAATAACTTTTTTTGCAAGCTTCCGTGCAATGTGGAGTTTACTGATGATTCCTGGCTTCTTACTAAAGCTGGTAATTACTGCTTCTTTAACTGGTGGTTGATTTGCACCCTCTTGGGAAACCTAACATCTCTGAAAATGACAGTGCAGAAACTGCAGTCTTGACGATTTGCTTTTCACTTTCCAAGTTTTGTAGGCTTTGATTTATGACTGTCGACTAGACCACCAGAGCATGGTCTTCAAAGCCATAGTGCGCGTGTGTGTGTGACTGCAAAGGCATACATCTGTATATCAGTTTTTAACTGTTCGGCTGCTGCTTAAGACAAACTTGTCTATTTTAACTGAAAATAAGGGGAGAGGCTGTTGCTGAAATTTGCTCTATGTGCTTACATGGGGAAATTAAGCCAACTAAGAGCCATTGGGATAGAGTGTATTGCAAAAAAAAAAAAAAAAATTTAGATACATTCCTGCTCATTACTACCTGCTGTAGTTTAGATTTGGAGCTGGTTAATGAAGGGAGATGCTTCCAAAAAAGGAGTGTGCTCTTCTGGATACAGTAGCCAAAAAAGTGTAGGAAACACTTCTTGCTGACACTCCACTTGCTTACCTGGTAAATGGCTTGATTGTTAAGATCCAGCCTCCGGCTTTTATAACTAGCCCATGCACTAAACTGGCAAATACCAGTGTTCACCAATTACCTAAATTAAATCTGGGTCACACATCTCATCTCCTGTTTCTTGTTTGCTTTGAATGAATCCAAAAGTACTGCTAACAGCTGGAATCCCTGCTGAGGCCAGTTTGATCTGCTCTGGAGCTGCTCCAGCCAGTGCTCTGATAAAGCTTGATATCGTTTCAACAGGCTCTAGGAGGACCACAATGATTTCCCGTCATTGTTTAAGGTTTCATTCAAATATTCACCATGCCAGGAAAAAGGATATTTCACTTCTGCTTTTCTCCCTTCGCTGCTGCTACTAGAAAACTTTTTTTCTCTTTTTCTTTTCTTAAAGTTAAGCTAGAGTGTGGCCAGTGCTTTTGGATTCTGTGGGAATTGCTCTACTCCTTCATCCCCAGGGACTCTGTGTGTTGTGGCTGCAAAAGGTGCATGCTGTAAATAAATAAATAATGCATCAATGTCTTGGAGTCAAAGCACATGTTCTGCTAAGAGAACATATTACGTGGAGGAGGCCGGGGAAAACTCTGGCCCTCTGCCCAGATTTTGGTAGTAAGTAAAACACCTAAATCCCTTTAAGGATCTGGCCTGCAGTCTGTTATTCTTAAGCAGCTTTTTAATTGTGGCGTTAAAAAATAGTAGTAATATTTTTGATTTTTAGGCAGTTCAGTAATCCTGGAGTAATGTCTGCTTTCCAAAGAGAGCATAATTTAGTGTTGTGCATTGATTTAAAAATGGGGTTATTACCAGTCAACAAAGTTTTATTCCCACCGTGCATCATCCCGCTGGCATGATTAGCAGAGCTCTGCTGAGCCAGGCCCTGTGCTGTGCTTGCTGCGGAGATGAGCCCCCGGTGCAGCCCTCCTCCCTGCCTGTCTGCCGGCATCGCTGCCCCCTCTCCTCTGCTCTCTCAGCTCCCGGGGTCATGTTCCCCAGCATATGAGGATCAGGTTTAGCCAAAGGTTACTATTTTGATTGTTTGACCTAATCCAGCTCGCTGGGCATGGGATGGGTGAAGGGTGCGCCAGTGTGAGCTGCTGTGCTAGCAGCTGGGATGGGGGGAATGCATGAGGGAGGTTATCCTCCCCAGTGAGAGTACAGCTCACTTGGACCATTTCTCCATTGCAGTTACAAGTGGCTTGTGGTTTCCGTCAGGCTTACTTCCAGTGCTAGGCTTGGACTGGCCCTTACTGCCGTTATGAGGCTGATGGTGAAATGTGAATTCAGCTGCAGAGCTGTTTGTAACAGCAGAATGACAACAGAGCAAACAGGGCCTACAGCAAGGCATCTAGCTGACTGCCAGGCATGATAGAAGAGGGCTTATTACTGGGAATTAAGGGTACTCACTTCAGTGTAGTTTCCTACCCTGGTGAGCCACCATCTCCAAAGCAGCTGTGGCTTGAGGTGTTGGGGCGAGGAGCAGGCTCTGGTGACTTACTGGTGCCTGCAGGTACCACTTGCTGGTGCTTGTGGGGCAGAAGGAAAGTCAATTCATACATGGCTTGAGATACAGAGCAGTATTTTTGCAGCTGTATGTGTACACCTGTCCTAATTGGCCAACTCCTGTGAGTAGACTTTCATTCTTGGTAGCAGAGGGTCCAAGGGATCCACTGCGCTGGCTGGCAGTAACTTCTGTGCCAGTGTTTGTTGGCCCAGTAAAATTACCTTTGATTTAAGCAGCATGTGCTATACTCTATCTGGTCATGTGTCCCATGAGGACTGCATGGCTTTAGCATGTGCTAGGAAGCAGAAAATAAGGCCTCTGAGGTTCCTAGATAAAAATTTCTGTTGCTCATGGTAAAGCCTATACTGTCAATCTTCAATGAGGTCAACTGTCCTTGGAAGATTATTAGGGGCAGGTCGTGCAAATGGTGCACAATCACATCCTCGTTCTGTGGGACAGGCATGTACTGTACTCTTGTATCCAGAGTTTGGATGTTATGTTTTGAATGGATGGAAAACTAGATGGGTAAAAACTGGCTGGATGGTTGGGCTTAGAGGATGGTGGTTCATCAGTCGTATTATACCTAAAAGGCTGGTAACAAATGGAGCACCATGCGGGTCTGTCACGGAACCTGACCTGTTAACCACTTCTGTCAGTAAGCAGATGTCACCGAAGCAGATAGCAGAATGCATTCTCATCAGTTGTGGAGATGACACCAAACTGAGGACCACTTGATGCACTGGAGGGCAAGGCTGCCACCTAAAGAGACCCAGATGGGCTGGAGAAACAAGCCAATGGCAACTTTTATGAAATTAAACATGGACAAATGCAAAGTCCTGCCCGTGGGAAGAAAGAGCCCCTTGCAGCAGTACATGCTGGGGACTGCCAGGCTGGGGAGCAGCTCTGCTCCGAAGTGGAGCCTGGAAACCCTAATGGTCTTGGTGGGCAGTGGGCTGAATGTGAGCCTGCAGTGTGCTCCCTGCACAACAGCATCCAGGGCAACAGTTGCAGGAATACAGTTGGTAGATTGAGGGGAGTGACTATTGCCCTCTACTCAGCGCTGGGAGACCACATCTGTATACTGTGTCCAGTTTTCCAACCAAGCTTAGCCCATCATATCCCATAGCTCTTGCTGCTACTACTGGCAAGTGATGAAAGGAGATGTCAGAGGAGTGGGAACAAGACTTCTATTGCCACAGCTTTAGTGGAGTTAAACTCCAAGGAAGTGACTGCTATCACTAGCAAGTAGTCCCAATAGTGAAGAAATGACTCTGAGACAAAGGTCTGGTACCCTGCCAGCAGTCTCACCTTCTCTTCCCTGAATCTTGCTGAGGCTGCTAGTGGTGTCAACTCAAGTTTAATACGTTTTTGCTGTAAAAACCCTTTTGAGACCTATTGACTGTCGTGTGGTTTGGAGTAATTCATGTTAGGCTTATCTTGTTGTTCAAGGTGAAATTTAAACAAACTGTGAATTAAGTGATTGTATCAGCAAGTCTGGAGATGATCAAAGAGAGAAGTATGTTTCTGAAAGGTGTTTGGTTGGTTCTGGTTCAGTCCATGAAAGCAAACATGCACTGCCTTGTGCAAACACAGCACAAAGGAGTTGCAGACTTTTGCAGACTTTGCTCTGTGGACTTTTACTCACACCTCCTAGGGATCTTTACTTTGTGTTGGACCATAGGGATGTCTAGGACAAGGACTGGAAGATATTAATAGAGGAAGACAGTGGTAGTAAGGCATGACGTGCTGGGTTTGCTTTCTGCTTTCATTATGATTGTCAATCAGTTTTGCACTGACTGCTTGGCTTTAGAAACCCAAGCAAACTTTATTTGAAACTACCTTGAAGTCACGTAGCTTGTAGAGAACAATAAACTCGTACCATACATGCCAGTGTTTTAGTTTAATTCATTTTTTTTCTCCTTGTTTAATGTATATATTGTGAAATATGAAGGGTATTTACTTCCAGTTTGGAATTTCACACTGACTCACCCAGTGAGAGAAGCTTGTGCAAAGATACCTTCTGGTGGTATCTGCTGTAGTTTTCAGACTGATTGTCTGAAAAGTGCTCAGCCAAACTGGTGGTGGGATACTTAACAAATTAAAACTGAAGGTGGGCATCTTGTAGAATTTATTTTTTTACACTCTTCATCTTTCATTCAGGCTATGGTTGCTTGCTATCCTGGAAATGGAACTGGGTATGTTCGTCATGTGGACAATCCAAATGGCGATGGGCGCTGCATCACCTGTATTTATTACCTGAATAAGAACTGGGACTCCAAGGTGAGTAAGCCATGGGGTCAAGGCGTGGAACATGAGGGGAAGTCTACTTCAGAAACAGCTTTGGAGCTGTCTGTTGCTTCTGTGAACTCAAGTGAACTTTTGAACAGCTGGTCCATTCTTCATCTCTACATTTATTTTCTTGGTGTTTATGGCAACCGTTTGGAAGTAGGAATCAGAACTGTTGCCTTATCATTCTGTCTCCCATCCCACACACATACTGTTTTGTTGCTGTAGAATAAAGCTTCTAAGCAGTGGCCTGTTGACTGTTATGATTTGTTTAGAGGAAAGAGCCATGAAGCACTAGAAAGAAAAACATAATCCACTAAGGAGTAAGTGGATTCTGGGAGCAGAATGAAATGACAGCCCAAATTTGGGACTTTAGGACTCTTGATATTGTTCCTTTGGGCTAACCTGCAGAAGTTCTTCAGGCAGTTGCCTTTGATATTCTCACCTAGTGATGGGGCTTAGTAAGAAGAACAAGCACATGGCTTGGTTTGTCTTCTCCATCTTTGACTTCACCAGTGGGTCTCTTGACAGGACAGTGCTCTTGTTTCTGCCTTTATTACTATAAGGCAATAAAGTCAGCCTTGAATTTACCATACCTTTAAGTTAGAAAAGAAAGAAGGGTTTGTAAAATTGCAGGATGTCTCTTTACACTTCTGGTGTCATAATGCGGGACAAACCATTCACATGGATTATTTATGGAAAATTGCCCAGTGTTTTTGTCTCTCTAGCCTGTCTTGGTCACTTGAGGAGGATACTCTTTAAGCCTATGTAAATAGTATGAACCCCCAAAAGTGAGTTCAGATATAGAGGCAATGTCACTGAAAAATGCACTGCTGGAGGAAAACTTATTCCTTTACAGAGACTATGACAGTGAGACATCTCAATGTAATAAAATGAAGGTGGAGATGTGGGAGGAGATGCAAATATCCAATTTATTTTGTGCACTACACTCTTATTCTAATAGTGAGGAAGCACCCAAGTGGACACTAAGAAGGCTAACTGAAATCCAAGACACTGCTGGAGAGTATTACGTGGATGTGATGGTAATTTTATCCAAATATATTCTGGAGGAGATGCAATATAACCATGCTGGCCTTTAAAAGCAACTGTGTTGCTTTAAACCTAACCTAATGGTTTCTCACTGAGATGTGCAGGCTGCATGGAAGTACTAAGTCAGAGCAGTGCTGGGTTGACAGCATCTTCCCTGCGCTCTGTGGTGCAGCATAAAAGCCTCCAAAGAGCCCTGTAACAGCAGCAGGGAGGAGGCAGAGTTCATCTGTATTTTTGGAAGTTTCTACAGTGCATGCAAATCACCAGACTTTTTTCCCTGAAACTCATGGCACATGGAAAGAGACAGATGATGTAGTAGAGAAACCAGGCTATGTCACAAATAGGGAAGAGATTGGCTGGGAGGCACAATGCATTTATGAGAAGTTTAGTACAAATCCAACAACTGGAACAGGCTTCACTCTTCCCAGGGTGTAAATGTTAAGTCCTGTATGATCAGATTCAGGCTCTGAAAAACCATAAGCAGTGTCTAGCAACTACTGGGAGGAGAGTCTGATCTTGGACTGGTCAGGTGGAGCACCCTTACCTGCCTTGTGGTATTCGCTGGTTCTAGAGATGTGACTGGGAGCTCGGAAGTTTCCCAGTGTTTGTTACAGGACCAATGTTGTCTTTATCTTGGTTCATTTATATTGGCCAGATATTTATGCTGAAACATTACAAACTGTTTGGGAAAGTCTGGGTGGCTGAGAGATTTGGTGTACGGTTTTTTCCGGTGTCGTCATGTAGCTGTCTTAGTTATCATTAGATGTTTATTCCCTGTTTGTTGGGTGCTGAGGAGGGAAAAATAAGTCATTGTTTGCATGAATGTGTGGGTGTTTGTATGTGTAAAAAGCAACCTTTCCTTTTCTTGCAGCTGCATGGTGGAATTCTTCGGATATTCCCAGAAGGAAAATCCTATGTAGCAGATGTTGAGCCAATTTTTGACCGATTACTTTTTTTTTGGTCAGATCGAAGGAATCCACATGAAGTCCAGCCTTCTTATGCAACAAGGTAAGTAGCATATTTAGTATTGATATTTGACCAGGAAAAAGCAAAGCATCTCTTCTGCTAAGACTTGTACCTAAAATTATGGCCATCATGTGTTTGTTTAAATAAACATGTGCGTAAAAAAGACAGCTACATTTTGAGTGGATTTTGTCTTTTTGAGTCTCTGGGAAATGAGAAAGAACAAGCTTGAATGGTAAGATTCCTTGTGTGATAGGGGGAAAAAAAGCTCTTTAACCATTGGCAGGAGAAATCTTCCAAGCCAAGCGTAGCTATTTAGCTGGGAGATGCTGTGTTATACTTTTGCCCTTGTAACACTATAGGGATTCTTGGGGCTACCATCTGTCAACAGGCTATGAAAAGATGATGTGCTGCAGGGCAACCCCCAAGCTGCCTGCAGGCATCTCAGGACAGAAAAACAGGCAAAGATCTGTAAGCTACTTTTGCCCTCTGTTGCCAGGGCCTCTGCACTTTTGTGTCTCTAAGCAGAAATTCTCACCTATGTTTCTATCTTACTTGATAAAATATGCATTTAAAATACTGTCTCTATTTGTCTATAAAAATGTGCGATTTGCATCCTATTCTTTTATCTACAAATCCAGTTTTGTTTTTTGCTTTCTGCATGAGCGTGAAACTCCAGGGCTCCATTTTAACAGGAAAAGTTGAAGCAAACACAATATTTCTTTCTTTTATAGATATGCCATGACGGTGTGGTATTTTGATGCCGAAGAAAGAGCAGAAGCCAAAAAAAAATTCAGGAACTTAACAGGTATGATTCTTTTGTAAGTGTTCACCAGAAGGAATTTAGTGCATTTGGATATTTCCAAAGCCAGAGACAGACTGGGAATAACTCTGTAGGTGGGTATGACACTCATTTTTAGAAAGCTTTTTAATATCTTATCACTAATCAGTTATTTTGTGCAAAGTGGAGAGGTGGTGACAGAAGAAGGTTCAGGCCTCAGTGTCCCTGATGAGCATGATGGGGAACATGGGAGAGGCGGTTTCTGATTTCTCTCCCAAATGGCTGTGGAGATTTTCTCCCACCCCAGGTGGCTGCTCCAGTCACTGGAAGTCTCTAAGCTCCTCTTTTGTTATTTAGGAAGTATATTTTGTCTTCTCTGAACTTTTGTTCAGCACAAAGTCATAAGACTTACACAAGCAGTTTCATAATCATGTTCTATAAATAATCTAGCTGAATAGGGCTTGTCTTCCATATTAATGAAGGCAGGCAGGGCTTGCAATAGTGCAAAAGGGATTTGTATTTAATTTACAAGTAATTTCTGAATGGGGGTGTTCATAATGACATAGTTTATGTATAGTTTATAAGTTAGAAAGAAACTAAGTTTAGAAATATATATAAGTGCATCTTTTGGCAGGCAGTTGCTAGAGTAGCTGTGATCATGGTGTGCTTCAAGAGCTACCTACGTTGAGCTAGGTCTCACTGGTAGCTTAAAGTCAGCCAGAGATACTTCTGCAGAAGCCCTTGAAGAGGTGACCCCAGCTTTCCTAACAGCAGCCACACTGCCTGCTACTGTAGTAATGGGCTGAGTTGTCCAGATGTGCTCCAACACCCTACCTGGGGCTATGCTTAAAGGTTTGCTGTCTGGAGCGGTTTAAGATGTGGTTTTCAGGGACTGCCTCAGGCAATTCCTCAAAATACAGTATGGAGAGCATTCCTCTTTTTAAAAAAAATGTGTACTGTGTGGCTGGAGACCAGCAAAGTCGTAATTAGTCAAATGCTTTTCAAAACGGACTCTTGTCATCTGTGTAGCTGGTATGCAAAGCAAATACTGGCTTGACCCTTAGAGGGTATCATGAGCAGTGGGCCAAGGCGGGAGGGAAAAGTATCTCCAATCTGGAGTCTGAAAGTTTTTTTGAGCTACTTAAATATTGCATGAGTTGTCTTCAGTTTCAACAGAGCAAATGTACAGGAATGACATGGTATGACTATCCTGTTAACGTGCTGTGGATTTGTACAGCATTTCAGTCCATGTAATGGATTCATGTAATGAGTCAGAGATGGAAAGTGCTGCCCATTGAAAACAAACCATCTTTATTCCATTTCTGAGTTTTCAGATGAATGCTGTCAGAACTCTCTGGCTTAACAGCCTCTCCTTTTTCTTCACCTTTTCTATGTAGATGCAAGGAAGAGAGAAGCACCTCTTAATGAAGACTAATCAACTGTTCCTGAACTCTTTGTGAGGAAATAAGATCCCAAAGATGACTTCAATTTCCAGCAAACAAGGCCAAATTCTTGTTATGCACAAGAATGCACTGGTTGTATCTAGCACGTGCATCTTACATTGATGGTACTTAAGGCAGCCTCCTGTCATGCCTGCATCTGGCAGAAGCAACACTTGTTTTCTATTTGCGTTTTGCTGGAAAGAGTAACCAGGGTTTTGTTTTTTTTTTTTTTTTAAAAAAAAAAAGAGTATCACTAAGCCTAGTGGCAGTGGCTCAGCCAACTGGCTTTTGGTCACTCTTGTAACCAAGATAACAACCATTGGAACTTGTGGTAAAAACCTGAATCTTATTTGCACTTTATGGGGTGGAGGGAAAGATATCTAGCTCAGTGGGAAGGAACTTTACAAGTTTAAAATCTGTGGCAGACTGCTAAGGGGCAAGGAGAGTTATTGGAAATGCAAAATTAAACTGGATTTTTGTAGTGTCATCTTATGGTCTGTCCCACATGGGCCTGTTGATGTACTGTTCATCACTTTGCTGCACAGAACATTGGCTCAGCTCTCTGATAACATGACTTTCCAAACAGATTTTTGTCTACGCAGTCATCACGTTTCCTGGATTTTGTTTTCTTTTCAAGACTCGCGTTCTAGCTGTGCGGTTGTGCTGCCCTTTTTGTCCCAGGACTGAGGGGGAAGAAGTCCACAACTTTGTAAAACCATTTCCTTTCTGTTCTGAGTGGGATGGGTTGTATGTTTTCTATTTTCACAGTTTGGTAAAGCATCAGTTTTCTCCCAAAAGTCTGGTGAGCTTGGAAGGCTAATGGCACACAATGCATTGGCACTAAGGGCCCATGATACATAGAGTTAATTGTTGTTTTTGTGACTTCTCCATCTACTATGTTTTGTATGAGACAGATATGAATCTGAAAGGAAAAGATACGTCTGGCAGTCTGACAAATGTATGATAAATAATGGGTAGCTTAGACTTGATTTCTATGCTGCTTATCCTTAGTTAACATCCTTAGTTAACACCCTTGTTTAACTTTGCATGTGTATGTAATTTGAATGAAGCAGCGAGTCCATTTCCATTGTTCTGTTACGCCAGGTAACTATTTTTGCTGTGCCCAAGCCATGAGTTCAGAGTTATTGAAATGGAAAAGTGTATACTTTTTTCTGTTTTTCTAAACTTATTAGACTCAATGAGTAACTGGTGAGCTATCTCCAATCTACCTAAGCTTCTATAACCAGCACTTACTCGGCAGTTCAGAATAGCTCTTAATGAAGCTGGGAGCTGGCGGTGGATTTATCACTCACACTAATTGTTCTCAACCTAATACATGTACTAGCATTCGTTTTTGTCTCCTGTGGTCAGTGTGTGTCAGACCCTGCTGACTGTTCCAAAGAGATGCCCTCTTCAGTGTCCCATATTTTGCTGTGCCACCTGCCCACAGTGGAGAAGATGGCCTGTCCAAACTGCCAGCCCCTGCACCAGTTCACCGTGCTGTGCTGGGCTGTTCTACTAGTGGTGGGTCTGTGGGCCAGCTCTGTCACGTTTGAGCTAGGGAATGAAAAGGTAGTGTGCAATGACAACTATTAGATGTCAGTGACAGAAGGGTAGCAGCTGCATAGGACAGAAAATAAATAACTTTCATGACAAAAAAATGTTAATAGAAATGGAGTATTTTTTTAAGCAGGTCTGTCTCTTAAAAAAAAAATAATGCTGGGCATCCTTGAGCCTGTCCTTGAATTCTGAATGTAAATACAGTAGTGCTAAGAAATCCCTCACTCTCTCTGGCTTCTCCCAGAGATCCAGCTATGGTCTTATAGGCTGGACTTGGTTCAGCCTGACCACTGTGCACCTTAAGAGAGGAATATGAGGGAACATGTGTGACAAATATTCTTATAGCTCAAGACTAGAAAAAAGCAAATAATCTGATCAATGTCTTTTAATGTTAGGAAAAACATTATTTCACTACAGTTCCTTCTAACTAGCACAACAGACTTGAAGGAAACAACTTGAAATTCTCATTCCTCAGTGTTCATGTGGGTGGAGAAAGAGTTAGGGCTCTTCCCTGAGAGTGACAGGTAACCCTTTAAAAGATGGTAAATTTTGAAAAGAGGAGGAGCGTGGAATTATTATTTGAAAAGGAGAGGAAGGAACCCAACATGATATGCAAAGTTAATAATAGCATGTAAATTTGAAACTCCTACACTATTTTAAAGGGGGCAAAGACAGCTAAAGTGGAGTAGAGGAAGTCTTGCTTTGCCTTTAGAAGCTGTAACCTTAAAATGCACTAGAAAGAGATGTTGGTACACATCTCACTGGAGCCTGGAACAGTGGAAAAATAATGGGGTAGGAGAGGAGAGGCCTTGTATAAAGATTGAAAAAGAAAGGTACTTCAGTTACCACTATTGCTACCAGCTGGCTTCAGCAGTGGTCAGCAACATGTGCGTGGTGGATAGAGCACACAGCAGTGTCGATGCATTTATTGTAAATAAAGTACATATTTTCATTTTTAGCCAATATCTTCCTGATCTAGATAAATAACAATTATTTTGTGGCAGAGGGCATTGTCTTTTTCTTTATTAACACATATAATTAATTACAAAAAAGTTGACGGCACAGGATTTTGACACCAATTCCTCAGTCCTGTTCCAGATCTTTACTTAATTTCCAGATTGGTGGAATGATCTCCTTGAAGATGCTGTAGTTTAATTTGGTGGGAGTGGGTGGGGTGTTGGTCATGCAGGAATCCAAGAGCTTGATGTTTGCTACACTGACTTCTCTTACTTATCTCTGGAACTGTTGCAAACCGCTCTGCAAGAATGGATTGTCTGAAGAGCTGCAGTAGGGAATGCATTTCAAGGAGACTCTTTCCTTTCCTTTTGTTTTGTCTTCATGGCAAACTGTTTGAAACATCTATGGCTAAACAGTACTTGTCACCCAGTTGTGAAAAAGAGTATTTTCTCTAAGGCATTTAATTTTCAGTCCTCCAAAAGTTTTGTGGGGTTTTTTTTCAACCTTTAGGTAATGTGCCTTCATCATTCATATCTGTGAAGATGTTACATGCCACAAGTGCATGTCATGCAATTTTTTAATGAGTCTTTAAGAAATACGGTTGCCTTTCTGAATGCAATTGCATTGGAAAAATATGCAGAAACACCAAGTCACAATTTCTGACGGATGGGGTACTGAAAATCAAGAGACTATTTTTGTTGAACCTGTAACCGCTAGCCTTTTGAGCAAAGTAGCCTCTAATAAATCTTATTGTCTCTAGATTACTTCTGGTTCTATGAGGAATGGCCTCTGCAAAGTAGCATCTAAAGAGATCCACTCTTTTTCCTTTTATCTTTAAACAGTTTTAGTCCTTTCCTATTGCATTTTTAAAAAATGTTGGAATATATTATATGCATTTGTTGTTGTTGTTGCAAAATAGCTGGCTCTAACACCACTTGCATCTAGAAGAAAATGTATCTATTTGCAGGCAAATAACTAGTTCTACTTTGACTGTGCTGTACTCCCAGCAGATATGAGAGTGAGTTATGACTACATCTTCTCTTGTCAGGTTGTATGCTGGTCAACAATGCTGACACTTTGCATCGGACTGGTGTAGAAACTGCTAGTAGTATTTTACCATACATCACATTTTGTGTTCCTGTTACTGTTAAAAAGAAAATGTGGCAGGAGTCAATAAACACTGGGTCATGTTAAACGTTGTCCTGTACAAATCTTTTCAGTCTTGTGTCTTACCGTGGCCAGGGTTGCAGCGGGTGGGTGCAGTGCCACACAGCTGGATGAAGGGTGGTGGCACTGCCCAGAGGTGACACCGGAATCTGTGGCTGCCACCATCCTCTGCTGTCTGGGAGATGCTGTTGCCATCAGCTTGGCACTTTTCCTTCGTCGCTTCCTGCTATTTTGAAGTTATTTACCTTGCTAGTGACTCTCTCCTTGAAATGCCTATTTGTTTTCATGCTTCTGTTGAACCAGATAACATTCTCATGATTCAATTGTTGTCTGTTAAGTTTTATTTTTAACAGCATTCATATCCTCCCCCTGCTAGTTTTCCAGCCTGAGTTCCATAGTTTTGTCCTGCAGCTGCGGGGGAGGCTTCTCCTCACTCCCACTAACATTGCAGTTGAATCAAAGCCAGGACATTTTCACTCATCTGTTAAAGTACCGTGATTTTTATTTTATTTTATTTTATTTTGCAATATTGTGAATAGTGGGAATTTCCTTTCCCTATTTAAGGGCACTTTCTATTGTGGAGGGCTTGGATTTGACTCTTTTGTTTGTTTTGGTTTTTTGTTTGTTTGTTTTTGTTTTCTTAGAGAAGAGAATTCTAGATAATTTCCCACTTCTTTAAGCATTTATTTTAAACAGAGGAGTGCTTAGAGCATGTGGAGAAGACCTAAGGAAAGCAGAAAGGTTTCTCTACTGAGCAAGGGCTTGTAGGGACAGCTTGAGAAGAAGCTGACCATCGGCCATCCAACTGCCAAGGACTTGTCTTTTGTCTGAACTCTGACTAAACTTTCTCTCAGAAAATATGCTTGTGGTAATTGTTGTCTCACAGCTATTTAGGGGTCCCTTTCCTCCCCCACCTACCCAAAGGGACAGGGCTAAATATACTTGCACTGACAATTCCCATGACTCTTTAGAACACATCTGATATCAGAAGTTGCACTGAAAATTACAAAGTAGCATGACAGTGGATGAGAGGTTAGTAAAAATTGATTCCCCTTTCCCACATAATTTTGTCTCTGTGGAATACTTCCACTTCAGAGAGTTGGTAAAACTCCTATCCTCCTTCACAAAGTGTAGCTAGAATTTTTTTTTTTCTTGTGGGAAGAGGGAATAATTTCATCTCCATGTGTGCTTACTTTAAACAATTCTGGGAATACTAAATAAATTACACTGTACCAACCATGTGGGTGCTGCAGCACCCAGTACTGTAATGCCTTCCTCTTGTGAGCACTTAAAGATTAAAATCCCTCCAGAGCATGGAAGCAGAGGAAATAGAGGTCTGGAAAAGAAGAAAAAAAACCAAAACACAGTGGGATGATTATGCATATGGGAATCAGCAGGGGCTGTTTCCCCTTCCATGCAAGCCCTTGCAGCTGGAGCCAGGAGCTGGGGGATCTTGTTTCGCCTCAGCACGGGTCAGCCATTCACACCTCTCCTGCCTCGAAGGAGAGTGCCCAAGTGCCTCCCTGGGCTGTGAGCATGGGCACATCCCAGACCCAGCTATGTGGGGTGGCAATAGCATCGCTGTTGCTGGTGAGCTTTGCGGAGCACTGGGTGAGACAGCACCTTGGGGTATCTGTTGGTGTACAGCCCTGCCACCCCTCACAGGGTGAACCACACAAGCACCCAGTCCCTGCTAGCCACCCCTGTCCACAACTCACGTCCCACCCTCTTATGACAAATGACTGGTTTTATCCCAACTGTATTTTGGCTTCCTTTCTGTGGAGTGAGGCTGTCCCTGCAGCTCTGCCACTGCTGCCCTACCTGGGTCAGCCGTAGCGACAAAGTTCATGTTGGCGGTGGAGAAAAGCTGCTTTTGGAGCCAAACCCCAGTTATCCCCAAGGAGAGGGCCCAGCCCTGAGCACACACGGACGGCACTGCGGTGGCCTGTGCAGAGGCCAGCTGCCCACACTCTTCAGGCTGGGTTGACCCCTGGCAGAGGACTTCGAGCTGTTAAAGTTTATGAAAGATGACATTACTGTCACTAGTCCCCCTCACTCGCTCTGATACTGGTACCAGAAACCAGCTACATCCCTGCACGCTGTAACAGAGACTCAGCAGCCTCTGCCTATGGGAAGTGGGAAAGTAAAAGCATCCGAGGCTGGGCTGGGCTCGGCAGGCACATGAGTATGCAAGCTTGTGAGTGTGTGTTTGTTTCCCTGTGCAGCTAGAGGGAAGCCTGATTTCCAGGTAGAATTCATTTGAGAAAACTGGAAGTCATTCCTCTGCTACCAACTAATGCTGGTAATACAAGCCAGTTCTTTTTCCTAAAAGGACTGCAAAATGAAACCACATAGTGTATCTTTTGAAAGCAGAATAATTTTGACAGCAGTAATTTTACCATCAAGACTTTGTTACAGCTCAGCTAGCCTCCCAGGCTTTTTCCCTCACTGCTGTTACTGTTGTGTTTTCTAGCGTACAGGAGAGACTCATTCCCTTTGCCAGGACTGACACAGGAGCAGATCTGTAGTTAAAATATTTACTGTTCCTGAAAGGTGTGTGTTTGAAGTTGTGGATTTTTTAAAAATTTTCTTAAGTAAACTGAAAGAGACACAGTTACAAAAACATAAAAGAACAGCATCTGCTCATGATGTAACTAAAACTTACTAGCGCTGGTCTCACAGGGGAGCCGGCTTAGGCTGCAGCTCTGCAGCGCTGTTGTAAACCACAGCAGCCCCCAGCTCTCCTGCCTGGTCGTCTGCCAACTGTTTTGCAACATGGCACTACTGCATGGCAGCCAGGAGCATGCAAAGTGGGAAATAAAACTGGTGCTATGGCTGCTATCACACTGTTACCATCTCTGTGTTGGTTTAACTCAACTGCATCTCATCTGTCATCAAATGCCTCCATGAGGGGAAGTTCATCTGCAGACTGTTCTACAGAGGCTGCCTGTGATGGGCCTGAGAACTCTGAAAAATTCCCAAAGAGGTTAATGCTCTTACCCGGGACTCAAGGCCTTTGCCCACCTACCTGCATGCCACCTGCCCCTCACCATGAGCTGCTGAGCTGTTGGGAATGAGCCCCTGAGCTCCATCCCGATGAGGCCAATGGCCCTGGGTGAGCTTCATCAGCCTCAGGCAGTGTCCTGCATGACTGTAAGCACGCGTCCCTGTTGCGCTGTGACCTCAGGGTTTGGAGGGGCCTTCTGAGCCTATGGCCGAGGTGTTGGCCAGACCTAATGGCAGAGATAAGAAAGGACTGTCCATTAGTGTGGAAACCTGAAACAAACATAAAAACTTTTGAAATCGAGGAAAACTGCATTACGCTTTCATCTTTAATCTGAAAGGAAAAGAGAAAGAGAGAGAAAAATAAAAAAAAATATTAAATAAAAAAAACCAAAAAAGAGATTGACACTTCACATTTGGCCAAAAGCTCAGGCTTGATCAACCTGCCAATCATGCTATTTCTAACCACGTGCAAAGCACCCAAGAGCGCTTGGTATTTGCCTGTAGCAGTACTGTAAAGTCTTCTGATCACTCGTGAGCAAAGCCTACCATCCTCCTCAGTGACTGATACCCCAATACAGTGAAGAAAATGCTGTGGTTTTTTTTTCCCCCCAAAGAGAGAGAAAATAATTTACATTTTATGTTGCAAATATCTTTGTGTTTAAATGTATGTTGTGTTTGTGTGAAATAAAAGAGAAACTAATCAAGGCTTGGTTTTCTTCTTGAACTGGAATTGAAAACACTTCCAGAGAAGTAAGAAAAGAAGATGTAATGGCATTGTTTTTTTTTTTTCTGGTAGGGGGAGAAACTGGATCCTTAAAGCAAGGAGAGAATTAGAGATCCCATGTTGTATTTAGGCACGCTGTCTTGTTGGCTAGTCTATACAGAGAGCAGAAAGTTACTATACAAAATGATTTTACGCAGGATATAATGGGGATAAATGGCAATAGCATTGCTGGTTCAAACCCAGTGCAGCAGCTGCCACTGCATTTGGCAGGACCCTTGAGTGCGCAGCTGGGGCTGCACCCAGGGTGCCTGTGGGTTGCAGGTGGGTGGTTTGTCTCCCTCAGAGGGGGGACCACTTAGGCAGTGGAACCCACTGACACCTGAGCTCAGGGACACACTCAGATGTCAGCTGCTGGGCCCTGCCAAGACATAGGCAGTGGAGGCAGTGGGAGAAGCACAGATCCAACGCCTGAAGCAAGTATTTAGAAAATAAGGGTTCTCATGCTACTAGCTTAAGGGGCAATTGGCAGAGGGATTTTGGGATCTCCTTGTAGATCTGCATATTTTAAGTACCACCGTTCTCTGGTATGTACAGCAATGCACAGGGGATACAGCCAATTTCACCAATTGCCCAGCAGGCTAGTCAGAAAAGTACCAGTAGCTGGAAATGAGCTGCAAAACATTCAGCTTTTCTACCCACATAAGCAAAGTTTTAATTTTCACTCATAAAAATATCCTAGCAAAGAAAAAAAGGTCGTAGGCAGGGAAACTTGGATTAAAGTTGCCCCAGACATGACTAAAAAGTTGGTCAGCTGCTTAAAAATGACTGGGCATCCCCTACAGAAGCCAGAGGTCATCTCTGTCAGGGACACGGTGCTGACCCAGGCGGGCCAGGTAAGGTGGCTGCGCTTGGGAAAGGTCTGGTCAGAATGTAACCTCAACGTAATGTTTTGGCATGCAGCGACAGTGGGTTGCTTTTTATTTACTAAACACTGTACTTCATGCCAGCTTTGACACTTGTCCCATCTTTATAGTGGTTCACTGGATGCCCTGTGTTCATCACTGTGATGTGACGAACACTGATGTGCACTGTGCACGTTACCCCATGCTCCAAACAAGGGAGAAGATGCCTGTTATTAAGAGGTACAAAGGGCTTCTTTTATAAGAAGAGAAAAAAGAAAGAAGAAGAAGAAAAAAAGACATCTGAACAGACATTTAGTAGGTGAAGGAAGAGGCTTAACAAACTTAAGCTTGGCTGTCTTCAGAGAGTTTTCAAAAGCTCACTGCAAACACTTCTGTTTCAAAGCTTATGCTCATTTATCTATGAGAAGCTAAACACTGGCTAATTCTTTAATTAGTTCCCAACCAGATGTTTTTCTCTGTAGCCAAGGCTTGCAACAGGATAATTATGTCTTTAGTTTAAAAACAAGTGTCAATACAGAAAGTTGTTTTGATTTCTTTTTCTTCAAATGTTTTACTTCCCCTTCTACCTAGATCCCACTCTGTTGGTCCTCGCCTGCAATATTGTCCTGGTTCTGGCTAGGATAGAGTTAATTTCCACCTGACCTCGGAGAGGAACTGGAGCTGGTGGCCAGGGGTGGCCGGGGGACACAGCTGGGATAGGTTACTAATTAGCCAACAGCTGGGATATTTTACTGTTCCATACCCTGTGACATCATGCTCAGTATATAAGTGAGGAGGATAGTACTGCAGGGGAGGTTCCTGCTACTTGGGAGAAAGCTGACCATTGGGATTCACTGTGAGCTCTTGTACTGTAAATTATGTGCTTCAATGCTTTCTGTTACTAGTTTTGTTTGCCTGTTTTCTATCTCTGTTGTGTTTTCTTCTGTAATTCTCTTAAACTTTTTTTTTTTATCTTAGCCCATGAGTTTTACTTTCTTTTCTTTACCAATTCTCCTCCCCATCTCACTGGAGGGTGAGGGGAGTGAGCAAGAGACTGTGTAGCTTGGTCCTGAGCAGGACTAAAGTATGACAAATGTCTTTCCTTTCTTTGGGAAAGGCTGCTTACTCTATTTTTAGCTCCCTGCGCTGCAATCCCAATGCATGGATGTGACCGGGCTAGAGCCAAGCTGATGTGGTAGCTGTGGTGCAGTCATATGATCATAGCACTTGGGGTGTGAATCCTTCCCAGGGCCAGGGAGATGGAGGACTCTAAGCCACCATCAGTTGAGCAGCTCAGCTTATTAAACTGTAATAATGAACGTGTGGCCCTGGATGCCCAAGTGATACACTGCATGCCAGAGACCTACATTTGGAGCTTCCCAAACTCCTACCTGCCACCACAGCTGAATACATTTATTTTAGCAAAGTTTGCAGAGCACCAAATCTCCTTCTAGTTGGTCAGGAGCTGCCTCAGTCTTGACAGTGCTCAGCAGACACAAATCTTCTGGACCTGGATCCCATGTGGACCATAGCAGGAGGGAGAGGAGCTGCCCTCTCTGCCCTTCTCTGGTCCCCAGTTGTCAGTGCACAAAGGCAGGATGCTGAAGGTGTGACAGCAGGCTGTCGTGGTTTTGTTTAGTGAGGGGGGGCCTAAGGTGGTAGCTTCTGTAGGAAACTGCTAGAAGTCGCTCCCCTTTGTTCAGGGGACTTGGCCAGGCCTAGGGCGGACCCGCTGCTGGCCAAGGCCGAGTCGATTGGTAGCAGAATGTCTCGTGATAACGCCTCTGCGATAACGTATTTAAGAATGGGAAAACAGAAAAAAAAAGAGAGAAGAGAAGATGTGAAGAAGCTGAGCGGGGGCAGAGGCGCAGAGGGGGAGGCGCAGGCCTCATGGGCCTTGCAGGCCTCACCCTCTGGCCTCTCGCCAGGCAGCCGACTGGGCCCGACTCGGTCCAGCCCGGCTGCAAGAAGTGGAGAGGAGATGAGAAGTGATGTAAAAAAGATCCTGAGAGACACCTACCAGCCTGTTGTGAGGAACGGCTGCAGACACCAAGGTCAGTTCAGAAGGAGGGGGAGGAGTAATGCGGCTCCTGGCCAAGATTCCCCTGCAGCCTGTGGTGACGACCATGGTGGAGCAGGTTGTCCCCCTGCAGCCCATGGAGGTCCACGGAGGAGCAGAGATCCACTTGGAGCCCGTGAAGGACCCCGCACCGGGGGAGGTGGATGCCTGAAGGCAGCTGTGGCCCGTGGAGGGCCCGCTGGGACAGCTGTTCTAGAGGGACTGCACCCGTGGAAGAGATGACCCACGCCGGAGCAGTTCCACAAAGGACTGTGGCCCGTGGGAGGGACCCCACGCTGGAGCAGGGGAGGAATGTGAGGAGTTCTTCCCCCGACCATGAAGCAGCGGCGTAAAACAACATATGATGAACTGACTGCAACCCCCATTCCCTCTTTCCCCCTGTGCCGCTCGGGAGGGGAAGGTAGTAGAGATAATGTTAAGCCCGGGAAGAGGGAGGGGTGGATGGAGGTTATCTTGTTCTCTGTCTCATTATCCTGCTGTTTGTAGTAATAAATTAATAGTTTTCTTCAAGTCGAGTCTGTTTTGCCCGTGACGGTAACTTTAAGGATTTCTCCCTGTCCTTATCTCAAACCTCGAGCCGTTTTTCCTTATATTTTCTCTCCCTGTTCTCTTGGAGTGTGGGGGGAGTGAGAGAGAGACTGCGTAGTCTGGTCCGATCGGGGCTGAACTACGACACAGGCTTACCCAAGGAGATTCAAACTGGCTTCATTTACCCACTGGGAGAAGATTCTGAGCATTAGGCTACACAGAGTGTCCTTGTTGTGAGGGAGTGTGATCTTTCTGGTTAACCTGTTGAAGCTGCTCCATTTCTGAGGGAATAAATACATTTTCATGGACTTAAGAGCAAACTTATCTGAACTGGAATATTGTGGCTTATCTGCCTTCAAGAAAGATAAGGATAAAAAATGTTCTTTTATCAGTCCACTGGAGAAAATAAGTATGATCAGAGATCTAGAAAATATGGTGGGTACCCCATCCCTGGAAACATTTAAGGGCAGGCTGTCTGAGGCTCTGAGCAACCTGATCTAGTCAGGGATGTCCCTGCTCCTTGCAGGGGGGTTGGACTAGATGACCTTTGAAGGTCCCTTCCAACCAAACCGTTCTATGATTCTATGACTTGTGAGAACAAACTAAAAGACCTAGGATTGTTTCTTCCAGGGGTAAGGAGAGTGGGGAGAAGAGTAAAGGAGGAAGTAAAGGCACAATAAGAGTCTTAAATGCAGGAAAGATTCCTGCAAAGAATAAGGAAGTAGTTTGTTCTCTATACTTCTGATGGATATGTCATGGAAACTCACAAAAAAAAAAAAATTAGATGAGGTGATAAACTCAAAGGGGACTTATTTGTAACAAACTGATAACAAATTCAAACTTAGCCCTACTTTAACCAAAATTGCTTTAAGACTCCAATATCGTTAACGATCCACAGGTTTAAAACATTACTCAGGAATTAATACTACACAATAGGCTTAAGGATTCTTAAGTTTTACAGCCGATGAGCCAAAAATGACAATCACTCACCTAACAAAGGGAGGGCTCTCAACCTTGAGGAGTTTCCTTAGGTGAAGTCCCAGCCTGAGGGGAGACTCCCTAAATGCAGACCCATTGCTCCAAGGAGGAGCGGCTTAAGCTCCTATCCAGAGCAGCCATGCAGCTGGTTGGGCTCTCTGTTTTCTAAGAAATGTTGAATTATGGGTCATCTTTAATCATCACTCATTCATTACAAATGGAAATAATACTGGGGGAAAAATAAGGGAATGCTGAAGAAATATAAAGTGGGGCATCAGATGTTATCCTTTGAGAGCATATAGGGTTTTGAAGGCAGGAATCTCCACTCCCTTCCCCAGTTCATGTCCTGATTAAAGGGAACATGCTTGTGTCTGGCCAGAAGTCAGCATGTGCTACCTCCGTTGAACATTTTCTCCCCTTTGCAAAGCTGTGTTTATTTCCAAGTATATTGTAAGTAAATTCTCAGTTGAGTCATTAATTCTTTCACCACATCTGAAAGAGCGTGAGTTAACTAATGTGATCGTAAATTCAAGCACTTGGAACACCAGTACTTGAGCCTAGATGTGTTTATTAATATTAAATACCATGGGTAGCTCTTGCAAACTTTTATTTCACTTTTAAAATTGGCAGTCTATCAAAATTTGATATAAGGTTGGGACCTATAGTATTCTTGCTGCTATAAATATGTTAATATCCTAAGCCAAACATTTCCCCCCTTATTGTTAGTGTATTTCCTTTGCTTAGTCTCTGCAAATGTGCCCAGGGAGCACATGAAAATTGTTGGAGTCTCAGCTTCCTTTCATTCCCCTTGTCAGCAAATCATGGCCAGAAGATGTAGATGAGGCCATTTTGGAGGAGGTGAGGGCTTCCGCAGCCTATGCAGACGGCACGTCTTTGCCAAGTTGGCTCAGCACTTTGAATGGGACAGACCCCACTGCTGTTGCCTCCAGACAGAGCACCCATGCTGGTACCACGACCAGCATCACCCCATGCACGAGGCACAAAGGGGAAGGGAGTATCTAGGAGACTTCTCCCCTGTGGTGATAAGACTCAAATGATACCTCCGTTTGCTTTGTTAGCTGCTGATCTCGAGAACTTTGGGCTATTAAATTTGTGCTTTCTCTCCTGAGAGACGAGGAGTAGGAAGATGCAGATGACAGCTTTTGCGTTGTCTCTGTGCTTCCTCGGGCTATGGTGGTCTGGGCTGCAGAGCGCTCCTGCAGGCTATTGCAGCACATGGACCTCACCCGCACCGTCTGTGAACTGCTTTGCTACCCAGAATCTGCTCATGGCAGTGGATAGAGACCTAGGAGCATCCCCACTCTCAGTATCACCCCTGGGCTGTTCCCAGAGCTGTCCTGCCTGGCCCTCGATACCTTTTGGGTGGCATGTTATTGTCGTGACATGTGGCAGAACTAGCAGCCACGAGCTGCAGGTGCAGGCCCAATGCCATTGAGTATGCTGGCTCTTCCTCTTTCTCTTGTAGTAAATGAGTTTTCTCTTGCACACCCTGCGATTCTGGGAATTATTGACATTAAAGACGGTAATTATCAGGTTTAGTGGCGGGCCCAGAACAGGCAGGGACACTGAGTGATCTTTGCTTGAAGAACGAGTCTTGCAGATCAAACTTCAGTTGCAAGAGAGAGCCATAGCATGGCTGCTGTCAGAGCACCATGCAAGATGGCAGCACTCAGCCCTGTCACTTTGAATGCTATTCAGATGCGTACCTGCAGTCTTAAAACATGTTTGCAATGGAGAACCTTGCACAGTTGTAGCCATCTGCCCTGTCTTTTCAGAGCACCTGATGCTCTGCAAGCAACTGCTCAACACTTTCTTTCATGGTTCTGGCTGCACATCATTGGAAGAAATTGTTTTCTGCAAGTATTGAAGATGAGCTTGCTGTATGAGGCTGCCCAGTGACGTCTCCATGGCATGTGAAAGTTTCCTGTTAGAAATGCCTCAGGACCTAAAGCAACATGCTCTTGTGAACTATTTAGTAATGACTCCTGGACAGAAGATAGTAGCAAAGCCATTCAAAACTTATATTATTATTCTCTCCAGT
The DNA here is from genome assembly GCF_036417535.1 of Chlamydotis macqueenii. Taxonomy (NCBI): domain Eukaryota; kingdom Metazoa; phylum Chordata; class Aves; order Otidiformes; family Otididae; genus Chlamydotis; species Chlamydotis macqueenii. The sequence goes on from NC_141560.1 coordinate 29,067,914, forward strand.
AATTAATTGCACAAATCATGGCCTACATTTGTCCTTTCAAGTATCAGAAGAAAGATTACTAGAAAGGTTCAATAAATCAAACATGGAAGTGTTGCCACCAAGTGGTACAAGCTGTGTTAGGCAATGGCTCGTAATTTATAGATCACAGTGACGAATCTGAGATGCCCTGATGTGTTTGTAAAAATTCTTTTTTTTTGCTTTGTTTAGCTATCTTTTTCTTTTCGTGATGCATTTTACTTCCCGTGATGTTGAATGATCATACTAGTACGCACGTCTAGGCAGTCACAGGGTGTATTAAATGCCTCTTTCAGCTGCTTCTGGAGATGCAGGCAGTGGAGAGGCAAATATATAGGGTCTTCAGGGTGCATGGGACTGTTCAGGGTGTCTCCAATGCAGTCCCGTTTCATCGGGATGCAGCGTATTCCCCCCTCCGCAACCTCAAATGTGAGTGGAGAGAGTGGCCCCGCAGGAGAACGTGCCCCCCAGACTCTGACCACCGGCCCACCCCTGTCATTTCCAGCACAGCCCCTCCTGAGTGACTTTGATGATACTTTTGAAATGATTTGTGAATATGTATGTTTTTTTAATGGCACTTATGTGTCTGCTAAGGTGTTTTGTTTTTCAGCCAAAGTACTAAGTACGCTGTACTTTAGCAACATGCTTTGCTCTACTATGCAGGAGCTGAACAATGGCCTTTGCTTCCCTGTTGATAAGAAAGTCTAGATTAAAATAAAAAAAAAAAAAAGAATTTTTGTGGAAACAAGAGTGAGGTACTTGTTATTACTTGTGATGCATGCAACATTGTTCTTAAGAGGTGCCTCTCCCATGGGAACAGGGGTCTCCAGAGCTGCTCAGGGCATAAGGCAGCAGCAGGCAAAGGGAGGGATATGGAGACTTGTGCACAGGTGCACACACCCCCCAAACCCCACCTCTGGGCATGCACGTTTAAATCCCAGCACCTGCCAGGGGTGCAGAGGGTCTGCAGGTCTCGTGCTCCTTTGCCTCCCGGCACCAGCAAAACCACCAGCTGAACGGTCCCTGTCCTTTGGTGAGTGGAAAGGTGCCAGTGGTGAAGGAGCCCAGGGAACCGAAAGTCACAGTGGGGCCTCGTGTGATGGCAGTGCTGGGTTGGGCACATGGATAAATTGAACATCTGGAATAGACGCCCAACAGGAAAGATTTAGGTCAAAAAGATACTTTTTCAAAGCTGACGTCTTTTCTCAGCAGACACTGTTTCTTAGCTTTCTTTCAACAACCTCTCCCTTTCTCTCTGTGTTTGGATAATTGCCTTTTATTTCTTAAGAAGAGTTAAAGCCTGACATAATCCTTATTTTTTTTCCTTTTTTTTTCTTTTAAAACGTTGTCTGTGTTGACACTATTATATTCAGACCAAGCAAATGATGGCAAAAGGCAGAAGCAGTCACCAAGCTCCTTTTATCCCACGTTTAGTCGCTGTTAACTACAAATCACAGTAGAGGAGTTAAATTAATGCAGCTGATCTCCAGAAAGGAACCAACAGAAGGAATTGGTAAATATATGTGTTAGTGAAACCTGAGGGGAGAAAAGGTCTCAAAAAAATCTTGCCGCATAACTTGCAAAGTTCTTACAAGTGTGAATGTGAACACATTTCAATTTTATGTTTTCACATTATAAAGAGAAAGAAAATAAATGTAAAAGGGAATGTTAAACAGACCCTAACACCTCAGAGGGAAAAGATTATAATTAGGCTATCAGATCTATTTAAAATATGTCTTATAAGAAGTAGGAGAACTTGCCTGAAATGGTTTATGTTTTACTTTATTATACAAAGTAAGTTGAACTTGACCATTTATGAATAGCTAATCCATTTCCTCTATGGTGACTGCTCTTGAGACATGACATTTGCATACGGTTCTTCCACTTCTTATTACTACTACTCCTTTAAAAAATAATTAACACAGATAAATCCAGCAGACAATTTGATATAATAAATTCGCTAGTAGATGAAGTAATTGTTTTGGAAATTATTGTAGAAAAAGTAGGTTTTCTTTGTTTTTCAGTGAGGTTTTGCAGGTGGAAGAGGCCAAATCTTTAGGACATGGTTGTTTGTACATGGTTGTATCTGGTGTATATCTGTCTCACCTAGATTTGTAAGCAGAATACATATACTTTTTTTTTTCCCTTTCTATCAGATTCTTTCTCTTACTGAAGTGACAGAAACATAAACAGAAAATGTCATAAAACCATGTAAAAATGAAACACAAAGGAATCACCAGGCAACTTCCTATAATTTTGACTAAAATTCTGTCCATCAACAAAGAACAGTTTTAAGCAAGGTATTTGACAACTATTTAGATAAAGCCATCTTGTTTTCATTGAAATTTTACAAGGGCCAGGAAGCTTTCTAGCTGTTTCTACTTTTGTTAATGGGCTTAACAGTGCCTGCATTGAAGGTGTTAAATCTCCAGTGAATACTGTGCTATATCTCTTTGACAGAACCAGAATAAAAGAAAGAAAAACAAAGAAATCCAAGTATGTGTGGTTGAGCAGAGTGTGTATATTTTGGTGAGGAAAATGGTAGATCAAACTTCATGGGGCTGGAGCAGGGTGAGAACAAATTTGGAGCCAAATGACTCAAATTAAAATGGCCACGAGCAATAGGCAATGCACTAGCAGAAAGACACGGCCTGGTTATTTATGAGGTGGTAGGTGACAGGTGTGCAACAGAGCCTGCCATGTGCCAGGATCATCATGTTCGGAGACACATCCCACTCCTGCCGGATGCTGGAAGCAGACGCACACAATCCATCGGGGATGAAGGGGTGGAGGATTGGGTTCTCCACCTCTAATTTACACGGTGACTGAGTTAGATAAATCATCTTCCAGGCTAACCTCTCTCTTGCCTGCCTGGAATCACCTCTGGTGGTGCCAGCTGGTCCCACCAATAAGGCTGTGCAGGAATGCAACGTGAGTGCCCACCTAGATCAGCCAGACAACCCCTGTGCTAACTCACAACCCCAAACCTCGTTGCATCACTGCTTCTGGTTGGTGTGTTTGCCAGACCTAAAAGTAATGATTAAACCTTCGTAATGACCTCTGAGAAGCAGCAGAGAGAAACAGTTTCTAGCCCTGAATGTTTCATCTTATTTATTTGTTTGTTTTGCATCTATTTTTGAAGGAAGAGGAAAAAATATCATGGGGCATTAAAGTTGAAATATCTAAACTACTCTTTTTTTTTTTTTGGTATGTTAGAATAGGCTTAAGCATTCAAATAATTGAGCTAGATGGCTAATCTACTGTCGGCCCTGAACTCTGCATTAGTTAAAAATATATTAAAGGATTAGAAAATAATTGTTGTATTAGAATTACAGGGAATGAACATCAGCACAGAGACCTTTCCACACACTACTCATACACTCAGTGAACACGTGTGCGTTGGGGAACCTCTTTGCCTCACACCTGATTTCAGCGCTGCGGCACCATCCCCTGCTGCATCCCCAGGACAGCACAGAGTGAGAAAGGACACAGCCACACAGAGCTGCTGCTGGTTTTCAAAGACAGCTCAAGCACTTGTATGCAGAGGGAGAAATTGTGACATTTGTACGTTCCTGAGCTGTTTCTTTCTTCCCCCATATTAATTGCTTTAGGAAATGTCCCAGCTTGAAGTCCCCTACCCAGAAACCCCTTTTTCTTACTTTCTCCACTATCTCTCTATGTTGTGACCTAAGAAACATCTTTGGGGTTTGCTACTAATTAGCTGTGGCAGTGGCCTGGTTAATGGTGTCACAGGGCTGCTTCTCCAGCAATAGCTACCGGCACGAGCCGACCTTGCAGTTTTCCAGATGTAACATTTCCTCAGTTCATGCTGAAAAACCCCAGGAAAACAAAACAGCACTGCAAAGATCAAACATAACTGCAAAGCACTGTAGCTTTTCAGTGCAGAGCCGTGAAAACGGCTTTCTCCACTAGAAACCGAGGCCTTTCCCCTGGCAATTTGTCTTTGCTGCTGTCGCCGTCTTTCCCCTCCCCGTATGCCTCCCTGCTCGCCCATGTCCGCACTGCATGGGGCTGGCGGGCACCCGGGAAGGCCAGGGCCCTTGTTTAAGCACATTTCATCTGCTCATCTATCACAAGAAAAAGGGTCCTTTTAACGGACTCCAGGTGTATCGACCGAAGCGAGGTCAGGCTTTGAAACACTTGTGCTGCAGCACGGGGGCTTGCTGGAGTAGTGCTTTTGATTTCCGTGGGATTACTCCTGGGAATAACTGCTCTGCGAAGAACAGAGATGTTTTGTCTTCCTCCAGGACAATATGGGTCAAGTCTTTTGCTGAACGAAAAGGAAAGTCTGGGTGCAGACTCACCGTGGCAACTGGGGAGCAGGGGATGGAGGTGCCAGGGCATGACCAGGCAGCACTTTTTCCTCCTTGCCCCGCCCTGAAGGAGCCTTACAGTTCCACAAAAATCTCTCTGCCTTCAACCAGGTGCTCTGGCTGAGGTGGTGGTGGAAGGATGGTGGTCATGTAATGAATACAGTACTTCTCCCCACTCTCTGTCCAACCTCCGAGGCAGTGGGACCCAGGTGCCCACCACCTTCTATGGTTCACGTATATAACCCTTTGTTTCGGCTCTGAGAGCCATTGGTGGGTTGTAACCATGGCTCAGCACTCGCCTGTAGGCAGGAACACAATGTATGTGCCAGCCCAGCAAGGGATGAAAAGGGAGACCAAAAGTCTATGCAGTACGTGGGAAGAAAAGGGCTACTCTATGACAATAAATTAGATGTAGATAAAATGATTAAACAAAAGTTAAATGTAGATGAATTAGTATTTAGATAAATTAGGAGAAATTATTCCTCTGTTTAAAGGACAAATGTACTGCAGACGTGCCAGACCTGGCAGTGGAACAGGGCCCGTTTATGTTGCCTAAGTATATGACTCTCTGTATTTTTCCTCAGAGATACTATTGACATTACAAAAATTATAAATAGAGCACCCAGAGCAGAAAAATACAGGAAGGAAGCGGAAATCTCTAATAAATTATATGTCTTAAAATGATCCAAGTAGAGGGAGGAAAAATGTACCTTCAACAACAGGAAAGTTTAAAAGACTTCTCTCAGTGTGGGAAGACACAAAGGTTTTGGTACTTTATGATTTAGTGGGGAAAAGGTTGAGATTGCTTTTACTGTATTGTGATTAACGAATCATGCTGTTAAAATTCTCTTAAATGGGACACTGCTTTCTTGCAGGAGGTCACAGATTTCAGAGCACTTAGTTTTCATTCAGTTTATCCAAAGGTTGGGCTACCGAGAACCTGGCACTAAACTAAACAAAAAGTATTATGTAAGTTATAACAAAATACAGCACTCTCATCCCAAATACTGGCTGCTGCGAGTTATGAACGAATCAGGGATGCCAGGTCTGATTTTGTGTGGGGGAATCTGAGGGATATCTTAGATACCAGCATGATTTGGCTTGCGTTGAGTTGTGGCAATCCAGATTCCCCAGCCACGATGCCAGAGGCAGCAAACGTACCCCAAGCGAGCAAAGTCTTTGGGCTGTTGCTTGCTTGGGGCTGGAGGTGTCTTGCAGAGAGCTCCCCACCGGCCCACCCTGCCCAAATAGTACTCCCCAGGCAGCCACTGTCGGAAGCAAGCCCTGTTGCTACCCAATGGCTTTGCACGTGGACTGTGAGAGAAAGCTGCTTGTCCGGCGGTTTTGCTGGTGAGCTGTGGAGAAAGGGACCTGACTTTGAATGGAAAGCGCAATAACATGAAGATGAAATTGTGTTTTCCAGCCTCCAGCCCAGTGCTTCAAAACTCTCTCTCTTCCCTTTCTAGTAAACACGAAGAAAAAAAGACATGCAATAAAAATTCTCATGCACACAGAGCGAAGGATCATGCCATTTTTACAGTCAAATTTGAAGATGAATTAGTCTTTGAGATACTGTCTATTTAAGGATTATGTTGTTAATATCCAAAATTTGACACACATTTTTTTTTCCCCCTTCAGTCACTACCTGCAAAGCCTCTCTGAAAATTATCTCTTATGAAATTGTGTCATTAATGGCTTCCTGTGAGGTTTCTTTTGGAAGCGGCAGAAAGGTAAATAAAAATGAATTAATACAGCGTTTTGGGTTTGTAGGCAAAATATGCAAATATCTTACTGACAAAGCCTCAGTAGCATTAAAGGCTTTCAGATCCTATCCTCAGAGGCTCTGCTGTGGAATTAGAAGCCTTTAGGCAACCTTTAACTGAGTTTACGTGTTATACACACACACAAACACACACACACACACACACACTCTCTCTCTCTCTCTCTCTTTTCCCCTAATGTCCTCTTGGACCAATTCCCTCTGGTGCAGTTTTCAGCTTCACAGTTCATGAATTTTATTTTCAATCAATAAATAAACCTATTATCAAGTTTTGTATTCTCATCATATATCGTCATTTCTCATAAACCATCTCGCTGCATGGGTCAGCTTCACTGAGCATGTGCCTCTCACCTTTATTTCTCAGCAGAGGGCTGTCAGGTGTACAGATGGGATGCGCATGAAGATCTAATCAGATTTCAGTTCTAAGTAATAGTTATGAATAAGCCTCTGTAACAATTCTTCATTGTTTATTACTATTACTATTGCTATTACTATTAGTCTAATTATTATTACTATTATTATTATTAAACTGTTTTGAGATAGTGATCAGCATTTTGTTACTTTTTGAGCTCTGGTCAGTAACATCTTATGGTGTGGAGCAGAGGATTGCCTTGCAGGCCCCCAGCCCCACCTATATCATCAAAGAAATTGTTATTTCCGAAGTACAACATCACAGCACCTACTGGGCATTATAGGCAACTGAAGGAACGCTTCTTGCCTGTTCTTTACAAGGGTGCCAAGTTCGCACTGTAGCAAACTATAAAGGGAAACATTTTAAGAGCCAGTGACCCACCATGGTGAACCCCTCCTTGTTGCTCATGCAGATTTCTTTATGCAGCATTAGTTTGGGTGTGGTGTGAAAAGGACTTCACGGTGATCAACTCCTTGGATAGTTACTGATTCGTACCTTGAATTTTATCTGTCAGGCCAGACAGAGTATTAAATGAGGGTGTCTGTCCTGGTTTTGGCAGGGATGGAGTTAACCAGGACAGTGTTATATGCAGTTATCAAATGATAGTATTACAAGGTCAACTGAAAAACAATATTTTGAGCCAAAGCAAGAATCTCTCAAAGGAGGCATTTGGGATTTCCCACTTTTAACAGGAAGATGCGGACTCTGAGGAGGTATCTTTCAATCTGCAGCAGTGGCTCAGTTACAGAGAGTATCTATGAGGAAGGGAGCTTTGTGTTCATGGTCTAAGTAAGGGTCTAGGACATTGCAGTGACTTATTTTAGTCTGGAAAAAAACCTCTAGTCTGCATTGGAAGATGAATTTAAGTAGTGGGAACAAATGCATAGCTGAATGACAAAGTCTGTGTCTCATTGTAGCACCATGAAGCCGCAGTGGCCAATGTTTGAGATGATGCACATCTCAGCACCATGCCATTAAAGAAATGGAAGAATTTTTGAGCTTTGTATTCTTTTTCTTGAGTCTGGTATTGAGCCACTGCTGAAGTTAATATTTGTGAGGTTTGGGAAAATTGTTTACATGGTGTGATTTCCAGTCATATGAATTTCAATACTCTAAGCAACTTGACTTAAATTTAGATGGCTCCAAGTGTCTTTAGAAATTCTGTTCTGTGCCCACACCCACCTGAGTCAGTATATTCCTGACACTGCCAGCCAGGAACGACATACAGGAGGAACAGTGTGCACAGTGCGATGACTGACAGCAAGGCAGGTCTGTGGTGGAGTCCCATCTTCCATGCTGCCCTACCGTGACTCTGCCACACGGTGCTTGAGCCACCCAGCTGATGTAAGTCCCTGCTTATTGTGGGAAGCCAGTTCAGTTTCAGCATATGGAGATGTTCAAGCCATGAACCAAAGAAGCAGAGAAAGTAGATGCCCTCCTGATGCTGAAGTTAAAGGATATCTCCTATCGGAAATGGCAGTTCCCACCTTCTTCTCCCATGGGTGCTTTCTCTGAAATGCCCTACTTGTTCCTGTAAGTACAACTCACCTGCTGCAGGAGAACATGGAGCCAAAATAAAATGAAAAGATACTTTCAATTCTTCATGAAACTCCACTATTTGCTCACAAAAATATGCTGGAAACCATAGGAAGAAACTTATAGTGCTAACAAGTATTTTTGCTGCTGGTTTTGTTTCACATTTTTTGTTCATTTTTTTATTGCTGCCAATTTGTCTTACCCTTAACTCTACAAACTGCACACTTATAGAGCAGATTTCTTAGTAGTGTCAGCAAGGTCACTGTTTCAATGAGGTCTTACGGTAAAAATAAACAGTTACCATTATCTGATATGTCACCCATGATCAGATTTCTTCAGAAAAATATCTATACAATTTCTGCTTGAAATGGTGTATATGGTGTATCAATTACTGTCTGATGGAACTTTCTGGCGTGTATGCCTATCCAATAGCTGATTCCTTGAAGTTGTTTTTTTAATTTGGATTGTACGTATAACTTTATATGATGCACTCGGTATTAAACCATATTTCTTTGACTGTGGTACTCTACATAGCTGTGATGTATCGTCATGCCAATGACAAGACTACATGTTTTAGCTGCACATACTAGCAATGTGATAACTCTAGCAACTTGATTTCATGTTTTTACTTTTCTGCTTTTTATTTGCATAAGAAATCCATGATATTTTTACTTCCTTTTCAAAATGCTTTCATCATAAAGTATGTGAGCAATATTTTCTTCTGAAGAGGGAAGACATGCTCCAACTATTTCTTTATACTCTTATAACCCTTATCTTTAAGTTATGCTTCTCTGTATTGACCTACTGCTTTTGCAAGTTATTTTTCTGAGCATGTCTGTACTGGCTGTAACAGGGTCAAGACCTTGAAAGCAAGCCAAACTGATTGGGGGGGCCTCTTTCCTTTGTTTCAGTGGATATTTGCCAGAATATCTAAATCCTGCAGCAGCACTGACTGTGCTGAACTCTCCCAGAACAACATTTCTCCCACCATACATGGACTACTGCATTTCTGACTTGAAGCCGCAAGGGAACCATACATGCGTATATATAGGATATAAACAATTAGCCTTCATAGGGTGTAGATTAGAAGGCTCCCCGAGTGCACCTTGGATGTGTTGCGTGATTCACTCATCTGTATCTTGCAGTCCCTGAGCCCATCTCTGACTACTGTTAACCTATACGGAAAAAGGTGCTCCTATGGCATTAGTCAGTAGTGACATGTACTCAGAGCAGACACATGCTTCAGGGGAAGCAAGATCCCCAAAGTCTTAATAGGATCTTGGGAAAATTGTTGCAGCTGATGTAGCACCCGTGCTCTCCAGCACCTTGGCCAACGTGGGAGACTCTCTTTGTATCCTTTGCATAAGAAGCAAATGCCCATGCTGCCTTTTGACATGCACCTTAGGCAATGCAGATACAGGTCTTCTCGGAAGCTGTGGGACAACATTCTGTTGAAAATGAGGAGTTTTTTTTTGCAATGTCTTTGTGATTTTGACTTCATCACAGAGGAATAAAAGCAGAACTCAGTTCTCTCCTCATCCTCAGTGATCACATTCTGCAATAGAAACACGCTAGGCAAATGCAAATAAAACCTTTTTCTTTCTCCAGAGGAGTTCTGGTTGTCACCCTGGGGAGGGATCTGGCCACTAATAAGTTACCGGCAAGCCATCAGACTTGGTACTGTTAACTTCAGTGTATCAGCGATTCCCATGTCTCATCTGCACACAAAGCAACCTTAGGTTGCATTTATATAGCAGGCCCCCTTTGAGTCAGTGTCCTGATTTAATATCAACCTAATATAGATTGGTTAGAGATAGTCAGTATGGATTTACAAAAGGGAGGTCATGCTTAACAATCTTGATTCATTTCTCTGAGGAAGTGACAATGAGAGCGGACAGGGGTGAAGAAGGAGACATAATTTACTTGGACTTGAAAAGGCTCTCTATACAGTGCCACATAACAGATTAATTTATAAGGTTAGCAAGTATGGAACTGATGGTAAAATACTCAATTGAACATAAAATGGGCCTGGTAACAAGGGCCAGGGAGTGGCAGTAATGGTTATAGATCACGCTGGGGAAGTGCTATGCACCTAGGGGTGTGAGTTTGAAGACATTGTGCGGCTAAAAAGGATGGGCAAAAACAAACACAAGGGCGGTGGAAAAAGGAAAAATGATGCCATATAGAAAACATGAAGGCATGAGGCTACAGCCTCATGGGAAGCAAATGATCATGTCAACATGCAATTGGAAATTTCAGATGACACCCAGTGAAGAAAATTATCTAGAAACTGAAGGGGACCAAGCCAGGCCCACCAGCTGCAGGTCATGCAGCTGAGGTGAAAGTATGCAGAGCAGCACTTTTCCTTTTAAGTGGGAAAGAGGGCAAAAATCAGAGCTTGTTCAAAATGCTAACGAGCAATAAGTGGGAGGCACGTTCTCAGAAACTGATCTTACCCTCTGAAATCTAAGATCTCTGGGTCCTTCCTATGGGGGTGAATTACAGCATTTAGGATGTGTTTTCAGCTCAAAATAAAATCACTGGAGAAGCCTAGTTTTTTTCCATTTGCTCTAATCTGAGGAGACTGGACTTCCTGAGCTGAAATCTGCTTTTGTCACTACCCTGCAAGATGCTGTCTTACATGCTGTAATGAAGCAGAGAATTGGCTCAAAGAGAGAAACAAAATTTTAACTGAGGTACAGGAGAGACCGCAAAGGATGCTAAGAGGCCTCAGAGATTCACAGTACTGGACAGAAGCTGGAAATTGGTTTCAGTGAACACTCACTTCCTTACAACGTGCTGAAGAGGGTCTGGGAAAGCTCTGTTGGCGGTATTAGTGCTGCCATCAGGTAGCACTGCTGGTTGTTCACGAAAATACAAGCTTTGATGTCCAGCAGAGTTTCCACCTCAGAGCCCTTTGCTTTCCTATTAAAGACCCAGGCAGCCAAGCCCACTCCCACGGAGTGTGCGTGAGAAAGCAGTCTTTGCAGTCCTATCTGTGCCTCTGCCTCACTCCCCACCCATTGTAGAGGCAGGAATCTCTGGAAGGATCATGTCATGCAGTTTTCTTTAATTAAACAAATGAAAGCTGCTATGGATGTGAGTGGTGTGGTAGAGGATTAGAAAAGAAACTTGATGCACTGCATCAATTAGCCTGACTCGTTTGTGCTATAGGCTCTGTTTTGCTATTTGCTTATGAGTAGTGGCTCAAAACTTTGGTCCTGTTCCTGAAGCCATTAAAGTCATTAGTCAAGCTTTCATTGATTTGAGCAGGACCAAGACTTGACCCTTTGTGGCTATTCAGAGGACACAGATAAACTTTTAAATCAATCAAGGGTGTAGACTCATTCTGCCGGGGTCATACGGTTAATACATCCTGTTCCTGTCATTTCCGCTATAAATCTGTGAATGCTTTTAAAGCAAGAGGAAAACCTGATTCCCTTTCTTCTGCAAGAAAATATTACATTCTCTTTTATTACAAACAAGACAGGGCTCCTTTTTTCTCAGGAAAATTTGTAATCGGAAAGGTAATCTCAATATTTTGCATGTCTTTAGAGCCAGTGAAATGTAATTACAAAGTACTGGGCAATGAAGTCCTCTGTCTGCAAAGTGATGCAAACCTTCTCCCACTGACTTCCCATAAGCTTCTATTGGGTCCTGATGATCTTTTTGCTTGGACAAACAAGTCAGAACTCATTGTACTGCTGGTGCCTAGTAAATTATCCCTTATTTTCTACATTGCATCTAGTCAACACAACTCCTACAAGATGGGAAAGATTTTTAACTTCCTACAAATGTAATCAAACTCATAATTACTGACTTCACTTGCATGGCTTTGGATCTGAGTCACTGAGCTCTCTGGTTTTACTTCTAGAGTGGGATACTTCTAGAAATGGGGTTATTTAAATGAAATAATTCTGAATTACTCCGGGCTTTTGCTTTGTCGAAAGACCCACCTCACAGTGATAATGGAAATAAAAGCTGTTCTTCCACTTTCTCTTGCTGAACTTAGGATTTTGGACAAAACTCTGGTGGAGAATACCCATCCTGATTCAGGTCAATTAAAAACAGAACTCTGCATCCTTGGCTTATCTTGAGTCCTATTGCTTTCAGAAAGATCCTGTTTGCTTTGGTGAAAGAAAGTGTTGACGTGATTGGATATGTTCTACGAAAATTGGGTCTTGAGTGGTATTTGGAAATTTCAAAGCTATTAGAGGAATCACTGGCATGTTATTTCAGCCAGTAAAATACACCTGTTCATACACTACATACATAAACACTACTTACTCTGAGAGAGAAAATAACAGCTTCCAGTATTCACTCCTTCTGATGAAAAGATGAAGGAATATGTGGAAGAGGGGAAGAAAGGACCTTTATTATGCTTGTATACATAGGTACTATCCTGGCCAGTTTGAAAGCCCAACTGGCTTTCAGAGGTAGCAGATCTGCGTGCATGCATGTGCACGGTTTATAAATGGTTTGATCATACCTGAGCATCTGTGGCTCTGGTGACATCCCATTTGTTCAAATTTCTGTAGGCTCTTCAGCAAACTTGCTGGATAGATGACAGTTCATTAAATTAGTTGACAATGCACATCCAGCCTTTCCACCCTCCTCCCCAAGCCCTAAAATGAAAATAAAGAAATTACAGTGGCAAGAAGGAAAAATACTATGCAAATAGCTCTGATAGCACTGACACGTTTAAACTAATGCAGTTCCTAGAATGGTAACAATATGTCAGGGGCATCACAGTTACTCCAGTGACATGACCACCTTGCAATAGCACCAGTGCAAGCTGTTAGAGCTAGTTATCTAAATAGTCCTGAAACATTTTTGTATCACTGTAACTTTTCAGAGTCACGATGCTTTGAAAAAGAGCCCTTTTCCCTTTGCAGCTCTTCAGGCAGCTTTTAGATACCCGCAAAACAAGTGGTTCAGGAAAAAACTTGCCAGAGATGGCAGTTACTGAGATCACTTGTTTTAGGAAGTCTTCTTTGATGAAATGACTTGACAAATTTTGCCCACCTTCATACATGGCAAACAGTTTTTCCTCCAAATATTATAAAAACAGCAACTAGACCAACCCCAACCCTTTTCAAAGGATTCCACCCTTTCAAGCTGTTGGTTTTGTTTCTTAAAATTGCTACAAATAATAATTTACAAAATCCATTCCCCAGAGCTAAACCAATGCAATAGCATCACTATAAAAAAAAAAACAAACAAACAAAAAACAACCCATGAAGCAACCTTTCCATCACTTACTTTATTGCACAAACTTTCTTGTTTAACTGGGAGTCTTAGAGCAGTCTATTAATTTTGACCATCAACTCTGTGCTCTGATGCAATGTATAGGCAGTATGGCTGAGATTTAAAAAGCCTTTATAACAACTCAGAAATGCCCCCCCTCAAGTTCCTTCTTTGAATTAGTGGCTTTATTTAATATTGGGTAATACTTGCTTGGAACAGGCATGTTTGTTATTCTTCCATTAGGCTTTATTCTGGTCATTCTTCTGATCTCTATTTAAAATTTGTTTTCCTCTTGGTTGGCATCCATACCCTTAGCTACCCTCATAAACAAGATGCATTGCCAACTGGAACATGCACGCAGAGCTGAAAGCAGCACCGCTAACCTTTGCTCTTTTCTACCCCCTGCAAGTTGGAGACATATCAAACTCAGTGCATGTAGCCTGGGAAGTGGGAATGCTGGACTGCTCTAAAACTCAAAGGGCCAGACTTCAGGCTGTTAAGCTATTGGTCTGGCTCACTGGGCTGTAACAGTACATACATTTTTTTTTGTGATTTTTTTTTTTTTTTAATCAGCCCAGCAAGCCAGATTCACATGCTCTTCCGTTGAGTGTATCTTTTGCCGTATAAAGATGTGCTGAAAACTGTGTAACTGACTAGACTGCTTTACTTGGTATTATAAGGCAACCAAAATCTGATGCAGAATGTCTAGCCCACTAGTTTTAATTTTTAAGTAGACATACAGAGGAGAAAAGATTTGGACACTCAACATTGCTTACAAATAGTGGCTATGGAGAGCACTGTCTTGATTTAACATGCCCCAAATTTGCATTCTTAAAAGACTGCATAGTCAGCAATAACAAAATAAAATATGGAATATGGAAATCTTTGTTACAGGTGGGGGAGGTACCATAAAATAAGTCGACGATTGAAGTAGAAATGCAGAGATCACGTGAATGGTGGGTGAGAAGGCTCCCGCTCCCCTCTCCTGCCACGACCCAGCCCCCTCCTCGCACTCAGTAGCCACCACCAGAGCCAGCACACAGTGATGGGTACCTGGGGTGGCATCTCCTGCAGCATAGCTTCTCCTTGCTTTTTGTAGCAGAGACCAAACACACTTGATCTGGGCCTTTTTTCAGAACTTACGCAGGCGTAACTGCTGATGGCTGTTCCATTTTTAAGGTCAACCACGGTGTGTGGATGTCTGCGTAATCAAAACTGCATTCGACTTTTTTTTCCCCTTCAGTTGTGAGGTCAAGGCTTTTTGCCTTGTCTTTTCTACACTGGTAAATGTTTCTGTCCTCAGTTTGTAAGGCAGAAAGTCTAGCCACATGACACCAACAACTTACATGTTACCAGTCTGGGGAAAGAAAGTACACATTTAAAAGAATAAGCAGCCTAGGTAGAATATAATGTGACTGAAGAGTTTCACTGTAACATTGTAGAGGACAAAAATGAAAATATAAAGTGCATTTTAAATGATTAATGTACAAAAGCTGACGTCTTCCAGTGTGCATTAATCAAGAAAAAATGCACACTTTCTATAGTGGTTAATGTTGCAGGTCCATTATTCAGCTTTGATAATGTGCATAATAATGCTCAATATGACAATGAGTTGGGGTAGCTGAGAATTTAGGATGGTGGCAAGTTTGTAGTATTTGGATTAGCATTCTTAACCTACATCTTGACAGCTTCTTTTCTTCATTTCACAAGCATTGATAAAATCTAGCTTTATCTTCTTTGATTTTTGATTATTTTTTTCTTTTTCTTTTTTTTTTTTTAAAACAAAACAATTAAAAAATACCTGCTCAAACAAATACTACCAGCATTCATTAGTCAGGATGGTTATATGTAAAAGAAATGATGCCAGATAGTAACAAATCCAAGAGAAGTTTATTATGAAAATGGCACCTGCGGGATGAAAAAAATTAAGTTACATAAAGACAACCATGTATGACATGTATGAGAATCTACAAAAGTATAAAAAGAACCCTGTTGTAAATGAAGTATGTACATTTCTGATTTGCAGCATTATCAATGATCAATGAAAAAAATGTTTCAAATAAGCCAGGCACTCAAGAAGTTAGATTCGGTTAGCTTAACACAAAATAAATGTACCATAGCTGTCACTTTTTAACATTTTAATTTTTTTTTTTTATATTGTAGAGTTGGTAACACTGCTAAGATTTATACGAACAGAATCCCTTTCCCCATTATTCAGCTACTTGGCACCAGTCTCCTCATAAAAGATTTCATATATTTGTACAAGAAATAGTTAAAAACACAGACACAGTCTTCACAGGTAATGAAGTTTTTTTTTTCATTTTGTAATTTTAAACACTATGGATTTAGACAGCAGCTGTGATTATCTGTTAGTTTAAATCACCAGAAATCATTTTGACACAACACAGAAACATTTATAAAAAAAAAACCAAAACAACAACAGCTGCCTAGCTGTTCTTTGTAGCTGATAGGTGCACTCCTTTGATTGTTCCATAGCTAGAGTAGAGCTTCCAAAATTAAACTTTGACTTTCCAAATCAGCTTTCTCACCTTTTAAAAATTCTCCCAATGGAACCTTCAAAAGCTCAGTCGTTAAATTTGTGGCGTCCAATTCCTTTTGCGCTATTACTCCACTGTGGCTTGGGCCTACTTCTCAGATTCAAAGCTACTGCAGGAATTGACTCAACGCAGTGAGTGATCAAAAATACAAAGGACAGCTGAGTTAATATATTAGCATTGCACACATAAGCAAATATATATGACAATTCTAAGCTCAGTTTCCTTTTTAAACAATGCTGGTCGACCTTTGAAAGCATTTCCTATCTCACTGGTGATTGCTCTACGTATTACTCCATCAGCCTACCTGGGAGAAAACCAAAGAAATGCACCCTCTGCTTACAGTTCGAGCACAAGGGACTCCGGGAATGTTAACAACTGAGGCTATATGGCGTCAATTTGCTTAATATATCTGAGCATTACTCTGTAGTGCATTGTGGGGTACACTGGAAGAGTAAGTCATACCCAGAATTCCTCTGTGGGAAAAATGGCTCCATTAACCTTGAGCTAGTTAAGAGTCTTTTATCTCTGAGAGTGAAGAAGAGAGAATGAGAGAGCGAGAGAAAGAGACAGAGGAGAAGTGTGGAGAGAGGGAGAGGGAGAGAGAGGTCTGAGAATACACAACAGCAAAGCAACAGCAGAAATTAAAAGGTATACAGACAGTGGAAGCAGCATAAGGTGACATTACAGAGGAAGGCCACCACACAAAAACCACTAACCCCCAAGAATCACTGGTTCACTAGGACTGCAGGAATGGGACTTTACCACTCCGGACTAGAGATAAAGCACAGAGAAGACAAAGGACAAAACAACTACATTAGCTTAGTATATACTGCATATAGTAACACACATTGAAACTGCAATGGGACTGACAGCCAAGGACACTTACACATTGTACATTACAGTTCTCACATCTGTTATTAGATGCCTTAACAAACAGCTGCCAAAGATGGAGTGGAAGAAGAATTTATATTTGACAGTCATTTGGAGTGTTTGACACTACACTGTGATTTCTGGCAACAAAGACAAAATAGGAGATTTCTTTTCTTTTCCTTAATGTGCAGTTTTCAGTTGTAGTTATCTATTTCAAGCTTATTAACCCATTCTTTAGTTTTAAAACATATTGGTTTCAACACTAGAAAAAAGGAAAAAAACCAACAAAAAATACCCAAATCAAAGAACAAAAAGAAATTTACAACCTTCCCTCTACAATATTAAATGAAAAACAAACCAAAACATGTTAAATAGTTCTTCTGGTTTTTTTTCTTACTCTGAAGTGTTATTTGATGTTGTAAAATTAGCCTCAGTTACACTGAGAAAAAAATAAAGCAAAACAATATGCACCTAAGAAACTGCTCCTCGCGCCAATTAAATTGAGTTTTCTGTTTTTAAGCACTTTTTGAAAAAGGCTTCCTGACCCATTAAATTTGATGTGAGGCTATGCTTGTTAGTTTGGAGGTAAAAATTTTAAGTCCTGCAGCAAATGTTAATGAGGGCTTTTGTCTTAACTAACCAAGGAGACTGCAGCACCCGACTATAAACCAGTACGGAACACATTCTTTCCAAGAAAACCAGCCCACAAGCTGCATATTGTATGAAGACATTACAGATTAATAAATGATAGCACCATGGTTTTAGAAATTAAGTTAAAGTTTCAGTAATTAACATTTAGTCCAACTTTTGAACATTCTAGTCACAGGCCAGAAATTAACTTTTTAAGAACCCAAATTATTTTATGTGCAAGTAAGAAAATCTTAACCATAAAAAGAGAATTAAACTCTGCATAAAATTCTAAAATACTATCCCCTATTTTTAAAGGAATTAGGAACAAAAACCCCTTTTCATTTGACTTAGTCAAACAGGGCACATTGTTTATGCTTGTCTCTTTTAATCTTGATCATATCAAGATCATTTTGAAGTAAAACCAATGGTTGTCACTTTAAAATCTCTTTACCACAACACTGAGTATTCTATGGCAGAGGCATACACATATTAAAGGCATCTTAATAAAGATGCAAAGGAAAAAACACACATCTTAGAAGAAGACAAAATGGCAGGCAACTGGTACTTCGACTCTCTGAAGGCAAAAATAAAAAAATATCTTTACATTAAAGAATAAGTCAAGTTAAAGAGAAAGGGAATGAAATGGGGACCATCATATTGAGAGAATAAGCTGACCTGCTCAAATTCAAAGTGCTAGAATTAAAGGTCTAAATTAAAACATAGTCTATGCCTCAGAGTATAACACTGAACACAGTATGTGGTCATATTTCAATCCTCTTTCCGTTCCAGAGTCTGTGTAGTGTGAATGCCATTGCTGTACACAGGAAATGGAAGAGTGGAAAAAAGTCCTTCGGCAGTTGTGAACACATTCCCTGCAGGCATTTGGGTCAGACTGGCCCCGCTCACAGCACTTCCAAACGGTCCCGACATATTGAGTCGGTGAACATGGTGGTAGAGCATTTCCATCGGTGTTTTAGGATCCAGCCCAAAGCTGGGGCTGTTAACATCAACAAAGTTAACAGCATGGGTGTTGGGGAGAAGGTTGCCCTGCATGGCTAAAGTAACTTCAGCTGGAGCATACCGAATAGTGCCAGTGGTGTAGACCCTCTGAGCAGCAGTGCTGGTTGCAGCAAGGGTTCCTGTTACCCTGTGAACCAAAGGAAGCACCACATTGCCTGCTTGTAACCTCTGAAGGGCTTCCAGATCCCCAGTGTACAACAAAGAGTTGGAAGTTGTGGGACCTCCTGGATGTTTGTCCCGTGGAGATGCTGAAAGTGGGGGTGACAAAGGGTCAGAGGACACAGGAGCCAAGGCCGAGCTGGATGAGGTGCTGAACTGAGTTTTACGGCTGGCAGTATTTTCAGTCCCTGGCGGAGTGAGAACAGAGTCTGGAATGGAAACATGTAAACTACTGCTGGCTTGGGGGGAAGGGAAGTGCTCGGAGCTGGGGGGCTTGGTCATACTGTAGGGTGATTCATTCCTTGAGATTTCCCTGTTGGGTGGGTAATTCCAAATACTGCTATCATTATCAAAATTGATAGGTTCTGAGATTTCTGTTTTAATTTTGAGCACTGAGGCACTGTTTGGTGACGAGAGCAGCTGGGGCTGGTCCACCAAAGCTGAGTCAAGTCCATTCGGACTTGAGGTGCTTGACAGCCTTCTCCGGGTCATGCTGCCTCCCTTTTGCTTTTTTCTCCTCTTCTTCCTCTTTTGATGTTTGCTGGAAGACTGGGCATTTACTTCCCCTGCACTGTCTGAGTCCTTGGCACTGTCTGAGGTCAGTGATTCACAGTTCTGCAACCGCAAGTCTGACTCACTCTCAACATAGCGCTCCACCTTGATCTGCATAGAGCCAAGAGTGCCAAAACTGTCCTCGGGGGCCTTTTGATTCTCGAAGTCAGAGTTTTCAAAGCTGTCATCACTGTCTCTGCTGTCCTGGTTGCTGGAGCTGTTCCCATCATCATTACAGTTCATTTCATTATCCGACTGATTTCCTGACTTCTTCCTGTCAGATTCAGGGTCTTCACTGTTTTCCGACTGGTTTCCTTTCTCATCTGACTTTGAGTTCTCATTGTCCTCTAGAGCAAAAGGAAAGTGAAACAAACCATTAGCAACATGAACATAATATTATAACCCAAGTCCAAATTTCTACCTACCAATGAGATTTGATTGCTGTAAACTTTTTTTTTGGCAAAAGGTGTTCTCTTCTGTAGAGTCACAACTTCTTGCAACATTGTGCTGGGAGAGTTTTGATCAGCACGAATGTCTCTGACTCAGGACTGTTAATGTACTAAAAGCCTATGCTATATGGCCTGCACCTTGACTGAGGGGGCTTTTTCTTCTGCTTGCTGGACAAGAATCATTTTGATAACTGTACGCACAACGGCATTGCAGCTGTGTCATCCAAAGAGGAGTCAGTGAACAATCCCATTATGACCGTTATGTTCTGGTGATTGTTCTTTCACATCCTTGTTCTCCTACAGTGGGCAGGCATCCAGATGTAACATATTTACTAATGAAGATTCTACTCCTCTCATCTCATTTTCCTCTCACCGTTGCCACTTTTGAAGTGGCGGAGTGTCTCTGACTTCAGTGGAATTACTGCTGATTTCCTCTCGTGTGAGAGGAGAAGCAGGTCATACGTGTATAAATCTGAATGAATAAACCAGTTAAAATAATTTTGTTACATTGCTAGACTGTCTTCTCATATTTCCCTGAAGGGCAACCAATAAAAAAAAAAAAAAAAAAAAAAAAGAGGAAAAAATTCAGGCAGTGAATTAAACTCTTGATTGATCCAAGTCATCTAAGGGCCGTTGAAAATAGCCCAGCTACAGCACTGAGAAACTGTCACTCTTCTTGCCTAAATTCATTTAGTTGTGTTTTAGATTTTTACCTAATTCTAATATGGATGAGATAAACACTCTAGCCCACCGGACTCAGCCAGCCAAAGCGCTTTGAGAATGAATATGCTCCATTATCATACTATGTTTGAAAGGGTCGTGAAAGGCTTCAGGAGACTCTGTCTTTTACAGACCAGCCAGAAATCTTTTGTTGGGAAATAAAAGATGTTTTTCACTCATCAGAGCCAAGTATTACCCTTTTCAATATACCCCTTTTAGGGGAAGAGAGGAAGGGCCAGTTTTCCTCTAAAGATTGGTTACTCCTGGAGCCATGTCAATACCAGTTTCCCAGAAGTGCTGGAGAAGGTGGGTTTGACAGGGAAGCTGCTTGAGGATTCAGGGCAATGCACTTCACAAGTCACTTAGTGGGACTTTTGCTTGAGTCACCAGCAGCAGAGACACTCTCCTTTTTGAAAAATAAAACTCACACAAGCAAAATAACGCCCACAAACACCTAAATCTCATCTAGCTTTTTGTTCCATCTAGGGCTGAATTTCTCATACCTTTTTTTTTCCTTTTTTTGAAGATGCTTTCCTTTAAGGTCATGGTTTCTAGCTGGGCAACAGTGGGCTTAGAGTGAGGTAGTCTAAAGCTGCATAAAATTTGCCTGGGATTTTACAGAGCTTGAACTGAGCTTGGTTTCATCCAAGATGCTGTTCTGATTTCAGGTCCTTCGGCATTTCTGTTTAATTCTTTTGTAAGAAACAACGCCCAGCCTCTGCTGTCTTCCAAGACTCTCAGACCACGTACCTAACTGTGCACCTTTAAGAATGCTCTCTTGCTCTGCATCAGCCTTAGGAGTCATGAACGCACATCCACTTCTCGTCTGAAGAAATTTACAGTGCACATGGGAAATGCAAACTGTTCTCCACATGCGTGTTATTTGGCTATTTAGGAATAAGACAGCATAAAGGAAGCACTGGGAATGGGTGAGGAGATTCCCAATGATGATGGGCAACAAGCCTGTATGTGTGCCTAATGTCAACTTAAACAGTCAAATCAAGTTGTCAAAGGAGAACAAAGAAAGGTAAAAGATGAAAGAGAACAGTGATATCATATAATACAAAATTAAAGCCTGTTCCTCTTCTTGCTTTTGCTTGATTTATGTCACTCTGATCCATTTTCTCCAGATTTTTTTTGGTTGTTATCACAGATGTGAGAGAAAAATCACATATATACATTTATATATTTATATATTGCTGAGTACAGCAGAGTAACATCCTTAGTTACTGGGCCACAGGAAACCATGCTCCTTTCAAAGCCAGATGATCTGTACCTGTGCCTAGGTAACCACTTTTAAAACTAATGGGGAATGTGTGAACCATC
This sequence comes from Chlamydotis macqueenii, assembly GCF_036417535.1. Taxonomy (NCBI): domain Eukaryota; kingdom Metazoa; phylum Chordata; class Aves; order Otidiformes; family Otididae; genus Chlamydotis; species Chlamydotis macqueenii. Next base: position 29,089,522 of record NC_141560.1, read on the forward strand.
TGTGCACTGGACCATCTGTGGGACTAATTTACACGTTGAGTTTGACAAGTACATTTAGCTTTTAAAAAACAGCTGATGCCTCAGACTTCAAGATTTTAGAAACAAGGGCTTGAACCCATACCTTTTAGTGAAAGATAATTCTTTTAACCCAAGAAACCCCTCAAATTGTGCAATCTTCACTGCCCCCTAGTGAGACTCTTCAAAAATGTATTTATACAGGAAAAAGGGTCATAAAGACTGACAGTAGAGTCTTATCTTCAGAATGTATGCCTCCTCTGGAAAGATAAGAACTAGTATTATATTCAACAGTTACAATTCCAGGTCCTCTGCACAAGGCACAATACCTGCTCATGAAGCTTAGCTGGGAAATCAAACGTTTAGTTTAGTGCAATGTAGGCAAGGATATATGCAGAGAGTGAAGAGAAGTATTGAGGAAATGGTGATACTGTGGAAACACTGAGGTCATTACAAGATTTTGCTAGTGTTTGTCAATGTAATTGTACAGGATTTTTTTTTTGTTATTGTTATAATGGAACAATCCTTGAGAGGTAGAAGCAACTGGAAAGCCAACCAAGTGGCTCTAATGATATGAACCTTTTGTGGGTATAAAGACACACCATGTGTGTTACCTGAGTTGTCCTTTGAGTCCGATTCAGAGTCAGAGGTCTCCGAGGATTCTGAGGTTTTCTCTGGAAGATGAGGAAGTTGTGCAATATCCATTGGAGTGTCCTTGTACTCTGGGTTACTGAAGAGGAGACAGCAAATATAAACACAATTGGATGATTTGCAGTTTCATGGTTTTTCCCTCTTTTCATATCAAAGTTCAGGAACAAAGAACATAAATAGGAAGAATAGCAGAGCAAACACAGAAGCATACATTTTCAGCTCCTCAGAGCTTCACAGCAGGGATTTTATGAAGGTTTATTTCAATACTACTGCCAAATACTCATATTGACCAGGTACTAAAACTCATTTGATTCTAGTGATGTTTTAGAGCTATCAAAGCATTCTTACTGAAGTAGGACACCATGACTTGTGCGATATCTAACAGTAAAGCTACACTGTGTAATCATCCAACAACAAAATATCTTGATTTCGATCCCATTACTGTGCCTGGAAGGACAGAGAAGGTGTTTTAACTTTTCCAATCTGTTTCTCTCCCACTGGCAATCTCTATTAGAGTTATCTCTGTAACAATGTTCTCTATCAAACTTGCCAGAGCCCTTTCAATATCTGTTTTTCTCAACGTTTAATCAAGCAGATCATACATAAAGTTAGTAAGAAGGTGCTCAGATAGGGCTAAAGAAAATGACCACTGTTCAAAATAATTTGGCCAACAAATAGATTAAAAAGTTATATAATTTTTAAACACTGCACACGCATCCACATCACCAAGAAACCAAAAGCAACCACTCTAACTCTATGACAGATGCACATGTGCATGTTAAGATGCATATGTTAGGGATAAAGAACTGTCAACACACCTATTATAATCATATCTTCATCTGCTCATGTGGTGCTCACCTGTGACTTGTTAGCAATGAACATGACTGAAATGTAAAAAGGCTACACTACACTACCAGAGAAACTGAAAAAAAAACCCCAACCCTATGCTTTTTCTTGGTTTGTACCTTTTAAAATGCGTTGCTTTCCCAAATTCCTGCAAAGGCAGGGGAATAGATACAGCTAGACAGAAGTGGCATAGGAATGTTGAAAATAAACAAAGTCTTTAATAATTTTTGAATAGGTGGGTATTTCTATGCAGTTCAAATTCCAGCCCAGTGATAGAGCAGAAAATCCGCAATCCTACGTAGAACAATACGAGGTAGCACTCTGGGTGACTGACACACTATCACAATGACAGTGTGCTCATATTCAGCCCATTACAGTGTACTGTGAAAATTCAGAGTTCACACAGTTCACATTGAAATGCCATTCTTACAATTACCATCTTTATGGTTTTGTCCTGACAAAGTGACTTTATTCTGTTGCATCCCAGGGCAGTCCCCAAATTTGCCCCCTCCAAGCAAAAGATGTTTGAAGGCTTTCACACTGTGAATAACAAGTTACTAGAACAAGAATAGCATTAATCCTCCCTGTCACTATAATTAGTCTATCCTTTTAAAGACAGCTGAATCATACTTTCTAATGCATGGAAATGTATACAGACCAGTACTCCTGCTAAGAGTAGACCTAATTATGCCTTGATCTGTCATTGAAATATTATTTGGACATTTCGATCTTTTGTGGATTCCAGCACTAGGAGAAATCTAAATTAAAAATACAAATTCAGTGGAGAAGTTAATTTTTATCTAACAGACTGGTGAAAGGAATGCAGCAGGAAAATCATGTTCTGGGAGGAGACTTGGAGAAGACCACACTGCTTTTCTGTTTTTATTAGGTATATTCTGTTGGCAGAGAAAATAATTTTGTGCGACATTTGTGGACTAGGTTCCTCTATTGTCTGGAAAGTAGCAAAGCAGACAAGGCAACTGTTCATAATTCTTATGGACCACTTTTCCAGATAGAATATGAGCACATTTCTGGGGATTTTTAAGTGCTATTACTACTGGGGCAGCAAAGCTGTACTTTCAGTTCAGAATTGGCAGGCTTAAGCTGACCTCTTGAAATGCTGCATTCTGTCTCACTCTTGCAAAAAGAGACAAAAAAAGTAGCAGGATAAGAATATATTCAGAAATGCCCATGCTCAATCATAGCAGGACAGAAACATGCAAGCCCCAATGAACTTCCACTGCAGTGGAAGGCTTCTCACAGTATCCCTCAATGCTCTTCTGCCAGAGGTTGCTCCCTTCTCTTCCCCAAAAGGGGAATCAAAAGTATTTCAACACGCAAGTTTAGGCAGGCACAGTCTCTTCAGGGCTTGCTGGACTTGGCATAATAAGTCAGAATCTAACCCTAAGACATAACTTGGAACTCTCATGGCATCAAAGGGAATGTAACAAACCATGACAAGCAACTTACAGGGAGAATAGGCCAGAAAATGACAATTGCATTTCATGACAATCTCAAGGTTTCAAATTTTATTTGTTTGTTTGTTCTGCTCTGGAATGAAACAGAAAATCTCCCAATCTGATTGAACATTTTCACAAAACAGAATGTGTTGAAAGGTATTTTCAGAGGAGAAAGGTCAGGTTTATAATCCACTGCCTCTCAGTGACTGTTGGTCGTGCCTTGAGCTCAGAAACCAGTCCTTTAAAAATACTTGGGCTTTAGTACAACAGAATTTCTCAGTGAAGGACGTTTCATTCAAGATATTCCTACTATTTCTGTGTAAAATAGTTCTTATAGTTTAAAACAGTTGTAATTCTTACTTTTATTTTTAAATACTATTTTGCATTTTTCAGTGTGAATACTGTCTGATGGTTACACAAGTAACATAGTAGTTCAAGGCTTTTCTCCTGAGAAAATTCCTCTCTCTGGAGTGAATTGGCAAACATCTTTCAGAGACACCTCTTTGTAGCATTCCAGAAGTTTGCTTCTATGCATTTTCAATAACCAAATAAACCAGTGCCCAACACTTCACTTCAGATTTTATAACATAACTACTGAAAGCTAGTGTGGATTATTTATATATTTGAGCTCAGGCTGAGTAGATTTCAGAGCAGTGGAGGCATGCGATAAAATGGTGGAGGGTTTATTTGAAGACCAAGGCAGCATAATAATTCAAGAATATTCCAGTATACTGAGACAGGACAGATGTCTCAACAAATATAACCAAATGGCACTGGTTTTGAGGTGGACCATACAAAAAGTTCTTCTCCTTAACTTTCTCCAGTAGGCAATTGTTTTTGCCTAAAGTTCTCACCAACAGATACAAGCAATAGAGACAGCAGTTCAAGTGAGAGAAGTGACTGGAAGACCTACCTAAGAAGGTAATTGACCCAGATGATATTCTTCTCACTTGCGTTCTTGGCATTGACAGCAATGGTTGCACTAGACTGTATCCAGATATAACCTCCATTCTTCTGCATCCAGCGGTAATACTTTGTTACACATTGGCCCTTATTCAGCACTGGCAAAAAATAGAAACAAAACAGAAGCAAGATACAGCGCATGTTAGAACCGTGGTAAAACGATCGCCATTGTACAACATGCCACAGGTACGAGCAAAAGATACTTGGCTTCCTTTAGGTTTAACGCAGCACGCCAGTGAGATGACAAACAGGATTTGAAGTTCGGTATAACCAGCTGTATGTTTTACACGTTTTTGAAGTATAATTTTAATCTGTTTTTGGAAACTCTGGTGGAAGGAGAAAAGTAAAAAGAACTACAAATCTCTTTGGTTCACAGAATACTTATTGCTGTGTGGACATTTTCAATGCACTCAGTGTCAAACTGTAAAAAAAAAGAAAAGGAAAAAAAAGAGGCAAATTTATATGTGATTTATTCATAGCTCCTAGGTAGACCTCTTTGAGATTCTGGATATTTGAAAGGTTTGGGAAGATATTCTACCCCTGCTGCTTTGATCATTTCTCCTTATTGCAGGCGATAGCAACCACTGAACTTATACATCTGTTTCTTTGATCTTGTCAAACAGAATTTACAGTTCTCAGATGAACCAAATCTCCACTGGTCAGTGGGGGGAAAGTCTTGGGAGAATTTGCTCTCTACCAGAGCAAAGTAAATCCACCAATAGACTGAGAACGAGGCCTGAGGGAGGCACAGAATGGCTTGGTCAGAGCCAGAGAGTGACACCTCTCCCCGATGTCTGAAATATGCTGGGAAACAGAGAAATAAGTAAAAGCAATCAGTAACATGAAACTGTGTTATTAAATGCTCACAGCAAAGAAGGCTTAAAAACACTGACGTTTAAAGGAATACTTCAGCCAAAATATTGCCAAGCTGAAACAGATTTGGTTTGTACCTGATGCTTCAGTGTCAAGAGAAGGGGATGAAACGCAAATCTTTCAGTAGTTTTAAAGAAAACATAAACTATAGAAAATCTGTTAGTGGAGCACTTACTGTCTCCTGCATCCCACTAATCCCACGCAGCTTTGTGCACTAGAGGGCAGTGTGCATTCACAGACACCCTCTGCTTTTGTCATGTCCTTGTCTCCGTCTGCTAAAATGAAAAACCTCTAACTGCTGTAATAAATTTGGCTAAATTAGCTGCTAAATGGTTATCTCAAGTAATATGTATTTGCATTAATCATCTTGCTCTAAACCAGAACAAGCCAGAGTCCTAAAGACGTAGTAAATTCATATTGTCCATTTAATTACGGCTAATAAGTGCTTCATATACAATAGTTTCATGAAGTACATTTTGATTTTTTTTTTTGTAGAGGGAAAAGAAAAAAAGTCACTTTGGAAAAGAATAAGTATTTAAGGCAGTTAAAGTTCCTACCATAAATGTGACAAATGACACTTTGGAGCTTTCAAGTTAACCAAATGTCTATACCCCTAATTATACACATGAATATAGCTATATCTAAATCCACGTACAACAGATATCTGTAGAAAAAGATATTTACAAAGGCAGCCACACAAAAACAGGCATTTTCTTATGTTGGAGGGATCCCCCAATCCCCACTCCAATTTTTCAGTTACTGAATTAAAAAACTGCATGTAAAAAAAGTGCAATGTAAAGTGAATGTAAAGTGCAAGTTAGGTTCAGCTGTAACACGAACAAATATGTGTAATCTGGGTCCTGTTGTTTTTCAGCAACTTCTAGTAAACGAGGTTTGTTTCTAGCAGAGATCCATAAGTTTCCCTACATGTTTACTGTTGTATTCAAAGCTCTAAATATTCTGCTGTTATAATTCATTGGCTTCAAAACCTCATTATACAGCAGAATAAAGATAAAATATGAACAACTGACTACCCAGCATTTCTGTCAAACCAACGTTGTGTGCCACTTTAGAAAACAATCTCACATAAATTAGCCCAACTTTATCAGTTACAAAGAATAAGGGAAGAAAAGTATTGCTGTAAGTTTTGATTATGTTAGGCTTTTCCATTTCAGTAAAATAGGACATTCAAAATACTCTGCTTACAGCTGACAGTAGAATAGAAATGCCTGTAAGTCTGGAGTGATATTGTCTCCTTTCTGGAAACCTGAACATCCAGAGGTGTGTGCAGAAACTATTAAAATCTATCTGCACTTGTGGCTACTAATTATACTGTTGCCTTCTTTATAACAGTTTGTAACTGAGAAGTTTACCATGCTATACAAACACCAAAGGATGAATCCTCACAATTGCCCACGTGCACATTTGAAAGTCCAGGTACGAGGTGAGTCACTAGCCAGTGACTGAAGAGCACACTGCAATTCCTCATAGTGATAGCTATGAGGATCCAGATCCTCCAGGTCTTTCATTCCATTTCATCCTAGACAAGCCCTTCCTCCTTCAGTACCTTTTATATTGGTTGTTGCACCACTGGAAAAATCTATGTCATGAGCTGAACAGAGCATTCATTTCAGAACTACAGAAAAAAAAGGGGAAATTAAACCCTTCTAAGTTATTTCCGAAGGAAAAGGTGCTTGCTTTTTCAAGAAAGATAATTCAGTACATAAGAGTTGCACACAAACCATCTACAGTCAGAGTTCAGGTTCCCAAATTCCTTTACTTCCAAAGAATATTTGAAATATTGTCTTGAAAGCTAGCTTTCCATGAAGTTCACCTACTTGCAAATTCCCTCTCTCTATTTGGCCAGCTCAGACATATTACCACATACACAGGATTTTCCTTCCTGCATCTGTCTAAAGCATGTTACATATGAGAGATTTGTGGACCACGCTCTGAAGGAAGTCCCACAATTCAATATAAAAATTCTCTCTGTAAAGAGATTCTCTGGCAGACCAGCTGTGCCGTGCTGCTAAATGTGGCTCTTATATCATTTCAGAGTGCATTAGGCACCCCCAAGTCCGTCCTGAAAGCTCACACCATAGCTTGAGAAGAAATTTCTCAATGTGATGAAAGAGAAAGAATGAAAAAAAAAAGAAATGTTTTTTTAATTCACAGCATTTTTTAACTGTTGGCATTGCCAAGATGAAATTCAGACATTAGATGAGAATTTTGAGAAAACAAGCAACTAGAAGGACACCTCAGGAAGGGAAATCTTTCTGGTTTATTGATAACCTAGTGTTACTGAGCAAAGCCCAGTTTCATTTTGAGGATCTTCAGTTTTCAGGTACAGGGAGTCCATTAATAACGTTACTGATTTTGAGAAGAAATGAAAGTAAAGAATCAGTCCACCCTAAGCTCTGCTTGTGAAGTTATGTTTTTTACTAGCAACAGATAATGCATTTCAGCTTAGCATAAACTTCTGAAAAAGTAATGCTATATGTGGACCACATCCTGAACTTAGTCAGACTCTACTTAAGGTAAATCCTTTACTGAGAATCAGGGTTCAGCTCTGTATTTTTGTACACTGTGAAATGTAGAGAGTTATATATTTCTATTTGTATTATAACTGGAGTACCCAGTCTGGCAAACAATGCAGTAAAGGGGAAGGTGAGACTTGTGATCATATTGGTGGGACGCCTTGTGTGACTGAAGTTACATGGGTTTATGCAGCACTGGGTGTATCAGTCCATTTGTAGGAACAGCAGGAGAGGTGACTTTTTTTACAGGCTTAGTTTCTTCTGCTAATCAGTGGATAAGTCTCCAAAATGTTAATGGGAGTTACATGTTTAAAAGAAAAAGGAAGAAAAAAGCCCTGTTACTAAGCCATTATTGTGTGGAAATACAGAGAAATCTTTCTAACACGGGATTGATGCTTAACAGCCATCAGGAATAATCTTTACAATAAATCTAACTGTGAACAGGAGAATGAAACAAATCTTAGATAGCAGGAACAGGATGACAAATACAATTTTATATACATACATATAATATATAAACCCTTTAATCAAAGGGAATAACTGAAGGTTAATGTTTTAAAACTGATGACCTTTATGTTAACCACACAGATATATTCCCTAAAATGGTGGATGCTAAACCTGACTAAAATTTGCTGAAATGTTACCTAGTTACTCAATTTGAATTCAGTGGTTAGCATGCAAGAAATGCACAGTATGTATACTAAGAACTAAAAAAAAAAAAATCTCACTTATTTCTCAAAGTATGAATATATTGCTATGTAGACAGCTCCCAACAGAGGGATTTCAGTTTTCCTTGGTAGCTTTGTGCACAGCAATATTCTTGTAGCAGTGGAATGAAGGAGGGGGGAGAAGAAGAAACAGTCAGTGTTCTTTGCAGGAACCTATTTCTGTTAGAAAATCAAAATAAATCAGTACAAGTTTGTCTTCAGAAATATGGTTACAAAAAGAAAAGAACACAGTTTCTTCCTGTAAGGCTGTTCTGAGAAATCAAAGCCAAAGCTTCTAAATAGTGAGTTGTGTTTTAAAAGAAGGAAGTAGCTTAATTCAGTTTGAAGAGGAGATGAAGAAATTGTGTATCAAAAGCAGTCTTTTAGCAAAGTCTCTTACAAAAGGACATTTTACTAGTGTGCATATGCATTTAAAAGCTACACTATGTTGCGTATTCAGGTAAGTATTGAGTAAATAGGAAATGATGAGATCATCTTACATATTCACAGAGCTTCACAAAGAGGCCCTTTATAATTGGTGAAAATATTGAGGTTACATCTGCTGCGCTATTCACCCTTCTCCTTGAAATACCTTTATCAATGACTGGATGGTATTGATACTGAATTCCCCTTGTGATAAACTTAAAAGAATATTTTTAATTTACTGCATGAGGATGAAAATGCCATACTTAATACCATAGTCGGATACTTAGCTGCAGCCACAAGTACTCTTTCTACATTCACAAAACTGGCAGACGAAACATGAAAAGGAATACTGACTCTTTAATCTCCACTTCTCCACCTAAGGCCCAAGGCAAACTGACAGGGTAACTTCGTTCTGGAAACAGAGGGTTTTTTATTTTTTTAATTCTGGATTACTTTTTAGTCTGCTTTTGAAAACTGTGGGCTATAGGGGAATGAACCTGGCATAGACTTAAAACAAGAACAAGTTTCTTTATCTGAAAAGTTACAGTCCTTGATGCTTACAGGAAGGTCATTTTCAAAACCCACAGCAAAAATAGCATCGCAGCCAGAAAGAGTGCATTAAGTGCCTTATTTGCTTGTAACAGAGACAGTTTTTCATTTATAACAGCTCCGAGGATCAAGTGAGCCTTTGATGTCGTAAGGACTTTTCTATAGATTTTGCAATTAGTGAGTTAGATGTTTTAAATACTAGGTATCCACAAATTGGATTTTAGCAATGAAAAAAAAAGTACTAAGCAATATTTAGCAATATTTGTTACTTAAACAGAATTACGAGCTAGATGATAAAAGACCTGTAGACATTCTGTAAGTAAATGTGTGCCATCTATACAATTCTTCACAAACACTTACATTTCGCATTGACTATGTGGGGTGGAGTGAGGAGGAGGGGATGTAAGCCAGGACAATGTGTAAATGCATTCCCTACCCACCAGGCCAAAAGTGTGGCCTCCACAGCAGATTGCTTGGGGAAGAATGCCACCTTCCCATCACAAAAGTCTCCATGAGTCACATTGCTCTACCTCCCCTCATTGCATACAGTTGCTTACCAGCCTTGTGTGACTTAATGTACCTCAACACAGTTCTCTTACAAAAAATAATAGAAAGATAATAACAGTTTAGAAAAATATCAGTTCCATGAGGCTTGAGAAATCTGCATTTTACTCACACCATATGGCAGGAGAAAGCCCTGAGTGGTATACAGAGAACATCTTTTTTAGGTTTGGGTAGAATGCAGAGTATTTTGTCAATAATACTGACTAAGACCTTGGCTGCTATCATGATATGAATATTAGATACAAATAATTGTGGGTGTCTAAACATAAGTTCATTTTTTTCCAAAGTCAAATAGGAAGTAGCAGTTTGTATTAATGAAAGAAAATTGTACCTCACTGGTACCCAAATTCCCAGCCTAACTTCTTCATTCACCTGGGATATTTCTTTTCAGCATACACAGTCACTCTGAAAATGCTAAGTGGCAATTGATTTGTTGCTTGATTCTGCAATTGGTTCTGCAATATGGAATATTGTTTAATTTTCCAGCGTAGGGATGTTACATACTTAAATACCTGACAAATTAGGCAAAACTAAGGATCAATAACCTTGCAGGAAAAAAAAAAAAAAAAAGAAGCCTTAATCAACCTCTTAGAAAAACTGAAAAGCTTTAGAATCTTTAAAAACTAAACAATATTTTTCCTGTCTCACTTTACAGAAAAGCAAATGTTAAAAGAGGTCTGAGTCAAATTGTTACAAAATGTGGATTCACATTAGGATCAAGGTTGTAGCTCAAGGTCATCACTTGCCAAATACAGTATGAAAAGTCTTGCATGCTACATGGCCAGCCAGGGAAGAAAAGTAACTCCAAATAGTGAAAACAGCTGGGAAAAACATTCCTGGATTTTGTAGCCTGTCCTAATCCCAGGACAGTGGTACTCCAGCCCTCTGAAAATTCCTAGGCATTGCTAGATATTCTGCCTTAATTTGATCCCAAATTATCTCAGAGAAGGACCAGGAAGATGTTTTGTTTAAAATCAATCCTATTTCATCAGTTTACATGACTTCAGTTCACAGCAGCAGTACAAATTTATTAAAATCCAGCAAGAGCAGTAAAAAAAAAAGTATTTCCCAGCACTAAGCACAAATCATCATCTCCTACTTGAACAACAGAGACACTTTTCTTCCCCTCTCCCATTCATGGTGGTTATAGCATACCATTTGCCCATGGTCCATCATTTAAAACGACAATTTTATAATCATGCTTAACAATAACTATTAACAGGAATATATAATGCCAGGTTGAATATTTATTTTAAAATATTATGTGGATATTGATCAAATGTAATGACAGAATTATAATCTATAACTCAATCTATCACTAGATGCACTCTTCCATGGAAGCTTACAGCATGTATATCAGAAAACTTTTCTGTTGTTGCTATAGATAGAAATGATAAAAATAAACTAACTAAGTAAGTTTATTTAATGATAAACTTGATGGAAAAATGAACACTACCTATGTGTGCCTAGAATTCTCTAGGTTTTTTTTCTATCTTTCTTAAGTTTCCTCTTCCCTCATGATTTGTCTCTCTCCCTATGACTTTCAAAACTTCAACCCTGACATAAAGTAATTTCCTTCTGCTAATATTGAAACGGTCCTTTAGAAACCCAAGCTTGCTTTGAACATCAACTTCAGACAGAACTTCCATTATCATTAATGAACTCTCTCTGTTCAAACTGGAGGGGAAAATGAAATCCCAGATCCAAATTTTGCCCTCAGCTACTGAAATGCAACATCAGAGGAGAAATTTGGCCCTGCTTGCTCAAGAAACTTAAATCTGTTCTCCATCTCTCTACTAATATTAATGTCCATCATACACAACCTATGTAAGATTAATGACTTTAGAATATAACCCTTTCCATGCCAAATGTATCAGCGGACTATAGTCAGCTGTATCTCCTACAAACAGGAAAGGAGAAAGAAGTTTCACAGAAGCTGATCAAAACAGAGAAGCAGATTGGCAGCAATAATAATTTTCTTTTTGAATTTCATAGGTTAAAGACCAACTGCTTCAAGAGACTGTTCCTTTAAACATGCTTTCTTTTCCAGGATAAGAGTCCCTGTTTGGTTACTTGGACTGAGTGAAATGAGTGGTTTTCTCAGCCTAATAGCTAGAGGAAAGGGATCCACAGCACAGTGCCATGGTGGCATGGCACCACTGAATGTTCAAGCACCCTTCCAACCACCACAAAGATTCATCACCATCTCACATTTGGCAGCAAACTATATTAGACATTTTAAAAGCATATTGTCCCTTTATACCAGATGACTTATAAAAAGAAAACAAAAGGAAACAAAACAAAACTTTACACCTTTCTCCACAAGCCTTAAAAAGATAGCTGCACAAAAAAAAAAAAAGATAGGTGTAAAAAAAAATCCCTTATAAAATAAAAATAAAAGAACTTCTGAATAAGTAAGCATCTTACAATCTCAGAACCAATACTTAGCAATCTGTGGACATTGGGTACAAAGGCTTCAGATGTTCAGCAGGGCATTCCCAAAAGCCCACGGAGCCACAGTCCTGGACACCAGTCCACTTCCTTTATTAGTTACCAGACATCAAAACCAACCACTACTGGCCATATCACTCATGGATGCCAAAGCCACAAGTGCTTTATGCAGGTTCTTTCAAACAAGTGCTAATAATAATACTGCCACGTTATCACATATCTGATATACGCTACACATTTTACTGATGCTATTTTCATATCCTTCCAGCTTTGGAAACTGTCTCCCTCAGAGACACAAGGTCAACTGTTCAGACCTTTGAAAAATAAAAAGAGAAAAAAACCCAGTAGCACTAATGTATTCTAAAACTCTGGAAAGATCTGCAATGGTTTCTTCGTACCTTCACATAGTGACATTTTCGGATGGAGTATTTCACAGGCTAGTAAAGTACAAACAAAATCCTTAATCCATCCTTGGATTTTCAATGGAGCAACACCATTTCTGACTTAGGCTACAAGGTGATGAACACTTTTGGTCTCAGTGATCTTGGAGCGAACCTTAGCAATGAAGGTAAAAAGATACGTGGTTGAAGTACTTCTCCCCTTCATTTTTAAAAGGCATACATTTACATTATGTAGCAAAAGTCACCACAGAAATAGTTTAGTGGACAGAGTGAAGGTGAAGCTGCTGGAGATGCACAATAAAATCTTTTATTCATCTGGCTTTGCAATTTATTATGTGCTTCTGCAACCTATCACAAGAATAACATCGAAGTATAAATTCATCTTTGGGGTTGCAAATTTTGAGCACAGAGACTTTAAGAAAAAATAAAGAAAATGACTAAGGGAGTCGCCGGGAAATCAGAGGTTCCCAGCAGCAGTCAGAGCTCAATCTTCACTCTGTAGCCCCTTAATGCAGCATCTGTACTTATACAGTTGGTACTATATGCATTTTTAATGTAAAAACAGAAGAGTTTTGGTATAAATTTCAACTGACTATGAGCTATGGAAGACTTACAATGGAAAGCCTACAAACTGAAATGAGAATGTACTAGCCAGTATAGTATAGATTTAATTTGAAGATGAAACAGCATCAGGAATTAAGTTAAAGGGATATTGATGCAAACTATATCTGAGGCATGTTGCAAAATAACTGTATATTGCTAAGCTACAGAAGGCAAAACTCTCAATTAGGTTCAGCAGCTAATGGTTTGCATAGCTTAAAGACTTAGCTTTGTAGAGTTTTCTGGTTTGTTTACTATTCAAAAGCTCTGATGCTTCTGGTAAACTCTCCTATATACTTTACATACAGAAAACATTTGCCTAATAGCATACAATTTGTACATCAAAACCAGCCATAAAATATCATGAAAATTAGAAATTTATCAGGATTTAAAATGATATCTGAATACGTTTATGGATAATTCGAATACCAAATATTACAATAGTAACAACTGTCCTCCACAAACAGAAACATAGGCAGTGGTATAAATTCTCATCTTTCAAGGAATGAACCAACCATGAGTTAACAGTGCATTATGGAGAAAACAAGGGCGCAAAGCATACATAATTGCATATTGCAGAATGTTTTGCCCCTTCTTCTAAAACCAACTTTTGTCAGAGAACAGACAAAGAAATTAAGCTAGACAGACCGGCATAACCCAAAGAAGCACTTGCAGGAGCAAACACAACATCTGCAGTATTTCAGAGCATGGATAAAAGACACAAAACATACACAGTCTTGGTTAGATGCGCTCTCTTAAGATTCATTAGAACTGAAAAACAAACCCAGGCATGGGCTAAAACCAAAGTCCATGCTCCTTTTTTAGCTCTAACGAGTAAAAAAGATGTTTTCTTTTTATGCTTCTGTTTCTTCTAGTTTCTCATCTCCTGTTTCCTCATCTTGCTCTATCACCACTATCTCCAGCTAAAAGAACACGGGATGTCAGTCTCCAATGCAGAAATCTTTGGTGGCCCATAGTATGGACAGAGAGGAAGATTGTGCAGGTGGTCAGACCAACACTCTGCGATACTTTGAAAACAAGATATACTAGACTGTTATCAGGATGCCAGGCGGGCTTGGTGTAAGAATTAGCTAAACACCAGACATTCTATCAGTCTAATTTAGAATCAATCTTGCTTTTTAGTGATGATAATAAACTTGCAAAAACATGAGATTCATTTGTATATTTTAGCATTTTATTTCAGTCCCAGAATGCAAAACCTGACATTGGAACCAGTTTGATTTTTTTGGTGATTGAAGATATTAAGCACTACAAGAGCATTGAAATTTCGATCTGATTAGGATAAAAATTCCTCAGGATCAAAACACTTCTTTTTTTCCCCCTACAGTTTTACTAATTGTGTGCTACTTGACATTGCAGAGTTATTCCACAGCATGATAGTAAAATATGTGAAGTGTATTTTACTGTTAGAAATTATCAACTCATTCTATTTGTTTTTCATGTGTTCGAGGTTATTAAGAGAATAAAAAATTATAACTGATATGCATAAGTTAAAAGGGTTAGTTCAACTACAGCTGGTAGGCTAAACCACTAAGCAATATTTTGTACAATAGATTTTTTTTTTCTACTGAACATACATAAAAGAAATCATGAATATATAACTGATTTAAAAGCAGACTGAGGGTATAATAACCCTTGAAAAATAGGGGAGCCATGAAAAAGGTGAATGTGGAATAGTTTATTTTCAGAAAGACTGGATTATTCTAACCACTGTAAACCAGATAAAGTAGATCAGAGGGAGTGCTACCAAACATACTCATCAGAGACCTTTGCTTTATGGGAAATGAACTGCCCTGGCTCACTGTTCCCGAGGAATTGTATTTCTTATACCCATAATTCAAATCCTGAAAAAACAGGATGATATTTTCTAAGCAATAGCTGAGGACAACAAATATCTTTTTAGTCAGTGTCAGGTTTCTGAATTTAGACCACAATTAGGATTCTGAAATTAAAAAGCACATATTAAATACCAATATATACTTGGGACAACGTTCCTACAAGGAATATATTAATTTTCAAATGGTGGCATACTGTCCTATATATGTCCAAAAGTATATTCATGGCCGCCTTCAGAGGTCTTGGCTTTTATCCCTCCTTGATGCTTTCTTAATGACCCTCATTGAACAGTAACATCAAGTACCTGATGTTCAATGAAGATCATTAATTTTTTTTCAGTTAAATGGAAGATGTATACTCCTACAGCATATGACATCCATTCATTCTTAGCAAGAAATGTACTTCTTAAATCAAAAAGGGTTATTATAGACCTCTGTATAATAACAGTGTCAACTAAAGGGAAGCACATATGCACAGCTTCATATTCCAGAGAGCAGCAAGTGTCACTTGCCCTTACTGAGCTCTATGGACGGTGCTAAGACCTGATGCAACAGTAATTTGCTTGATTTCTGATACTAATAGACAAAAAAAAAGTATCCTGCTAGCTTTAAGATCAGGGATATTTTCTTGTCATTGAAACAAGGGCTGTTCTACCCATGCAGGGACTCGTGGCTTGGTGAAAGTGTATGAACTGCCCTACACTTGACATGCAGTTCAGTTCTGCAATGTTTCTATGCAGAGGTAAATAAAAAGAGAGGATCCAATCACCTTCCCCATTCTTACAAGTGGTAAAGCAGAACTGGGGGCATGAGGAGTCTTTCTAGGGTGTTAGTTCTAGATGCATAATTATGAAATGTAAAACATTCAACTTCAACTCTTTCATGACACATATCCTATTGAAGAGCTCTGTTAACAGAGCTAGGATTAGGGACTTTATCTGAGCCAGGGTACAGCTACACCCACAGTTTTTGAGGGCTTGGATTCAAACACAAGTTGTTGCAGCTTGGTCAGTTGCTGTGTGTCAGCTAAGCCACGATGCTGGACGGTGTACAGGCTGCTAGACTAGAGAACATTTTAACTATAAACTCTGTGAGAGAGACTTGATTTACAGTAAGCAATATCTGTCAGGATTCTACCAGCAATTTGTTCAACAAACACAGTGAAGATGAACAAATGAGAAGTTCCTCAAACTTCTGAAACCATGAACCATTATAAAATGGGAAACCAATTAATAAGGTAGAATTGTAACACCAAACAATTGGCTGGAAGATGTGAGAAGAAACATGATCATTGAAAGCTTGAATGAAACAAGATAGAAAGAATATCCCTAAACTTTTTATTCCTATTTGAAAAAATCCTGATGCTTCAGTAACTTGTGGGATCAGCACCATGTATTATTGTGTTGGAATAAATGCAGGCATATGTAGAGTTAGAGTATGATTGCTGTTTTATTAATCCACAAGGGCATCAAGCTATAACTAACATAAAACTCTAAGCAGAAATCTAGACCTTACTGAACATAATGGAATTTTTGCTATTTACTTCAGCGAGGTCAGAATTTTAGTCCATATAAATTTGCTTTTTCAGGGCATAATCCCAATTTCCATTGAAGCCAATAAAAGGTTTCTATTGACTGTAACTGACCTTTCATTAGGGCAGAAGTTCCCTTACAAAAGACTGTTGTCACTGCTATATTCCTGCAGACCTTCTTCACCATTATACTTGTTATGGTCACATTCCTGAAGCTGCTTTTGTCTTCTTTTACTTGAGATAGCATTAACAAGGCCTGTTTGTCAAAGTTTCTAATGGGCTGCTATGATCTGAAGCCACCAACAGCCCTCTTGATTTTTTTTTTCTGTGTGATTTTGTGCAACATTTTCTTCTTTGCTTGTTTTCCTCTTTGATGTCTTTGAATAACCTGGATGAGAAGGCAGGATGTACTGGTCTTACTTTTTCAATTTTTTTTTTCTGGTATGTTGTCAGTGAATAGGCAGAGCAGAAGTTTTTTCTGTGTTTCTTTTCACTTTTAGATTTACCATTGCAATTTGTGCTTCTTCTTGTTTTAGTCTTTAAAAATTATTTTCTCTCCTGTAAAAATCAATCAAGATTTTTAGCTGCATTTTGTAGTCCTCCATCAAATACAACCTTTTCGGTTTGTTGCTTTCTCAAGTCCTGCTTCTACTTTTCAACAGGGCTTTGCAAACATTACTTTAGCTTCCAGCTCCTCTTCAAAATATTGCATAATATTGCTTTTTTTTTTTCCCCATTGTAATCGCAAGCAATTATTTCCTATGTTGTACTGGAAAATCTCCTGCATTGTCTATTATGGGGAACTGCAGTTCTGCTGGGTTTTTCCTTCTACAGTCAGCGCATGCAAGTTCCTGAATTTTAGCTTTAATTTTATGTTAACTAAACAAGGAGGATTTTATCTTTCTAGTTCAGTTTGAACTTGATTTTCTAGGATGGACAGGTTGCTGTGAAGTGTTGGGGTTTTGCGATTTCTTTCTCTTGTTTTTTCTACAAAGTTTTCTTCCAAATGCTAAAAAAAAATTGAGCATCTCTCTGGGCAAAGATATGAACCACTTCATCTTAGAATCATAGAATCATAGAATGGTTAGGGTTGGAAGGGACCTTCAAAGGTCATCTAGTCCAACCCCCCTGCAAGGAGCAGGGACATCCCTGACTGGGTCAGGTTGCTCAGAGCCTCATCCAGCCTGGCCTTGAACGCTTCCAGAGATGGGGCCTCCACCACCTCTCTGGGCAACCTGTTCCAGTGTTCTATAACCCGCATCGTAAAAAATTTTTTCCTAATTTCTAATCTAAATCTACCCCCCTCTATTTTAAAACCATTACCTCTCGTCCTATCGCAACAGGCCCTACTAAACAGCCTATCCTCATCTTTCTTGTAGGCCCCCTTGAGGTACTGGAAGACCGCTATCAGGTCTCCCCGGAGCCTCCTTTTCTCCAGGCTGAACAGCCCCAACTCTCTCAGCCTGTCCTCATAGGAGAGGTGCTCCAGCCCTTTTATCATCTTCGTGGCCCTCCTCTGGACCTTCTCCAACTGGTCCATGTCCTTCTTGTGTTGGGGGCTCCAGAACTGGACACAGTACTCCAGGTGGGGTCTCACCAGGGCAGAGTAGAGGGGGAGAATCACCTCCCTCGACCTGCTGGCCACGCTTCTCTTGATGCAGCCCAGGATGCGGTTGGCCTTCTGGGCCGCAAGGGCGCATTGCCTGCTCATGTTAAGCTTCTCATCCACCAGCACTCCCAAGTCCTTCTCCTCAAGGCTGCTCTCAATCCATTCCCCGCCCAGCCTGTATTTGTGCCTGGGATTGCCATGACCCAGGTGCAGGACCTTGCACTTGGCCTGGTTGAACTTCATGAGGTTGGCACGGGCCCACCTCTCCAGCCTGTCACGGTCCCTCTGGATGGCATCCCTCCCTTCCAGCGTGTCGACGGCACCACACAACTTGGTGTCGTCGGCGAACTTGCTGAGGGTGCACTCTATCCCACTGTCCATATCGCCGACAAAGATGTTGAACAGGGCCAGGCCCAGCACGGACCCCTGAGGGACGCCACTCATGACCGGTCTCCACATGGACATCGAGCCGTTGACCACCACTCTCTGAGTGCAGCCATCCAGCCAACTCCTTATCCACCGAGTGGTCGTCCATCAAACCCATGTCTCTCTAGTTTAGAGAGAAGGATGTCGTGCAGGACAGTGTCAAAAGCTTTGCACAAGTCCAGGTAGATGATGTCAGTTGCTCGTCCCTTGTCCACCGATGCCGTCACCCCGTCATAGAAGGCCACCAAATTGGTCAGGCACGATCTGCCCTTGGTGAAGCCATGTTGGCTGTCACCAACCACCTCCTTGCTCTCCATGTGCCTTAGCATGGTTTCCAGGAGAATCTGCTCCATGACCTTGCCAGGCACAGAGGTGAGGCTGACCGGCCTGTAGTTACCTGGGTCTTCCTTATTCCCCTTTTTAAAAATTGGGTTATGTTCCCCCTCTTCCAGTCATCGGGGACCTCACCAGACCACCACGACTTCTCAAATATGATGGCCAGTGGCTTGGGAACTTCATCTGCCAGTTCCCTCAGGACCCGCGGATGGATCTCATCAGGACCCATGGACTTGTGCACCTTCAGGTTCCTTAGATGATCCCGAATCTGCTCTTCGAGTACAATGGGCAGTTCTTCATTCTCGCAGTCCCTGCTTTCACCTTCTACAGCTTGGGCGGTGGGACAGGAACTCTTGTCGGTGAAGACTGAGGCAAAAAAGTCATTGAGAACCTCAGCCTTCTCCATGTCCTGGGTAAACAGGACACCAGTTCCCTTCTGGAGGGGGCCTACATTTACCCTGGACTTTCTTTTGTCCCCTACGTACCTATAAAAGCTCTTCCTGTTACATTTTATATCCCTGGCCAGATTCAGTTCTGCCAGGGCTTTGGCCTTCCTTACCTTATCCCTGGCCACTCGCGCAGCCTCTTTGTAGTCCTCCCAGGCTACCTGTCCCCACTTCCACCCTCTATAGGCTTCCTTTTTCACTTTCAGTTGGTCCAGGAGCTCCTTGCTCATCCACGCCGGCCTCCTGGCCTTTTTGCCCGACTTGTTTTTCATTGGGATGCACCTCTGCTGAGCTTGGAGGAGGTGCTCCTTGAATATGGACCAACTTTCCTGGGCCCCTCTTCCCTCCAGGGCCGCCTCCCATGGCACTTGGCCCATCAGGTCCCTGAAGAGGCCGAAGTCCGCCTTCCTGAAGTCTAGGGCTGAGAGCTTGCCGTGTATTTTCCTCGCTGCCCCGTGGATCTTGAACTCCACCATGTCATGGTCGCTGCAGCCAAGGCTGTCCTTTAGTTTCACATCCCCGACCAGTCCCTCCCTGTTGGTGAGCACAAGGTCGAGCATGGCACCCCTCCTTGTCGGCTCCTCTATCGCCTGCAGGAGGAAGTTGTCATCCACGCATTCCAGGAACCTCCTGGACTGCCTGTGCCCTGCCGTGTTGTCTCTCCAACAGATGTCAGGGTGCTTGAAGTCCCCCATGAGGACCAGGGCCTGTGACCGTGAGACTGCTCCTATCTGCCTATAGAGCACTTCGTCTGCTCTATCCTCCTGGCCAGGTGGCCTGTAACAGACCCCTACCGTGACGTCCCCTGTCCGTCCCCATCCTCTAATCTTGACCCATAAGCTCTCTGTCAGCTCCTCCTCCATCCCCAGGCAGAGCTCCACACACTCCAGCCAGTTGCTGATGTAGAGAGCGACACCCCCTCCTCGTCTCCCCTTCCTGTCTTTTCTAAAAAGCCTATACCCCTCCATGTTGACGCTCCAGTCGTATGTGTCATCCCACCACGTCTCCGTGATGCCAATGAGGTCGTAGCCCTGCTCGTGTGCAAGCATCTCCAGCTCTTCCTGTTTATTCCCCATGCTGCGTGCATTGGTATAGAGACACTTCCGCTGGGCCCCCGACAAAGCCGACTTGCTGGCTGGAGTGACGGGGTGCTATTGCACCGCAGTTTAGGTTTATTTGCACTTATCTGTGATCCCTCCTCAGCTTCGGGACCCTCGGTGCTGGCACTGGCGCCATGCTGACAGCAGGACTTATAATGTGCAGGTATACTTTCTGAGCTATTCTCAAATCTAATTTAAACTTGAAGATCTTTCATCCAGAGCATGACTTTGAACAACACGAAAAGAAAAATGCAAAGTCCTGAACCTGGGATGGACTGACTCCCTTCAGTGGTACTGGCTGGGGACTGACTGGCTGGGCTGTTGCTTTGCGGAAAGGACCTGGGGGTCCTGGAGGACAGAAAGCTAAGCATGAATCAGCAGAGCACCTTATGGGCTGTACTAAAAAGTATAGTCATTAGATCACAGAAAGTCATTATTCCCCTTCACTCATCACTCTTTAGATTGTATCGGAATCTAATTTTAGGCTGCCAGCATGGGAAATACATTGATAAACTCAGCGAGCTTAACAGAGGTCTGTCAAGACAGTCAGGGGCTTGAGTACGTGCCCTGTGAAAGGCTGTGGGACCAGACTTGTTCAGCCTGAAGATGATGTGGCGTCAGAGGTCCTATCAGCATAACTGCAAAGAGGTTACTGCAAAGATGAAGCCATGAGCTGCACAATCAAAACAAGGAAATTCCAACTGGATAGAAAGGGAAAAAAAAATCACTGTGAGGATAATTAAGCCCTTATTCAGAATAATTGGAGCAGGACACTCAGAGAAGCTGTGGAAAGTCTGATCTTGAAGTTTTTCAAGATCAGCTAGACAAAAGTGCTAAGCAATTTTCTTTGAGTCAGTTTTGATGCTGTTTTGAGCATGAGATGGCACTAAATTATGTCCTGGAGTCCCTTCCAACCTGAATGATTCTATGAACATCTTGTTTCTGTAAGCCAAGAGAACAATTATGCATAAAAGATGTAACAAGCGAAGAGCCACACAGCCAAGTCTGGAACCCCACTGTGCTGGATGCTGATAACGGGAGAAAGTCCCTGCGTTTATAAAGCTTGCAATCCAACCAGCTAAACTGGACATACAGTGAGAGTAGGAACTTAGTAAGGTGAAGCTATTTTCTTGAAGTGATTCCTGTCTCCAGGCTCTCATGAGTCCTAGTCCAGTGCTTGCACACTGGACCACACTGCACTCACACTGTCTGCATAGGTCTCTCAGTTTTCTGAAGATGAATGTTTCATAAAGCATATTCTATTTCAGAGAGAAGTGGTCATTCAGAAGATTAAGGTCTTTTTCAAATAGGATGTTCATCTCTGCCAGGTGGTATGTTAAGTCTGAGCCATAAATATCTTTTATTTCCTCAGTCAGATAGTGCGGTGGAAATGCAACTTGTCATTTTTGACTTCCAGTTTCAAGAGCACCAAGCAAGTTCTTGAATTTGTTCCTTCATTTCTGAGTAATTGATATATATTCCTGCATATTAAACACTCAAAATGTAAATGACGCAAAATTACTTTGTTTATCATTTTGGATAGTTGATTTTATTTTTTTTCCCACAAAAATGTATCTAAGTCAACCTTCTTATGCCAAATGCACTTTACCTTCCAGAAACTTCAGGGACTATTTAAAAACTTTACAGAGCTTGATACTGTTGTTGGCTGTCATATATTACATAGAAGCTCTCCCTGTTTTCCTGCTCTCCAGTTGCAGTTATCCTCCTATCTTCCCTTGCAGACCAAGCAAGGTACTTTCGGACTGAAGATTTATACTGCCTTCTATTGTAGACATACAGTTTTGTAAGAGCGAATTAAATGTGGCTGTATTTGGGTTACTACCCTTTTATTAGGAAATGCTAGCAGGACATGTTGCAAGGGGAGCAGAGTTTTTCAAATCCGACTCTGAATTTAAGAGGCAGCTTGCAGATAGTCTTTTACATTAAAAAAAACATACAAGTCAATCATAAATGCAGTCAGTCACTGAAACTTCCAAAGAATTATCTGGCTTCACTGTAGGCACAGATAAATTAGAGATTATGGGTCTAAGTCTCGTTTAGCACCAGGGTAAATCAGGAGCGCCATCACTGAAGTCAACAGATCTCAACAAGAAAAGAATTAGGCCCTATGGCTTTTAATAAGAGGAATACAAAGCATTTAATTACAAGGAATTGAGCTGAAGCTCCCTTCCCCTACACAGAGACATATGCACATGGTCTCTAGTAAGGTTTGTCTCCTGTACTTCTGTTATGCTGATCCTGACCAGATACTACCTGTGTACAAATAACAGGGACTTAGATGCTACAGGGATGGGGGCCATTTAGGTTTTAATACACGAAATGGTTAAAACAGCGGTAGAGCTGTAGTTCAGTTCTGCATTGAAAAACCTCACGAAACCCCAAATATGCTGCAGTTTTTGACCTACACGTTATGACTCAGAAGGAAAAGAAACAAAGAAAGGAGTTAATTTTCTGTGCTAGGCAGGGAGTTTCTCACCTAAGCAATACCTCTTTGAAGGGGTAAAATGCACAGCACATGTAAATAAACAACTGCTGGAAATTCCGGTAATACAAATGTATTTTTAAATTTCCACTTATGTGAACAACTTTATACGTCTATAAAAGACTTTGAAATAAATAACACAAAAAGCTACACGTGAATCACCCTCTATGAAAAAAAAGCAGGGGCAAGATGAAGACCCCACTCATGGAATATAAATAATAGTTCAGGAACAATCAAGTGTTGTACCAGATTATTTTAACAAAAATGGAAGTACTTACAGTCTAAGTGACTATGTCTGATGCCTTCCACATCTTCAGCATGAATGAAGTGGTAACATCTCTTTCCTACAATATCTACAGGGGTCAGATCCATGTAATCACTAATCCTAAAAATGAAAAAAAATACAGCCCATAATTCAAGAAGGAAAAGAATAAAAGAACTGTCAAATGACTTAGAAAGTGAAATGTGCTGAGAAGTTTTTTCACCACTTTGTGGTGGTGAATTAGTAATTTGAATGGAATATCTGTACAAACAAGACACAGCCTTAAAGAAAAAAATAGAAATAAGATGTTTTTTAAAGAAACCTTGAAATAATTTTATCCATTTAAGTAAGTAGAAAGTTAAATTCTTGTGCATATTCTCCCTGTAGTGTAACACCAAGACAATATAATTCCACAAAATTGTAAAGCATTAGCAACAACCCAAAATCCTCATTAAAAGATCAAGATGATTCAAGGTTACATAATAAAGAAAAAACATCTTATGTTTATACCAAATGATTAGAGACACATTTCATTTCAACAGATTGGTCTTCTATTGGATATATTCATGAAAAAGCTCTTCAACCATTTCTTGGCACCAAGTCCAAACTGATATTTCAAGGGATATAATTTAAATGCTGAGACACACAGATGCCTCAGGGTGTTATCTTTTTTAGTCTAATTCATTTGGGAGCTCAGCTTTCACTCTGGGCCCTTTCAACTGGGACTTTGTTGTTTATTACACATAGAAACTTTAAAACCTATTCTGCAGACCTTTGTGTGCGTGAGTCTCAGTGTGTGTGTCTGTGTGCTTGTGTCTGTGTTCGTGTGTAAACTTCTGTCATGGAGTGTCAAGATGTCAATGTCCTTAAATGCAGTACAGAAAATAACAAAACAATTGGAAAATGCCTTGCTCAAACAGGCATTTAAAAGTATGTTTTCTAGAAATAGAATAATTTTTTAGGGTTTAAAATATGCTGCAATAACTGGGGATAAGCCCATTTTGAAATTGTAAGACATAATTGCTATCCATTTAAGAGAGCTGTAAGAATCATCAAGCATCTTGATATAGCCAGATAGCCGAAACTACTGCAGTGTGGTCCTGACAGAGGTCAGAGGGGAGGCTAAAGCAGAAACCGAACTGCATAGGTCTGGGGAGTTCCCAGGAGGCAGAGGGGGTGAACACAGCCACTGAGGCACTGACTAGCAGATGTGTTTGCCTGGATGGGTGAGGCAGGGAGAATGCATAGACCAGAGCCCCCTCACCAAAAACCCAACCCAACCCAACCCAAACCAAACAAAAAAAAACCCAAACACAACAGTCTTATCCCACTTCCATGACACTGCATGTTCAAGGATCTGCACTTTCAAGTTATAGCACTTAATTAAATGTGGGATACCCATCTGGGGATGTTTTTCACAAACCACAGTTGGAAAGCACCTCTTCGACCTTCTCACAGAGGACACAGTTCACCAGGATAAAGACAAGTCTGGAATGGTGGCAGTGTGACTCCCTATCCCTCCTGCTGAGTTCCTCCACTTTGGTTGCACAGTGAATTATGGGCTGGGAAACAAAGGACCTGGGATCTCTGCCCAGTGATAAGAAACCTCACCAGAAGGAATGGAGTCTGAGATTTAAAGGTTCCTATCCCCTGGACTGTATATTATCTTTTTATACCAAGCAAAGTGAATAAAACGTCCATGGAGTAGGAACCAGAACCCAAGTTTCTCCCTCTCCCATGACTACACTCCCCTCACTAGCACACTTTGCTGTCTCTTCTCCGGCCCAAGAACTGTGTGTTTCTGTTAGGAGGAGGCTCTGCTTCAAGATTAATGAAAAGAAATCCCACCCTTTCCAGCCTAGCAGAAAGCAGCAGTCTCCAGGCAGGCCACTGCCCTGCGATGGCTGCGAGTGCTACAGCTCAGCTGTATTTTGTTTCTCTGCAGCAGCATGTTTGCGTAAAGTCTCCACAGATAAAGATGAACGCAGCAAGGCAACTGTGGAAGCAGATTCACAACCCCTTAAGTTTAAGGATAATACTAAGAAAAAGCTATTTCAAACAGACATACAGAGGACATTTTTTTTTTTTAATGAAAAAGGCTGAAGAAGAAATAGAAAGAATATCCAGATGTAAGTGATGATCACTGGCAAGCAATGACACCAAAACCAGAAGCAAAAGAAATTACATCAAATAGGACAGCCATGCTTATATCAAAGGTACCAAAGATGGAAAATAAATAATTTGCATGGAGAAAAGAAAGAAAGAAATATTATAGTATATCTTAGAGGACTATCTAGGAGACAGATCTTGTGGCTCCCAAGTCCTTCGACAAAATAAAGCAACAGGTTGATGGGTAGGAACTCAGTTCTGCTGAATACACAGACTTGATCCTGTGAAACACAAGCATGGGCTTATGTTTGAGCTGATCAGTGGTTCCACTGACTTACAGGACTGTTAACATGACTGAAACTTAAAGGTAAGTATATGGTACAGCGATTTGCTGAATTAGGACCAAATTGTGCAGACATCTGCAGGCTTGAAGCTCTCTACACAAGGTTGTTTCTGCATATCTGAAGAAACTATTGGCAACTGCTGTCATGGACAACAGATCAAACCTCTTGCATTTGGAAAACATGATGTCCACTGGGTTATTTCCTTCTGGGCATATATTAGCAGATACAGCTTTAGCAGTCCACATTAAACTGGGCTATAGGCTCTCTCCAGGTGGTCTCCAATCACTAATAGTTGACACTGAAAACATACAGACTGATGTACTCTAGCAGCAGCTTCTTTATTTTGCTTTTAGTTATTTATCACCATTTAAGATTATTTGTCCTCTGCAGGTGCTTTTCTCACTCCACTGACTAATAAAGAAATTCTAGACTTTTTTAGGCTAGATAGTTTAGATTACATGAATCCTACATATGGAAAACAGATATGGATTAACATACCACTTTTTTCGGGCAACAAAATTTTACATCCCTATTCAACACTCTCAGAACAAACTATTACTTGTTAGAAAGAGCCAGTGCACTAGCTAACGGATCTTGTCTCAAAGGGAAGCTACCTGTTCACTTGTTTGTGCACTGAGTCCAGGACTCTGATGTAAATCTCTTCATTCAGAGGAAAGTAACAAGATGCACCCAAAGACCTGAGTAATGACACTCCTGCTCCTTGCTGTTGCAAGCAGGCAACCACTTGGAAAACTAGGAATACTCTTCATCTCACCCCTGCTGATCCAATGGTCCACTGTGAGCATTCATTTCAATTAAGTAGCATGGCTTCTGCTCCATATTCCCTGAGGCTGCCAGCAACTCCCCATTGCTCCATAAACAGTGCTTACAGCTTCCCCAGCATGGATCTATTTTTCTTTGTTTTCATCAGTGTCATGCTTGCTTTACTGTGGCATCACAAAGAATTTCCCATCTGCATGCAAGTGCCAGGAGTCAAGCCCATATATTCAGGATAGGATACTTATCTCCTTTTCTATAGTCCCAGAAGAGAGATCCCAACTTCCCTGACTCGGAGAATGGCCTTGGCAAATGCCCAGATAATTCATCTGACAGCTTCAATCAACTGTTCAGTTAATTCCCTCCCTCCTTCTGTCCTTTCCTTTTCCTCCAGCTTTTACAGTCATATTCTGCTTTGTACATGCTATGAAACCCAAGTCCTGTCAATCTTACTCCATTTTCCGTCAGTGGAAATCCTGCTGCCTCAGTGAGCTAAAGTTCACCTCCCAGATCCGGCAGAAGTGTTTCTACTATTTGAAATTTTTTTTATAAACTATTATAAACACTGACACAGGGGCTTGAAGTGCAACCATTGCAACATAAATTCAAGTACCATCATATGCATTCTACCCTATAAATGGATAAAATCCATTACAAACAACAAAAAGTTGCTTTATAACATTGCCTTTACCTTAACGAATGAAAAAACATCAGTAAGCTCAACACTTTCTCGCTTACCATAGTTTACTACAGTTCTTTCTGTGTGATTGCTAATCAGTGCTCCACGTCTGATGCATTTTACATTTTTCAGCAATGCCTTTCTCAGGCATTTGAACGTTTTATTGCTACATGAACGTAAAGGGAAGGTTTGACAAAAATGTTTAATTAAAAAAAAACATATACAATTTAGGGCTCATAAAAATGCCAAATTGATGGCAGAGAAAGTATAAATCTTTCTAACACGGCCACAAATTTATATCATACTTGACCTGACGGAATAGTTCACTTTTCACATCCATTTGATTCCTGGCTTTTTTATTGAGGTTGCCAAGGAAGGTAACAGTAAGCGCAGGTGATTTTGTTCAAAGGAAATTTTTCATTAGGAACTGGACAGATACCAGCAACTCATTTCATAGAGGCCATTGAAGAGCTTTGCAGTGGTAGCAGCTTTCCATTACTACCTAGGTAGGTCACAGTCAAATAAAAGTCTAAGGCAAAAGGTTTTTTCTAGATCCTACTGTTAATCTCCAGAGCTCTTTAATCAGCTGCCAGATTATAGAGAATCTAGATGTTCATTGGGTAGAGTCACAGGCAAAAATTCAGCCAAACTTCAGTACTGTTACCAGTTTTATCTGTGACCTTGTGCAAGTCACTTTCTACAGAGCATTTTTCCAAGTTTATAAATGAGACCAATATATTCTCTTTTAGATAATGCTTTGGAAGTTTAGATGAAGTGTTCTCTCTACTAGCCAAGTAATAATATTATTAATACTATTGTGGCAGTTCAGCAACCTGAGAGCAAAGACAACCTCATAACAAAATCCATGATTATTTAAAAATGTTTAAGGTCCTTATTCAACAAAGCATTTGAGTTTATCCTGTTTTTATAAAAGTTTATATTGATGTGCTATCCTGATCATAGATATTGCATTATGATGGAGCAATTATGATTGCTTATATCAGAGAGCTTCCACTCTTAACTTGTAATATGCCATGGCTGCTGTCATATGAAAAGCTTCCATTAGGCATCTTGTTCATTCCACTTTTGACAATAAGGTCCCCTTGACAAAATTTCTTTTGGCTGCATTACCTTCTTTCTCTCTTTCCAACCTTTCCTCCATACCTCAGACTTCCATCAATGGACCCAAACTTCTTTATTACTCATATCTTCTTTCTCAGATATCTTCACTTCTCTAAATAGTGGTTCCCTAGATTTTATTTTTATTTTTCAGAGCCCTGAGGGAACCAACAAGCCTTAATGGTCTTGACCAGGCCCTCTGGACCATTCCCCACCCTGCCCACAGCCCAGGACCCCATTTCAATCCCCTGGGGCTTCCCCCACCCCACCCAGGTCCTAGGACCACATGTCAGCACCCCAGGGCTGTCAGCCCCTACCCCAGAGATGCTGCAGCAGGGCTGGTCTCCAGCTCCCCACAGTCCTGCCATGCCTGGCCATGGATCCTGTTGAGACAGGCCCACTTGTGGGCCCATGTCCTGGCCTGGCCCCGGCCAGTCCCCAGGGAAGTGCCCAATGCCCAGTTTTGGGGCTGTCCCGGTGCCCCTCAACTGCCACGCCCCTCAACTGCCCTGCTCCTGGCTGGGGTGGTGGAACAGGCCCGGGCTGCAAGGTCTTGCCCTGACAGACTGCCATGGGGAGCCCCCAGTGCTACCGGTGCCCAGCCCCCAGGGAGTAGACAGTTGAATTTAAATCCTATCTTCACCTTCCCAGATCACTTGTCACTATCACATAGAACACAGCCCCCCCTCAACCAACTCTTCATCACCTGTTCCCATTTCACTGCTGTCTTTCCCAGCATGCCCTTAACCAATTTTATTCTTCAATTTTCCCACCTCTTACTGCAACAGATCCCACCTCTCTAGCCTACTATCTAGGCCATCTGTGATTCTGTTCCACTAAACACTGAGCACGATGTGCTGTAATCTGCAAATCAGTTAAAAAACGGAAAACTTTAAAACTTCAGACAGAAAGACTTGTGGAAAGGAGGATGGGGGAGCATAAGGACAGTCATACAGGTCAGACTAACGTCTGTCTAGTTCCAAATCTTGCCTCTGAGAGGGACGGTGAGAGATTGTAAAAAGCAGGGAAAGCTTAGAGGAATCTTTCCTGGTCTATCCTTCTTTATTCCAGCAAGATGTCCTGCAAATTGTAGTTTTAAATTTACCTTTATGCTCTAAGAATGTAATGAAAATGAAGGCGATGATGATGGGAGTGAATTCAATGCTCTCATACAACACCAGAATGACACTGAAGGAGTCACAAATTTCAAAACTTTTTGCCAAGCCCACGGAACAAAGAATACATACAGCTAAAATAAATATAAAAGGAGCTAAAAGCTGTACCTATTTTCACAGTAAATGATATTGAGGTCCATATTGACGCGAGTGACAAACATGTGGCAGTCAATCCTGACTTCATTAATTGTAGGAGGTGGCAAAGCATGGGCAACGACAACAAGTCCCATGATTTGGCTGGGTACTGTCCGTCCGTGGGACAGTGACACTCTCAGACGTAACCGGCCTGTTATATGAATCACCTGGAAAATAAAAACAATAAAAGAAACCCCAGTGAATTCTGGATGCAACTGTGACATCAGTTTCTTTTAAAAGATAGCATTACTATTCCCTACAGATCACTTAACACAGCTAAAAATTGCACTAAGTAACTGCCAGTATTAGTGTTAAGCTTATTAATATTGGCTGTCAACATGTCCTATATGTCCTCATGGCAAAAAAGAAGACAAGAACATAACAGACAAATGCTTCACATTCATAAAATAAAAACCTCAGAACTCCTATGCTAACGATTTTTGTTGTGGTGGTTGTTAAAGAAAAAGAGAAGAAGAAAAAAACAAACTAGAAATTCAACAAAAGAAAATAAATATTAATTTTATAACATTTGGAGATTGAATATGAGACAAAAATATCAACAGTTTTGAAACTTCCAGAGTGGATTTAATTGAATTGCTAGTCACCTACACCATGGAGACATTGCTCACAGCCTTGAATTACTTCTTTGTGGTTGGCAATTTGAGAAGTAACAACCTAGAACTGATCAATAAGCTCAGCTGCAGGATGGTCGTCTTGCATCCACAGCAAGCTTCTTAAGAGCTGGCAGACTCGAAATGCCTTTGCCTAGTATAATATGTATATATGGAGAGCTCTGGGCCTGATGATTTCTTTCCCTATTCATAAGATAATGCCAGAAGATGCCCAGCAGATCCAATTGTACCCTTGGAGAGTGAAATTCTAAGAATTCTGCCTGAAATGGAGTAAGTTGAAACTCTGGGAAAAGAATAATCCACCACTTCCAGTTTCACTCCTTCAAGAGTTCTGTGGATAAATAAAGGGATTGGTTTTTTTTCAATAAAAGTATATCAATACAGCACCGATAACAGATATCAAATTGCAAATGGAAATTGCAGTTCCTATACTCATAGATAAGAGAGCCGTAAGTACTGGCAGTTGCAGGCTTTCCCAGATTTTAATCTCCAGAGTGTGAACAACATCAACATGAAGAGAAAGCTTCCACGGGATGGGGGCAACTTTCACTGTAATCCCAGACTCACTACCTAGAGATCAACAGATATGTTGGTTGGTACCAAGTGCACTGGAGGAGGTGACAGAGATGGGATGTAGTTATACATCCACTAGCACTCATCTCACAAAGACAGCAGCCAAATTCTTTGCTTCTAATCTGAGATTGATCGTTAACAGAAAGTGAGAGAGAAGAAAATTTTTCATTAATAAGACTGCAAACCACAAAGTGCATCCAAATTCAAACCTAATTCATGCTGGAAGATCTGTGATCTAAGTCTTGTTTCTTTTTTTTAACTTAATCATTAAAATATCTCCTTTCTCCACTATTTTACATTTTGACTCCAGCCAGTGTGGTGAATCTGAATGAGCAAAGTGATTAGCTGCTGTGTTTGTCCCTTTCAGTTGCAGGTTTCTGACCACCCACGTTTGAAGTAATTATTGCCTAAACTCACACTTAACGCACCTTCCAAGGGCAAACTGTTCGATGAATATTTGAAAAAGTTCCTAAAGGCAGAGATGTAAAAACATCATTTCAAACACACTTTTTTTTTTTTTCCTCAAGACCTCATTAACTAATGAAGAAATAGCTAAAAGAAATAGGATTAACTTCGCAGGAGGGGCAGTAACAGTATATTTTGCTCCTTCTAGCTAGGCTTGCATAAACATCTGCTTTTTAGTATTATCTGTCTCTTTTTATCACGCAGTTTCAGCTTACTGCAAAAACTCAAATCTGTAAATATTTGGAAAAACGCTGATGGATAACTAGTAATAATGTGAAAACTAATCTTATATTGAACGTGCTATGCAAAAGTATTGTTGTTCTGTTGTTTTTTTTGTAAGAATCCTTACGCTAATATGTTTGAAGTTGTCACTATCACTTGAGGGAATTTTTAAGACATATCATACGTAAAATCCATCTCTCTCTTCCTTGTAAATTTTGAAACCTCCATGTCATTTACAGCTAAATATAAACATGATTAGTTTTTGAACAACTGTATTCAGTCACTACCTCACTTTTTTTCTGATTCCTCATGTGAAATACACCTCAGAGGTAGTATGACCCCAAGAGACAGTTCCAAACCTGCTAGACTCACCATATATTAACATTGTTGAATTTCAACAGAGTGCTTCCAGATTCAAATTATTTAGGTTGTTCCTAGCTCTATCATGGATCGAGACATGTTCTAAATCCCCATGTGAATTCAAATTTTAGGGGTCAGCACTCAATTGCATTCTGATTCTGTACACTGGGAAATGTACAGCAAACTGCCCATCAGTTCCAGTGCCTGTATTCCTCTAAAGAAACTCTATTTCCATGCCTGAAATCCCTTTCTATGACAACATTAGTCAAATGTACCAAGTGGGAAATCTAATTGGTAGTAAAAAACAATTCTAGCTGTCATGACCTTGTCTACTTTGTAAGTATTGCCACTTTTAACACTGGTTCATTTGAACTGGGATTAGGGGTGATAGGAATTATAGGGTCAATTATCTCTGGTAGCTAAAATTAATCTCTTTATAATTCAATCCCACAGCACTAGTCTATCATATCCTAAAGCAGTTTTATGACTTTAATGAAGCTAAATTGCAAGAATAAACTGTTTTATGAAGGACAATACTTGGATTCAGATGTAAATATTTAACAAAAATTTGCCAGGAATATTCTGAAAATCAAAAGTAAATGCAACTCTTCTATGCAGTTTTCTACATAAATGCTTTCTTCTGAAAAGTATGCAACAGTCCAAATCCATCTTTAAACTATAGTTGTCTTCTTTCTAATCATGCTGTATGAATGGACTGGCACGTTTAGATGTCACAGTAAGAGAAGACAGTGATACTGTGTTCTGTCCATTATAAAAAGGTGGGTCATTGCTATACTCCTAATCACAGGGATTATCAGAAAGCTGTACAGATTTCCACAGCATTTTCCCATCTACCTCCTAAACGAAATTAGTAGCAAGGTTCCTTTTTACTCTAATGGGAAATGGACCGGGTTAACAGTTCAGAGACTTTTTTGCTTACAAACTGTTTACTGTGTGTTATAACTTGCCTGATGATTTCAGCCTATAGAAGCAGAGGGAAATCTTATGGTCAAAATCAGCCTTGTGACCTGATCTAGTCCGGGATTTGACACAGGTCATTCTGACCTCTATTATTGCTTGTAGTGTAACTTAGTTGTATAATAGTTATCCTTGGGTAGACAGGTGGGTGAACCAAAAAGCATCCTGCAACAACAAAACTTTTAACACTGTGAAATGACTATAACACATATGCTGCTGTAAAGATGTAATTCTGAAGCAAAACAAATACTATAAAAATCTTGTGTATTGTTTAATTGCTTTGTTAAAAAAATTCTAAATCAGCTTTGCCTCACACTCCAATATTGGGAAAAGTAAAATAATTATTTGGATTTTATTTTTAGCTGATTAGAAAAGGGATTTGCAAAATATTGTAAGTACATATAAACACAGTTTATGAGTGTGGGAGTGTTAAGAAGCCATATTGCTTGGACAAATATATATTTCTTTTCCCTGCCATATGCTCCCTTTAGTCATCTGTTAGTGATAAGCACTTAGATGTGCTCTACTAATGTCTACTCATTATAAACAAGCACAACACAAAGACCTTGATAAAACCTTCCCTCTGTCAATACTTAAGGATAGGAAAGCCCAGCAATTGAAAAATACATCTGGAATCTACTCATCATCCGTTAGAGCTAAATCTCACAACTGGAGATGGAAATCCGTTCTTTATAAAAAGAGATCTTTAAATATTACATCTGTTTTTTTTCACATACATGTGATGTCAGAGTAAGGACATGCATTACCAGAGGCTATAAAAACCTCCAAGCATGAAAAGTCTGTGAATTTCACCTTTCAGATGTCTCTGTGTTCATCAAAACTTAAACCTCCATTAGAAAGAAATTTCTAAACTATTTCTTTTGTTCTCTGTGTAAATCACTATGCCAATTTACTATGGGATTGAAACCACAACACTGGCAGAAGTGCTCCCTCCCCCTCATTTCTCTTAATGAGATATTAAATTTAAGCCTTACAATTATTGCTTAAATACGAATTTTGAGAAGACAGTCACTTATGAAAACATTCTAATTTAGTTTGTGTGCCTAGATATTTATTTAGCTGTCTTATGAACAACTCACATATACACTTATCCCCCTTTACAGAAACAACTGTGATTCACAAGGATATACACATTTGTTTTGGTCTCTCAAAGGTGTTATTTTATACTTCCAAAATCAACACCTAAATCTCTAAAAGACAATTAATTCAAACTGCTAAAATTGGCTAAGGAAATAACTTACAAACTATAGTCATGTTCTTAAGATTTTTTTTTCTAAGAGTTGTGTGCTCCTTCACTCACAGATACATGGACATCCATCTCAAAAGCTGCTTGTGACATTAGTGAGACAAAAATTTTAACACTCTATAAGGTACAGGGTTCCTATACAGTTTCAGGTGATTTCCAAGCAAAGACCAACCATTTGGAAACAGGCTTTCCTCTGGACTTTTCAAAGAAAAAGAGTCCACTCTCACATCTGGAGTTCACACAATGATATCCTAAAGGTTTTCTTTTCCTGACATCAAAATATATCCATGCTTATCAATCTAAACTTCAGTATCAGATTATTTATCTACCACAGTTCTCTTAGTTCTTCCCTGTACCCCACTGCAGTCACTACAACATTTCTATTTGCTTATGTTTTCTCACAGTCAGAAGCCATTTATTTCTGGAGTTCCACAGCCCCATTCTCATGAGACCAAAGCCTATTCTCCCACTCTTCAGGAAAACTTTAGGAAAATGTATCATTTGCCTAAACTTACCGTTCAGCAGCAACTGGGATCAGAGAGATCCAGTAAGGCCTTGTGTTTGCAGTTCCAGTAATACTTGCATTTTCCATTCTCAGACTTATGCATTTCTATAAACATTGCAGTACTCCTAACAGGAGGTCCCATGGAGCACAACATTTTGGTGATGAAAAGGAGCGAGCTGCTACAGGTGCAATATGTTGGCTCATCCCACATGTTCAGCAAGTTTGATGTGTCCAACATGCATCCAACTTGCTGTACACACACTGATAATTCTCTGTCATGTGTACAGTTAGCTTAACACACAGGATACATTGCACTTATAGCATGAGCCATGGAAAGAAGTTAGCACATGCCCAGCGGCCACTCTTAGGGATTCTTGCATGTCTGATCAATCACCCCTCAGATAATGAAGTTGTGAAAGGTGGTTTGTAGATGTATGTTCCAGTTGTATCAATGTTCCATTTACCATCTCTTTTCATCTATAAAATAACCATCATGTAATCTATTCCCTTGTTAACATCACCCATCTCCAACTTTATAAGTATTGTCTATCTTTTCTCTTGGACAGCATAACAGAATGACACTTTTACTTACAGTAATTGTTCTCAACTCTTATTTGATTCAGAATTTTCCTGCTTCAGTTTTAGCCTTGAAAAAATGCTTGCTGCTGAAAAACCTGTTTGCTTTTTTTTCTTACTATAGCAGTCCATCTAATAAAAGATATTGCTTCTACACATAAATCTTGTCCTATTATATCAACTCTGCACCAGAACAAAGGAAACTAGTAGTTAGTGCAGCTGTCAGTGAGTCATTCTAAACTGGTGGATAAAATAAAAAGAGACTAGGCAGTAATCTATGACTCCTGAGAAACAGCTTTGTAAGTAAAATGCAGTCAGTCTTAATTCAGTTATGCACTGAACACTACCTCTACCACTGTTAAGAGTTGTGGTCTTGAGCACCCATTCAAAGAATAGGAGTCTGATTTCAAGGAAGGCAAACATTATTCCTAACACATACATAGTTTCAAGGTCAATAGCCTCTTTTCCATCCACAAGTACATTTCAAATCCCCTCAAATACACCTGCAAAAGACAGTCTGAAAATGGAAATGGTATTTACATTTAAACAGCATATTAGGTCTCAGGACGTATTTTGTTGTTAAAAAGTCAATACTAGTTTTTGGAAACACTCTATAGGCTTTTCCCATCTTCCCTCTGATATCACTCTCTCCAGATAATAAGATTCAAAAGCTATTTTGCTGCTTAAAACAGTCAGAGGCAGAATTTAGGCTAATCCTAAGGGGTTTTAAAAAAGTATCCTTACGAGACCTCAAACTCAATGGGTGCTTAAAGACAAGCATCACATGAGAAACACCCTGGCTTGGCAGGCTCAGTTCGTAACTCTTGCTCAATCCCTAAAACGACATGAGTAGAGTATTTTTTATTGCATATGAGAAATACTGAGACCAGCAGCAAGCAAAATAGCCACAGTCACTTTCATTCAAGTACACCACAGGGAGCAGCTGCTCTTCTGCATAAAAGTTAGTGTTTTTAGCACTCACACAAAAATCTGCCTGGATAACTAATTCCAGCTCTTCCTCAACCTCTTATCTCCAACTTGCCTCTCACTACATAATAAACTAGAAGGAAAGGAATGGGGACAGCTTTCTAACTCTCCAAAAGAGTGAAGACAAAACAAGAACCTGGCCTTGCCCATGTTACATCTATCATATGAAGCTCCCCGATCTGGACATGGCTATGTTAGGGTTATCTAAAGAATAAACTACAACTTCTCTGTGGGAGTAAAGGAAGACTGTTGTATGATAAACAATTCCTAAAGCTGCCATTTAAAAAAAAAAAAAAAGTATTTTCAAGAGTGTGCAATAGGTTACTTTTTAAGAGTTATCAAATCTTAATAGCCTGCAAAATGAACAGCAGACCAGAGGTTGCTCAAGAAAAAATAATAAAAATATATTTGCTATCAACATTTTTAGATCCTTTAGATTAACTTTATTAGATCCTTAATTTATGGCTGATTTTTCATTCTGTTACACAACAGCATTTCCATTTTATTATCTGGGGTAATAGATTAGTGGTTATAATTTAGTACGGCATAGTGCAGTGTCCTGCACTGTATATATGGACACATATGTATCTTTATTACCATGTTGGCTCTCACATCAGAATTCTGAGGTCCAGTCTTGCTTTGGCATTTGTTGTGGTAGTAAAAGTTGCATGATCAAGATCCTCCATTCAAAAGCATATTTGTATTGTAAAATATGTTATCGTGCCTTCCTTTCCTGTGTTGTGATTTTTTATTAATTGCAATGGATTAGTAAGCTGTTTTTCTCTAAATAAAATATGTTGCAGAGCTGAAAGTTCTGAAATCAGTCTCATAATACAAGCTCAAGAAATATTGTGGTGAGTCATTACACATTATAATTTTTCATTTATTTTGCTTTATACAACTGCAAAGGTTTCTGTTTTCATAATCAGCCTCCTCAATAAGAGCTCCAAACATATTACTCTTAAATAGCATCCTTCAAATATATGCAATGTTAGTAATTCAACATGCCAGGATTTGTTTTAATACCTTTGAACCCTTTTCCTTTTTAAGATGTCTTATCAACAACTCAATCTATCAAGACCACATTATTTTTTCATAATCCAAAACTTACAAGCATTTGAAGAAGATCAACATTAAGAAAATGGAAAAAGAAGAAACTAAATGAAATCGCCACACTGCAACCTGAAAAAGTAGCCATAAAAACCTGTTTTATAACAAAATACTTTTTGAAGTAATTGGCACAAAGACTGTTCTAGTGCAGATTGCTG
Source organism: Chlamydotis macqueenii (assembly GCF_036417535.1). Taxonomy (NCBI): domain Eukaryota; kingdom Metazoa; phylum Chordata; class Aves; order Otidiformes; family Otididae; genus Chlamydotis; species Chlamydotis macqueenii. The sequence goes on from NC_141560.1 coordinate 29,126,805, forward strand.
CAAGAGTGCTCTTGGCAAGAACATCAGAAGCACTAGCGAAACTTTAATATGCTCAAATAGCCAAATACAAACTGACACCAGGAACTCATGTGTGGCAACAAATAGGAAAAAATAAAGTATCTCAATTTAACACAAACCTACATACAAAGGGATCAATTTTTACAATTCGTGGTTTAGCATACAATACGGCTGTCCTCGGAGTGAATATAGAGTAGCTATACATAAGAAATTAGAATTATCAATTCGAGGGAATTTCTCAAGAGTCCTTTTGATATGTAATACAGCAAATATAATGACTAAGAAACCAGACATCAATGCATTAAATGAGATCAGGTTGAGATCTATTTAGAAAAGACAGGTTTAAGCTGGAAAAAGAATCTCTTTGATATGACCTCCAGAGCAGACCATTTGCAGAAGGATTCAAGATGAGCAGATTTACCCTTGCATATCTGCTTGCTTCACAGCTGCTTTTAAATCTAAACTCTAAAATATCTAATATTGAGTTATTGCAGAATTAAGTCTATATAGTAAAAAAGATTAAGAACCTGGGATTTTCTTATGCTTCTAGCAAATGTTATAATGGATTTTGTATGTTGAATTCAGAGGAATAAAAGAAACACAGTTAATTTAAAATCTAGCTAACGTTACTAATTTCTAAATGATGTGTTATAGAAGCCGGCTCCTGCTGGTCTAAACTAGGAATTGGCAATACCTCAGAATTTTTGGTAGTCTGTATCCCTGATTTATGGCCAATACTTATTTAACCCTGAAACTCAAAAGATAGCTTCCCTTCAGCAGATTTTCCACTGCAAATCCCTCGGTGTTCAAATGTGTTGCATTTTTTTTCCTCACAAAATGTTTGAAGTCCCCTTTAAAAATAATGCCTTGAGGATATTTTTTCCTTAATACCATTTAAAGAAAGTTGAAAGCATTTAGCCATTGAAGTGTGCAGGGTTCTAATAAAGGAATTGTCATCCCTGCCCATGAGCAAACTGTCTTGGAGCTCACTATTCCAGAACTCTCATGCTCCTGCCAGCAGTAAAAATTAAACCTGAAAAAGGACTTTTGTTGCATCGGTTCCAGTGCAGTTTATCAGAGCATCAGGGGCAGTGGGAACTGGCTACATAATTCTACAACAGAAAAGGTGGAAAGCTTTTCTGAAAAAAAAAAGTTAGCCTGAATCCTGTACGTCAGGGCAACCAGATCTTGTTGCACTAAAGATAACCAATAATAAGTACTGTTCAGATATAGTGTCTTTATTTCTGCCTTTGGAGGGAGAAATAAAGGTCTGTTCCACCCCCCCAACCCCACCCCCCCCCCCCCCCCCCCGCCCCGTAGTTCTTAGCAGCCCAACAATTACCTTAGGTGATTCTCTACACAGTGAGCAAGGACTAGATAAAACAAAATATCTGATATTAACACATTTTTTTCACCCACATAGAGGAAAAAAATGTAGATGATGTTGTTGTCCGGAAAAACAGAAATGGAGTCCCCAGTTTAGCCTTGATTAAGACAGTAAATCTTATTTTCTACTCAATCTCTCATAGACACACTATGAAAAAGGCTGAGAACTACTATTTTAATTTCATTAATACCAAGATTCCTCTGCTTGTGCTAACAGTGTCTGGTACAGAGTCTTACATGGAGAAGCAACCATTTTGTTTATTTTAATGCTTGCATGGTTTCTTCTAGCATGGCACAATTTCCACGGGCTTTATACAAACACATAGGTTGTTCTGAAAGATCTTGGACACAGAATATGTGAGCTTTCCTGCAGAATGCCAAAACTGTGACAGAAGCAAAGGTGGAGAAGGGCAAAAAAGATTAATTTCCCATAATTATTATTTCACCTTCCTCACATCAATGACACACACATGAATATAAACTACAAATTTTCAATTTAGAAGGGGAAAACACACAGCAAAGTATATGAGATGATTTTATGAAAAATACAACTGCAAGCTTCAGAAAAGCTGCTGCAGGTGGCTAAGGCAAAGACGAATGATCAAAGGATGGGAGGCAAGAGACTTCTGGCCTGTCTGCCAACATCTAGTCTCAGTAGCTCTCTGAATGTGCTCAGTGTTATATTTGAACACTTTTAAACAGGTCTCTCATGGTCCTGACAAAGAAATTAGCTGGCATTCAAACTGCAAGAGGCTTTACAGAGACTGTAGGAAAAGGCTAGGGCACACCGTGACAACCCTTCCGGAGGAACAACTGTTGTCCTTAAGAGCAGCTGTAGTAGGTCAAACCAAAGGCCTGTCTAGATCAGCATCCTCAGTGCGTCCCTCAGGCTGGGAAGCACCTAACGGCATTGCCCTTGTGTGTTTTCCCTCTTCCTGAGGTACAGGCATGTTGTTTGGTAAGCCTTTGGCATTCATAGTGCCCTGTGGCAATGAGTTTCACTGTCTAGAAGCAGTAAATGCCTCCTTTTGCTTGTTCTGAATTTGTCATTTACTACTTTAATTTTGTTCCGCACCCTACATATTGTGAGACTGTACAAAATTATACCCTATTCACCTTCTTTATACACTGATGTTTTCTATCAAGTGCCTCCTTAGTCATCTTTCTTCCAGGCTGAATGTCCTAAGTATATTTCAGCTGTTTCACAATTTTGATCAGTGTTGTCATTTTTGTTGTTTTATGATCTTCAGTTTGAGATGAGGTGGGATAATAAGTACACAAGTATTCAATATAAAGGAAAACTACAGATTTATACAGTGGCATAATGATGTTTTCTGTTTCATTTTTAATTTATTTCAAAATAATTTGATAGCACTCTGTTTGCTTTCTGATCACTACTAAACACTGAGCTGTTCCTTTCATAAACTCATTACAACTCCAAGGTATCTCCTCTGAGCAGTAACAGCTAGTTCAGGGCTCTTCCTTGTATACATACAGCAAGGATTCGTTTTTCCCAGATATATTACTTTACATTTACCTGAACTGAATTTTATCTACTCTTTTATAGCTTCTTCGCACACAATCACGAAGTTCTTGTCCTACTGTTCACATTAGACTTCTACATTTTTATAATCCAATAAACACTGTAACTTTCCTGTTCACCTTGATTTCCATTTAATTTATGAATATGTTGAGAACCAAAAACCCCACAAACAGCAGTAGTAAAAGCAGTAGTGACCACTTAAATAGAGAAAACTGACCATTCTTGTCTTTTGTTTTTTAAAGCATGCACTTATCTATGTGAAGATCCTCCCCCTCCACTGGCAGCTTAACTTCTTTCAGACTTTTGGTTAGGGACTGTGCTGGTTCCCATGCTGGAAATGCAGCTACTCTGTATTAAATGGAAATTCCCTGTAGACATGCCTGCTAGTTCCCTGAGAAAGTTTTGCAAAAGTCTTTGACTTTTCCTTGACATATCATATTTACTCAGATGTCTACCAGCTCTATTTTTATTTTAGTTTCAGCAGAACTGTTCTAGGTTATGAGGTCCCTTGTGCTAGGACACAAGGAAGGTATTGCCTGCTGTTTACACTAAGAACTGCAAATTAACATCTACTAGGATACGTCCTTCCTGAAACAAATCTCTGCATGACTTCCTGCAAACAATGAGAATGAGTATACAAACTTATTTCGCACAATTCTGTGAATGTAATGAAATAATACTGATAAATTAATAGAGACATATAAACTGTGCATTCAGTGGCAGTGACAGCAATAGGTCATAACTGTTTAAATCTCATGCTTCATCTCCTTTCCATAGACATGTGACCCTTAAGCTTCCAGCGCCATCCTAAGCCCCTCCCGAAACTTTTGAAGAATGTGAAAATATAAATACTTTCAATCAAATCAAATTTTCCCAGAAACTTTCAGTGATGAGATCTGTTTCATGTCAAACCACTCCAATTTTGCAAAAGCCTTGTGACCCAAAATCAAGTTAATTTTGCGGAGAGGGAGGTTTTTGTGGGTATTTCAAGAAACTGTACTGTCATCATTAGCTGAAGTCCACCCAAACAAGGCATGTGATTTCTCTTTGAAGAAAAAACTTTTATTCCACTTGGAGATGGATGGTCTTTGCAAAGCTCTGACCTTCTCCTTGACAGCTACAAATGGACTACTATTTATGATTTGTTTCTATAATCCACTTAATGTAACAAGCTAGATTATAGATAGCAATTTATTTGTAAAAATCATAATAAACCAGCATTGTTTTAAATGCCAGATGTGGATAAATGGGGAGCAAGAACTGATGAGACAAGATCCGTGTTCTCGAATCTACATTGAAGAATTACGGCAGCCTCTTGCTTTATCTGCACTTGGAATCAATTTAGTAATTTTTAATTCACTGATTTTCTGTTGTTTGCTTAACATTTATTAATTGATTGTTATACTCATGCAATTAATTCAAAAGTTGGCAAGTTTAACATGCAGAGATTAATTTTCTTTTACTAACCCAATGCCTAGAATACTTTTTTTTTTTTTAAAAGAACAGGTTATCAAGAAAGTACCTCCACATTAATCATATTTATAAATGAGATACAGTAGAGGTGCTGCATGCCATCTGTCAATCCACACTGAACCTTTTCCTATATTTGACTAAGCTTTTCTATGTAATTTAATAAGATAACAAGAAAAAACTATGACAGCTCTGTCTTTCACTTGCTGCAGTCGTAACCAAAAGTCAGTTTGGACACCTAGGACTTATCCTCTGCAAGACTGAGAATCTCTCCTTTAAGACTACAATGCATCTCAGGTCCTGTTGAAATAAGTGGTATGCTTGCTCCATCATCCAGCGGTCACAGGGTCTGTACCTTCACAGCAACCTTTAGGTTACTCAGCTGTTAAGTGCTTCTCATCTGGAATGAGAGCTATTCATTTGCCCTTCATGTCACACTCATTTAAGATGGCTGAAATGTTTATTCAGAAGAGGAGTAGCGATAATGAGCAAGGTTTCTTTGCTCTTGGTTACCAGACACTATTAACAAGGCTTCAGACTTGCTCAGTGTGTTCCTTATTGCAGAACAAAAGAGCAGAGAGTGAGAGAAAAAACAATGTTCACAATTCTTATTATTTTATTATGACTTTCCCCATATTTGGTGTTTAACTGAAATCCTCAGTTTCTGTTTTTTTTTTTTTTTCTCTGTGTGTCACTCGGGCTGCTGCTGTAAACTAGACAAATTGACAAAATAGATTTTTTTTTATAGAGAGAGGCAAGGAAGATGCACTAGACAATGAGTTTCTTTGTGCCCTATAAGCCTAGAATTTACCCAAGCATTTTGATCTCAAAATGAGGATTTAATATTTCTCACAGAAAATACAGAGGTGCAGATAAATCTGCACAGTTAGGTACAAGAAGACGCACAGAACGGATTCAGCACTCAACGCAGACTGTAAGATACATGAGTGTGCAACCTGTGATGCATGGAAGTGCTGCAGAGCTTGTAGGAATCCAACCCAGACATTTATTTATGTCTGCACAAAGAACAAAACATGGCCTCGTTTCTCTCTCCTGCAATGCTGGGAGAACTATGCCGAAGAAAACTCCAGTCGCTTCAGCATTCGAGTTAAAATCCAAAGTTAGCTCTTCATGTAACGAAGGGTAGAACAAATATGTACATTCATATATGCTTTAATCATATAACCAGCCCACTGATTTAGTGAGGCTAGATCCATGATCTATTTGAAAAAATAAGAGTCTAAATGATCTTGATAAGATTACGAGAATTGCATGCAAAATGTAACAAACAGAGATCATATGTTCCTACAGGATGCAACAGAAATCTACAAAACTAACATGAAAAGTCTCAGAACTTTCCTTTTGATGGGTTTTAAAACCATCCTATGGAAATCTTTAGCACGCACATAAATTCTCTGTTAAAATCTATGGGATTGTTAAAGATCGCTGGAGAAAAGACATTCCATCATTCTTGTTAACCTGGCAGAACTTTTCAGTAAAGAAAGGGAAATAGTCTAGGAACATTTATAAATTTTGGAGACTTTTATATTTTGACCTGGTGAGTCATTAGAAGCCCACTGCACATTGATCTGCACCCCTATGAAATCCAGTGATGGCTGGTATTGCTTAGACCATGTAAAACAGCTCAGGATTTGGCTCACTATCCTGTTTCAGTCACTTCTATTATAATTTCTCCTGTTTTGTCATCCACTTCTGCTGAGCACCTTCCTTAAATCTCAGGTGAAATCCACAGGACACTTTGTACAAACATGAGCTTCAAATAATTGAGTATCTGGTTTAACTGCTAAATTTTAAGCAAGCCAGGGCTATGGCACTGCATATTTTGTAGGATATATTTTCTGGCTTTGTAGGGTATTGGCTGCATGATCTGATAAAAACTGAGGCTAAATGAACTCTACAATTTGTATTCCTACAGCCACAATTTTATCGGCTTGTTTTTTTTCTTTTTTTTTTTCCTTGGCTCTAAGGTTCATTACTTACGGTTACTGCAGAATCAATTTGAAATGGCCAAAATCAGTGATGGAATTTATAGCACAATGAACGTACTGCCATACAAGTGCTGTTACACATGAAAGGGCCTCAGAATACTCTTTTCAGCAATCCTTCTACATAGCAGAGTGTTCTGTTTTTATCAATTTAACAGAATCATCACAGGTATATTCTGAGAGGTGTAATCCTGACAGCTACACAGCAGATTTTCTCTGAGGCAGATATTTTTACAGGAAAACAATATTATTGATAAAATCTTAGCATATTAGAACACAGAAAAGAAACTGAACACATCTTTCTCATTCTTCACATCAGGCATTTGCAGTTCCATTTTGAAGAAAAAAACCCTACTAAACCAGAAAGAGTTTTTGAAGAAAGCATTCTCACACTCCTTGAGATATATATTAATTGCTTACCAGTTTAGCAACCCTGAAATCTAGAGTAAGAGCACAGAGTGGGCACTATGGTGTGTGGAAAATGTGGAGGGCTCTTGAAGCTAAAACAAAGTATAGCATCAGTAGTTGCCTGTTTATAAAGTTTATAAAGATTTACATTTTTACTTAGTCCATTTTTCTTTCCAAGTGTCTCTATTATAGACATCTCATATTTTACGCCATTTTGAAGCACAGAAAGTTTTAACTTTAGCATGATGCATTGTGAAAAAAATACAGAAAAGACAGATGGCAGGCTGTCCTCCCCAAAACTCAATTTCATAATACGCATGTGATTGCTAATAGGCAGGCTCTAAAAAACAATTTTCCTTGACGGAGAAGAGCTGATAAATTGTCAACATAAACTTCGTCTGTGGTTGCTCCAGTGATCTAAAGCTCTTCTGTGAGTTTTGCACCATCAAAGTCTGCATCTTACAACCATATCGAAATTTATGAATGCATATGACTATAAAGTGACTGAAAACAAGCTATAATGCATGTCTTGTATTGTGAACCAGCTCCTTGCTTCTTCAGGAAAAACTCTGTCCACTGTCCCTTTCCCAACCACGGATACGTGACTGTGGGAGAGCCAGACTGGATTCAGTGATGCCCTGTGAGCTAACTAAAACAGCTCTGCATTTAGGTTTCTCTTAAACACAGTGCTAGGTCTAGTGGTGGACTTACCTAACCAACACAGTCTTTGTAACAATACAACAATGTGAAGGACCACGAGAACTGAAAGCAGTTGATTAGTTAGGACAAAAATACACATTTCAGAGCACTTGATGAGGGAAAAATGAATGAAAAGGCTAATAAAGTAATGATTTTCTAGAAAAGAAATGTTTATCAGAGATTTCAGAGAAAAAAACATGCCTGGACCTTCCACAGTATGTCAAAAGTAAAAAGGGCTCATTGAATTCACATGAAATAAAATTAAGCATTCAGTTCATGCATGCAGAAATTCTTAGGGAAAATGCCCAAACTATTTGTACATAGCATGGGACCTGTTCACATTGAAAGTGCAGAGTGCATTTCAGATTTAAATACTTCATTGTAATTAGTAACTACTAATTTTGATTTTTTTTTAAAGGCTTATAACTATTAAACATTTGCCTGTAAGAATTCAGATCTTATTTCTGAGAATAACTGAGAAGCAGTAACTCGACAGCAGATGAGCGGTGATTGCCCCGTTATAAACATATTTGCCTGGCACAAAATAATGTGATGATCCCATCCTATATTTAATTGCAAAAGTTTCTTAAGTTTGATTGTGAAAAGACTATGAAACATTTTTATCAGGCTCTTCTTGTTATACAGAGGAGACACTACTTGCAAGTATGTGACCAATTCCGTAAAGTGAAGCCATGGGAAGAATCCATATTTCTTTAACTTTCTTTTAATTAGAACAATACTGTCAATTTTAAAGGCATTGAATTTGCATCCTGTTGCTCTAATTGTTTACAGTCTATATTGCTCTTCATATGCCCCTAAATTAAAAAATTAAAAAAAAAAAGAACAGCAGTAGGCCAAGAATAGATCTCAAATTTAGAAAATATTGCCAAACTTAGGCGGATACACTCTTTTCCAAGTATAATTAGATAGAGTCACTGATGTGTTATATTGTTTGGTTTAGGATGGAAAAATATACAAAGGCTAGAATTATAACTGAATACGAACGGGAGTTTCCAACATGCTATCACAAACAAAGGTGGAAAACATACTGTTTATAACTGATGAAACGGACCTTGGCTATGTCCTTTTAATGGCAAGAAACTCACACAGCAATGCACACAAGAAATTCAGAGAGAATAAAATACCTATCCATAAAAAGTTAAATAAAACTTGTAACCCTCTTCAGGGTAACCTCTTCAGAGCTCAGACCTCTTTATGCAATCTGTATGGATTCCCAGTAAAGGCTCCAACACGAAGTTTGTAAGACAAGAACATTACCACTATTCGTAATACACGTAGTGTTTTCATTTGTTTCAGGTCTTTTGCATGAATTTTAAATAACAGAGAAAATCAAGATACTTATGTTCTCCCAAGCTTACTCTCAGATACTGATTATTTTCCTTTAAGTAGGCACAAAATTCTTGGTTTTAAGGAGCGACAGCCAAAAAATATCGCAGTAACAATTAAAATTTCTTATTTCATACTGGTTATAGATGCATTAAGGTATATAAGCTCTAGGGTCAGTATAAGCCTTGCTCAGCTTTCTTTAAAAGCATTGGGAGTAATAAAGACTTCCATTTTATCTTCAGTGAAATAATACTGCTGAAATATCACCTCATTTTTGATGTCAGCAGTGATTTCTTTTTACCTCCATGATGTCAAATGGGAATTATTATTATCAGAACGATGGCTTCCTAATGATGCTGTAAAAAGGAGAAACTGAAACTCTTCCCACCAAACATTATATTCTACCTTCTCCACGGGGTAAAGCAGATGGGCTCAAACAAACCTCATTCTTCAGCTCCTATCGGTGCATTAAACAGACAAATCTTAAAAACAGACAAATGTTTAAATATTTAGAAACAGAAGCATAATGGCCTATTGGGTTATATAGTGGTGTATATGCACTCTGGACTGTAGAGCAAAAGGACATTTATATATTACGGGAGCTCTTTCTGGAAAACATGGTCTGAAATACTCATGATCAATTTTCTGTTCTCCAAAACCAGCAAATTAGTGTCCAGATCATTATCCAGATTTCACTGCACCAGGTTAAGCCAACAGTTACAAGGAATGAAAGCCTCATGTGATAGTCCTTGTTTGACTACTGGCTTCATGTATTGCATACTGGGATGGCCACATCACTGAAATGCTCTGTGCCTTTGTTCGCCTCTTCTGTCAAATGAGCAGGAACATAGGAACCTTGCCTCATATGATAGCAAATTATACTTAAAAATTCGAGTTTTGAGCAATTGATGGGCCTTGAACCTTGAACCACTCATTCATGTAGAAAGTCAGTGAAGAGCAGCTGCAATGTAGTACTACTTGTGTGAGCAAATGGGGCATTTTGATTTGCGAATACTTTCACTTTGTTCCAAATGTAAAGAGCTACAGTGCATAATGATTCCCTACCATTTTTACACGTGTTTATTACACGTATTGCTTCACATTAGTTGATAAAGCTTGGAGGTCTTCAGGGTAACAAAATCTATGATGGGTACAAAAAAATATTAAGCAAATTGAAAAAAAAGTCTTTATATAAAGTTTGTTTATTTTGAAATAAGAAAGGCAAACTTTGCAAGGAGTCAAGCCAGCTGCCAGCCCAGGAGGTGGATGCTGCCAGCCCTGCTCCTCTCCCACATCAAGGTGGCAGGAAGAGCAGCCTCAGGGAGCTCCCCTGGGCGAAGTCCAAGGGGCAGGAAAATGTGTTTCTCTGCTGGTACATTGCTTGTTTTTCTTTCTTAGGAAAAGCATTTTGAGGTAGCTCTTCTATAGCCAGTGATAGCCCAGTTGAGAGCAGGAGTTCATCTTTTTCTGAGTCTTCTAAACTTCACACTATCTGATCTGAGTACTTTTTTATTTGGCATCTCATTTTGCCTACTCAGGGCAACCATCAAAACAAAGGAATTACCAACCTGAGAAAATGAAGTGTGATGTGCTGGAACACAGAGATGATTTGACAATACTCATATGCTAGGAAGAAAGGCTGAGGCTGAAGTACAGCATGTAATCACAGTTGGCTCTGACACAAACAGCCATTGTTATCGTTGGCAAGTTACTTGATCTCTTGGTATGTCAGTGCTTTCCAGCCTCAGAGGAGTGGTGCAAAAGTACATTCATTAATATAAATTACATTATAAGGAACAGGAAAAAGCCAATAAAATCTAATGCTTTGCACAGGTAAGAACCTGCACAAAAAATAAAAGAAAGTTTAAAAACTATATGGGAATTATGGGTTAAAAAATAAATGAGAACTAAAGATACATTTCCAAGTTTATGATGATATGAAATAATAAGTCAGTGTTTATCTCATTGTTGCACAATGCAAACAAATTAATGCAGTTATTACATCACTAAGAAGACACGAAAAACAGGGAGCAGGGAAATTTTAAAAGGATCCAGCTTTAACAGGATGAAGAAGCAGTCTGATCCTTATAAACTGTGGGCAGCTAACTTTTCAGCACCTATTTAACACAAGAATTAATGATGAAGGAAAAATTACAGGGAAGTAATTCATAATGACAATATTCAAATAGTGTTTTAAATGTTTCCAGCTGTTTGTAAAAGATTTTCTCTACTGTTTTTTAAATTTCAAGGAACATGTGACTGTAAAAATTTACAAATGAGACCCAACTTGTGTAGCTGGCATGTAAAATGTGCTATACAACTTTAGCTATTCAAAGGAACACGCATGGATTTGATAGTGGCCTTTCCTCTGTGGAATGACTATGGAAACAGGCAATAACCCACACCTTTACCTCCTTGAGTGCAACAAATATGCTTTTTCCTTGTGTCCATGTTACACATGAATGATACATTCAAAAGGAACTTCTGCTTGCCCACTAATACAGCCTGTGACAAATCACAGTGTAATGAAAGTAATATATGAGTGTTGGTTCCACATTTGTGGAACAACTTTATTCCTAGAAGATATTTTTGTTTAGAATTTTCAGGTAGTTCTCCAAGAAAATATTTACTTGCAGAGGCAAGAGTGAAAAATACTCTCTTGCAAAAATGTGGTCTTCTCCCTCCAGGTAACCCATCACAGCTCCACAAAAGCTAAATACACATACATGTTTGCATAAGATGTCAGGATTATACCCTTATGACTATCAATTCAAGACATATTTTCTATTCAACAGCTATTGATCGCACATTACCAGGCCAAGACTACGTGCAACAATGAGAAGTAAATTTTCTTAAATTCAAACCTCACTGAAATGAAAGAACCTTCCATTCAGTTTCATCCTAGTTCTGAATTTCCCTGACTGTTTCACAGTCAACAAGGTTTTACCAGTGGAAAGATGATACTGCTTCTGCAAGTGTCTGCTGAAGAGCAGGAAGATGTGCTCATCTACATTAGCTCAGTATTAGTCAATATATGAGCTTATTGTCTTTTCTAAGCATATTTTGGGCAAAAACTTTGAACTGTCGGAAGTGATAGAGACAATTTAAAAAGCTATTGGTGTTTGCATTTGTATATCTAATACACTGTTTACATTGTGAAAAGGAGGTGGGCCAAAATATCCCCTGGCAGCAGTTAGAAAACAGTCAAGTGGAGCAGAGATGTTGGCAGCAGCATCTGTCCTACAGCACATTCTGGCTGGTGACCCTTCACAGAGCACTGTGTGGTTTTTGTTCCTCCTACATAAGGCATATTCCAAATCATTAACAATAACCAGTGGCAGACAACATTGATGGATAACTTAACAAAACTCTGTGGACTAAGATCTCTCTTTTTCAGTACACATTCCCACCTAGGGGCATGATACTTTTCTGCCAGTGTGTACTAGGAGATATTTTCTGGTTCCCACTCTGGTGAGATCTCGTTGTTCTCATCCCACTCACTGTTCTCTGTTTATTAACACTGCAACGAGTCTCACCCTGCACTATCAATTCACACATCTAGATAATTAGCACTACTTATGAAAGTGCAACAAACATGGTGTAACTCTATGACTCAATAAAATTTGGTTCTTGAAAGAATACCAGATTTGACTTTGAGCTGATCTCTGTCCATTTTGAATATTTTATTATCTATCAGATTAAGGCTTGATCTCATAGTTTTCTTTCACTGCTATATCCACTGATTTTTAATAAAGGTAGCTTCAGAATTATACTGCCTAAAGATTAGAATAAAAGGCACTTGCTGCTTCTTTAGTGATATTATCTTTTCATATCATTTATTCTTTGACAACAGAATTTATGAAAATAGAACACCTCCCAGAAAGTAATCTATGTTTGCTCAATTTTATGTTCTCTTCCCTTTCAGAATCCAGTTTGTGATTTCCCAGGTACACAGTCTGGAACACACCGCAACAAAATCACAACTCTGAAGCCATATGAACATTTAAGACAATATTTGAGGAGAAACACATCCTGATACAGGTGTCAGGAATACTATGGCTGCAGTCATCGTAAGGAACGATCAAAACTTGAATCTCTTTTAAAGAAGACTGCTACTAAAAAGGCCTTTTATATAATACTAACTGGTTATATAGTATTATACAAACTGGTAAGTTTCATCAGTGCTACTGCAATAATAAATGCCTAACACATATTCATGTCTCCAGATGGATGCTATAAATCCCATTTAAAACACGCTGAGCCCTGAAAATGTTTTTTGAGAAGGGGGAGTTAGTAGCTGCTGAACACTTTTAAAAAATTGGTTAATGTATTTAGATGCTGAGTGTGAACCAAGCTTTTCCAGATAGTTCTCCTAATAGAATCTCACAGCTCTATAGCAAGGCATAAAATGGACACTAGTCTTCTTAATCTTGTTGCAGACCATCTTTTCTTGAACCGTATCTTTATATCTACAAGTAGATACTTCATAAGACTCAGATTGGCCCATTAGTATTTTGTTCTTTTATAAGTAATGCTGCATCTTTACTAGCTAAGAGAATTCCTTTTGACTAAAAGGTCATCGATTTACATGGGTGAATTCTCGATCAGTTCTTCTCTCTGACAAATTACCTTTAAGTCTTCCCAGTGCTGAAAAGTCTGGGGAATGCATGTACTGACATTTAGAAAACTCTTCACATAATGCTTCCTGATGTTGGTTTCTTATTCCTTCTTCACTCAATTAAGGAGGTGTGGCAGCAGCCATGTGATGAAATACTAAATTCTGCAGTTTTCTTTCCTCCTATAGAGAAAGGTCAGGATACCTTTCTGGGACAGAGCAAAATGCTTGACAGAAAAGATTTCAAGTGGGGAAATATTAGAAAAGGAGAAAAGAATTTAGGCCAAGCTGGAAAGTGGGATATGTGAATTCCCTCAGGCTGAGGAGGGAATTAAACCACTCTAACATAACGCACATCTGAGAAGTGTACTAATCATTAGACAGACTATTATGCAAAAAAAAAAACCCAGCTGCCTTCCCTTTCTTCCTCCTTCCTATTCCCCTGAAATGGAAGGTGGTCCTTTGCTGTGCTCTTAACAAGCCCATGATATATCTGGTTCTTATAGTGATTTTGGAATAGGAATATCTTGCTTCTGAATTCCAGGTGAATATTTCACTTAGATGGGAAACAATAGTTTCAATTTTGGACTGAATGAAGAGAACAGTATCACAAGACAACTGCAATGGTACATTAGAAATGCAACAAAACATCAAAATTTCTAAACTAAACTTGCCAAACCAAAATTTTAATATAGAAATTTACTTATTTTTATGCAGATTATGCTGTTAGGTTTAACAGTCCTCTGTGATGAATATAACTTTTCTCCCTTCATTGCAATTTTGTTAGTTTGTTTAAGCTTGCTTATTTTCCACAATTCTCTTGCACATGAAGAACAGCAGAGAGAAAAACAGGTGTAAATACCTATTTTCCTAGACATTCTGTAAATACACTGATAAGAGCTGTGATTCTGTAAAGCTGCAATGCTCAGCTTACACTTGTATCCAGTGCTGACACTTTTGTGCCATACTGAAGGACTTCAGAACTCCTGAAAGTCATATACAAATAACTGAAACAAAGTCCGTTATTTCATTCATCTCCAAAGACCATGTATGTACTCTTCCATAATCCGAAGGCACTTTTCAAACACAGCAAAGCCTCACTTCAACACAGAAGTATCAGAGTAACCTAGCACATTCTTATTTTCTCAGTACTATAACAAAAACCTAAGGTTGTATGTAAGATTTTACTCAGCACATGATAGCTGCTAAATTTACTTCCAGTTACTGAAGAGTCTGCAGTGGACTCATTGCCATGTGACCTCAATGACTTTGATGTTTTAATGACAAAGAAACTGCTTCTTGTTGACGCTGAATGGGCCAAAGCAGACATCTAGGTAGCACAGCAGACAGAAAGTACCACTCTAAGTAGGAAGGTACAGCCTGAAGGATTTTTAAGATGCCCTTAACTCTGCTGATGGATTGCCAAGAAGGCTGACTGCCAGCTTCTTGGGAGATGGAGAGGCAACAGATGCTGGTTATACCAAATTCAGAGATTGCCACAGTGACAGTAAAAGTACAAGGGAATCTTCTCATGTTTGCCTATACTCCTCTGTAAAAGCCTATCATGAGAGGGCTCCTCCGTAACACAAGAGAGGAATATGTATGGATATATACTAACACATCTGATGAGCTGATGAACTGGAAACTACTGGAACCTACTGGCTCTAATGGTGTTCGATGCTTTGACTAGTTCTTCATCCTATTAATAACGCGTTGCTCAAGACACCAATATCAGGTCCTAAAGGTTCAAACAAATAAAATCCTAGCACAATCTGACATGAAACTAAACTTGACAAAACAATAATAGGATACTACAGGGGAGTAGGAAATGTATTACTGGACTTTAACAAAGTAGTTTTCAATTAAAATTAGCTTTGGCATATTCCTGAGTAAGTCAGACAATAGGAACATTGGAGGTGGGATAACTGTTAAGTGGACAGAACTGTGACCCTCAAATGGAGCAAAACAAATGGAAAAGGAGATAAAAATGGAGACAACAAAAATCAAATACAAATCTATTTTTACTGATAAAAAAAAATGTAAAAAGGAAGATGTGATACATACTCAGCAGAGAAAAACTGTAAGACTCTGCATCATGTATCTTAGACAACAGCTGTAATGGTAATACAGTCTATGTTTTGCAGTGAGTGGAATTATTTTTTTCTTTTTTATTTGTTTTCAATGCATTTTATCATCAGACTACATTTTATTTGACTTTTTTTTTTAAGTGTGTTTATTTACTCGCTGAAAACAGAATAGCTTTCTAGCACTGTATGTAAACTCTTTTTCTACAAGCTCTGAGCCTAAGAATAGTAAGAATAGGAATATCCAGTTCAAAGAGGGTGCTGGGGAACAATGAAAGGGAAGGAGAAAGGGAGGATCAATCATGTAACCACTTTCCCATTTCAGACTTTTAAAGTAATACAATTCACAGAAAAAAAAAGCCATTACTTCCATCTTTACTTATAATTCAGGACTAATTATATCAGTGCAGGAAGGGACTATAAACAGGGTTCATCTCATGTCAGAAGAGTCTGCAACAGGGTCTCTTTGAGGTACACATACATGTAAATCTATTAGTGTGATTTTTGTTCCAACATTTCTTTTAATAGAAAATTAGACCTGACTAGATCCACCTGAATGATTAATCAATCTCATTCTCTACCTGTTTTCAATTTTATGTGATTTTCCTGAGGCAGGGATCACTCATTCTGAAAATTGGCTAAGCATCTTGTGGACCACCTCAATCATTTGCTAACTAAAGAAAACATTCATCAACAGTCCTCAAAGCAGGGAATAGATGGAGATGTGGTTCTGAGCTCAGTAAGAGTTTGGACTGAAACACAATCGTTTCACAAAGATGAAAATTTTTGTCACTACTGGAGGACTGAATCCACAGGGAGCTGAGTACCTTTCGCAGAGCTAAAACCTGACTCACATGGAATTCCCAGCACACTGCTCCTGATGAATGTTTGTATGCTGATTCAGGAGGGTTACCCACCCACAATGTCACAAGAGCTCAAGGGAAGCTGTTAGCCAGGAGCCCTTGCTTTTTGCAGAGGGAAAATTCAGTGCTCTGTGGTATTCTGAAGGTGTGAGACAGCCACTCCCGAATCAGCCTGCTCCACCAGGATTTCCCATAGGGTCTCTGCTGCACATGACCCCATCTGGCATAGTTTTCCTGAGTAAGTGCTGGAGGTCTTCCAGGGACCTCTGATGCAGAAGTTAGCCAGCTACTCCCATGAGCTTTGTCAGTATCACATAACTGTTCTTCCCTTTGATAATTTCTTATAGCTGTACATCCATAAGGCTTATGGTTCTTTCTTAATTTTAATGGAATATATACCTGAAGAAATTCTAGAAGCCTTAAGTTTGTTCTAGCACTGGACTCTTAGAAATCAATGAATAAATTGGTAACATTCCTAAAAGTGTGAGTGACATTCACTACAGCAGTTGAGATTTATTATGCTCATCTAATATGTTTAAACAAAGCAGTTCTTAACACTCAGTTAAAATGACATTCACATGATCCAACTCTTCTAAAATGAATCCACAATTTTTCTGGGGCTCACTAAGGCTGTGGATAATTACCTGTCCATAGAATACAGAGTGCAAATAACCATGCTTTTGAAAACCTGTCAAAGTACAATTCATATGGCTGGACACAGCTGAATTCAGCCGAACACTGTCAGTCACAAAATCCTCAAAAACACTGAAAAGCAGAGGAACTATATCTCTATATTTATACCTACCTAGGACTTGTACACTGTTTATGCATTTCTACTCATGCTGACTTGCTGATGCCTCATAGAAAAATTTTGAAAAATCCTAACGTTTTATTTACAGTCAGTTTTGTCAACTTTTCATACTATTTCTTTTTCTTTTCGTCTATTCTTTGTGTGTAGGAAAAGCTGGCTAAAAAAATTATATCTGATCTTTCAAAATTCATTCTGCTCTACCTGTAACATCTCAGTTATAGTTTTCAGTGTTTCCATGAGGCATCAGCAGGTCTAAAAGAGAAATGAAATTGTATTTATATGATAGGCATGACTGTGTCTTTCTTTTGAGTAATACATTTCAAAAACTGTACTGTAACTAGTAAAAAACCCACCTTGCGAAGCCAGCCCATTACAGATACGTACTATTCTGGTGCTGGACTAACATTAGATTGTCAGCAGTCCCAGAAGAGAGAAGGACAAAGTCACTCACATGTCTTCCTTTCGTTTTCACCTACATCTGGCAAAAAGTGTCAGGCTACAAAATCCACAGATGAATTATCTATTGCAGCAAAAATATCCAGCAAAGCAAGTTCTCTGACAATCTAACTTTGACCTAGCCTCGATGGACCATGCCTAATCATGAAAATTAGTGTAACTTCAACAACCTGCCCATTCATTCATTTGCTTTCCTTCTCCTGAGACTGCCAGTACACTTCTCAGTCTTGATACCTTCTGAGACTTAAGCTGGTCAGCATCAATAAGTACTGACTGTATGCTTTCAAGTGTTTGCAATTAAGCAGTACACAGATCAAGACTTGTGGTGCCTTATGAAACCACCAATTTGGACCTAAACTTCCATTAGCAACCACTTTAACAATTTTGACCCAGAAGTCATCCAACAGAAGGACTCCCGGTCATTTGCTTGCAAAGAAGACATTTCTACCAGATTTTTACTGCTCAGGTAGACTACCTTAATGGTATATTCACAGCGATTTTTTTTGGGAAAAGCGAGTTGGGGAATTTTACTTCAGACCTCCTCTAAATCTTTCTCTGCAAACTGGAAAAAAAAAAAAGCTTATGACAGTTTTTAATGAACATTGACAAGCAACTTCTTTAAATACACACACATTCTCAGCCTTACTTTCTTGTACCACTCTTTTATCTTCTATAATACTTAATGGATGACATATTTCATTCCACAAGTTGACAATGTTAAAAATGTGCTATTCCTTCTAGTTTTAGTATACTGCAAAGCCCCTGATAGCTACAGGCATTATGAGCGATACATGACTGAAGAAAAATGAGATTACTGCTGATAAGGAACAAGAGAATTTCATATCTTAAAAGAGTCTGAAATCCAGCAAATATGATCCCCAGCAGCAGATGGCCCTCAGACAGACAATGAAAGAAAAATGGTGGAAAAGTACTCGTTGTGGCTTGTTGTTTCCTTCAGCCAGAACGGCAGTAAAATTAAATAGCTCTAGCATACTGTCTGCATGAAGAAATCCAACCTTTCTGGGAAAAACATAACCCAAAGACGACTAACAGTCTAACAAAACGAGCAGTAATTTTCCATTATGGAAAAAGTGATGTTACTGTGACTCACCTTCTTTGGTAAAATATACCTTTCCTCTGGAAGTGTTGCTCTTTTGAAGGCTGTCATGCTGTTATCATCAATGTTTATTGTAATAATGATCAATCCAATGGAGGTGCAGTACCAAAGCCAAACCTCAGGCTGGAAATATTGTATTAATGATTCTTTAACAAAAGGAATGAGACATATGCAAATGTGAAATAGCTCCTTTCTCTGTCTATTAATGTGTCCCCGGAACATCAATGAACATAATTTAAAGATATCAATATTTCATGCTACAGTGCAACCCTTACCTTGTATCCTGACGATTTGATATGCACTCCTCGCTTGGTCAGTGTAGATTTCATTCGGATGAAAAAAGAGCGCTCTAGAGTGTTGTCAGTGGTTAGTAAACTGGGGCTTGTAGATTCCACTAGGGAACAGAAAAAAATACATATATACATAATTTAGATTTTATACATCCCCTCTAAGCTATTTTTCAGGTGCAATCCTCGAACTCACTAAAAATAAATGACTGATGGATGCTAAGAGTGTTGTAATCAATTTACCTCATTTAGAAAACGTTTAGTTGGCAAAAAAAAAAAAATTTTGAAAAATAGATGTATACTCAGTAAGTCTCATTTTCAAGTTATTTTCCCAAAGAATTTTTAACAGATATCTACTTCATTAACTCTTTCTTGCACAATCTTGTTATGACTTGGGTTATTTTGTTCGGGTATGACATTTTAAAAACTAGAGAGTTCTTCAGTATTTTGCAAAAGGCAAAGTCTCACTGAGGTAGCAAGTCTGTCTGCTGAGGTAGGCTGCCAATCCTGCAGGCTTTTATTCCATAGTCTCCACTCCTTGCTTGCAGTGATACCTGGGGTGAGTCACTGCTGGTTTTTCAGTCCCTTGGTCTCCCCACTATTGAGGGTTAATTACTATCAATAAAGCACTGAGCTTGAAGGCAAAAATACTCAAGCAAATAACATATATTATTATTATCATTGTTAAATATTGGTGACTAATTAGTCACTAATGGAATGTTTTTGTAGTCAAATTGAAGAGATATTTTCTGCTTGAAACTATAGCTCTCACCTGTGGTTCTCACTCCCTCAACTGCAACCACTTAAAACAGTAAAGAAATACTCTCAGTACAAAACATGATAAAAAAGTGGGTGCAACCCTAGTCAGCCCTGAGATATTCTTTATACAACCTTTATTATTTCTATTTTTAGCCCTGAAAACCACCTTTTCCACAAGATATTGTTCACGGGAAAAGTCTGGAGCAGTTTACTATAAGCAAACATTACTGGAGATTAACTAACATTCAGTTTCAAGGAGTAATTAATATTGAATAAAAAAGTTACTTTGAAATGATTCTGCTATTATTCTGGAGATTCAATTAAACTACTAGTAGAAAGTATCCACATATTTAAAAAGCATTTGTTATGTAGTCAACAGAAACAAAAAAAAACTTGTTTGTGAGCTAAGGATTATATCAAATTGTCCTTGATTTAATGTGGTCACGTTGTCTTGTCTTTGTGATATTTCAACTCTATTGTGATGAAATAACTGACAACAGTGCCCCTTTCTTTAGTGTCTCTCTTAAGATTTTTTTTTGTTTTAGAGAGCACGAATTCTATGTCATTTTAAATGTACAGCTCTTTATCACTCGAGGGAAAAGCAGAGCCATGTTATATTTAGTACTTTCATTTCTTCTGATTAAATATGAATTACTATGAAATTTTTCTCATCATCTAACACGCCATAATACGCCAACAGCTTTTTAATACACTATATAAGCACAAACTTCTGCTCTAAGAGTTTAATTTGCCCCTCTAATCCAATCACATCAACCTTATTTCTCTTATCAGAGATTCCCATTTTGAATTAAATGAGCTCATTAGTTTTAATCAAAAGCAGAGAGATCAAAACTTAAACGTAAATGCTTTAGATCAGAACTGTCAGTCAGCCGTGCAGTTCTATTTTACTAAAACACAAGATCAGAGACCCTTAGAACCAATTTTTTCTCGTAAGGGATGCCAAGAGCTTGAAGATGCTATATCCTTTTTTTTTTTTTTTTTTGCTCCCAAGGACAGATTATACATTTAAGGTTAGACTTAATTTAAAGGGTTTTTTTTTTTCATCCTGGTGGAAGTGAGAAAGCATGCCATTCTGCTGTTGTCTCTCTCACATTTACTGGTGCTGGGTCTTGGATCCGTGAACAAATGTACAGCCGTGACAGTCCATACCACAAACTGGTCCTCAAAAAATTCAGCTCTGTTCAACAATATCATCTAAGAAATAAAACTGTGAAAGGAAAGATATACGTTTCAGGGTACAGCATAGTGGAACCCTGAAACAGCAACCAGGGTCACCGGGATAGCAGCAGTACTAGTAAGATGAAGATCATAATTAATTATTATTTTTATTGTATGGTACTCTCCAGTGCAGTAGTTAAAGAGTACATTAAGAAACCACAGCATGGGTGTTTCCTGCTGTGTGAAGAAATGCTAAAACCAGCTTAACAAGTGTAGTTGTTGTAGTCCAGCACATTATGCTCTAGCACAGGCAATAAGTACAGTATGTCCTCATGTGTTCTAATGGTAATTACCTAAACACATAGAAGTAATGTTAATTAAACACACAATATCTCACGCTCAAAAAATGATCAGGCTGTAATATGATTCCCAAGCAACTGAAATTAAAATTTCTCTTTCACACACAATTTTACGAAAGAAAGGAAAACATCCGACATCTAGTACAGTGTACTTGGCATTGACATTTTCAGGGCTCATGTCACCTTATATCATAAGCTTAACATTATTTTGTTCCTATAATATGTACAAACCTATACATCTCTGTAAGTGAATCTTATAAAATGCATATAATTTATCCAACAGACTGGAACAGTGCCTGTCATATAAATATGTATTCTGAAGTGTTTGATTTTCTTTAACAAAAAGTATGTGTGAGATGGGATTAGTTACCTGAAAGTCCAGAAAATCTTATGAACAGCTTTCTGAATTTCTCTCAGGAGAGAACCATTACGGCTGCTAGTACAAATCTGCATTCAGACTTGCATCCACCCATGGCAGATACTGTAACAACGCTAGCAGTGATTATGCATGCAGGATTTAAAAGAATAGGATGTGTACAGAACGCATCCACCGATGTCAGTGAGATCTGCACAGGAATATATGGAATATGGCCCATTATGAGTTCTCAGGAGCTGATTTTCGAAGCCCATCACTCAGCATTTTCAATTTTTTTCCAATTATGTCAAAGGCTGCTAGCAATCTGAGGAATATCAGAATGAAACTCTGTAGAAATTAATTCTTTCAAGAGGTTTTATTTTTTTAAATTTGTAATCTAAGACCTTTAAAAAAGCCTGAAATAAGCAAGGTCCGCTTTGCTTGATCCTGTAGTAACTAAAGATGTCTTTTACACTGAAAAATAGTGCTCCTGGGCTGAATTTACTGAGTCTAAACCTACTATTGAGTTATAAACCTTTGAAACTGCGAGTTCAGAATGCTAATAATATGATAAAAGTCAATGCTCAGCGCGTGTGAACGAAAGCACTATACACTGTCAGGCTCGGAAGTATAAAAAGTAAGTCTGGATTGTCTTTGCAAAACAGAGAACTGTGTGCTCTGCTGGGAAAGCACTCTCCTGTGTGTGTCCTTAAATACCTTCACCAGATACTACTAAAGAAATAAACCTCTCCTCTTTCCACTCCAAAGCTGCTAATGCAGGATGAGATTTCTGGACACAAGGACTGCATTGTCCATTTCAAAGGGCATGAAACTGCAACCCACTACACCCGTGTGAAAGTGTCATAAATGTTAAAACGTTAACGAAGAGCCACAGAGCCACATGGGGAGATAGTGTGAACTAATAGCCAATTCAAAAAATGATTGAGTTATCTCCTCCTAAGCACTTCTTTGTGAACAGGCTTTGTAGCTCTGATCCTTCAGTGGGTTTTCTCTTGGGAATAATCTTGGGCCCAGACCCCACAAGCCAGTCATGCACGGCTTGACTTTACCTGCTGGAAGAGGAGTTCTGATGTTAGTGGAATACGTACTAATAAACATGCACGTAACTGGAGGACCGAGGTCCATGGCTCTGATCCTGCAGTGATCTGCAGATGTACTCTGCCTCTGTGTGCAGCCTGGCTACCTTAATGCTATAGAGCAAAGCAAGGTAAAACAATGCAAATAATTGCTCTTACACAGCAATAGCACAAGTACCATCCCTATGACAGATTCACAAGCACATTCAAATTCAGATAAACAATTTGTCCCCCAGGAAAAAAGAAGTTCCAAATTTTATTTATGTTTTAAATAACAAAATGCTGCCAAAGCAGCCTGAATAAATATTCACCAACTTCTAGGGTTTTTTTCCTCATGTGTGTTAAAAATAATTGAGAAGAGAAAAATGCATTTTCACACGCCAAACAGATAGAAGATAGGCTCCTCATTCTTAGGAGGATCAGAAGCTACAGAGGGAAAACAAAACACCCACAAGGAATTTGGGGGCGCTGGTGGGAAAAAAGCTCATGGTTTAACAGACAGGAAATTCTGGATGTGGTAGCATTTCAGGAAGTTTTCACCTGGCTTTCATTTCTTTTCCTTGAAAACAGGTGTCTATACAGCTTTTAAGAGACATTCTCAAACACCAACTATAAAGCTGAGAAACAAAATAAGAGAACACACAAAATAGTAAGAAAAAGGGACGTCTCTTCCCATGTTATCTTCTACAATTGTAAACTTCTTCCCATATTTTCTTAAAGTCTTATAATCCTTTGCATAGGCAACTGAGAATCATTATGTTCAGATGAATAATTAGGTAATAGAAATCTATCATTTTCAGTTGGACTAGATGCATCTTTGTAAATGTTTCTATTTCTTCTGAGCAGTTTATTGTCTGTAACCAGGCATTAAAAGACTTTCTAGGAAAATTTAACCTTGAGTAGTTAACTGTCCTGTTTTTTTTCTCATGTTATTGCCTCTTAAAATGTGTTTTTAATCAGAAAAGTGACTCTCAAAAAAACCACTCTTGCCAAGGTCATTCTCTCTCAGTAGCTTACAGATCAAATTTGATCATTTTATAAGCTAAGAGATAGATTTTTCTAACTACTACCCAGCAAATACAATTCAAAACTTCAAGTTAAGACAATTTATTTCCAATAAGTGTAAGTTACTGTGAAATTATACTTAGCACTTGTGCAAAGTGAAGTGGGTTCAGTCTGATTGTGGGCTGAACATGAGCAAGTACTGGAAGCTCAAGCTTGGTCTAGGAAGGTGCTGAAGAGTCTTGGCCTGTTCTGATGAACCACTTAGGCATATTTATGCAGACGAGCAGCCTGCCTGGAGATCAACTGATGAGCACAGAGCTAGCAATTTCGATAGGTGCTCTCTTGGTCTCGCTGGTGTGCTCAGCATCTTGCAAAATCAAGAACTATCTGATCTATTTAGTTAACATTGTGGGTGGCAAAGAGGAGGCTAGTTCATTCTTCCAAGGCAATAGTATTTCTAAAAGGAGCTGTAAAAATAATATTTTTGCTGTAAGCTGTCCGAGTTATAAACAGGAACTTGAATTCCTGAATAACCAGATTTGGATCTGAAAGTCATGGTACTAGTATCTAATCTGGTAAGAGTCAAAATTTCTGGTTTGCTATTTATTGAAAAGCTGAAGAAGTTAAGAATTGGACCCCAGGCTTTTGGTGACTTAGTTCCCTTCTTTCCTTTACAAAAGGGGAATAACGCTGGGTTCTGGCCAAGACCTCACTGAAAAGGGGAAGGTGCAGGGCAGTTCTTCCGAAAGAAATGAAAAGAAGGACAACTTCCTCTAAAGAATTTATTGCTAGGTAATGTTTTCAGACAATATAATAAACCATTTTTTCTTGTCATTCTACCTCCAAGATGAAGACAATTCACTTTTCATGACCTATAAGCCTATTAGAAACTCAAAGGCATAAAAACTTTAAACTCTATCAGACTTCTGTTGAAAGCTGGTTCTTTTCGTGTTTTTTTTTTGTTGTTGTTGTTCTTGTTTTTTTCTCTCTTATCCCTCCAAGTTTTCCAGATCCAACAACTGATGAGGTGGGCTGGTGCCTCAGATTGTTTCAGTTAGGTTGTCATTATGCAAAATCCTTTTTTTTTTTTACAACTAATTCAACAGGGAAGCCTTGCATATATATTTATAGCCTATTTTTCCACAAGCTTAAAAAATATGTATTATGTATATTTTTACATATAGATATATGATTATTTTTATAATGAAAATCTGTAATTACTAGGCTATGGTCCACATGTGATGGTGCACACTGTTATAGCATAGATGTTTGAAACTGAGAGAACAAGTGACTAACTCAGATACATACAGTATATCTTTTTAATGTTACAAAGTATGTGCACTCAGGCAAAAGTCAAGTCAGTGAAGTAGCAGTGAATTTAGCCACAATAGCCAGAAAAGTGGGAGAACATGTTTAATATCCGATCTGCCTTATACACTGTGGATTTACAAGAACTTGGATATTATACAGGAATCTGTTGACTTGCACTGCTTGGCCACAACACAGCGTAGTTACTATTTTTAATTTACACAGTTAATCCCAACTTTTTGATTTGTTGAAAATTTCCTCCAAAGGAAGTAGTGAAAACCCCAGTGCTTAACTGCATAAAATTTAATGGGACAAACTATTAGAAATGCATTAGGAAGAGCAATTCCTTCATTTCAGGGATGAACTCTAAGTGATTGAAGGCTTAATTCAGTGGCCCACACATAGGCCTACAGCATTATTGTGCGCAGTCACTGGTGTCTGAGATATGTACAGGAATGGCAGTTTCACACAGGACCTCCAGAAGACTCAAGTCTTTCTGGAGTGGCTGATGGATTCCGGGCGTGTCTCAAATAGCACAAGTTCTCTGTCTTTGTGAAACTCAAGCCACTAGAGCCTTGTCCCATTTAAGTAAGCAGGAATACTATGAAAAGACTTGGATCAAGTTCCTGATTATTATTTTACAATTTCTAGCATCCTCTGTGGCCTGTTGCTTAGGGTTTTGGTTGCACGTGCCAACATTCAGTCAAGTGTATGTGGTCACACCAGCCTTTGAAATGTGCTTGTGTTATTCCCCAAAATACACCAGACTTAACATCAACCACAGCCAAAAATAAGACATAATTCTTGAAAAGAGCTTAATGCTGTTTTACCGATGGATAAGCAAAACTGTGCATGCAAAGTAAGTTACAGTTTCAGTTACAGTTTCACAGAACTACCATACATATACTAACAACACAACTTTAATGTACAAACTATATTTGTCTGTGGTTGTTAGTGTTCAGTTTGCAGGTTTTACAAGTGCAAACACTACTATGTGTATATTGTATTTTGGGCACACAAAAGACTGCATCTGCAAAGAAATAAGCCATGTTTTGAAAAGCTATCCTGTAGTGTTGCAAATAATGAGCTTAACCTGAACCAGACTAGGCCCATGTACTGGCTGTAGTTACGTAGGACGAACTAAAGTACAAACTCATTGACAGGCTTTTTCTATTATTATACAGAGAAATTTTCGAATGTTCCATTATCCTTGTGGGACTAAAGTAATCTGAGCTACTCTTTATGGGACTAAGAAGCCCCTCAAAGCTTCCTTTCTTCTTCTGCTTCTGCATCTCCTTCTATTTCTTCTTCTTCTAGTCTAGAAACATGTCTTATCAGGCTATTAATTCCCAACACATTCAATTTACTTCTCATGTAAACTTTATCCCACAGAATTCTTTATATATCTGGTAAAATATAGAATGATTTAGGTGCCAGGATAGAGCTATAAATAAAGTCTTGTCAGGATGAAGCTATGAATAATATTTTGTTACTCCTATAATGTTGAAAGATTTTACAACAAATTTTGGTAGGTCAGTGATCTATGAAATATATAGAGGGTTTTTTTTCCTATTTAAAAACAACATAATAAAGACTTGCTATTTGGAGAACTAATCATGGTAGGAAACTTTAACTCTGAAAAAGCCTTTGGAAATGTTACAGTCTACTGGGCTTCAATCCATTATCTAAACACTCGCAAATGTATCCACATTCACCCAGTAGACCGGAACAACTCTAGGAGAGCTGTTACGCTCTAGTGAGTGAGTGGTACATAAAACATACTGCATATGAAGCTCAAACTTGCTTCTACATTTTTACATTTAAAGTTGATTTATTTTAACCAATGGAATAAATAATCTGACCTGATCTGTTGGCTTGGTTTCACGTGATGTCAGCAACACTCAGAAATTTTCAAGGGTCAGTGACAGACCCAAAGAAAATTAGCACAGTGTATCGTTTCCTTACTGGTTACTTGTGTTGCAGCAATTCTAATAAAGTTTGAAACAGAACACATCCAACGGCTAGGAAAGGTACTTATATTAGGGGAGTATAGGATCATAAGGAATAGCACATCTATCCTCTGTTAGGGAATAGGTACAGAGAAAAGAAACTGGAAAATAAGGAAACAGCAAAGGAAAAAAAGGACCCTGACTAGTTTTATGAGTAAAAACTTCACTGAATTCCCTGAGAGCTTTATGGGCCTGTGAGGAATAAAGGACTAGGCGCTAAATATCCTTTGAGATGTGGCTGCTTTCTACAACTTAAATGATCATTATCCTTACTGAGCAATTCCTTATAAACAATTTCGAGGATTTGGTTTCAGTAAAAAACCTGCCATTAAATGCTGATGCTGTTCTCCCTCTCTCATGCCCTAGAAGGATCAACTGCGGGTATTTTTTCTCTCTTGCTATTTTTCTGCTCTTGCCTCGTAACTTGTGAATCATTAACTGACACTCCAGAGCATAGCTGTGAAAATAACTGTGGTTCAGAGCTGCCAATAACGGCCCACTAAAGTTGCTTCCCAGCACATGGCATAAACCGCCCTCCCCCAACAAACATTAAAAAGTCCCTTCTGATGTTGCCTAACATTGCCAGCCTGCTTGGGCTTAAAAAGCACAATAAAGAGGTTGCTTTCCAGATTTTCATATGCCAAATGGGAGGTGCTTTTTGGTGAAGCTTTTCCCCGAGGGAAAGAAGAGCAGCCGAGTTACCTCATGCTGTTCAGCCAATGTTTGGATGATCCCACTCCGGGGAAACACACACAAGTGTCAAAGTCAAGCTGCTGCTAGCGGATGTTTCTGTACCCAGCAACTAAGCAGTAGGAAAGTTCAACAGAAAAAAAAAGGAGTATCATAAAGATAG
The DNA here is from genome assembly GCF_036417535.1 of Chlamydotis macqueenii. Classification (NCBI taxonomy): domain Eukaryota; kingdom Metazoa; phylum Chordata; class Aves; order Otidiformes; family Otididae; genus Chlamydotis; species Chlamydotis macqueenii. The sequence goes on from NC_141560.1 coordinate 29,154,839, forward strand.
TCTTTGAGAGCACATAACATCCAGCAAAAGCTATTATGCAGCAGCCTGTGTATGCCAAGGAACAAACACTATGAATGCAAAAAGTGAGTGTTCTAAATCTTGGTGGAATACCCCCAGTAAATATAGCCACTTGAGGAATCTATTTCTTCAGAAAATACCTTTTGTGCTGCTGGGATATTTGGGAGATTCTATTTTCAATACCTGTGCTCTGGATCTTGTGGAGCAATGCTTTTATCACGACTATAAAATGGTTACGAGCCAATTCCTCATATAAAACAGTCAGTAACAGTGGGGCTTTTTTACGACAAACATGATGTCAGACAAAGGGCATCAGGACTTAGTCTTTGTACTACAATACAAAATAACAATACATAAACACCTTTGTGAAAGCAGCTTGAAACCCCATGTTTTCTATTAAAAAGTCATGTTCAATCTTCACTGTTGATAGAACAGAATAGCTAACACAGAGAACATTGTATATCAGAAAGGTCAATAGTTATTATGAGCTACAAATATATTTTTTTCCATCCTTCAGGCTGTTTAGCGCATATCACAGCATGAGCAGCTGTCTTCTTTAATGCTTTTAAAATTAGAATCCCAAAGAGGAAGAAAAAATTACATTTGCAATGATTGCTCTTTGCTTTTGTAAGTTTACTTTAATACACTATTTTATATACATGAATCTTCCATGCAGCCTAACCAAGAGACAGTAACTGGTTGCTAGCATCTACTGGATTGCTCTATCAATGTGTATAGAACCCTGCCAAAAAATCACTTTGCACAAATTGTGTAACCCTGCTGAACAACCTTTCTAGAAAAGCAGGTAGCTACGGGGCATATGTTTAAACCAAGCAAGCATATGCGTGCAGACACAAGACTGATCATTACTAATGGTGAATGCTTACTGGTTTAGCAGCAATAAAGATAGAGGATCAACTAACCTACCACTCTGTGTTCACACACTGAAAATGGCAAAAAAGGTGGTAAGACTGTAGCATCTTTTGACCTTTTTTTTTTTTTCTCCCAAACACAGCAAGTATCTGGGTTCATCTTTGCTAACAGTGAACAACTCCTTAAAACTGCAAACAGGTTTATATTCTGTTCTTCGAATTTCAGTCATATGGGCTCTACCAAACTGTTCCCTTTTCCAGGTTTGAACCTTATCTTGATGCGTATTGGTCTGTCAAATGCAAACTAGTATTTTATAAGTATTTTGAAGTATGGAAGGCAAGAAATAATTTTCTTTATAAAACAACTTTTTAGCTAATTTAGAATGGCTCAATAATAAAAAAAAAATGAGTTGGAGTTAAAAAACCACATGTTGTCAAGGGAAAATGAATCTAATTGGTGAGAAGAACATTTTCCCCATATGGTTTAATGTTTGGCTCACAGATAACTTCATTACTGGACAGAGGCAATAGGTATGGTGCTAACTCCTTGACACTGTAAAAAGCATCACAGCAATTTGCAGATTCTTTAGGGGGATAAAGAGAGATGCTGCAGATTTTGCAGGATATGTAGAAAGTCCTGGTCTAATGCACCTTAGGAACTACTTTCTCCAGCTGCATGGCTTCATAGTTCAGAAGACAGTCAAGCAACACCTTTAAAATGCCAGAAAACAAAAAAAAAGTTCATATGCTCAGACAGAATCTACTTATCCATGTCAAAACCCAGTGTGACTAGCACTGTTATTTTTAAAGAAAAAATAATGGAAAAAATTAAGCAATATAGGCTTTCCCATCCCTTGCCTCAAACAAGTATCTCTTAAAATTATTACTTAAACATGAAAATACTTATGTCCTCAGCACTGTGAATCCAAATTTATTTCAGAATGCTAATAACATTTCCATCATTGCAAGATGCACTGTGCAACTGTTCCCTCTCACCTGCCACTCCAGGCTCGGCAGAACCAGGCAGGCTCCTAAACCTGGTGCCACTGAGGAACTTGCTAACCCAGCTGGCATGGCGTGTAGCTGATGCTGTGGGAGGTACTGCTCAGTTGGTAAGAAGTTCAAGAATTCACATTTCTCTATAGCTTTGTCCCTTATTAGTATGCATTCCCTGTTCCAGTTACACTATTTTCTCCTCAGCATAGCATATTAAATTAAAACAGGGCAACAACTTTCCTAAGATACACTGAGAGGGTTCCTATACAGATAAGTTAGCATTTCTAGGTTTCTTTGCTTATGCAGAATTTACAAAAAAGCCTAAAATAATGACAAGCACTATGCCATTGAAATTCAAAGGGAGCTGAGAACAGGTATCTCCAAAAATAACAGGCTTCAGGCTGCTGAAAACAAATATCTAACCTTAGTTTCACTGGGCTGCAGCCATGCATTATTCTTAGGAAACAACTCACTCAAATTATTTGGTGAAAACAAATGTCAAACGAACCAGACATCTTACTTTTATTATATTTCCCCCCTTTATTTATTTATTTTGCACGGTAGAGTTAAGAAGGTTTTTGACAGACACTATCAGAATCTGTCACATTACACAGGAAACAGCATTTTAAAACCAGCCCACACTGCAGGTATTTTGGCACATTTATCGCAAGGCTTGAATGGTAAACTCTCACAGAAGGAATGCTATGTCTGTTTATTTGCTTTATTTTAACAATGGGAACAATGACTTCTTTTTCTCATAATGCCCCTTCAATTCAAGCTTTAAGCAAAATAAAGCCAAAATGAAGATAATAGGAATAAGATGATCAATAACAATTGCTCTTCCTTTTTTTGTTAGCCCAATTTTCTACCTTCAGTGTTGGCAAACTGAGTAACTAGGAGAATCATAGAATCATAGAATGGTTAGAGTTGGAAGGGACCTTCAAAGGTCAACTAGTCCAACTCCCCTGCAAGGAGCAGGGACATCCTCGACTAGATCAGATTGCTCAGAGCCTCATCCAGCCTGGCCTTGAACGGTTCCAGGGATGGGGCATCCACCACCTCTCTGGGCAACCTGTGCCAGTGTTCTACAACTTGCATTGTAAAAAATGTTTTCCTAATATCCAATCTAAATCTACCTCCCTCTATTTTAAAACCATTACCCCTCATCCTATCACAACAGGTCCTACTGAACAGCCTCTCCCCATCTTTCTTGTAGGCCCCCTTGAGTTACTGGAAGATCGCTATAAGGTCTCCCCGGAGCCTCCTCTTCTCCAGGCTGAACAGTCCAAACTCTCTCAGCCTGTCCTCATAAGAAAGGTGCTCCAGCCCTCTTATCATCTTCATGGCCCTCCTCTGGACCTTCTCCAGCTGGTCCATGTCCTTCTCATGTTGGGGGCTCCAGAACTGGACACAGTACTCCAGGTGGGGTCTCACCAGGGCAGAGTAGAGGGGCAGAATTACCTCCCTCGACCCGCTGGCCCCGCTCCTCTTGATGCAGCCCAGGATGTGGTTGGCCTTCTGGGCTGCAAGGGCACACTGCCGGCTCATGTTGAGCTTCTCATCGAATGATTATTTAGACACAGGCAGAACACAGTATGATTGATGAAATTTCCACGCTACAGTATTTCCTGAGTTTTTCTGAGTTAAAATTTTTCTACATTGTATTTTCACAACCCAGGAGCTTGCACTGTTTCTTTTTCGTCCAAGTCTGAAGATCACCCCATGGATTAACAAATGATTGAGGATTCTCTCTTAAAAGACTCTTTTAAAAACTGTCAGAATCAGCCTGAGACAAAGATTTATTATGAACTATTTAAAGGGCTTAATATATGTATCCCCAAAGAGCCCTTGGAGCAAACTAAAAAGGAAGAATGGAATTGTCAAAGAATGGGAAAAATCTCCAATGCCCCACTTTCTTCGCACCATGATTACTGTTTACTCAAAGGATAAAATGCCTAACCTGTCACATGAAGTCTTCAGAAGCCATATTACTGTTGATGTACAGTAAAAAAAAACAAAACAATGAGCCTTGACAGTAATATGCCTAAGAAAGGCAGCTGTAATTTGCTTTCTAACCTGTTCACTAACACACTAATGTGGATACATCTTGTAGAAAGAGATGATCTCCTGACCCAGACAGCAATCAAACAACTGCAAGAATGTTTGCTGTCACACAAGCTGTGACCATTACCTTAATTATACGTTACCACATAACAAACCCTCCGTAATGAGCAACTCTTCTCCCACCTGTGTGCCAGCTAACCTTTCTGTCCTTGAAGAGTATCACTGCAGATAACTTCCATTTGAAATCTGAAAAGCATATTCACATGCATCCCCTCCAGCAGATAAAAATACTACGTATTTTAACAAGGTTAGTTGCTTTACTAGAGTGCCAAGATAATAAAAAATACAGGTTTATACTAAAGAAACGAAATTAGAAAGAAACATACCATACTGCTGGTAAATTTTAAGCAAAACTGTATCTGACCTTTGACTTTATGTTCATATAAAAATATATACATTTTAAAATATTCTTTTGTGTTTATAGAAGTATATAAAATACTTTTACATTGACATTTTTTCACTTTGTGCCTAAAACCAGGAATCATACCTGGGTTCACAGTTTACAGAAGTGCTTGCTTTCCCTCTCTGATACCAACTTCCAGCAGGTTACATTTTTTCTTCTCTTCTAGTTTTTATCTCTTTTTACCGGATTTAATTTTCTTCTATTGTTTGATATTTAGGACATTTCCATACATATTACAATTTACAGGACACCATATCCTTATGAACAAATAAAAGATAACTGTGTCCAGCTCTGGAGCCCCAAACATAAGAAAGGCTTGGACTTGTTGGAGGAAGTCCAGAGGAGGCCATGAAGATGATGAGAGGGCTGGAGCACCTCTCCTATGAAGACAAGCTGAGAGAGTTCGGGTTGGTCAGCCTGGAGATGAGGACAGAAGGCTCTGGGGAGACCTTATAGCAGCCTTCCAGTACCTAAAGGGGGCTTCTAAGAAAGATGGGTAGACACTCTTCAGCACGGCCTGTTGTGATAGAATGAGGAGTAACGGTTTTAAACTGGAAGGAGGTAGATTTAGACTACATACAAGGAAAAAAAAATTACAATGAGGGTGGTGAAACACTGGAACATGTTGCCCAGAGAGGTGGTTGATGCCCCACCCCTGGAAACATTCCGGGCCAAGTTGGATGGGGCTCTGAGCAACCTGATCTGGTTGGAGATGTCCCTGCTTCTTGCAGGTGGGCTGGACTAGATGGCCTTTAAAGGCCCCTTCCAAACCAAACAATTCCATGATTCTATGATTCCCACTCCGCACAAGTTATCTGTGATCTACCTGATCCAGAACTGTGAAAAAAAAAGGAAAGAGTGAGGCATAGGACTGTGGGTTTGGCCTATCTAGGTTATTAGCCTGTTTCAACATTTCACCTGTTCACGCTAAATGAAGCAATATGTTCATGCATAAACTAAGCAAGTCAGTGTAAAGTATCTGCAGACTTCGCATCTGATACATGTTTTATTTGAATAGTGAGTGTCTGTATAGAAAGACTTAAAAATGCAGCTATTTACGTCAAAACAAGATCAGGAGAAACATGAGAGGGACCTAAATAGCAATCAGAATAGACAACTGAACAACAGAACAACAGATGAAATTTCATGCTAACAAGTGCAAGATGTAGCACACTTTGGAAGAAACTACTCCCGTATATTGAGGAGTTTTAAATAACTATAACTAGGCAATAAAAGGAAATGGAAATATCTCAGTGAAAACATCTGCTCTGTATGGAGACTGTTATGACTAAAAAGTTAAATGAGATGTTAGAACACAATAAAAATTAATATAAAATTAATCAAGAAAATACAACAATGCCATTATAAAAATTTATATTCTAAGCTTTACACTGAATATTGTGTTCAGTTCTGGTCATCCACTATAAAAAGGAAAATAATGGAAACAAGAAAACTCTAGTAGAAGGACATCTGAAGAGAGATTAATGAGATTGTAAATATTTAACTTTGAGAGCAGATAAATAAAGAGTGGTGTGACAAAAGGCACCTAAAATAATGAACGATACACAGAAGATAATGTAAGAACAAGGAGATTTCCAAAAAATTGAAGGGAAAACACATTTTGAGCTGATAAAGACAAAATGATAAAAAGAAATCATGTTTCCCCCACAACATGTAATCTATGCAATTCACAATCATTATATGTATAAAAGAACTTCCAAAGAAGGACTACATATCTATGAGGCTAACAGGAGTAACCATGCTACACTATATATAATAAAATTTACATGAGATATCAAGTGTCATGCTTCAACTTAAATGGCACAGGTATCATTGTGCGGATTTTGCATGTGGTTTGGAAATATTTGGTACCAGCTACTCTAAAAGACAAGCTAGTGGGCTAGATAGACAATGTTCATTCATATCAATTCCTATGTTCCTAAGAAATTCCTCTTCCATACAAAGATCAGTGGCAGGAGATGCTTCTCTTGTTTACTCATCCACCACCAGGTTTAAAATACTCCAGTGGTTTCTAAGCAATCAGCAGCCCAGAAAAAATAGAGTCTCTCCAGAAGGAATACACAACTCTGACTTTCTCTTTCCTTCACTTGCTGGCTTTGAATTGGAACATTCCGATGGCATTTCTCTACAAGTTAAAAGCAGCAACATTTTCCATTAGGACACTAGAAATTATACAGTCTATATGGATAAAAGAAATACCCTCCCAAAGAATTCCCAAGATATATATAAAAATGAAAAAATCTTAACTTAAGGCTGATTTGTATTAAGGTAGAAGTAAATTCTGAAGCCAAGGAGATCTGTGGTGAACCTCTTGCCAGTGGTTCCCTTTTTTGAGTATATAAAAATTCAAGTACTTTCAGCAGAAGTTATTACAGATCCTTGAATGGACTCAACATTAAGTGCAACTTCTTTTCATAACTGAGAAGCTTCATCCTCCACCTGGCCTAAGATGTCTGACTTTGCTGCATGCACATTATATATTTAAAATGTTCTCTGTGTTTTCCTCACTCTACTACTTACATAGTAGAAAGCAGCTTGCAAAGCTTGCCCGTTACCATTATGGGATTGTTCATGAAGACTTTATGCTAAAGTCCATTTCCTCATTCTTTACAGCTAATCTTTAAAGCCAAAATAATGTTATTACATAGCTTGTACAGGAATTAAGGCTTTATAGAGAGAATAATAATAATCGGACTGTTTTCAAAGGAATTATAATAGAGATGTAGCATGTTATATATTGCAATCAGAGTTTTGCTGTCAGATTATATTTTGTATATTTAAAATATTATCATAATTTTAATTTTATCCTGCTACATTTTTAATGGACAGTTATAAGGTAATCACAGAAGACTATAAATCTTACATGTGTAGCATGTAATACATGTGTGTTGCTACAAAAAATGCAAATTGTAACAGTGAAATAACATGTTTTAATGAAATATTGCATGACTAAGTTCTTATACACTGCAAAATTACTTTTCAAAAGCCAAAAGGTGAAATAGGACCAATGGTGACCCACATTCCCTTTATACTCTCTTACTGGCTTAGTCACAACATAGCTCATTATATGGTTCATTGTTCTATGGAAAAAAAGTTTCCTATGTCAAGAAATTCAATTTCAGAGTGACTTTGATTAAGTGATATTTATATTGCAATACAAATGAAACCTCTTATCTCTAAAAAGCTTTTGTTAAAAAATATTTTTATTTTCCTATTTAGGCACCCCAAATTCTCCTAAAAAATCCCAGTACAGTGATTTCATTAAAAAAAATGTTAGTAGCTGCTTAATACAATCAGGTGTTAGAATAATGATAATGATTACCTCATCATATTGGTAATTTTTGCATTCTGTTAGCAAATTTTGCTTTTGCTAACATGATGCAAAAGTTGTTAATATAATGAGTCTCATTGTATTAGCAACTTTCTATTACATTAACAAAGATTAAATTTGCTAATGTAATATGACAGTCACTAATGTAAGATTAGTGCAAACAGAGACCAAAATCTCTGTAGACCTCATAAAGGTAATGCTGAACATGTAAGCAATGCTCATTTGTTTTTCCTTTGTTAGGTATACTTTGAGTGCCTTACGTGTCCCATCCATCTACACTCACTGAATGTTCTTCAGGAAGGTCCATTTTATCGAACACTAATGGAGCCATGAGACAATGATTACTTTTGATGCAAAATCATGAACCATAAAGTTTCCTTGTCAGAAGATAAGTGACTTATGCAAATGGATCAGCTGATATTTATACAACATAGAGGTGTGCATTCATAAAAACTATTAGTAATATTCTTGATTAATTTATATAGGATCCTCCATGATAAGCATACTGATGTATACACAAATATCAAACAGATACAGCAAACATCCTTGGACTACATTGCTTATGGGGGTCTCCCAAGCAAGATTTTACAAGTTAGAAAGACTTTATGGCATAAATGCCACAACATTAATAAATGACAAACAGCAGAACTCAGCCTGAATACAAGGATAGTCTTTGTCTGTTCTTGCATACCACAATGTCAAAATGGCTGCACAACCCCATCCACACCTGCACAAGTGACTTGGGAAGTCAGATGTGCTTAGGCGTGCTTGTATCAAGGAAAATTAAGAGGACTTAGCCGTGTCAATGCTCCCTAACTCCTGCCACAGCACTGGCACCATTCACATTCCTGGGGTAATGCTTCTACTTGCTTTCAGCTCCCTGACCCAGACTTCAAATATGAGGAGCCAAAAAGAAGCTGCAGCACTACCTGAGAATGGACGTATGGATCCCTCTTCTCAGAGGAAGCCTAACCATGCCTAAACGGTCTGACTTCAATGAGCAACTGAGTCCCATGCTAAGTTAAAGGAGAGTTGTGACGGACTGTTACTACAAGAGAGCTTTAGAAGCGGAGCTTGCTCTCTCCTTCCATTTTGAGTCTCTTAGGTTAAATCACATACCAAATCCCACAGTCTGGGAGGTATTATCCTTCCTCTATCCTGTCTCTGAGCAACCTACAAAATAAAAGTACTCCTTCCTGAGGTCCACGTGCATCCAGGGTTGGGATTTAATGCCCTACAACATGCGGGTGCCTGAATGCAATTCTGATTTGACAAAAGTGAAAATGAAACGCAACAGTTAGTGAACACAACAACTATCTACAGTAGCAAGTGATTAAACCCCAGTAAAATATTCTGAGGAGAAAGAACAGCTGCTTGTCCACAGTCTGGGGTGGAAAACCATGGTCTCAGAAAGACAATAGACAGGCTTTCGATGAATAACCTCAGCACAACCTCATGCAAAGAATGACAAACATTTGGTATATAGTCCCTGTCATCTTTTCAGGAAAATCACCAGCCCATTCAATGTAGACACTGAAGGAAAAGGGGAAAGGCAAAAGCAAGCAAGATTCCTGTAGAACAGAGCTGCTGAGTATATTGGGAACCCAGTAAGTAAACTTGAGACTTGCACAGATAAATAAGACATGCTCCAAGTTTTGATTTGCTTTATGCTTGATTTGCTTTTATACCCAACAAATCAGTTTTGTGGTCAAGAGAGTTAGAAATGGCACATAAGAATCATCTGAGCTGCGAAGGCCTAGATATAGTATCACGACCACAGGTACCATAACCGGGTCTGTAAGTGAAGGAAGGGGCTGAAGAGGGAGCCAGATATTTAACAAGGCTCTTCTGAAGAGTGAAGGGCCTTTTGACACCAGAAGAATTTAAAACTGGATTCCCAGCTTTATGTTAATATGTAATTTCTTTTACTATAAACAGCAGGCTGAACTGAAGAAAAATCTAGTTTTGTGATAAACTGTATTTCAGTTCATAGTGCTAAAATATAAAAAGGAACAATAATGAGTTTTCCATTTCTTTTCCTTCAGTTCTTGGGATGTGATTTCTGTGAACAATTGTTTAATTAGAAGACCATTTCTTTTGGGGAAGTGTATAACTGAAGCCCTAACCACTTATTGTTATGAACAGCATGCGGCTTTTTCCTTTGCTAGAGGAGCACTTCTGGAGCTGATTTGTGACTGAATTCTAATATGGCAAACTGTATTCTGCTGATCTAAATTTCACTGGTACAGTTTTCTTTTTTTTTTTTATGCAGGAATCTTATTCTGCCTTGCCCAGTTTTATTTGACTCTGACAGTTCACAGCTGAGCAGTTCAGAGGAATACACAGCTTCCTCAGTTCACCTCAGCTGACAATGGCAGGATCTGATCCTGCAAGTCAGCTTTAAAATTGCAGTTGGAAGCTGTCATGGAAATCACGTGAGAGACAAGTTCGTTCTCACCATTTCTGAAAATTAGGTCACTTATTTAGGACATTAAAAAGATCTTAGGAGTTATGACTTGAGGCACACATTACATTTTTTTTTGCCAGTGCAGTCCCCTTACCTAATGCATAGAAATAGATTCATAATAATGTAATTCTAATAAGCCAATCTGTCTTAAAAGGTTCCTTTACAGACATACTTCATTATACAACTCTTTACGTTTATGTTGAACTGTATGAATGATGATAGGCCTTTTTCTTAAAACTTATAATGCCAAAGATCTTTGGACTGAGCACAAGAAAATTTAGGTCATACAGAGATAGCACCATGAAGCGACAAAAGCCAAAACCAGGGCAGAAACCCTAATGGCATGCAGCATAGCAAGAGGGGCAGGTGTTTGAGGAATATGTTGTATTCTCCTGAGGTACAGAGGCAGAGGGGGGCAAGCGACATGAGGAACAAGCGAAACAAAAGTCATTCGCTGATATATTTTTCCCCTGTGTGCTTTGTACCACATAATTGCTGAATACATCGTGCACAATTCTGCTCTGCCATTTTCAGTCAAGGTATAATTTCCCTGCCCCAGTGAGAACCCCCATCCTCAGTAGAGGATGGCGTAGAGGAGATGCTCAGCTCCTTCTGCTCCAGTGCCACACGTTTCCTGACACTTGAGCCACTGGAGAATCTATCAGGGGCAGTAGTACCAGGACTGATGTCATCTGCAGGCCAGCCACTAGAAGTCAGCAGCCACATACACTCTTACAAAGAGCTCATGCAAAAAAAAAAAGGTCTATAGAAAAATCGTCTTGCTAACCACAATCTATATACAGATTCCTTGGGTCTGCTAGAGCACCTCAGAGTGCTGAGAGCTGCCCAAACACACAGCTCTCTAAGCTTGTGTAAGACATGTATTCCCAAGAGTTTCTGTCTAACAACAGCACAGTAGTGTACCGAGATGTGGACACTGACTGCTTCTGCGCAGACAACCGAGCCGCCATTTAAGCAGCTCTCCTGGGTTCCCTGCATCTGGAAGTGAAGTACAGTTTGGGGAGAGGAAGGTGTGGTCAGAAGAACACCAACCATATGAAGAAGCTACCACAACGGCTGCTGGGGTTGGATACTTCTGAGTAAAAGGCATAGTATTACCATTCTGCCCTTCGACAACACATTATTATTATTTTTAGTGTCATGTGCTATATTACATTGTCTGATAAGAGTAAAGTACAAGAATTTGCCAGATTTGATTTCTGCCCTTGTCAGATTATTTTGCTTAGTTTCTGATGAAAACATAAGACAAGCTTTGCAAAATTATTTTTGTGGATTTTCTTCTCAGCCTCTTTTCCCTTCCTATCGCCACATCTAATCTATTTATCTACGGATCAATTATTGATTTATGTCCACTGGGATGCTGGATACATATCCCATAAGTGATATCACCTTATTTTTGTTATATTATATATAGTGAACAGACACTCTGAATTGTATCTGTGCATAAAAGCATCACAAATTGTTATTAATTATGCTCTAAGGAAGACGTATTCCACTGTTAAACTTTCCAGAAAAGGCAAAGTATAATAATTCTTCTCTTCACTGAACAATTTTTGCCTTTGTTATGGGACAGCTGATGGACAAATATTGCTTTTACTATGCAGTCCTGAAAGTGCCAATTGGAGGAAGAAATATTTTTCAGTACTTAAAATAAAAATACCAAAAAGTTACAATAGCTTGCATGGAAGCTCCATGTATGTCCGCTTAACAAAAATAGCCTTTGAACTGCAGAGACATTTGGTGATGATTACTGTTCACTGAAAAAATAATTACAAAATGTTATTCATCTATTTCTTTTCCTGTCCATGTGTTTATCTATCATTTTGCAGTTTTCAGCAGAGCAGATGTGCTATGACAGAAACAGCAGCTACAGTATTTGCTTCACATATAGAAACAACAAGCAAATGTGACTCATATCCTGGATTACATTAAACAAAATGGAAGAGTGACAAAAAAAATCTGTTAGTCTAACAACAGATTTTAATTGCAAACTAAATTGAAATTCATTTGTTTAAAAAGTGTTTTCAAATGTTAACTCACAGATTTATACTGTAGTATTTGCCAAAAATGTTAATGTTCTGAGGTGAAATCCTGTTTCTAATGAGGTCACTAGAGCTTTGCCACTGCAGCTGAGGGGCAAGAGTCCATCTTGGTCCTTTATTTGGTCCCCCCTGGATAATTTACACATTTTATATACACCACATAAGGACTAAGCTTTACCTTGTCTTTGAAAAACCCCATCTTTAAGGCTGCAAATGATCAAATGCAATTAAAGAATTGTCCATAAAAGACTTCATCAATAATTATCATTCAATGATCAGCTGCGCAGATTGAAATGTGAGCTATTTGTCAAAGGGCAAACTGAAATATCTTTTACTTTAACACAAGCAGGTTCTCTGCTCTTAACCTATTAAAACTTTGTTTGCTATTATACTTGCTGGTGAACGAGTCATGCGGAAAGGTGTTGAGGAAATGAGCCAGCGTGTTCCCCAGGTGATATAAATGCTTTATCAAACTGATCCCTGCCTTGTTATGTAAACTATAGCAGGTACCATTCGTTTTAAACAGAGAGATAAACAGATCTAATATGCTTCAGGGCGTCATGCTTTATGCATGAACTGCTTTTTATTTTTGTATTAAAGATTTTCTTGACACAACCCTTTGCAATGAAGGAAAGCTCAGATATAATGTCTTAACTACAACCACTGCAGCACCTGCAAGTTCAAAGCAGTGAGAATGATATTCCCTCATCAGATAGTCCCATGCTAACCTATTTAATTAATTCTTAATAAACAATTAATTTTTTAGTGAAGTACCTCTTGTAATGAGAAAGTCTCTCTCAAAAGATAAATGAAGTAATCCTCTGAGATGGAATTTATGAAAAAATAACTTGGTCTATCCGCCTATTTACAATATTTAGCTACCTAGTCTTTGCTTTTAGTTGTCTGATCTATCACTTGTTTTCTTATTTATTATACAGTTTTCAATCTGAAGTGATATCAGATAGAATGTTTTTAACCTTCCCAGGAGTAATATCCAGTTTCTTTTTATAGCAATGGGATTAAATTCTGCTCTCAGTTTTCATGGGAGCAAATGCAGAATATCACCAAAGATTTTAGTATAGTTACTTAAGATTTATATCCATAAACAAGACCAGAATTTAGTTAGCTGTCTTAAATTTGAGACAAGATGAAAGTGAACACATTTATGCTCTCATTTCAAAAAATGGTCCTACAGAGTATTACAATGACAAGGATCCACTTTGAGAACTGTGTCCACTTTTAGCCTAAAATATTATTAAAAATTGCTTGTTCTTAATTTAATATTCAGCATCATCCTCCAAAATGTCAAGGATAACTATAGACTCTATTTTCTCAGAACTACATAAGAAGAAAGAGGAAAAAAGTCTTATCTTTACTGTCATATACACAGAAATATTTATTTATCCCACCTAAACCAAGATTTTAAGTACACTTCCAAACCTCAACGCAGTCTTAACTACGGAGCCACTAGTGACACCCTTGTTACTTATCTACTTCCACAGATAGATTTGTATGAATGTGCATTATGTGCATGCTAGTGCAGGTATACATATATGTATTCAAATGGCTTTTGCATATCCTCCTGCTAATTTTCAGTAGTGTTTACAATGCCTAATTAATTAAAAATCATTGGTCAAAATGGTTTATAGAACATTATTTGTATTATAGTCAACATAACAAGTGTAATTACTCTCAGGCTGATAAGAGCAGAAGGTTTAGTCTGGCTTAGTTTCTAGGCTGAAAAAAATTCACTATTTGATAAAAGCCTTTGTTTTAGCAAACATATATGCACAGAGATAGCACAAATAGCATGTTTTTAATACCGAAGGCATCAAATTAACAAGTAGAAAATGGATAATATAACATTCTTCACTAAAAGTCAGATTGTTTGTATTCATAATGCAATGTTTACTTCAGGACATATTTTCTGGAGACATGGTGCCTTCCTTCCCTTTATTCCATGCACAACTCAAAATAGAAAAACTAATGAAATTTAACTATCCATAAGTCTTTGCTGTGGATGGACTGAATTATAACTTTTTAATTTAGTCAAGTAAAGAATTATTACAGTAGGACTCTAGGGCAGGAATGTGTTAATAAAATCATACTCTCTGCCTTTTCATTTAAAATAATCCCCTTGAGCTGATTAAATGAAATATCACTTGTTTAATAACTGACAGAACATTATTTTTAAGCAGAAATGTTTTGCATATCTTCCTATCCTGTTTTCAATTCCAGGCACAAAGTAGCGAAGCCACTGACATCACACAAAGGGAGTAGAGTTTAGCACTTGGATATAGTTTGTCCTGTCATAGTGGCATCTATAATTTAGTGTGAAGCAGTGAGGTAGACAGAGCATTATCATTAGAAATCATTCTGAACAGGGATATAAAACACAGTTGCAATAACACTTGTCAGAAAGGTGACTGCAGTCAAAACTAATATCCAAGAGTTTCAAGATAAATGCTGACACTGCAGCCATCTTACAAAGACTATTATTGCTCAAAAAAGCCCCGAAAAACCAAAACCAAACTGTGAACCTTCCCCAGAGCAAACAAGTTACTGTGAAGTTTGTATCAGGGGTGGCATAAACTTTGTGAGATTTACAGTAAGCAAAGCCCTTCTTTACCTGAATAAGGTACTTTATGTTGCTACAGAGAAGGAATCAGATAGTCTTTCTGGCTTAATGACTTTAAGCTACTCTAAATTCCTCCTTCCACCCTCTCCCTGTTATCTGGAGTGTATGAGTGCAACCCTTGGAGCAGCCGATTAACTGTGCTGCTTCCAGGTTCAGTCCCTCTCCCTGCTGCCCACTTCCCCAACCTGTATTCCTCAAACAACACTTGGTTTTCTTACTCTTTATATTTAGACTCATCTCTGGCTCAGAATGCAGCTGTGGTTTTATAGCCTTTTACACAGGGAAACTCCTAAATCAAAATTATAGTCTTGAAACTTGGAGGTAAGTGTAGCAATGTCAGTGTGTTTCTTTATTTAGCACTGATAATGTCTGTCTCAATAGAAAGACAAACAAATGTACAAGAATGCTGCCTCTTTAACACACTGATTCATAGCTCAACATCTTTGTAGATGCACTGCAGGACAAGATGCAGGTGCTGTGTACAAGGTATATTTTCTGCTACAGGCCACCTGTCCTGATCAGAGACACAGAACAGACACAATAGTTTGAGGGTCTATAGAACCTATTGTCCCAGATAAGACAGACTTACAAGAGTGGCCATCAATGCTGAGAAATGAGAGAAAAGCAAGGAATGCTATATCATGCAGTGTTATGTGGTATTTTAGCAACTCAACTATAAACAGAATAAGACTTATCTTGTGTTGATCACAACAAATGTTATATTTAATGAAAAATAAAGGAGAGTAGAAAAGTCCTTGTTACTGAAGGACTTGAGAGGACTGCCTTGTTCAACGATCTCTCTCTGATTATAGATAACAACAAGTGCCTCTGGAAAAAGTGCCAGAAGACCTGTTGTGCACCATTAGACAGTAATGTGCATGAGAAGACTTTCTTCCTGAAATGACCAACTGGTATCTAAATTGACTTGAAGCACAGTATGCTCCTCTATAAAAACAGTTTAATTGAAATTAGAATGGAATGCTGTCACCGTATAAAAATGCTCACATATTTAAAAAAGTCTGCTGTGCTCTTGACTGCAGGAATTGCTAGTGGCAATGAGTTCCACACATCCACAGAGCTTGACAAACACGCTCCCTTTTACCTGTTTTGCTGATCTTCCATATGAGTTCTACTGAATGCTTTTGTCTGGTTGTAAAAAGATACCTAGGGTACTATGAGGAAAACTGTTCTAGTCTTTTACATCTTTAAACAGAAAGAAATATTCCTATACCTCCCGTCATTTTTACAATTCAAGTCTAAAGCCATTTCATACTACTTATATTATGTAATGTGTGCGTTAATAGAAACAGCACACTAAAAACCCATAGTTTTTAAAGGTAATTTTAGTGCTGTTTTCCAAAACATTTTTGTAAATCAGGAAAATGTCTCTCTCCTAGGTAATCATTGTTATCCAGCAGCCTTCTGGTCGCCATTTTACTGGGACATTGTACATTTTTTAGCAGCTTGGCCATTTAACTTTTCCTTCATAATTTTTTTTTTGTTATATACCACATCTAGGCCTGCTGATCTGCTGCTCCTGAACATATCGGTTTGTTTGGATATCTTCTTTTTTGAAATGTCAGATTTTGATTGCAGTTGTTTTGATCTCAGTGAACAATTGTAAAACCTCAGTGTCATTTGTGGTTTAGACTAACTGAAAGAACATAAACTAAACTGCCTTTATTTCATGCAAATTCAGTAAATTGAGTAGTTCATTTGTATCTACCAATAAAAGACTTTACTTCTGTTCTTTTTGAATATAATCCAAATCACTCTTCATCCTTGCCCTTAGTTCTACAAATGACCACCTTGCATTTAATTGCCTATACTTGACATATTCCTATTGTCTTTACTGTGATGGATTCATAGGGTTTTTTTTTTGTGAAAGATGTGAGTTTCACAATAACCTCAGGAACTTCACCATTTAGAGAGTCATTACTAGTCTTAGTAAGTTCACATATGATGCCATTCAGTTGTCATTGCTTAAATGAGTTTCATGATGAATTTATGGATTACAGTTTCCCAATACTGGCTAATGAATCTACAGATTACAATTTCCCAGTACGGGCTATATTCAGCTCTTTATTTTATTTAAAATATCCCAGCTCACTTGGTATTAACTGTGGTAGTATCTGATGTGAATGCTTCTTCCTGCACCATGATATTGAACATAATTACATTAGAGGCTCACCTATAACTATTTTTGAACCAACTCCTTTATAATACGAAAGATTAAGGTAGAAAATAGACCCGTCACTTCTGTGTGCCAGGAAGCACAAGTGTCTCAAGTATTAAGAAGTGTTCATTGAAATCTTGTCAAGGTATGAAATTTCTGGCTAGTCAAAGGCATAAATGATTATTCTTTAATTAGGTGAGTTGACTATTAATACTGCTTACTCATTAGCCTTTTCTTGGCCACCATGTCTGAATATGAACCCCTTGCATCCCTGCATGCTTAAGGCTTGGGATTTCTACACATGTACATATGTGGAAAATAAATAGTTTTAAAGACTTCATTCTGACATCAAATTATCTCATAAAGATGTCGTGATCTGCAAGAGCTAACATTACCCACTGTTTCCAGCTAGTGGTATCTTCTTTCAACAATGCCTGGTTCCATAAAATTTAAAATAAACATAATGCACATTTGAAATTATGCAGCTTAGAGCATATATAGCAAACTATAAGGTGTGCAAAATCTTTTTTGGGATGTGTGATCACTGTTAGCCACTCAAACACAAAGACTTAAGAAACATAAGGTGTCAAAACCTGACTGTTTTATTTGCAGCACACATATTGTGCATTGTAAGACTATTATTTAAGATGGGACAAGAACATTTACATGCAGATATCGGCAGGGGAAATTTCCTCTTCAAAGTTACAGAAGATTTAAAAAATATATTTTTCTTATGCAGACGTACCAACTTGCCTGCAGGTTGTAGATGTAAGCATAACTTCTGAGTTTGTTTCCGAGAAAAGAAATCTCACAGTTCAAAATGTTATATATATAAAATGGAAGCTATAAAGCAAACATATACTGAATTTCTTTGCTAGCAAAAAAGAGTCCAGATTTACAGTAAATTTACTTTCCTTCATAGCTTGAAAACCGCATTAAATAAAAAAAAAAATTAAGTTAGATGGAGAGGAATAAATTTAATCAAAACACTGTTAGATAAAATAACTTGGATTTAGAAGTCTGCAGCAGCTACTGCCAAAACAAAGCTGTTGTTATTTACCAAAGCTAACAGCATTCATTGTTTAAAAATCCAAAGGTAAAAACATAACAATTTTGCTATATTATCTACAGTATTTAATGTTGCAGACTTCTTTGTTGCAATGAATTTACCTAATGGATTGCTTATAGTTGTATTTCACATTGGAAATGCAAGAACAGACGAATTTCAAACTATATTCTTACTGTATAAGGCAATCCTGAAAAGAAGAAAAAATTATCATGGATATGTAATCAAGAAGAGGTCATGATGTTACAGAAAGTGCTCAGATTGGTACTTTGGACTAAGATCTGCTATTGCAAAATATTTGGGAAGATGACAGAGTGTAAGGAGAGTTCATTTGGGCATTACAATTGATAACTGTAAAAATATCAATATATAAAATCAAAGATGTTAAAGTTTATCTCTATGTGTCCTAAAATTATCACTGGTCCAAAAAAAAATCACATTCCAGAACAATTTGATCTGTTTTTTGTAGTGTATAGAAGGTATTAAAAGAGAGCTGTGCTAATGAATTCCTTTTATTTGTTCTTTCTTTTGCTTGTATCTTGAATGCAGAAGTAGAAAACAAATCATAGTAACTATATGTCTCAGATGTCAGTATCATTTACTTTCAATAGACTCAGTAACACTGTTTAAACCTTGAAAGCTAATAAACATGGATTTGTAGAATTAAAAATATCGAACAATTGCAGAAATAGTAACTCACAAAATTAAAGTTTTATAGCCCAAAGCTGAAGGTTGTGTTCCACAGTTTAAATATTTCATATCTGACATTTTCAGACTCTGCTACAGTGTGAAGTCTGATTTTGATTTTCAGTCCAATACAAGTTTTTGAGTTTGGTCTTAAACTCTAGATACTACTAGCTCAGATTAATCTTTGAATTAAAAGGTTATCCAATGTCTACCTAACGACACTTCCTAAATACCTTCTACTCCACTACATGAAAAAATATACAGCTTAGAAAAAATACAATGGTCCTGCAATGTTGTTTACAGTCTTTGATATGATTCACACAAGCTTTCTGTATGACAAGCTTGAATTAAAAAATACACTGTGATATTACTGCACAAAGTCTGCAGAGGTGATTGCCTAAAACTAAAACCAGTAAAGTATCTGTACAGTAACTCTGCCATACATGTCAACTAATATTTGAGTCATCTTCTCTTCCTCAGCTATAGGGTGCTGGAAGGATGTTTTCTGATTATTATTAGAATTCATGTTTTGTATTAATACTCAAGCTAGGAATGACTTTTACATCTGCAAGCCAAGATATCAGGGTTTTGTCCAATTAAGGCCTATGTACATTGCTGGGGCTATCAGAAGTAGCAATTATGAGGACATCTATGACCGGGAGCAGTTTCTATTAAAATACATCAACTGATTAAGCTGTAGCAGTAATTGTGGAGAAGTAAGTTCACATCTTAAACTTGTCATTTGAGTTAACACATTGTTTTTGGTGTTTTGGGGGGATTTAACTGCCTTAACTTCATAATTAGACCTGGTGATTTCAAAAGGTCCTGGGCCAAACCTACAACTGACTCCACACCTTTAAAACCAAGGTGGCTATGCTCACTTATACTAGTTAATTATCGAGGCTATTATGTATTGTTTTCATTGATATCAAAAGGACTACTTGTTGAATAAGATGCTGACTAAGTGCAGGTTGATAAAATTCTATGTGATGGAAATACACAGTTTGTGTTTAAGGAGAAGCAAAGATATTACTAGGTGTCTATATACATTGCATCTAGAATCAGAGACTATTAAAACATAAGAATATTAGAATACAAGGATATCAGTCCCACCAGTGAAGATAAAATGAAACCAAGCAGCTTGCACAGCAAATACTTTCATAAGTAGTTGAGAAACGGTGACTCAGAACCCATGACTATTAACTATAAGACAGCAATACTGTGGGGAACTCTCCTGCACTGGCAGGGGGATAGATAAGTTGACCTAATGGTTCTTTTCCATTTCTAATTTCTCCAATTCTGTTAAGTCTTGGTATTTTCAGAAGAATACAACTGCTTTCCAGGGCCCCTGAGACAGGAGGATTTAGGCAATTCCTTCCTGTAAATAACACTGCTTTTCAAACAGTAAAAATACAGTCTAGAAGGGGACATTAAGCCCAGTTTAATAACTTCTAAGCTCTGGCACAGGAGAAACTCTTTTCTTTCCCCTACACTTTTCCTACTGGAGTTTAATTAAGATTGACAAAGCACTAACTCTAAATCAGCAAGGAGATCCTTAGATCCATTTTGTTGTCAAATTTACTTTCCATGCAAATGGTAGAAGTAACACATATCATTTCACAGATAATGTTTTAATATCCTGCATTGAATAAAACTTTTTTTTTTTAATCAAGTTGCAATGGTAGCACTAAACTACACAAGGGGCTTGGGGGTTGCAGATGGCTGCATTACTCTAAATGTTCAAGCTTGACTGACCCATTTCATCAGCACTGTCAGAGCCTTGCACTGATACATGTTGACAACATTTAATCTTAAAAAATTGAAAGAAATGAATTAATATGCAAATTTCATCAGCTTTGTAATAAAAATGTCCTTGAAAAAAAACAGAGAACATGACCCCCAAGGAATAGTGTGAATTATCCCAGCTCAATTCTTTAAGTTAGTCAGAGGTATGTGGGTCCGCAAGGAAATCAGCGCAGATTTGACTTGGAAATAATTATGATGAAGAACAAAACACAAGCAGGTTGAATAAATGTAACAACTTGGGAAAAAGTCTTAGTCCTGTTTGTTATTCACTTTGAATTAACAGGATTAGGTTTGGTTTTTGAAAATAAAGGAACACACCATGTAATTTTAACACCTAAGTAATGTGAAAACATTTTTTTTCTTGCTATCAATTTTACTAGGTATTTGAAACAGCTCTTGAAAAATCAGATTTTTTTCAATACACTATAGCTTTTGGTACTGTGTAACTTAAGCCATGATACTATGTCTGCTGTGTGCAAGTTAGGTGAATATTACCATTCTTTCAAAAAGAGACGAGACTTCTACAGGTAAATCAAGAAGATCAATGAACATTTCACCTGGGGACCTTGCAAGGTAGGAAACAACCATCTCTAGAAAGAAGGAGTAAAAATTCAGGAGCTTCTCCTCATGAGATAAATGCTTACATTAAAAATAAATAAATAAATAGTTTCAATTTTGCATTCTAGCATACGTAATCTGGAATGACAAAACAGTTCATTGCAACAAGCAATCTTTTTATTTATATCGCCATTATTTGAAGTAGACTTTTATTTTTGAAAGATTTGGTAAGCATGAATGAAGAGGAAACAGCTTTTTCTTACTGCTACTGATTTGAATTCAGTTTGTAGGACTCAAATTCTGAACATCCAACATTTACTTCAGTGAAGTCAAGTAAAGTTCTGAGAAACCAGCACAGTTCTAGATAATATTTAAATGGTCACTTCATAATAATTTACCTGCCAGATCCTTATTACATACTTCTAATGTCAGTCATACTATTTCAACTGCTGTCCAGAGCAATCCAAAGTCCACAGCTAGTGATATGCTCAGCTTCTTTGGGAGGCAATCACATCCTAGTAACTCCATTTCTTTTTGTTTAGCATCCAGCAGTTTTTGAACATAAGGTTTGGAGGAATTAACTCAGTGTTGCACTTAAACTCCTTGGAAAAGAAGTAGTGCAGGTCAACATGTTTTAACAGTATGTTCTGAAAATCAAAACCCCACTACAAATGACCAACTTCACATGAAAAGTAAAAATAAACTGTAATAGCCTGGAAAATACAACACAGTCTTTCAGAGCCTTTAAAATAAGCTGTCTGATTTTACAGTTCCGCAGAAGACAGACATACTGAAATATAGACCATGATCAACTAAATTAAGCTACTCTGTAAGCTTTTGTGGTTTTCTACAAACGTCTTTTAAGTTTCTCCTTTCTCTTCTAATCTACAATCAGTAAAATCCTACTTTTATAGTGCCCTTTGCACCTGTATGCATAAAATGAATAACCTTGCAGTTTAATTATGCAGTATCTATCAGTTTTGAAATGATATAAAGTTGCAGATAGAAAAAGAATAAAACCTCTTTAAGAATCCAAAATTAATATATGTCAAACTCAGCCTAAATCTTAATCTTCTTGCAACATTTCTCTAAAAGAGATGTTCCTTTATCACCTGGCATATCAAGACCCACTGGAAAAAAAAAAAAAAAAGCATTTGGTTAACACGCTGTGGAACAGCACTCTCTTTTCCACCTCACTTCAGGCTATTCTTGAAAGATCTGAACAGTTGTATAATAATGAAAAATGTGCAATACTTGTGGGGCATTGCTTGTGCACACATACCTCCGCCCACGCATTCATCATTCTGCAGGTATTGTCAGTGAAAGTTTAATTGCATAAACACTCTGTAACTGTCCTGTCATATTTCTTGTCAGTCTGGATTCCCTCTCCGGGCTCACTATCTCACAAAACTATAATTGAATTGCTACCAAATCACAAGAGGGCCCCCAAAAATAAAATCTTTATGAATAGAATTTGTTTGCTATCAGCAGATTTGACAAATTGTGGCACAGGAAGGGCCTTAGCGATAATTTCTGAGTTTATTCTAAATCCAGTTATTTGCTGTTTGCTCTTATCTGTTCTTTAGAATTTTAAAGCCCCGGTGAGAAAGAATCCCAAAGAGCTCAACAGTAGTATTTTTCCAGGTCCTAAAGAGGACAGTAGGAAAAAAAAAAAACCTACTAAAAAAGCTGTATTAGCCATGGCTATGGCTAAGCATTGCTTAAACTAAAGAGAGTCTGAATTAATTCTGAGTTACAGTGAATACCAGCCACTAAAAGTCTTTCATATCCTCTCACAGTCACTTTATTTATTTATTCAGTTCAAATGACAGCTTCTGCAAAATATCTTGTTTGAATGTGCAACCTGTATCTGTGTTGCTCATTTTTTCTTGTGTGATGCTTCCATGTACATCAGATTCCTGAGCAGATAATGAAGGCAATGACCAAATAAACTTAGCGCAAAGGTGTGACACACAGTTTGCTAGTGGTACCGTGAAACCGAAATGCAAATTAAAGTATAACTTATGTTAATATTTTCAGAAAAATACATCCCATTAAGCTAGAAGTTCCTAATTTTAAGCTGAAGTTGATATTTTTCCTGATATGCATTTTGATTTTATTCTTAGTGAGTCCCAGTGAATGGCTGGAAATTATAACTCCAGCAGAAACCTGAACACATTGTTCATTCCACTTTAAAATTTTATTAGTGACAGGTGCATTAGGAACATAGCTTAATGAATAACTTTTAAATGGGACAGAACTTCAACTGGATTGACAACTGTCTGATTGTTTATGTTTTTTAAAATGTGCTTATCAAAATCACATAGGATTGATGGGTGTTTTTAGATGAAGTTATGTTTTTGCAAGAGACTTAATTTAGGACTAAGGTTAAAGCTGAGGATAAATGAGTGCATTAGATGATTAAAGAACATTTGTCTTGTGGGACACTTAAGTCATTTGTTTCTGACACTTTCAAAACAAGCTCTAAAATAATAATAAAAAGCAGAGGTTTTAGCCAATCTCTCTCAAACATAAACCCTAAATGAAAATTAATTGTTTTTATGTAGACTTAAAAATTTATCAACTTATTAAAAACATGTTTCTAGGATATATGGCTTAAGTACTTTAGATGAAATGTTCAAGATATTATTTTCCATCTTTTTTTCCGTCTTTTTTTTCTTTTCCTGATTGAAATATCTCTGAAAATGTTTATTCTTGGCTGAAGAGGGGTGGGGCTGCAGGGTGAGAGAATGAGACTTCTCACTCCATAGCAAAGAATCTTATTAAAGAGATTATTTTACTTTGCTTTTTTAATTTTTGTTTTGGCTTTTTTAATAGTACTAGCATTAGTCTGATGTTCTTGCTAGGAGGAAAACTCTTACTATAAGAAAATAGATGCCTCAGGAGATATACAATGGGAAACATGAAACTAAAGCCTTGATCTTTTGTGCCTCGGTCACTGATTAAAATTTGATTTAGGTAAGCAGTTAATTAGTATTATCATTTGGTGCTCTATTTGGATTGGATTGGGGGATCACCACACTTCCCATGCCAAAAAGTTCATGAAAATGGATCCTAATTGGCACTACTGCAGATATTCACAGGCAAAGTACATAGAGTTTGGGCAGGGCATGGACTGTGAACTGCCTTCACACCTCTCTAGATTGTCACTAAAGGGCAAGGCTGGAGAACAGCAATGAAACGGCATGGGAAAGACTACACTGCTGCTGCCCATGCTGTACGTGTTCTGTGGATAAACAAACAATTTCATTCCCCAGGGCTGTCTCCATCTGGCACCTATCATCAGAATGAAATTCACTGAAAACAAACAAAAAAAAAAAATAAAAAAGGAAGCTCTACGTTACTGATGATAACACAACTGCATCTTTTCATTCAACATTCTACAAAACCTTTAAGGGTAACGCACTTTAGTAAACTACGGTTAATGAAACAATTAGTCCTAATCACTTATGCTGAACTGGATTAGCACTGTGTTTCAGTGCCACTGCATTATCACCCATTAAGTACCTGGTCCTGGGACGGAGTAGCCGGCACGGATGCTAGCTGCACAGAAGCATTCCCACAGATGGCTTATGGACCTGCGCAATAGCCTGATAGTCAAAAGCCTTATCTTTTTGACTGGTGTAGATGGGTATCACCATCACCATTCCAGGTGGCACTGCCGAGCCCCTGGACTACAACAGCACGGTGCTATGTGCTTTACAGACACAGAAGAGACGGCTCGCTGATAGCTGACCTGCTGCTGCTGGAGAGGTGACAAATTTGGACTGGAAACACCAGGATCCAGCAGCACGGAGAACTCAGGGAACAAACAAGGGAGTGGATTTTTTAATTACCCTGCAGCTAGTTGAGCAATTGACCGCAGTAAAAAAATGTAAAATGTAACAAAATCAGAGAGATACTGTATCTACTTCACCTGGTGATAAACAAATAGAGATGATAAAGCAATGATAAATTTGGCAAGTTATTCAGAGTGGTCATACACTATTCACAGCTGAAAAGCAAGGAGTATCTGAGACAAACTGCCTAGGAAAAGCCTCGAGAGCTGGCAGCAGCAAACCTTTCACACAGAAGCAATATTTTCAGGCTTTCCCAGTGTGACCATGAGTAAAATTGTTCACTGGAGGCAGACATTCCTTTTGGGCAGTTCTGCCTTTTCTGATCTCTGCCCCCCGCAGAGCTGAATCGATACCAAGTAATATCATCCTTTGTATCTCTGCTGTTTTGTGTATATAAAGAAGATAGAATTGTGTAATTTTGACAAGAACAAGGTTTTAGTCTGTAGTATGATGAATTAAACATAACTGACTTACAACAAGCCAAGAGCTTTAAGCAGCCACGTCTTATCTGCTAGAAATCTCAGATTATTAAGCGTCGGTACTGCTCTACTCTAATATGCAAAAGAAACAGCCTATCTAGCTGCAATTAGAAGGATAATATTTGAAAGACAAGTTAATATCACCATAGATCGGGGAAATTTGATGTTATGGAGAAACACACACACACACACAAAAAATCTTAAAACTATTAATTTAAATATAATAATTTCTGGTTTTATGACTCAAAATTTAAAAGGAAGAATGAAAAAACTTGTATTTTCATTTAAAGAGACCATCAACAAGTTTGTCAAAGTAAAAGAAAATATTCTCTACAGTTAGAAAATAGATATAATGAATACATGAATGGTAATTAATTTGGAAAAACTTACAACAACATGCAGCAAAATCTAGGAGGAAGAAATCAAAGGAGGTTGGAAATACAAGAATAGAGGTGGGGGAAACACAAGAAGAGAGGTGGGGGCTAGAGTAAATGGGATGTGAATTTGGAACAACAGGATGGAGAAAAAAAGCCAAGGTGATTTAAGGCTACATTCACCTGAATATGGTGACAGACTAAAATGATTCTTTTGTTTGGGACAATGCAGCCTTCACATGAAACTAAGACAAAATTGAAATTGCTGAGAGAAGGGCATAAAATAAAAACTGTGGAAGATTTCAGAACAAATCACTCTGGAGGAAAGGATGAAATGAACATTATGGCTGTGTACAAAAATGAATGGAATGTACTCTAAATGCACATGTAGGCTGAATATCACAAGTAACTGTATGAAATTATCTCCTCTGAGAATTTGCAAACACAATTACTGTGATTTTTCCAACTAAGCTGTATGACTGAGAACAATCCTATGTAAGGCTGGGCATATTCAGGAAGATAAGTTAGTCTTATTTCTCACAACCCTTTAGCCAACATAAGAACACATTCCATTAGTGCTGCTACACACATTTGATCAATGAAACAAAAATCTTGACCTCAGAGCCCAGATCAAATAGATCTGAAGAAAGCAGCAGGGAAAAGCAATAGAGGCAAGCGGACATTCTCCAGCCTACTTTGCCTATGTTTTTCTCTTTAGTAAGGGAGGGAAGGAGTACAGTAGAAAATCCACACAGTCTCCAGTCCTCCAGCAATATTTTTAGTTTCTTCTTGCCTGTTCTCAAAGAACTTACAGGACCACACTAAATACTGTCTGTCCAGAGTACAACAGTGGTTCTACTGGATGGTCTCCCAGTTGTCACAGAAAAGTTAATAGAATTTGTACATAAAAATAAATTCTGTTTAAGTATGTGTTTATGACAGTACCTGGGGATCAAATGAAAGCAAAGGTAGATTTTTCTCCTGTTTATTTTGTCATATAATAAATCTACTTGCCTAATTTTGTAATATAATGGATACACTTACAGTAGCTCATTTCACAACTTACCATGTACATCTTGTATGTTCATAAATACTTACATATATATGTACACGCTTACATAGATACACTGTATTTAGGCACTTGCATGCATCTATATCTCTGTATAATGGACATACTTTATGGCATAGTTGTGGTAGAGACAAATTTCATCTTCAATCCAGCGGATAGCTGTTGCAAGTTATCCACTGGATTTATCTTTATTCAGCTTGTACAAACATGGAAAGGAACTATATGTTTATTTGATATACATGAGACATAAATTCAACATTTGATTTTCACTTACTAATTACTGACCACAGATGACAGAGGTTCCCCTTGCATAGACTGCCATAAGATTGAAAAATTTGATTGAAGAAAGCAAGCATGCACTTATTCTGAGAATCAATTTCTATTTTAGCACAAAACACTACAAGAAATCCTTCAGGATTAACTATGGCAAAGGAGCCTAGAAGAATACAAACTTAGAGCCAAATTTAGCTCTGTGGTAAACAGAGGCAGCAGAGCCATGATTATTATAATTAGGAAAAATCTAGCCTCCTGCAATAGCAGTTGCATGCATCCCAGGTTAACAGACAGACGAAATGACAACGTTCTTAGGAACAGTCAAATCCAGACATCTCAACCTCATCAGTAAATGGTCTCAGAATAAATAAAATTTCCCTATATCTGAATATTGGTATTAATGTTGATGCCATCTCTACTGCACCTTTTAAAGCTGGCTCGTGGCTAGAATGAAAGCAAGTTTTAACATTAGCATGCATACAGGTCATGCTGATATTATCCTACCACATAATGATTCCAAAAATCTCTCCAAGATTAATGATGATCACATAATTCCAGAAAGTCAGCACTATATATGTAGAAATATATTGGCAATAAAAACCAGTCACTGTTGTGCCTTTCCCCAGTTGGGGATCTCTCACTTTTCTTTGATTTCTAAAGGCTTCAGATCAATAACTGGAGTGACATTATTAACAGCTCCCTCAACACCTTGGCCAGCACTAATATTAAATCCATTATACCTTCTGTTTGACATTTACAGTACAGCAGAAAGTGCTGTAGATACAGTCAAACTGCCTTGGGAATGGGGTTGGATGCAGGGTTAGTGAGATGGCTTCCCTTGCCTGACTCTAAATTCATCTCATTGATAGAAAACTTCAGCTATTCAGAAAACTACACTAGACAGTAAATAATTCACCTGTCAAAGTTGGGGAAAAAATCACTTTCATGCTGGTTTTGAAATACATTACCAAAGGGTCGTCAAAAAATATTTGACATTCCTTATTGTCATCACGTTTACAGAACTTAATAGGTATCACAACACACATCACAGTGTTTCCAAATGAATGCTTTACAAGTGAATGATGCTGGAAACAAGACAGTACACAGTTGTTTGGGTTGTGGTTCTAACTTTCATGGTAAGTTTTTTAAGGCATTTATTGTACATGACTGTAGCCAAACAATAATTGTGGGTCAAATTACCCGGCAATTCTCAGGGTGTTTACACTGGCATAACTTACATCTATGTTTAATTTCTCAGCATGCATTTCATACCCATTTACTGTGGAATTCCCTGGATGCTCTGGCTGAGCTGCATTTGGGACAGAACGTGATGCAGAAAGCTATGTCTAGGAGACCTTTAAGTTCCCTCTTTGTGAGTGTTTAACAGCAGCTTGCAGCAGCTCACACAACAGTGCTATTTTAACGTCACTCCCCTCCTGGCTGGACCTCTAACACCAGGAGCTGTGAATCTGAGATGCTCAGGGACGACCGTTCTAGGAACCAGAACAATCAGCCAGAAAGAATTTTAAAATTCTACTTTTAGATTGTCATCATTGGTGCACAAGAATGGACAGAAAATATATGACACGGCTGTGGGCTGATGTGCTTTTACCTCAGGTTCAGTCAGTGCTGAGAGTCTCTGACACTGTAATTCCAGTAGTCTGTTTGCATTTGCTGTAAATGATTCTCCTAACTACATTTCCAGTATCTGCCCAGCTGACAGGAGGAAACTGTAAGCTCTGCAAATGCAAATGGAAGAAGCAGAAGCTGGTGGTTCTAGCTGAGAGTTGCCAAATGGGAGAACAGCAGCTCAGCAGAACGCTCTTTGACTTCACGTCACTGACAGCTTCTGAGACCAAGTTCAGGAAAGAAATTTGCTTTATAGGAGAAAATAAGACAACAGGAACAACAGGTTATGTGCCGCGCACCCACTGTGCCTTCACAAGAAGCGAAACCTTTGCGACAGCACTTCTGATGAAACCTTGCTGTCATGGGAGGCAGCTGTACCTGTGATGGGATTAACGCTAACAAATAGCAAGGTTGCAGCTTCGTTTCCCTTTTGCATAGTATAGGGTTTGCCTTCCTTGTTGCTTTTACAGATAGGGGACTCTGACCCAAAATCCTGCTGAGACAATTTACAAGGTATCTGCTTGCTAGATCTCTGCCATCTTCCTGCCTGAGGTTGTCAAGCACAGTGTGACTGCTTCTCTGCAGCTGCAGTTCACAGTTCAGCTAGACCACTGTTGAAACCACCACTGATTTCAGCTTATTTTAATATCCTGCCTGTGAATGTGACAATTGACAAGTGAATAAGCTGTCCATGCTCTTCCCTCACCTTTGGTGACATTAGTCAGTGGCAGAGGTCACAGTGTGTAAGTGGGGCAGTAACCTGTTAAGTGACTTCAACAAACTCCAGAATCATAGTTCTAAAAACCATTCTTGTCTGAATGTGTGATTAAAGAGAAAAGTAAAACAAAAATTGAGGTGAATGTCTCTGAAGTTCTGGGCCCTATCCTACTCTTTTGGGTTTTATTACACGTGCATATGATAAACCATTTCCCTGGTAAAAGGAGTATTACAACATATAGAAAAGTGTCTTTTTTAGTCACAGAAAACTCTGAGCAATATTAGCTGTTTCCAGCTGATTCTTCTAAATATGTGCCCAGATTTGAGGTGAATTTTGCAATAGAGGCGAGATCCATGCTGCTTTACAACCACTGCCTGCAACAGCCAAATCAACAAATCTGAACTGGCTTGGGCACGTCAACAAGCACTGCAACTCGGGAGGTACCTGGCATGTAGGCATAGGAAAAGGCACAGCTTTAGGAAAAGTCAAAAAACCACAACCTTCCAGTAAATATATTAATTCCAGCCACAAAGAGAACTGTTCATGTTTTATGACTTGAATAGGATTACAGAAACAATCAGAAAATACTTAAAAGAAAGATTTCCATTCCTGCATACTTTTGCTGAGGCCACTAAGAATGACAAATGAGTGAATTTGGAACTCTCATACCTTAACTGAGGGTGGATAGGGCTTTACAACTTTATAAGAAATATCATTTCCCACAGCCTAGCTCTGTTTGAGGGCAGCACTGCAAGGAATTTCAGTGTTCAGTCAGGTGTTAATGTAATTTTATGTTATTAATTTCCTTGGTTTTGAAACCACCCAAAGAAACAATTTAATTGCAATGCATGCTATTGTTTGAATACTTCCAACTGGCTTTTTAAAATTCACTCTTCACTAAAATGGCCAGAGTAGGAAAGGAGTGCTTCTCCTCTACATTTTACAGTAAAATTTTCATTGTACTCAGCCTTTTTACAGGCTCTTACTATTTCTGTGTTTCAGAAATACTGTTACTATTTCAATAGGAAAAATATTTTAAAAGTGAAAATCTAGAATTAACAGAATATTACAGACTCTAAAATCACTCTTCAGTTCTGCCTGAGACATTTCTTGGGTTTGGTCTTTGTTTTTGTTTTTTAATCTTTTGACATTTCCTGACAGGATGTGTTACAAGGCAGTTACAGTCTTCCTCAGACAAACCCAGCGTTAGCCTATGGGCAGCTGCCCTCGTGCCTGATGTCAATCCATGCAGGGGAAATGCAGTTACTACAAGTATGTTCTGCTAAGACCTGAGCAAATACACTTCCAGTGACAGACCTTTCAGATGCTAATCTCTTCCATGCAAACAAAGTACAAGTATTCATCTCCACCAAGACTTTTCCCAAGAAAGACTTTTAGCCTTTTTAGTATTGCTTACTCCTTCTCAGTGTAAGAAAGGTATCTCTTCTACTAAGTATTAACTCAGAAAAAGTGTAACTTTTCTTTACATTGGAGCAATTTTACTTAATTGAGCAATTCTTTAATTGCTTATGTCTAACCTGAGGTTAGATGTGAAAAAATACAGCCAAAGAGATTTTGGATAACACGTGTGAGGACCCTTTAAGGGAACCCTTTAAGGGAAATGGATTTGCAGCTTATACTATACTGGATACTTCCAGTTCCCTGCTAGTGTAACTAACATTCTACTTTTCAACTAAGAGTTTAAGTGAAATGCTATAGACTATACTTCAGGCACTCCATGGGTTAACTTGCTGTTGTAGTTATTCTTTGACCAAATTTCTGTCTGATATATTTTGCTAAGTTGTCTAAATCCTGCTGCAGTATTGATTTCTCCCTTTAAAAGCTCTCACCCATTCAGTAAGCTCCAAGGACCCCTTGTCCCAGCCCAATTCATTCTAAAATGCAGTTGGGATATGTTATTCCTGACACCAGTTTTACAGTTACTAACTGATGTTAAAGATATAAGATGGCTCTAGGAACAGAAAGGGAAATGTTTCTTTACCACAGAGAAACATATAGTAGTTCTTAAAACCCCTGGATAACTGTTTGCCCAAAGAAAGAGACTTTTTTTCCCTTACTCTGTTGCTCCTTGAAAACAGCTGGTTTTCCATTTACTGGGCACTTAACAGTAGCTACACTGAATTTATTAAAAGGATAGTATTGCCATTATAATCCCAAGCCTGCAGAACTGTCACAGCTAATGAAAAGACACAAGTCGATACATAGAAAAAATAAATTAACCATCCAGGCATCATGGTCCAGAGGTTCTCTTCTCACAATGGGAGTCTGCAAGATAGCTTCTACATCAAGGCTTTCAAATCACCTTAAAATCGCCACTGCTAATACGAAGCTGAATTGAAGGTTTCAGGGATTTCAGTCAAAGAACATACTCACTAAGGGGCCAGTCTTGAAAACAGCTACTCATGTG